>NC_090446.1:338426364-339034400 GCF_031143425.1 Pleurodeles waltl
TTCCGTGTTTGTGCAGGTTGTGGCAGTGGACACTGCTTTTTCTTTTTAGTATTTACATTGCATTCATAGAGCGCTACATACCTCTAACGAGGCACTCTGTGTGAGGGCTTTGAGTAGATGAGTGTGTGTATAAGTACACTATGGGGTTAGTGTTTCAGTGTTGTGCTTGAGGCCCAGTGCTGTGCTCACACTTTATTTTATCAGTTCACCTGGGCTGAGCGATAGGATCCTTAAGCATTAGATGCTGATGCAGAAAAGGGTATAGTGTAGTGCGGTGTTGTCTCTGGTATGTGTGTTTTGTGACCCAGTATAAGGCAGAAACTGCTCATATGTGGCAACATAAGCATGCCACTAACCATAAAGATGTATTTATGAAAGTGTGAGAATAGATGAGATCATGAATGTACGCAGATACCCATGGTCGGACTGGGACAGAAAATAGACCCTGGCAACAAAATAAACATTTGACATCCTTAGTGGATTAAAAAATGGTCTGCCTTTGCAAATCAAGGTAATTTGAACTTGTAAGGACATGGTTATTTTACGAGATATGGGAGACAGCATGCATTTGTGCTAGCTGGAAACAATATTTGTTTTAAGAACAGGAAAGTCACCCATAAACAAGAATTGGCAAAGCCAATAGGTCTCACCTATGCAAGAGCTATTAGCTTTGCCAATGTATTTTAGCCATGATGTTTACTAGCATGGCTGCTTTTCAGCATGGCTAAAAGTTAGTGGCATAGAGGAGAGTGGCATGGAGTGTCGTGAAGTGGAATGGCAAAGAGTGGAGTAGAGTGTTGCAAAGTGGAGTGGCAGAGAGTGTTGTGTACCCGATAGGCAAAGTGTGGAGTAACTTATAGTGACATACATTGGAGTGGACTGGTGTATAGTACTTTGGCATAGAGTGTTGCAGAGTATAGATAGTGGCATGGAGTGCAATGGCATTGAGTACAGTGGCATTGAATTTAGCTGTGTACCATGAAACATAGAATGCAGTGGCATAGGTTAGAGTGGTGCATAGTAGTGTGCAGTGGTGCAGAGTAGAGCGACACAGAGTAGAGTGGTGTTGAGTAGACTGGAACTGAGTAGAGTGCAGTTGCATAGAGTGCAGCGGCACAGAGTGCAGTGGCATAGACTAGAGTGGCATGGGTGGTGCAGAGTGGAGTGGAATAGAGTTGAGAGATGCAGAGGGCAGTTACACAGAGTAGAGTCAAGTGGCATAACGCGCAGTGGCGTAGAGTCAAGTGGCATGGATTGCAGTGACATGGAGTGGTGCAGAGTAGAATAGCATAGAGTGGTGCAGAGTAGAGTATAATGCCATAGCGTGCAGTGGCATAGAGTGTAGTGGTGTAGAGTAGAGTAGTGCAGAGTAAAGTGGTGTAGTATTCAGTGGTGGAAAGTGAAGTGTTTCAGTGTGGAGTGTCAGAGTGCAGTGGTGTAGAGTGGCATAGAGAGCAGTGGTGTAGAATACAGAGATGCAGAGTAGACTGCATAGGCTGGAGTGCAGTGACAGTACAGTTGTGTAGAGTACATCAGCATGGAGAGCAGTGGTTTAGATTAGAGTGGCATAGAGTGCAGTGACATAGAGTGGAGTGGCACAGAGTGGAGTAGCATGGCATAGAGTGCAGTGGCATAGAGTAGATTGTTTCAGAGTAGAGTGAAGTGGCATAGAGTGTCGTGTTGCAGAGTGGCACAGAGTACAGTGACGTAGAGTGGAGTTTTGAAGAGTAGATTGGTGTGGCCTAGGTTGGAGTGGTGTAGAGTACAGTGGCAAAAAGTGCAGTGGTGTAGAGTACAGTCGTGAGAGTACATTGGCCCAGAGTGGAGTGGTACAGGGTAGAGTAGAGAGGTGTAGCGTGATGTGGCATAAAGTGTAGTTACAAAGAGTGGAGCGGTGATCAGTGCAGTGGCGTGTAGTGGTATAAAGTGTAGTGGCGCAGAGTAGAGTGCAGTGGTATGGAGTGGTGATTAGTAGAGTGGAGTGGTGTATAGTGGGTTATTCATGGTGTGGTAACACACTGCCATTACAGACAACACCTTTTCAATTGAAATGGCCATTACATTTGCACAGACATAAATTCTACTTATAAATCTATACAGTGCACAGACAAAAAATGTGGAATTTGTATCATCTAGTTTAATGATTAATTTTACTATTTGCCACAGGCTCACCTGGTCGTAACTGCAGAGATGACATTTGAGCCAATGCATACCTCTCAGGATAATGTAAGATCCAGGGACAGTACTCCTAGATCCCACACCATCCTGAGGGAGAAGAAGGAAAGGTACAAAATAAGAAAAATAAACTTTTGGTACAGGATCTGCTCAGCGACTGTACTACTCTGCTGAACAGGATGTGTCGCTCTTGAGACCTTCTGTATATGCAAAGGTGGACATTCATATGACCAACATTTCTGGTTCTCAGGAAGGCGCAATACACTGGGAACAACAAGAGGAGGCTATTACCATCAATACATTAGCAAACCTTTACATAATTTGCAATGCACTCCTTCAATAACCAACACTTACAGGTTTCTTCAAAATCATAGCAGGGTAACCAAATTATTGAATAAAAACTTCTGGGACGCTTGAGGAAAAGCTTGAAATACTGATTGTTGCCTAGGGACACAGTCAAGGCATACTAGAGGCAAGGTTGCTCTCTGTACGTAGGACGGAATTCTTAGAAAATCCCAAGGTATGCTGGAAACATGTTTACACATAGAACTAGGTTAAACAAGGTTGGAGGTACTATTACTTCCAAGGTTGCACTCGAAACAAGAGTTGAAGTTAGTGGCACTCCCCAGGTTAAACTAGGTACATAGGTTGGAGTTAGTAACACTCCCAAGGTTACACTCGGTAAATAGGTTAGAGTTACTGACACTCCCAAGATTACACTAGGTACAAGGGTTGGAGTGACTAACACTCCCAAGGTCACAATCGGTACATACGGTGGAGTGACTGACACTCCCAACCTTAGACTCAGCACATAAGATGGAGTTAATTTCACTCCCAAAATATGCTAGAAACACAAACTGGAGGCTACAAGGTTCACAAAAATATCAACCATTTGTAAAAGAACATTCTTCTTGACATTTCTGTTCAATGGAGAAACACAGAATGAAGACTCTGGTCCAGGAGCAAAACCAGATCGAGCCCCAAGGTTGGAGAGGGGTCTGGAGCAAGGGCAAGCAAGATGTGCTGGAGGAAAATAACAGAACAAGAACTGGAGACAAGTCTAATGTCTTGAAGAGGCTGACAGTCAGGCCTACTTATTACTATAAAGGATTAGTGTGCACTAACCCAAAGGAAAAGTACTTACCCTTGTCTAGTATTTAACTGGAATCTGAAGGCAACAGGAGGCTCGGTACAAGAAGCTCAAAAGGAGGCTGTATTATAGCTCATGAAGGAAGACCCTGGAAGCGTCATCAGGATGCCTTGGAATACTTTAACGCTGGGGTTTCCAAGCGACTCAGGAATTGACTGTAAGGAGGAAACATGCGCAGCATTGGAATGCTGAAAGAACTGGGCGACTCAGGAGGTGAGTGCAGGGACGATGCTTATGCAGGACAAGGATGAGGCCTAACTTTGAAGCAGGTTGGAAGAAAAGAGCATTCCAGAAAGGCATGTGTACCATGTGGCAGCATGGAAACATTCAATGAACCTGGGGAAAGTCATGTGTTAAGTATAACAGATATGAGGTCTTGTAAGTGACAGGTGCAAACGGTAAATAGAAACAATTAACAAGTAGAACAGAACCCAAGTGCATGATAGGGCAGTTCACTGGTTCACCAAGGAAGCATACTTATCCAAAAAGACGTGAAATTCTGCAGGTGCAAAACAGACTAAACTTACATAGCAAAAGAACAGGAGGGTCAATGGTTCAGGCTTCATGGGAGGGGAATCATGAAGTGCTCGAGATTGGATATGCCACAAGGAAGGCATGATTTGGAGTACTCAGGGCAAGGAGGCACCACAAGGGAAAAGTGACATGTGGCAAGTAAAATCCATCGCACATAGGGAACAAGATGGAATCATAACAATATTAAAGTATTTGTTTCCAAAATATTCCAGAAATAACAAAAAATATGCTTCATTTGTATGTTCATAATTCTGTTATATCCTAAAATACTTACAGTTCATTTAAATGTTTTTGTGGACTAGAAAAAACACTCTTTCCTACCCCCAGTATCCAGCAAGGTTGTCACATAAAGCCTCTCCTTTTGATGTCAGAGAAAGAAAAGTAACAAGCGCCTTTGGAAGAAGACAGCACCTGACATTTGACCTCGGTTTTTGAATGCATGTTAATGAGACGAGATAATAACAAGATTTTAAGGCCTTTTAACAGAAAGCGAGCTCATGGAAGAATACCGAAAACTTGGTTTAGGCAAAAGGAGGGACAAAGTGAAACTCAAGAGCCTAAAGCAAATCAAGCCAGCAAATGGAAAGCCAGAATGTGTGAGTTACAAACCACAAAGCTAATGGTAATCAACAAGCGGAATGAATTCCCAGGTGAACTTTCTGAAAGTCCCCAAGCTGTCTTTAGCAAACAAACAGCTGCACTGTCTGGTAAAAACGGAACACAAGACCATAAAACAGTTCCGCAAACAGCCAAAAGAAAACCAGCCCACACAGTGACTTGTCAGACCAGCCATTCAAGACACTTCCATCTTTCTACCATCTTTACAGTGGTCTGCATCATTCACACAGGAGAAGCATACGAGCAACCCTCAAGGGATGGACATTGTATAGCCAGGTATAGCACATGCTTTATGGGTCTACCCAGGAAAAGCTGACAAGCAACACAATGGAGTTTACATTATGCAACCAACTGTTGTGCATGCTCTAAGGGGCCCAGCCAGAAGCAGCTTTTGGAAACTGTGATTAAACAATGAGCCATAGTATATGCACTGGGAAGTCCTCCCAGGAGCGAATGAGCAGCAATTCAAACGAATGAGCATTATACAACCAGTGACTGAACGTGCATTGGGACTACCAAGGAGCAGCAGAGCAGTAACTCCTGGTCATGAAAGAACCAGCAATGTAAAAGTCTTAAGATCTATTAAGGTGTGACAGTGTTGGGGCCCTTGAAAATGGGCACTACACAAACAGCCTGTTGGGGCAGGAATGGCTTCTGTTTATTGATCTAGGATGTACCTATTTCATGAGTGCCCAATTGTGAATTCCTTATCCACTTAAGTAGCATGTGGGTAGAGGCCTAGGTCTGTCCCTAGAAATGTGAGAATCAGAAAAGGTCCTGCATCCTGGGGGTGGGCACACCACACATGCCTTCTTGGCGGAGAGAGGATTAGTGTTTCTAGGTTTAGCACATAAAGTGGTGGGTGGCAGTGTACAGTGTTTTGTGAATCCTCATAGTTTATCAGAAATTTTTATCTATGGTAGTGAGAGTGAGGCTGATTGTCTCCTCTTGTATTAGTTTCCGGTGTCATATGAAACCAAGAACTATGCATTGATACTAGTGTGTATGTCATGTGCGTATGCATGTATAGTAGATGTGAAATGCATGCAGTACTGAAGCCAGTTGGGTGCGCTTTTAGTGCCATTGGTTTAGAGTGACACAAGATGGAGAATGAAGAAAATGAGAACAGCTTCCCCAGACAGTAGAAGTGTACTGCATGCATTTCTGTAGCTGACAGATGGAGGTCCAGGCACTCATGTGAGGAGGATGGAGAAAGGGTTACATTTAGAAATTCCATGGAAGTTTTGTTGAGAAGAGTCCACTGATTAGTTATTCCTCATCACTGCCATATGGTAGAGGTGTAGGCTGGGATTGTAGTTTCTGTTGTGCAAGACAAGGTCAGCCTTTACTTTTCCCTGTCCTTGTTTACTGCTCAGGAATGTTGATGACAACCAAGGGCAGTATCCCCACACTTCATTTATCCTATATTGTGGGTGCTCCAGCTTGGGGAAAGGGCCAGTGCTACCTGGTGTCTCGGGAGACGCCTGAGCTGAACACTTAAAAGAGAACCATCCAAACTTGTTCTGACTTTGGAGACAGTGGATCCATATCCCTGTCTATAAACAGTGTATATAAATGTGGGACCTTAGGTGCCCTATATTTCTCATGGCTAATAAAGGGAGTGCACTGCACAGTGCTTTGAAGGAATGCTGTGTGACCAGGGCTTAAGTCTACCTGACAGCCAGTATGTTGTGTGTGAATTATTATTATTAGAATAAACAGGCGTAATGTTGGCATGGACATATGCAGGAATAGAATGCTGGGGGCCGGCAGTTGATGCTGACTGAGACAGCTAGAGAGCACTTGTATAGTGTTGAATACACTTAACTTCACCTATTGCTGTGTATAGGGATTCAGAAATGGTGACGCGTTGGTGTCCTCCAGCGTTTAACCGACAAACCTACCAACATGCTACTGTCATTAATTTGGCTTTCTGGTGAAAGTTCGTTGAAAGAGGTTGATGAGAGCCCCAAGAATATTTGCTGAGCCCCAAGAGCCGCAACCCACAAGCTAAACAAGGCACACGTTGAACAAGTTACCCGATTTAATCAGTGACGTGCTGTCAATCTGCTTTACCTACTTATGTGCATTTTGCTGAGATGTATGATCACATTCAGTGGCGCTTCGTGTGGTCCCGCAGGTTCTTCAGCTGGCTTTAGTGCTGTGCCATTCACGTAATTGACTAGTTCTCACGTCATGAAGGTGTCGAGAATGTGCGTGATAAGTGGGATGTTTTAAGGAAATCTGTCATCCCACATTTTCCTAACTTCGGCTATAGTTGGAGGCCAACAGAAGCTTTACAGCATATCTCAAGTGGGTGCATACAGGTCTGTGCAGAGATAGAGTTCACATTATTCTAGGTATGGGAAATAGTAATTTATTGCGTAGCCACATTAATTATTAACAACAACAGCAGGAGAAAGGACTCTTGTAACTAACAGAAAAAGAGGGGAAAGATATGCACCAGTGATACATCTGAAAGTCGATAGCTAACATTATTATTATTTCTAATTTGCTAAATGTAGTATTATTAGTATATCTTTGTTTAACTATGGCAGCCTTGGAATGCCTAGTAGCTCCCCCAGCCTTTCTCCGCACTTCTGGGGACCCATTGATGTTGTGGGGAGATTGGTATGAAGCATTTGAGACTTACCTGGAGGCTATGGGGGAGACGTTTTCTTGCCAAAGCAAAGACTAGCCATAATAAAACATAATTTGAGCATCGAAGGCAGGAAAGCAATTGCCTATTCCACCAAGAGATTTACAAGGGAAAGAAGACATAGAAATTGAGGAAAAAGATGATGAATTCCTGCAGGCGATAAGCACATTGGGGGATCATTATAAGGCAAAAATGTGCAATGTGCTGGAGCACCACATATTCTTCTCTTGTGAACAGTTGCCAGATGAAAGAGTGGCATAGTATGTTGCTGTGTTGAGACTGCTAGCTTCCACGTGCAGATTGAAAGCTCTGCATGATGAGATAATTAGAGATACGCTAGTTAATATGACCAATACCTTAAAGATCCAAGGAAAAAACCTCACTGTTAAAGAACTAATGCGTGAAACAAAACTAATTGCAAAATAGGCTAAAAGTACAACTAAACATGTAACAGAGTTAAATCAAATTGACTCTGGGTCTTCTTGTGTGGTTAATGTGGTCCAGAATTTTAAAAAGATGAATGTGGTGAAAAAGGACTTCTGCCAATTGGCTAGGAGTTAAAAAGAAGGAGGAAAGGAACAATATTGTAACACCATGTAATAGATGTTATGGTTGAGGATGTGATATGCACGTGCAACAGCTGCCAGCTGTCTACCCACCATTGTCACATGTTTTCAATTGGTATTGGGCATTTTTCTTTTGTGTGTAAGCGGCTAAAACATAAGATAAGCAGTGTGAATGATGTATCTGAAAGTAATGAATCTAACAGTGACAAAGATGAAGTGTTGGTAATTTCTGAACGGGAAGTGCAAAGTTTAACTGGTTCATATCAGCCTTCTCATTGTGTGATAAACAAACTTTTTAGAAAGGGATATTGAAGTTTGAGCAGACATGTTCTTACACCATAATAGATGACATAACATTCAAAATGTTGGGAGTTGTGGAGTTAGAGGACACCAATATCAATCTGGTTTGTTATTGTAGTAAGAAAATACCCCAGTTGAGATGTTTTAAAATGAGCATTCATTTTAAGGGATGGAAAATAGACACTACAGTATATGTGGTCAGTGCAAAAACCTAGTGTGGAGGTCTGATCATAAAGTATTGAATATAGTTTTGGTTCCTAATCACCCTGATCAGATTTTATTAATTGAACCAAGAGACAATATGGATCAGACGTGGAGTGAGTTTTTCCCAAATGTCTTTTCATTTGAGTCGAGATGCTTAAAGGGCTACTGTCACAAGACTGTACTAAAGAATGATATGATGCCAATAATGCATAAAGTAAGGGATGTACCAATGTTTATGAAAACAGACTTAAATGAAGTACTGAATTGATTGTAGGCCTGGGACATTATTGAATAGGTGGAACTTGCTCTATGGGTGAGTCCTGTATTTTTGGATAAGCAGCAAGTGGCAAAATGTGTAGGTGCACTTACTTCGAAGATCTTAATAATACCATGTGGATGGACCAGTACCACATCCCAATACAAACAAAATGTTATGCAGCATTGGGGATACTTTTGACTTTAGATTTACCTCAAGTGTATCATCAAATCAATTTACACTCCTCATCCAGACATTTAATATCTTTTAATACACTAGAGGGTATGTTTAGGTTTGCACAAATGCCATTTGAACTTGCGATTACTTCTGCAATATTCCAAAGGCTTGTGAAGAAATTGTTCGCCAGTGAGCCCAATGTGAATTTTTTGCCAGGATGATATTCTGGTGTGCTGATAAGATTTTCATGAGCATGAGGCTGCAATGAGGACGGTATTAACTATATTGAATAATTAATGTTTGACAGTGAGTACCAGTAAGTATTGTTTTAAGATGTAAGAAGTGGAGTACTTGGGATATATGGCCTCTGGTAAGGGTGTTAGTCCAAACCTAAGTTAGCAAAAGAAATTGAGGGGGCACGCTGACTATCTAACAAGGAGCAATTGAGGTTTTCCTTGGAATGGCAGAGTATTACACTAAAATTATAGGGCATTTTTCTGACATGACCAAGGAATTATGGGCCTCATTTACAACAAACTGGAGCATCGATCACAATGAGACAGTTTGCTTGCACCACCCTGCACCACCCCCTAACAACACCATGGTAGCACTGTATTTACAATAGAGCACACCATGGTGCTCATTAGCGGAACCTTTCTCCACCAATTGAGCTGGCAAGGCTACACCAGGTTATCCAAGTGCCTTTATTAACTGCAAGAGATTTTATTTGACATTAAGGTCAATATTTATGGGGATTGTCATGCAACGCATTATCATGCTGCTCTGCATGACAGGGAAATGGCAGGAATGTGCCGTAGTAAAAACAATACAGCATATTCCTGTTTTTTCTCTTGCGCTGGTGCCATTTTGGCCTCCTAGTGCAAATACAGGCAACCCTGCACCATGGTGCAAGGGTGCCTCTGTTGTATGCAGGATTGTTTTTGTGCAGGAAGGGGAACTTTCCTGCACAAAAACAATCCCCTGCAAATGCAAATAAAAGTGATTGCTACTCGTTATACCTCCTCTGTGGAGGCATATCTTTTTGGCACATTCCCAGGTTTATCAGTTCTGGTAAATCTGGGAATGCATTAAAAACCATGGAAATTGAATGGGAACACCCACAAACCTTAAGTGAGAATTATGAATTCATGCAAGTGGCTCCAAAAATCTGGAGTAAAGCAAATTGCCTAGCAAAGTAAGGCAACACAGGTTTGTGTCACACATGTACCATGTTGGGTGTGATAAACACAATGTAAACCAAGTCATAATTATGGCCTAGGAATTTACCAGAGCATATAATTATTAATGCTCATTGGTTATCCCAACTGAGTCTTCAAGCTGAAGGAGATAGGATGGTGGGGTTGGTGAAGAAAGGTATGATGTGCTGGGCATTGTATCAGAATGTTTTGAAGGAGTTATTAGGGAGAAGGATGGGGAGTCAGAAGTGAATCATGATACTGAGATGATAGAAATTAATGAGTGCTTGGTTGAAGGATGGTCAAAGCAGAAGAGGATGGCTTTGTTGCAGGAAGGTCATGGTGGTATGTCTGGAATGAAGAGAAAGACCAGCAATCATTTTTGTGGCTAGGCATGGAAGAATGATTGAAATACATGTGGATATCTGTTTGCCCTGCACAAAGAGAGATAAATCACGTAAGTCACAGGAAACACCCGTACTCCCATGGAATTTCCTAGTGCACTATGGCAGAAACTGGGTTTGAATATATGCGGGCTGTTCTCTGTGAAAGGATGTTCAGGAAAGTATGGTTTAGTATTTGGTGGACTATTTTTTCAAAAGGCAGGAGGCAAGCTTTTTGAATTGGGTAAATATATAACTTTGAATGAATGCGCTCAATATTGGCAATACAGCATGTATCCTTTTGAATCTGAGTGGTTGTCATCATATTTACTTTATTAAAACATTCGAAAAAGAAACTGTCTATGCATGTCTGGATGAGCTGTGTACTCAGCATAACTTTTAGCATAAATAACTCAATTAAAACATAGCCTCCAAAAGGTAATACATTTATAATCACAACACTATGCAATTATAAACTTTACCCCTAGAGGGAATTGCACTGTTATGCGCACTTTAAACATAGCCCATAAAAGGCTATCACATTTATAATCACAACAGGTGCAATTCCAACCTTTCACCCTGAGTGGGTGTTACCAACATACACTTTTCATTATAAATTTTTGCATTTTGGCATTAAATACTGCAATTAAAACAGCCCCAAAAAAGTATCACATATATAATCACAGCATGTGTAATTACAACTTTTCACCCAGAGAGAGTGTTTGCACAGTATGAAAGCATGTATTGTACACCTTCAGGCCATAGGTGCTGCAACCATATAATTTGTCCCTAAAGAGCACAGCACTCCCAGTTGTAGAGAAAAAAGTTCCACCCTTGAAAGTGCTTGAAATGCCGAAGAAGTTATGAGAGGTTATTCTTTTGGAGTCCACTCCAACTTAGAGTGGGATTCTTAACATCTTTTTGGGGGAGGCTACCCTGGTACTGCAGCTCCCCCTGCATTTCCTGACCTCGCTGATGGTGAACCCGTCATCCTGGTCCAACAAAGAAAAACAAGGCAAAAACAGACCAAAATAGGCAAGCCCCTCAGGGCATTATCGGTTTCCCTTCACAAGCGTGAGTATATTTTATTAGTGGCTCTCCCGCTGAGTCATGGAAGGACACATCTTGCTTTTTATTTTCTCCCGGTGGCCTAGCGCATGATTTCTGTTTACCTCTGGGTGTCCGGACCCACCCTGGCACTCGTGCAGGCTTCTACATTAGGGGACAGTTTGGAGAGCCTTCCTCCGGATGTCTTGCCGGCTCCCCTTGCAGGCAACACCCCTGTGTACTCCTGTGGGAGCTGTCAGTTCGCCTCTGGCCTGCCCGCTCCTGAAGGCAGGGTGCTGAACTTGCGGGGAGAGTGTGATGCTGGTCTGTCGCTCGTCTGCTTCTCGGGGCCAAGGGATGGGGTCTTGGGGCCTGTCCTGCATTGCTGAGGAGCATGACAGCACTCTCCTACCTTCTCCTTCTTCTCGGGGCCCAGGGACTGGGTCCTGGGCCCCTGCACTAGATTACGTGGGAAATTCTGATTGTCAGTCCTCCATATAGGCACTTGGAGAAGTACAATGGCTCGTCACTAATTCCATCAGGGTCCCGGAGTTGGGGTCTCGGGTCCCAAGATGACTGAACATGGCCTGGGGGTAGGGGTCCCTAGGGCCCTTGAATGCTGGGAAGGGTGCACCACACATACTCCCTCATAGCCTGAAAAATCATAATTTAAGCGGCAACCTCAGCGGCTCTGGCCCATTCCAGGGACTTACAGAACAGTCAGCAGCAGAGCTCTGCATACTCCAAACTGACCCTGTGGGAGTCAAAGGCCAGCATCATTCTTGTGTGAATATCTCTTGCCCCGTTGGGCTGTTTGGTTTGGTTTTGGTCTCATTTTGCTCCTGTGGGGAGCCCTATTCACCTGGAGCACATTCCTTATGCCTCCTGACCTCAAAAGCAGCAAACGCTGCAGGGAGCTGGTTTCACTGGCTCCCAGCTCCAGCCTTTCTCTTTGATTTTCCTATGTGCTTTTCTCCTCCTTGGCTCAGAAGCCCAGTCTTTTCCCCCAACTGATCATTAGGGATTGTAAGGAGGCCAGCTTCCCGGGTCCTAGGGAGTGCCCCACTGGTCTTGGGGTCAATTAGTGTCAGAGTCCTTAGTCCAGATGGCAGTCAGGGGGTTCCTCCTTCCAACTGTCTATGGCGGCTAGCTCCAGTTCCAGTGTCCAGCAGAAAAGCACACTCAAGAGAGAGCTCTCTCCCATGTGCAGGACTTTTTAAGTGGGTGCAGGAGTGCCCAGCAGGAATGCACTTCTGGCCTATCCTGATGTGCCACATCACCTCTGCACATCTGACCCCACTTCCCTGTAAAACCTGTTGTGATATTTCAAAATGGCATCACCCTGGAGTCATTTGCCACAACTGCTTTGGGGTTCTCAGCTCCACCCCTCTCTGATGTCACCGCCATGGCCTTCCCCAGCACAATTTCAAAGGAGCCCCACTCCTGGTTTGGCTCCAGAGGGCTGGGCTCTCTCCTATGCTAAGCACAGGGCGACAGCTGGCTGATTAATACAGAGCAATCCGCACCATCCTTCTCAGGAGCTGACTTAAACATTGTTAATTGCTCCCTTTGTGGTGGAGGCTTTTTTTCCTGGTGCTGGAGAGAAAAGTAATTAACGCAGCCCAGCAGGCTGACAAAAGGCATGGTCTCTGATCCTGAGCTGAGCCAGAGAAGTATGTCATTCCCGGTTGAATTGTTCTTTACACACAGGTTACACTGTACATCTGTACGACTGTTGTGTTTGTAGACCAAGGATAAGTGAAGCTCCACTCTAAGGCAGCCTTCCCCTAAGTGTATAATGGAGTGTCACTGCAGTCAAGACAGTAAACCACACTGACGTCCCCTATATGTGTACACCAAAATTATAAGGTCTATCCCACATCAATACCCAACACTGCAGAGTCATTTTTGTTCCAGTCTACCTGTGCACACATCCTGGGCTGTGCACGACAGGAGTCTCCCATGCACATCCCTCACAAGTGTGCATGTGTAGCTAACTAAGTGCCTCTTACTCTTGCTGCGCCGCAGCAGCCGTATCTTACAAGGCAGCCACTGGCAGCAGATATGTGCAGTCCATTTACCATGTGTGTAAATATAACTCGAGCCCTAAGGTAACTTACTTGGGCCCTCGCCATGCACAGTTTTCTCATCAACAATTTTATTGCAAATGTGGCAGTGATATCAATGATGCCAGAGAAGATGTCATGAATGATGTAATATGTAAGGTAATTTTCTGTCCATGGCAAGGGCACAAATTATAGTTACCTTAGGGCACTAGTTAGAGTTACTTGAAACAATTCTAACTGTAACAGCTGAATTTCTATGGTTTTGTGTGGCTTTTTTTTTGTGAAGTTCTAACTTTTTAAATGATAATTCCTAGCTATAACTTCCCTGTAACCTTTGTTTTTTTCAGTGAATTTCTATGTGTTTTTATTGCAGTGGATGTTGGCCACAGAGCAAGGCCCTGCGGCCAACCCCTGCATGCTTCCAGACCCACCCTGTGCACGGCAAACGGCCATGTCCAGCGGGGGTTAGCCAGTCCCTGTGACCAACCCCCCACATGTGCCAAGACCCAACACCTCCAAATACTGCCAAGGCTTTGTGCAGCGGGAGTTGGGTGCAGGGCCAATCCCTCACATGCTGTCATCCCCACGCCATGCATAGCCTTCAGATGGGTTGAGCTCAGGGTTTGGCTGTGTGCCCCTGCATGCTGCCAACCGCACGCAGGGTTGGTTGAGTGAGTGTATCTAATTTTTTTCTCCATTGGGCTCTGGATTTTGTGGATCCCTTCTGGATTCGTGGATCCAGAGCAGATCCACGGATCCATCACAGATTTCCACTGGTGGTCAAGCTAAGCCTGAGAGATGATCTGTGGATCCACAAATCAGACCTTCAGGGACCCTTTCATCTGTCTTTTGGGGTCAGGATACCGCTATCCCTCCCCTGGTCTCAGTGTATCTACGCCTGCACCAAGCCAATAAACAAAATTGTGGCTGCAACGTTTCTCTCGGGTTGCAGCCAGCCAATCAGGGCCTTACTTTGGCACGCAGAGTTGTGAATCTACTGTGGTTGATCTGCAGTGGGTCCACATCTCTAGATATACAAATTCGTTTTCCTATAATATCTCTAAAACTATTGAACAGATGTATACCAAATCACAAAGGCATGATCTGGGTATCAAGATCTAACGTTGTGCCAAATTTGGTATAATTCCATTCAGTTGTTTGGGCTGTAGCTGTGTCTAAAGACTCTGTGGGAAAATGCATGGGGAAAATTAGTTTTGGGACCTCCCTTTTTCTCAGCCCCACTTGATGAGTCCCCCCAAAACTTTCAAGACAGCAGCTGAAGTGATTTAAGTAATAATTTTAAAAATGTTGTGAAGATTTGTCAAATGGCGGCAAAGTTACTGGGAAAACAAAAAACACTTTGCCGCCAGTAGGTAATTTATATATATATATATATATATATATATATATATATATATGTATATATATATATATATATATGTGTGTGTGTGTTTATGTGTGTGTGTATGCGGTTGCCACCAGGTAGTTATAGTTAGGACCATGTTTCCATAGAAAAAACACTTTTTGACTTGCCTATATCTTTGGCGCCATTTGATGTATCTGCACAAAAAGGTCCAAAGAAAGTGCCTTGGTGATTCTTATTGCACATGGAAAATTGCAGGGTCAAGCAAGGGCCGACAAAAAGGGGGTAGGGGTAAAAAACATTTATTCCCATGTTAATTCATATAGGACCTTTGAACACGACTACAGCCCGAACCACTGGACGGAATTACACCAAAATTGGCAGAAAGCTAGTTTTTGGTACGCAGATTACACTTTTGCTTATTTGGTGTAAATCTGTTCAGAAGTTTAAGCGAAATTAAAGGGAAAATAAATTTGGACATCCAAGGCCATGGATACTCCCTTTGTGCCGGGAAATGCAGAGCTCTGATGGCAGACATATTGGGACTCCCTAAAAAAAAAGGGAAAAAAGAAACGGGTAGAGTAAGGATACCTGGGTGGGCCAGGTCCCAGAGTCATACTAAAAAATTAGGTAGGGGCGCATGTGGCCACCATCCTGGGCTTAATGTTCCCCCAGAGACTGGCACCTTCCCGGAGCAGAATAGTAAACTGATTTGGGGGGGTCGCGCGACCTCCCCCCATGCATCCCCGGGGACTGCTGCCTTCCCGTGGCAGACTTGTAAACTTCTAATTACCCCACAAATGATAGCACTCATGACATCTTTCATAACATCACTGATAATATCAATGTAATATTTGCAGTAAAATGTTTGATGAGAAAAATGTCACAAGGCGGACAGCAGTATAGTTCACATACAACAAAATTAACACATACCTGAATGTCATTAGAAGTATTGTTGGATCACCCAGTTCTAGTGTCAGCTGCATCATCATCATCTGCCTCCACATCACTGTCTATGTAATCATCAACAGCCACTGGTCCAGCTGCCACCTCCTCAGCATCCAGTAATGGGATGTGATGTCTCAGGGCAAGATTGTGTAGCATGCAGCAGGCAACAACGATCTGGCAGACCTTTAGTGGTCTGTAGAGTAGGGCACCTCCTGAGACATGTAGACATGAGAATCTGGCCTTTAGTAGCCCAAAGGTCCTCTCGATGACACAGCTCATCTTGCCGTGGGCCTCATTAAAACTATGTTGCCCATCTGTGGTTGGGTATCCCACTGGTGACAGCAGCCATGGCAGGTTAGGATAGCCAGAGTCACCTGTGTACACAAAGATTAGACATATCACAATACCGGTAGAAACAGAGGGCAGAATGTGAAGAGAGGAGAGATAACAGATGCACACATACAATTGGATACATGCCAATGACTCAGGTCCTCTGTCTCTGTTGCACCATGTGTGGGACATTGCTGTTCTTCAGAATGTAGGAGTAATGCACGGAACCAGGAATCTTGGCCATCACTTGGGAGATATACTGGTCAGCAAGACACATCCCCTGGACATTTATGGAGTAAAAGTTGTTCCTAATCCTGTACACTTATTTATTGGCCCTAGGAGGAACTAAATCAATGTGAGTGCCATCCATGGCCCCTATTACATGAGAGATATGTGCCATATCATAGAAGTCAGCTTTAACAATGGGCAAATCTACGCATTGGGTGAACCTGATGTAGCTGCCCAGATGTTTGAGTATAGCACACAGTACATCCTTCAACACATGACTGAACATGGGCTGTGGCATCCCTGCTGCCAAGCCGACTGTGACCTGGAATGAGCCTGAGGCAAGGAAGTGTAGCACAGGCAACACCTGCACTGTTGGAGGTATGGCATATGGATTATGAATGGGAGCCAAGAGATCTGAACTCCAACTGGTTCTACAGTTCCATGATGGTCTGACGGTTCAGATGATGGGGCTGTATGATGTGTCTTTCTTCCAGGGTAGTAAGATCTACAAGGTTCCAGAACACAGGTGCAGGCCTCATTCTTACCATTGCATGGAATCTAGGAATAGGAGAGAGCAATAGTCACAAGTTGATGTTGTCAGTTCACAAGCCACTGAACACCATACATGTAGCACAAAAGAGTAGTGTCATTGTTGATGATAGTTACAGCCTCGGAAAGACAGCTTAGCAGACATGATACATTTGACACTTCCATGTAACAACATCCTATTCCCACAGGTAATAAGGTGTATGTGAAATTTGAACATATAGATATGGTTACCCTGTCTATGAGCCAGCAAGTGACTGCACATGTCGTGTCATAGCTATTTGTACATCCAACAACAATATCCATGAATATCACGTGTGAACCATCTTTGATGTGTGAACATAGGCAATCTATGCACGTCACTAAAATCATCCATGACGTACTTATCATTCACCTACAATACACTACATACATATAAAATGGCAGCTGCCTGCCCTGCAAGCACAGGACAGATGGAAGTGACCTAATTCCGCCAGCGTTAGTTGTCATGGCGGTAGGCAGTCTCAACTGCTGTGCAACTCCTTATTGGCTAACATTGTTGCCTATGGGAGACTGGGGCCAATGATGATCTTCGCCGGTGGCAAAAGTCATGTACGCGGCAGACATGACTGCCATTTTCTGTTGCATAGCTCACTTGACTCCTGACACTTGTGCAAGCAAGACCTCCACTGTGTGAGCTGCTGTGTTCTGTCTCTGGAAGCCATTATACCTTGTCCTGCAGGAGATAGAGCCCCTGCCTTCACCCAGGAGGATCTGGAGAAGCTAGTTGACGGGGTCCTGCGCCTGTGTGGTCATGAGATATGTCTGATGTGTGGAGTCCACTGTGATGCCACTCTACATGACGTTCTCCTTCTGTCTGTGTCGCCCATGCAGGTCAGTGCCCATCAGAAAAAGGGGATTTGGCGTGCCATCGCCAAGCAAGTGCTGACCATGGGGGTCCATACCCGGTGGCGCACCCACTCCAGAAAGCGGTGGGAGGACCTGAGATGCTGGGCCCGTAACACCGCTGAGGCCCGGCTGGGGGTGCCCTCCCAATGAGGGAGGGGTGACCTTTGGACCCCCCACATGATCCGCATTTTGGCAGTGGCATACCCTGTTGTGGATGGGCTCTTGAGGGCAGCACAGCAGTCACAAGGGGCTACGTGCACACTCACAACTTGCTACTGGTAGGCATGTATGGGTTTGGGTAGCCTACTAGTGGTAAGATATAATGTACATTATTGGTACTTGCACATTGGCTATGGGTATGAGCCCATTATGTCTTGAATATGTTTGCCAATACCACGCAGACAGTGAATCATGAGGGGACTTACTGCCATGTGTGGGTTTGTCTGCATACATTACACATCTTTTGAGTGACCAGCTCCTTCCATAAGAATCAGTATACATGAGGTGTCAGGGCATTGCCATCAGTAATAGTCTGCCACTATAACAGAGGAAACTGGTGAGTTCTCAATCATCTGCCTCATACCGTAGGTGTAGATGGGTGCAGGGCGCCAAGATATAACTGCACACAATGTTAATGGATTTGTTGGTATGCTACCTTGCCATGCAAGAATCGTATGAGTAAGGAGTACAGGGGATGTCTATGTAAATGACCATGGTAGTGTGGCAAGTACTGTGCAAGTGTGCATTGCATGACCCTTCATTAAGTCAGAGTGCGCCAATGTTTCCACATCAGTAGGTTTTCACTGACTAGCTTCAGTTTCCCCTATGATTTCAATCAGATGTGCATGTCAATTTAAAGGCATGCAATGGCATCGCATACCAGCAGATTTTGAGGTTGTTACTCTGTGTGTATGATGGGTAGGTATTGACTCTTTGCACCCTTTCTTTCTCTCCGACCCTCCCTCCCTCCCTCTCCTCCTCTGTCTTTGTGTGCATCACCATCATCAGGCAAAAGAGAAGGGGGCACCTGTGAGTGTGGAAGCTGCAGCCCACGGGACCCAGGAGGCTGAGACCAGCTGAGCCAAGGGGACCAGTGGGACGGAGGGCGAGGGGAGTGCCACGGGGGAGACCAGATCAACAACATCCTCTTCGGATTCCTCCTCCGATGGATGCATCCTGATGGTGGAGGACACATCTGAGACCAGCCCATCACCATCCTTGTCTGCCACCCCCATACCAGCGCCACAAATCCCTGTAGCTTCCCATCCACTTACCCATGCCCGCTCACCAGGAGGGTGGGCCTCTCATTCGCCACAGGCACATCTGCCCCTGCCCCAGTCAATCCTGCTGCCCTCAATAAGGAGGCTATTGACATCCTGAGGTCTATCTCTGTGAGAGAGCCAACCATTGTGAATACCATCCAGGTATTGGCATCACAGATGCAACAGACAAGTGCCTACTTGGAAGGCATTCACAGTGCCGTGACTGGCCTGCAGAGATCCTTTCAGGCTCTGGCCTCCTCGTTGATTGCATCCAGTGTCCCTTCATCTTCCATTTCCCCTCTAGCTACCTGTGCCCAATCACACACCCCTCTCCCTACACCCATCCAAAGCACACAGTCAGACCACCATTCATCCACCTCAACAGACACAGTTCGCAAAGACAAAGACAGGCACCACAAGTCACACCACCACCATGCACACAGACAACGGGCACATGCAGACACTACAACATCCACTCCCTACACAGACTACCCCACAACCTCCTCCCTCACAGACACTACACCACTCAGACCTGCTATCACCACATCAACATTCCCAGATCCAGCCACCAGTCCCCTCATGCCCACCATCACCACAATAGCAGACACCTCTACATCCACCCATACACCACATGTGCACTCACCACGACTACCAACACCCTCTCATGCAGTACATCCACCTTACCTGCAGAGACCACCCCAACAGACACTGAAACATCCACCCTGGCAAATCCCTGCATCCCCCCTCACAATACACCTAAACGCCCTCACTCACCCAACCAACAGACACCCAGCACACACATGGCATCTACCCACTCACCAGCACCCAAGGCACATACACATATACACCTCTCCCTCTACTCCCAAACACTTTTTTCCATGACCACCCATGTGTTCCTAAAAAAAGATTCCTCAATGAGTTTGCCCTATCCCCTCCCACTGACCCAGTCCCTGTTTCTCCCAAGCACTCTGCATCCCTCCCCAAACCCCTACCTACCACCTCCCAGTCCTCCCATGCCCCTCCTAGTACTGCCCATGCCCCTCCAACACCAAAGACTTCGACCCCCATGAAAGTGAGGGAGACCCCTCCTAAACCCAAAACTAAGGGCCCTCCCCCTAAGTCAAAGTCCAAGGGCAAACCCCCTCCCTCCAAACCAAAACCAAAGGACCCCACTCCCAAACCCAAGCCCTCACCTCACCCCCCTATCACACCTGAGGTGCCTGCCTGCCCCATTGATGCCCCTGCCATGTGGAGGCCACTTTGCAGTCAGAAGTCAAGTTGGGCCCAGAGACATTGCCCGGTGTGCTTGGGGCACAGAGAACAATTGGACTGGCCTGTAAGCATATTTTGTGTATGTTTTTTTTACCATCATTTTATATATTTTATTATATGTGCACCACTTAACCATTGATGTTGATGGTTACAAACTTGTCCTGCCTTTCCTTCCACATGTAAATGTTGTATATGATCTATTTAGTGTGTGTCTTCTGTGTATGTGATGTGGTTGTGTAGCAGCATGAGTTGTGTGGGGGAGTTGTGCTATGAACCTGTTGTGATGTGTTGGTGATGTGTGGCATTGTGTGGTAATGGTGTGTGTGTTGTGATGCATCTGTGATATACTTTGTGTGTTGGGTGGATGTGGCATATGATCTGACACGTTTTTTGGTAGTGTTATTGTATGTATTGGTTGTATGCTGTTGTTACGTGTTTCTGCCAGTATGTGTTTTCCTGTAGAGGTCTGCCGTGTGCGTCTCTGACAATGCGTTTGTGTGGTAGTGATAGTGTTGTCGTTGTGTGACTCGGTGGTGTTGTGTGTCGATGTATTTAACAGTGGCAGTGGTGTGTGTGTGTGGTGTGGTGTGTGGTGTGGATATGGCACGTATATGTTGGTCATGGTGTGAGTTGTTTGTGTGTGGGTGGTTGTATATAGATGTCTTTGTGTGTTGGTACTTATGTATGTTTGCATGTGTGTGTGGCCGTGGGAAGCTGTGCCAGGGTTGTGTGTTGTATATGGGTGTGTACTGATCTCCTTCCCTCCAATGTGTGGTAGGTGGCTGTACTTATGGTGTTTTTCTTCGTTGCCGTCACTGGTTCTGGAGTATTCTGGCCAGTAGGAGCAGTGGGAAGACTTCAAGTTTGGGGTGTAGGGCGGCTGTTGACGTGTCTGTGTTCCTGAAGGTCAGGGTCTCCTTTTATGTTGTTCATTTCCACCAGGCTTTTCATGGCGGTGAAACCGGCCCGGAAATTCTGGTGGTGTGCAACCTCATAATATGGTCGGCGGAAACATGGGTTCCACAGGTCTGAAGATGCCTGCCGCCGGCCGTAGCAGTCCGTCTGCACTGGTGGTACTGGCAGTGTATTATCTGGGTTCTGTTGGGGACACTGCCATGCTCATAATATGACAGTCTTCATCCGCCAGGCTGCTGGCAGTGCGACCTCCAGAACCACCATGGCAGTCATGGGACCATCAAACTTGTAATTACCACCAAAATGTGTTATCTGCAGAACAGAATCAAGTTTTGTGCCAAATTGGGCGTAATTGTGTTCAGTGGCTGGGGCTGTAGGCGTGTCTGAGGGTCCTATTAAACAACGAAAATATGTTTTGGGACCCCCCCCTTTTTCTTGGTCCCCACTTTACAGATCACCCTGAAACTTTCAAGACAGAAGCTGAATTTAGCAAAGTATACATTTTAAACATTTTGTGAAGATTCGTCAAGGGGCATCAAAGTTATAGGCCAAACAAAAAATACTCTTTCTATAGAAACTAGGTCCTATCTATAACTACCTAGTGGCGACAACCACTAGATAATATATATATATATATCTCCAGCAAAAGCAACCCTTAGCACATGTTTCGCTGTTATTATACCTCTTCAGAGAGGTTTAGGGTAGTTCCCAAGCTTAGGTGCAGATGGAGCAGCTCCAATATAGAGTACCCTACAACACCAGCAACACTCTAAATGCTTCATCCTTGCTGAGCTGGCACTATGCAAATCCTATGCTTAAAGACGTTACCATATAAATGGCAAAAGGCTTTATCCTTTTCTAGCTCGCTGACGATGGCACTGTGCTAATACTATGCTCTAAAATTTTGCTAGAAAATCAGACATTTGAGTTGAGCACATTTAGAGCATTGCTGGTGTTGTACAATGCTCTATACTGGAGCTACTCTCCACCTAAACTTGGTAACTCCCCAGAGTTCTCTCTTCTCTTTTGCACTTTTGCAGATTTTACATAATTTATGCCTCACTCTGTGCCTGAAAGGGTACTGTTTTGTTTGATATGTATGTACAGGGTTGCCCCTAGGTAGTTATAGTTAGCACCATGTTTTCAAAGAAAAAAAATTTTTGGACTTTCCTATATCTTTGCCACGGTTTGATGTTTTATAAAAAAAGTGCCTCACTGATTCTGTTGCGTACTGAAAGTTTTGTGGTGATTCATCAAGCGTGGGCCGAGAAAATGGGGGGTGGGTCAAAATGTTTCCCAAGTTAATTCTCATAGGGCCTTTCGCCACGACTACAGCCCGAACCACTAGAAGGAATTACACAAAATTTGGCTGAAAGCTGGTTTCGGTACACAGATTATGCTTTTACTTATTTGGTGTAAATTCATTCAATAGTTTTAGGAGATAATAAAGGGAAAACAAATTTGTATATCTGTGATCGCGAAGACTTCACAAACCATGACGAGCACATGCAGGGTAATAGTTTGGAGGTGAGTATGAAGATGACGTGTGTCCACATATTGTATACTCAAACAGTGTAATGGGCAATTCAAATTATGAACCTAAAACACTATGATTTGGATATTTTGCAATTCCACAAATCCAATTCAGAAATCCCAAAAGATATTTGCATTTGCTGTAGATGCACACATTATGGAAAAAAAATATATTGATTTAATACAAAAACACAGGAAAAAGAAGCCAGAGTAGTTTGTAGAAACATGCTATTTATCTTATTGTGGAACAAAAATATGATGTTTGTTCAAACTATATGTTTTGATTGCCTTGGGAAACTTGACCATAACTTTGTGCCTTCATGTGCAATTTGGAATAATTTAGAAATATTCCCTGTACCCGCAGAATTAAAATACTTGGAATTTATATGCAAGTATATTAATTCAGAATTTACATCCTTTTGAAGCTATTATTAAAATGCAACCGAAACCTGGTGGTAATTACTGCAGATGGCATGGCGGTGCACGACCACCATATAAAGGAAATTAAAACAAGTGTTGATCATGTACATCAACATGAAAATAGTTTATGTATATGTTCAGATGGTACTGGGAACGTTTCCTTAAAAAAGCTATAACTGCTTGCTTTCAAAAGTAACCAATTCAATCTAATCTTGTGTTGTCACTGCTCCAACTGAATTAGTGGGACATAATATTAAAGTAATAATACTACCAACTAAAACTACTGCCAGTGGATCATAATAATAAACTTGAATACGTATAATTAGATTGTGATAACTCACAAGAAGTTCGTAGAGTTCTTGAAAAACTTCACATTTTGATTATAGACAAGGTTAGCATGGTTTCCAACTTAATGGTGGCTGTTGTTCACTTACATATGACAGAAATATTGAAGACATCACATGATAATCTATTTGCTGGTAAACATGCCATTGCTTTTGGCGACTAATTCAAATTACTCCAGTTAAAGTGAACCCAATCTTTAAAACTGTCACAGCTAAAGAAACATGAGACTCTATACGAAGTATGGGTAATTTGAATAGCTTGTTACATTTCTCATACAGTGAACATACATGTTATAAAGGGTTTCTCTAGTTGGCAGTGGGTTGCACCCTGTCTAAGTAGGGACCCTCACTCTAGTCATGGTAAGGGAGTCACACAGCTAAGATAAACCCTGATCACCCCCTGGTAGATTGACAGGCTTATCTCAGAGGCAATATGTAAAGTATTGTACACACACACATTCACACACACACTCACGCACGCACACACACACACACACACAGTAAAAACATCACAAACGTACTCCACACTGGTTTAGAAAAATAGTCAACATTTATCTGAGAAAAACAGGACTGAAACAAATACATCCAACATACACAAGTGAAGATACGAATTGTTAAAGATTAAAGGCCTCATTACAAGTTTGGCAGTCCGACCGTCGGACCCCCATGGGGGTAGTCCTTCAAACGGCAATTGGACCACCATATTATGAGTTCTACAGGGGATTGGAGTGACTGGCAGGGGGAGACATGGGTCAGTACAATTGAGCTACTGCTGTCCACGCTCTCCCAGCTATTAGCACAATGAGCAGCCTGTTTCCCATGCACCATGTTGTGCATGGGACATAGTGTGTCCCTGAATACCAATTTTTTGGGGGGCCCACAAGGACCCCCGCCTCTCCTTCCAAGTGTCCTTACCACCTCTTTTGGCCCCCTTATGTGTCGGACCACCAAGCTTTCCATGGCGGTGGAATTTTCAATGAAAACATTTTGGTCCGGCAGGTCGTAATGGCCATGGTGATCCTGAGGCCGGGATCTCTAACACTGACTGCCATGATGAAGGTCTGCCGCTGTCCCTGCCATACTGACTGACAGTCAGTATCCCGGGGCCTGCGGACCACTGGCGGTCTTTTGGCGGTCCCATTCCTAAACTCATAATACAGTGGTTGGACCACCTGAGTTGCAGCCGTTGGACAACCATGACCAACATGACAGTCCACGGACTGCCAAACTCATAATGAAGCCCTAAATCTCAGTAAAGTGCTTAGAAAAACAATAGCTCCAACTGGGGTTTTTACGACATCTTGATGGAGTCTTGTTGCCGGTGCGGCATTAGTTCCTTACTGCTATCAGGGAAGTGAGGTGTTGGTTCCTTACTGCCAGACAGGGGAGGTTAGGCATTGGTTCCTTGCGGTTGCAGGGGAGGTGATGCGGTGTCGGTGGTGAGGCATCGGTCCCTTACGATCCTGCAGGGGGGATAAATCCAGCAGGTGAAGACGCGAGGCGTCAACTTCACGGTGTCGTGTTCACACCACGGGGCCACACATGGTGCAGCGGAGTCGGTGTCTTAGATATCAGTGACATGGCACTCGGGACTCATGATGTGGCAGGACTCCGGAGGCACTGCAGTGGCATCAGTCCTGTGGCGTCAGTTGCAGACGCTCTGCTCTGCAGTGACCACGGCTCTGGTGCAGGCAGCGGCGTGGAGTCAGACAGCAGTGATGATTCCGAAGTCGCCTAGGAGTCAATGTATCTGGTTTCTTCTTGTTACACGAGACCTCACTCCCAAGGGCCCAGGAACTAGATTTGGCACCACTTGGCGAGTAAAGACTCTCAGCAAGAGAGCCCAGGTGCTGGCAGATGAAGGCTTTAATGTCCCTGGGTCTTCTAAGAGGAGGCAAGCTCAGTCCAACCCCTTGGAGAACCTTTGGGAGCAGGATGCAGAAAGCAAAGTTCAGTCGTTTCACTATCAGGACAGAAGCAGCAGGCCAGCACAGCAAAGCAACAGGCGGAGTGGCAGTTCCTCCTACAGCATCCAGCTCTTCTTCCTGGCTGAATGTCCTCAGTCCCGAAGTTTTCTAACTTTGTGGTGTCAGAGGGCCAGTACTTATACACATTTCTGTCTTTGAAGTAGGCAAACTTCAAAGAAAAGTATTTGTAGTGCATTACCCCAGCCATGGGTATGTTCTAGTAACTGGTGAATATACTGCAGGAATAGGAACTTAGGTGGACAATGATGTCTGCTTGCTTTGGAAGAAGGGCTTCCTGAAGCTGGTTTTTCATTTGGCACGAGGTTAACTCGAGTCACTATAGAAAATACACAGTTCACAGTATCAGAAGTAGTCTAGTCATGTGATTATGATGTAGGCTGCATTCCCTGGATTGCATTAGAGGCTTTACATCTAGCCTTGGGGGGTGGGTGTGAGTCTCTCATGCATGGGCATATCTGCATTATGCATGTGTAATTAACTATCCTCCTTAGAGTCATGATCTAGCTGTTTCCCCTGGGAAGACAGTGTAGTACATACGTTCATTTTGAAGCTTGATTTTTTTCTAATAAGTCGTGAGTTTCTTCAACATTCAAGTTTGTGTCGGTTTCATTTGTGTTGAAAATTGAGCAAACCATGATCCTCAGAACCCACTTTCGGGGGTTAACTTTTCAGTCCAAAGAAATTGTTAAATATGTACATTTCGCAGCTCATGCAGACTCTACCCAAAGGTGAATAGAGTCCCACATACCATGGACACCTCCAAAGGTTCACACAATGGCCTACGTGGTCAAGAAACAGCGGTCAAAGATGGGTTTTATAACAACCCAAGACTTGTCACGCAAATGTGTCATAACCATGGCATCATACATCACATCCGTTTCCCTTACGTTAAGTCTTTCAGTAGCTATTACAAGTCATGCTTTCATGGGTGGAGGCGATGAGGATCCTGTGATTAATGTTATTTATTTCACTGTCTAGTCATTGAATGTGTGTCCTGATTACACTGAATACATTTCCTTTGTGAAGGAAAGTTTGGGATATTTTCTAAAATTTACAACACAACGTTTTCCTGCTCATTATAGTGCTCAATTCCATGCTTGCATTCTAGTGTGTTTAAACGATCAAATTATTTCAATTGGGCAGCATCTTGCTGAGAACAGCCTCATATACAAGCAGGTGTTAAATGTGAGTAAAAAAACATCCTGGTGCAAATATTATACTTTCAATGTGTTCTCCGTGTTTTTTACCTAATTTTGACATGGGGCAAAAAATGGGGACCAACACGACAGGCTAAATAGTTGTTATTTGTGTGCTGATTGTGTCACTAATACATTTTACTGTTTTTCACTCCTTGCACCACTGAGAAAAGGCTTAGCTGCTAGTGGGTACACGTTGCGAACGATTACACTCCTGAGCAGTGTTTCCTCTCGTTCACTGTTGGACAAGTACCCCTGTAGGTTGTGAACTAATTGTAGTTTCATTTGAGTGACAGTCTGGTCTACCAATGAATCTATGTTCTCACTAGTTACACCAGGATTAACACCAACTGATAGAGATGCTTACTGTAGTACAACTTCCCCATGCAGATCTGACATTGCTCCCCGACATAGTGGCAAACAGTGCCCACAATAAGACAAGCCGCATCTGGTTGATGTGTTTGGGACACACCAGTGAGTCTCACTGAATGTCCACTTTTATATGAGGATCTAGCTCAACCATCTGTTAATGGTAGTAAACAGCCCTCCAATTGCGAGGGCACCATATAGCCTAACTCAGTCAATTCCACCTAGCCATGGAACGGAGCACGTGGCTTGTTTTTCTGTCCACTGAAGAAGCTTAACATACAGAAACCTTGCCTCATAACATCTTTCTGCTAAAAAGAAAAGAAAAAACGAAAACGGAGAGGGAGAGACGCAATCTTTAGAGACGAGGCATGTATTAAAAGGAACAGTGTCAAAGTGGGTGTAGACGAGAACCTCATTGTGAATCGCATTTTCTGTGTATGTTTGATGTGTACCAAGCAAAATAGTGTGTATTTGCGTCTGGCAAGTGATAATGAGTGGATGGGAATTGTACTGCATTCATATGTTACTAAAACTATGACGAGCCTAGCTGTAACCATCAACCCATTTGATCTACTTTTCACTGACCTGAATCATGCTGAAGGTATACTACCAGACACGGGGAACACACCACAAGTTGGACTTAATAAAAGTGGCGTGTTCCTCCAATTCTTAAAGATTTTGAGAGGTGCTCCACAATACAAATGCAGAAATGTGTGACATTACAACATATGCATTTAACATGCATGCCTATTCCATGCAGTCCTTTCCATACAGATGCCTTTACCACACATGGTAAGTGTATGTAATGAAAGGTTAAAGATGAGTCAGCAGGGTAGTGCACATTTCGCCCTACTAAATGTCGTGCTGGGTTCTATTAATAATCCCGATATTAGGATACTTCACAAATATTTAAAGCACCTGAGCTGGATGGGGGTCTCTGTGGTGAGGTGGTTAGAATATGCATGTGTCACTTGGAATCGTGTGACATCGTGAGAGTGATGTCATGCCATTCCAGGCGACAGATGGGTGGAGGTGACGGTTGGTTGCGGTGCTGTGCCCCTCTTCTACAGGAGTAATACTTGTTTATAAATGGAATAAATATCTTCTTTTACAACGCTTCACTTCGACTCATTTCAGTCTCCCTTCACTATAGTGCGTGTCAGGGGCATATTTTCTTTTTCAGAGTTTAATATTTAATACAAAATGATCCATATTTATTTTTACTAATAATGGTGTTGTCCTCCACATTTAGGGCAACTCCAAATTAACACTTGCACAGGAGGCTAACCTCTTTCTTGATATTTAATTATATGGGAGGCTTATGTTTTTTAGCGAATAAGCTATGCATTTAATATCTGGAAAGGATAGGTTTTCCAGTGGTACAGGAACTCAGGGTTTGGAGGAGTCTCACCTCCACTCAAATACGATCTATCCTTTACAATCAGGAGAGATAATTGTATTTTCTTACAATATAGAGCACATGACACATATACTACGTTACTGGGTTGATACATTCAAACGAGTACCACAAACAAGTCAAAGAAATTGTCAAATGTCACTGGCCTCTTCTTTGTTTCATAAAGCCCACCTGGGCCATGAGTGGCATTGACAACAAAGGATATTTTGTCTACTGACAGGAGCTTGGGAAGCTTGCATTTTCACCAAATAGAAAGCAGTTTAGGCCATACCTTATCGATGTAGCACTCTATGTAAGAACTCTGGTGTGTTTAGAGAGAATAGTTGTTGGAAGGAGGACATGTAGGTTAGGGGAAGGTACACTTTTGTTATTATTGCGAAAAAGAAGTGGAGAGGTGGTACCTAGATCGTTGGCACACCGCACAGCTGCAAAAAATAATTATCCTCAAACTGTGCAAAACTGTCCAAGTCTTGACGCGTGTTTTCTGACATGTGCTGAATTAATACCCATCTTTAAACGGTCAGGTTGCTATCGCCTAAAGGGGGTGTCCCCGTGTTCGCCTTTCCCCCGCGGGAAGCCTGAAATCCGCCGCGATATTTGGAAATGAATACATGCTAATTAGCATTCGGACCCGTCCCTAGGTTTTCCCGCCTTAACCGTGCGCGCGGCCCTGGGCGGAAGTCTGCTGTTTCCCCGGAGGGATCCACTCTCCCATCATGGTCCGTAGGGATTATTTTTGTTATGATTGACAGGCTGACACATATACCTGGAACAAGAATTGTGTTCAATTTGTCAACTACCTGAAATACGCACATTATCCCAAGAAGGTTGCTAATGCGAAACCTCCCCGCTTCCTCCCTGACAAAATATTTTTCTAATAATCAAAACTGCCCAGCCCGAGGCTACTGGAAGATTTCAATATGTTCTAATGAATTGTTCCCGTCAACTTGGATTTCTTGGTAATTCTGTGAGAGTGACATCTCACCAGGGATTCACCACTGCCAATAAAGGAGATTTCCTGGTTGTTTTACAGTCATATTTTCTGACAATTTCACAATCTATAACACCCTTAACAGAGTTTGTTTGTGCCTGTCTGCAGTTTTTCCTCCATACAAAAGATAGGGTTATATATTGCTATATTTGCTTTGTGATCACAACGAAAATGCCCAACTAGTGCAATGAGAATATCACCCCATCCTTACCCGTGAAATGCTTGCACTTAAGTCAACAACTAGAGCTCGTAAACAGTTGAATGCGGCCTACCTGCAACCTGTATAACAATGCAAGTAGTTATAAATTGTATTTACTCCAGTGAGAATCTGATATGTACAATTATATTGCATGTCTATGTTCTTATCCGTGTCCGAATTATCAGTTTGAGTCACTGTAAATGGAGGACTAAACCTTGACGATCAACTCACTGAGCCAAACGAACTTCAAAATACATTCAAATGTTTGCAGGTACAAAGTAGTTGTGTAATATTTTTTTAAATTTTTGTGCAAATCTTAATCTATTCTTAGGTAAATACTGTAATGCGCTTTGGTGGGTTTTTTCTCTGTTCATGGTTATAATCTAATAAAATATGATTGAAAAGTGTGCAGATTGGTGGAAAGTTTTGACTTGATTCTCTGTTACAATCTGGACTACATGTGGTTATAATTGTGTTGAAAGGATGCATCATTACCTGAACGCAGGTTTGGTAGCACACTATAGGTTTAATTGCCCCCCACCTCCAAAAGTCCTAGCCAGGGGTATAACACTGGCCCTTCAGCCCCGCAGGGGAGCCCTCACTCCTCAAGGGGCCCCCACTCAGCCCCCGCCAATGGACATCTGTGAGCTATGGGAGACTTGGGAGCCCATCATTAGATTCTCCAAGGGGGCTACTGGTCCTAGCTATCATTAGCAGCAGGAGCAAGTCACCAGAGGTAGTCCTGAGGGGGACCATTAAACAACAATTATGGTTGTTTTTACTATCTCAGGCGAGATTTTGGAGGGCACGTTTTCCTTGCTTGGATTTGGGCAGTGGTTATTTTGTGAAAAACATAAGTGCCAGTTCCCTAGGTATATCTTAGGAGATCACTGCAGCTTGCACAATCCCCTGCCAGAGCCATGAAATGTCAGTAACAGTCTATCCACTAACCATCACACGTCTACACACGTGACTGTTTGGATTATTCCAGGTCACACAAAGCTGCAAATATGGCATGGGTAAACTGGTAATATATTTTTTAATATATTAAATTGCTACGTCTTCAGTTGATGTGTTCGTGCTGTAGACTATCAAAGTGTCAGTGTTGCGAAATAAATCCTGGTGCCAAACAGTGGAAAATACCATCACAAATTAAACACTAGGGTTCCGTGGCACCCTTGCTACTCCAGTGCCTACCTCATGTACACCGGAATGCACATCTTTACCTACTGCGCCCACATCTGTGAACCTACGATTACCTTTCTGACAAAAAATAATAAAACAGAATATAGATGGCATAATGTAAGGCAGTCGAGAGGAGTCTTTGGAAAGGGTGGTGAAAATGTAATGCAGCTTCCTGTAGGAATGCAGAAATAGGGAGATAAAAAAAAAAAATCATGCTTTTAAAATGAAATATTGAAACAATAGTTATAAAAAAACAAAGCTAAAGCTAGAGATCAGGGACATAGGTATCAATATTGCAGCAGGTATAGTGGCACTGTGGCCGAGGAGCTTCAGGAATCCATTAAACACGAATTTCAGCTGTATTTTACTTTCCATACAGCAGAAATGGGTGCCCCATTCCCTTGTTTGTACAAGGGCCCCAAATCACCTTGCTGCAGCCAGAGTCAACATAAGGACAGTGAGTGAGGAAACAGACATGAGATGGGCAGACCAGATGGGACTAACTATTTAAATGAAGGTATTGGAGAAAGTGTTTCCATAAAGATCTATGGGAACGACACTACTGAGAAAGAAAAAGTGCCTATATGCTTAGTCCTAGGCGAAATTATACTTATGCCTGAGCAATAGAAGCAATTTCAGTAATCACACATTACTCTTGTGCCGCAAAATTATAAAATTTATTTGATTACTCCAGTTCGAGTAACTAAGAGTAATGTCTGTCAAAAATCCTACAGGAGGAGCACCAGAGCAACAAACGCAGAGAGTGCGAGCTGTTGTTCATGTCCTATACCATGCAGTGCTATTTTCTTAGCGCAAAACGTCTCTGGCCTATTTTGGACCAGAGGATGCATTTTGCTCTATGAATATAGCACTAAATGCTGGATTATACATTTTCACACAATTATGCATAATTACAAATAATTTTGTGGTAATTATGATTATTTATGCCAGAGAGAATTACACTAGTTTCACCCACCCCTATATATGTTCTGAGTTAGAAAAGAGATAGGCCTGAGTGGCTGGCAACAAGAGTCATGTAGCCCCAAAGTAGTGCCACACATTTCCATCTTCAGATCCTTTAGCATCATTGCCTTAATCCCCTTCTCATGCCCCAATTTATGGAGCAGCTTCAGAAACCTAAAAATAAATAAATAAAAAACTTGGGGCCTCATTTACGAGGCCCTAGCATGAACACTGTCATTTTTTGCGATGCTCCGATGGCGCTGTGCAGTGCACCATATCTACAAGGCGGGGTTAAGCCACTTTTCCTGGCTTAAAGCAGCCTTGTGGATGTGGCCCTCCCTGATGCAGTTTTCTTTTTCTAAGGAACATGCAATGGGTGTAGCTGTGGGCATACCCATACAACACCCATTGCTTTTTGACCCTGCCTCAGATTTACGAGAATTCGTAAACCTGAGGCAGTGCCAAAAACTAGCGCCTTGCCAGGGGAGGTCTTATAGTGGTGCAATGAGGAGAAATACTTTTATTTCTCCTTGTTTTTTGCTCTTTCTGTGTGTGCTGCATTCTGAAGCCCACATAGGAGAAGCAAATCAGCATTAAAGATTGTTTTTGTGCAGGAAGGTGTCCCTTACTGTAAAAAACAATGTCCCCGCAGTGCAGCCACCCTTGCACGATGGCGCAAGGATGGCTGTGTTGGCACTAGACAGCCAATTTTGTGCCGGCACTGGGGAAAAGACAGGGATGCGTCGAATCCCTTTAATTACAGCACATCCCTGCATTTTGGAAATGACACTGCCCGGCACAGCAAGATTGCTGTCAGCACCGCGCTGCACCACTTCCTTGCAGATGAGGCCCTAACTGTGGTGGCCCCTGTACCTGCACTGAAGCAAAGCTAGATTGGGGAAATTACCCTGTTTCAAAAAGTAGTAACACTTGTGAGTTTTGCTTCCACCCAGTGAATCAGAGAAAGAGTGCCTCAGGGTCATGTGATATCTGACCTGAGGCTCTAAATGCAAATAAAATACTTTGCTGACTTTATTTCGTGTAATTGTTCTTCCTTAGTACTTAAACTCTTCAGAAAACAGCAAACATCTGATTTCAAAAGGGTGTCTGTTCCTTAAATGACCCCTAAACCCTAGTCTCTATTTATGACATTCAAAGTTCCTAAAAAGGACCAGACCATAAAGAAAGAAGTATAAGTAATCAATTTCAGCTCTTAGAGCTTGAAAATTGGGCAAATAGGAAAGCAGCCTTGGCACAATCACATTGGACTGGCTACCCTAGTTAATTAACTGCTCCAACACCCAAACTCGCATTGCTACCACCGATTGCCTAACACACAGAACACACACACATATATATATATATACCTGTGCAAGTCAGTGGTTGTGAGGGCTATCCCTTCAATATATGTAAGCACTTTGGTACATCCCCACAATCACACCTATCAAACACCAATAAGCATTCACCCACAACTGACTAAAGTTCACACTTTCACCAAACACAGGGAACATACGCATTCACTTTACTGATAACACGACTTCATAAGTTAAATCAGACCTTGGTCGGCAGTGGGAAACATGGAATTGTTTGAAACGTCAACCCAGACTACCAAAAGAACAGCAATACCACGCCAGTGGTAAACTGTGTTCCAAACAAATGCCAACAAAATAACGTAACATATCATAACATACCGTAACATATCATAACATAACGTAAAATAACATAACAGGACACGACAGGACACAACACAGCACAGCATGTCATGACATAACAACTTAACATAACATCACATAACGTATTCTTCTAATGTAAGCACAGTGTAAGACAGCTCAGATTTTCTTTCACTTTCCCTGAGTTAGTGAACAGACACGATCAGTGAGATAAAAGGAATTTTGTCACCAAGCATAGGCTCCAATTCCCCCTCCCCCTTTTTTGCCGTTCCCCTGGGGATACCCCTGTGAGTTTCGAGATACTAAGGAACTGATCTGAACTTCACCAACTGCCAGCATCAACAGTGGCACAGGAGAGAAGGCAAAGAGAGTGTAATATTACCCAAATAGCATTCAAGTAGGATTCATATCCAAGGCCGACTGCAACCCTCTTTTTGTACAAAGGTAAGGGATGGTGTTTTGTTAATGTATTTTAATAGAGGGCCTTTATACCCCTTGGATGCCTCATTGGACAATTATCCCTGTCTCCAGCTGCTTCTTCAAAAAGGTCGAGAGGAAGATTTTCAGCATATGTGTGGTACAAAGATTTTGGAGACCCATGAAAGAGATATTTTGCAGCTGCCCCAACTTGGAATGGGATTGCTCTTGCTGCCTTCGAGGGTGTCTAGACACCTTTGTGGGTGCGCCGTAGTTGCATATTTTGGTTGCATTGCCCCTAAACGGCCCTCCTCAGCGCCCACAGTTAAGCATGAATGTTCCAGAGATTCCAGGGGCCTCCTGAATGTTCATTTACACTACACCCGCCCCATCCACCCTCTCGCATCCGCTATATCTCATGGCAATATCAAATCCACCACATCGACCTGCCACCTGCATTGCATGGGTAAGTCTAGGTAAGTAGATATGAAAGTTAGGACTTATTAGATGATGATATAGAACATGTATCGGATGTAATCTTGTTGTAAATCAATATTATCAATCTCAAAATGTTGTATAACAGGCTATGTCCTCATAGGACAACATGACATTTTCCCACACCACTCGACACTATGGAATTGGGCTAATTTGTACACAAAGGACATAATACGGAAACGTGAAAATGTTTTATGAAATGTTGTGGATTGCTCTGTTGGGCAGACATCAGATGAGGGTTGACAGTGTATGTCGAGGAGGGTGGGATGAAGGAGCGGCGCTGTCGCCCCCCCTATCCCCCTGCTTCTTCTGCATTTGAAAGAGTGTCACAGCACTGTACTCTGTCAGAAACCTTCAGCTCTCAAATCAAATGCTAACAGGAAATGGGCACAACAAGATCTATGGGAGATTCTCGAAGAGGCCGCAGGGATGCCCGTGAGTCGCAGTCAACCCTTGCTATAGCTACTGATAGCACGGTCAGGGCAGCCATTGTGAGGAAAGGCAGAAAAGGACAGGTCATTTCTGTCTGGAAGCCGGCAGGGCCTTTCAGCGGCCTGCCTGAGCCCACACAATTTATGTCTTCTGTGGGCCCGAGGCAGCAGCCATGATTCACACAGGACCCCGAGTGTCACCTGATTTACAGCAAATCATTTACATTCCTCTAAAGTCAATCAGTGCCCAAGGTCATTTCTAGATATTCTTTTTTTCCAGACCCCTCCAACTTTTTTAATTTTAATTGTGAATTTATTGCTCGCGAAGGTGCCTGACAGACAGGTCTGAAAGCAGTAGTTGCCCATTCATTCATAAAGTGAGGCCTGAACAGAGAAAAGAGATGAAAGCTCTGCTGCCTGATGCACTGTTCTGGCAACGTGCCTCTGCCCTGCTAGAAAGCGACAAAACTCAGGCCAACGATGGGATTTCTTGTCTTTCACATACATCCAAGTCCAGATTTCTTCAGATTTGCCAATCTAATGCCAATTACAATCTACTGTGGTCGCGTTAGTCGGTTACCGTGAACAACAAACTCAATCTGCAAGCAATCTGCAAAGTGATTCCCAGCTAATCAAATTTCTCTTCACCTACACAGAAAAGAGGCACAGGATTGTATGAAAGATCAAATTTGCATTGTCTCACAAACTGAAAGAGCATGGGGGTTAAGTACTTCAGAGAGAGAGAGGGAGTTCAGGTGGATGGATGAAAGTTATTTTAAAACAAAATCTATATAACACAGGTAGAGCTGCGTTTTTTAATGCTGGCAGAAGGATGGGGCAGGAGGCATCGCAGAGGTGCAAGCAATAACAACTCGAAGGACAGGGTAGGGGATGGGGCAAGCAAAGACAATATGGGAGACAAGCAATGACAACAGGAGAGATGTAGAGGCAAGCAAGCAAAGACAGTGGTAGGCTGGGCAAGATGGTGGGTGCCGGCAATGAGGGAGGAACACAAAAGGTGGTGAAGTAAATGAGGGAGCATGCTGAAAAAGATGAACTTGTAGAGTGCTTAAAGACGAAGAAAAAAGTAGTGCCTTCAAAAATGAGCAGAGGAAGGGCACAAGTAATGCTTCCATGGTCCAATGGAGGGAACCGCATTAAGAGGAAAGAAACCTACAACAGATGACAAATAAATAGCAAGCAAATGAGAGTGACAGTAAAGCCAATCAATGACAAGCAAAGACCAGGTTCTATACCCACTGAAAACAAAAGGTTGTGAAAAGACAGTGCATGCGCTGTTTAGGCAAGACCTAGAAATGGACCCTGCAATTCTGTAATCGACTAAGTTATGAAAGTCTTAAATATGAATGTCAGTAGAGATCACACATTTGGCTACATATGGAACGCTCTGCCCTCAGGGTTGCCAAAATAAAAGCTTCTTATATTTGTTACCTACTTGCATCTTTTTTTATTATAATGGTGTAAGGTGCATGGATTGGTGCTGTTACAAAGTGTAAAGATACAACGAACCACACTTGTCTTTTTCCAGCCTGAGCTTGTAGTGATCCGTAGGCGACTTTGACAGCCTAAACAAGTAAATTAAAGTATTTCTCTTTGGACAAGGAATATTCTGTGAAAATGATTAATGACTATATCTCACCCACAGACAAAATCCTTTCTCTCTTCTTCCAAAACTTTAAAACATTTTGGCAAGGTTACATGAGACAGATTTTGGAAAGTACATATGGAACATTTCCTGAACTTTAATTTAGAACCCATAAAGAGTCCCCTTTGACTGTCACCTGCAACTAGTTGACTTTCCACCTTTCATGTCGCCTCCTCACACACAACATTGTGGCGTTCCTAAACATCCCATCACATCCCCTTTATTATTCAACATCTACCTAACACCCTTCCCAAACCTAATGAAATCATCCAACCACACGTGTTACAACTACGCAAATGATACTGAAATCAGTTTTAAAATGAAAAGCCCTGTAGACTTCTACAATTCAAAACTTGATGCTGCCTTCGTTCCATAAACTCATGGATGATAAATAAGCATCTAAAATGTAATATCCCAAAGGCAGATAATATGACCTGAATAGAATAGAAAAAATACCAACCTAAAACCATATAAACTAAGTAACTTTAACCCCCTCCAACACCATGAAGAGAAGTTAGAAACCTAGCGGAAACCATAGATTCAGATGCATCCTTGACACCGCCTATTAAAACAAGTCACAAAAAGTGCCTTCTACACAATTAAAACACTATGTTGCACCTTTCCATACCTTGTGTACCAGTATAAATGGCAAACCACCCGCACACTCATAATCTCCAAGCTTGACTCTACCAACACCCTACACCTTAGCACACCCACATTCACCATACACAAAATGCAACTCATCCAAAGTAGATGCAAGACTTCTTCTTTGCCTTCACTCAAGAGGACACTTGACTCCAGTCCTTCAATCACTTCACTTGTGACCTATAACTAGAAGGACAATATTCAAAGCACTCTAGATTGTCCACCAAGCCTCCCAAGGAAAATGACTGCTATACCTACAAATTAAATTCAAGCAATACAAACCAAATACAACACTGTGCTCTAGGCTTGCATTACTTATCATCATACCACCTCACATAAGTAATCCATAGGAGGCACTGTTTTCTCACTGCAGGCTGCCAAGCTCTGAAACTCACTATTTGCCAGGATTAGAAGCACCCAGTAGCATACACACTTCCAAAACAGTTGAAAACATGACTATTTCCTTGAAAACTGCACCACCCTATATCCAAGCAACAGAGTCAAGAAAGATAGTTGCATGCTCAAGCGCAACCTTCAGATTACAACCCACAACTTGGAAACAACCCTACCTGCAAACTGCGTTCAATACACATATAAGCTAAGAAGGGCTGACCTATGGTTTGCCATGGCACAAAATAGTTATGCACTTGCATATATAACAGTTATGGCTCACAATAATACTGTCTATGATGCGCAGCGATCAGCTGCAAACTGTAACTTACACCTCATACATTCATATAAGACATATCTACTACAAGGGGTGTCCAACACCAGTACTATACAGTCAAGAACCCAGAGAACACCAATTGATCATTAATGGGATAACTGAAGAGATCTGTCACACACTGCTACACTATATAGGAGACTTTAATATAGACCACCTCTGCAGGTCCCACATATATATATATATATACACACTCTGACTGCTTCTTTACATCTCACAAAGACACTCAGATATGGGATGATAGTAAAAATGCCCACCCCAATAGATCTCCTCACTTCTCTCCCTCTAACCATGCCACCTGAGGGGCTCAGCTATACACAAAATCTCAGATTTGACAACCTGGTGCAGTACCCAGCAAGGCAGATAGTAATCATAGAAGATACTACAAAGGGACCAGTAGAGCTGTTCAAAGCTGCCAGCATACTGAATACAATAAACTGTGCATCTGTCTCTCACAATTAATCCTACACCACACTGCCACTTGTTGCATCGTGTATCACAATCACAGTACCTCGATGGTCATCATCATGCGAACATGGAAACACTGTCCACACATGATCAAAAGAAAAAAAACAACCTTCCAACCACAGAGTCTACATACTGTAGCATGGTACCCATGCAGCCAAGCAGGTAGTTAGCCCTTTATAAATGCGGCAATACAATACTGAGTGGCAATGCAGTATTCCATCCAGTTTTTAACCTTAGCATGGGTAGGCTTTACTGAACCTAAATTGGTTTTGCACTTGGTAATTTTAAAACATATACACAGGTCCCTGCAGTCTCTCGATGCACACCCCTCCTGGATTGCTTACTAACACGTGGTTTTAACAACAGTGGAACAGCTTCATCAAGAGGCTTAGAATATACCAAGTTCCCTGAGAAGAGCTCCTCGACCAAAGCCCTTCCAAGATAAACCATTATATCCAGAGTGAGGGGCGGAAGAGCTGATGAAGCATGCCACTAGAGTAAGTGAGGGTCCAGCATCTTTAAAAGGAATACTTCTGAATTAATCATTGATATACCAATATCAATGGCCAAGAGATCTAAAATATCTCTTGGCCACTGCCAAGGTAACTCTTCGCATTTATTCAGTCACAGAGGGAGATTGTATTATAGAGATACATGTCCTTTTCACTCCTCTTTAATTTGTGTTTGTAGATTGAAATGGAGCCCGGCAAAGGCACTTGATGACCGGTGCATTATTGAGGAGGGGGTGTGCAGCCCAGTAGCAGACACACAGTGAGTTGGTACTAATACATAGAGCACAGGTGAGTAGGTGCCAAACAGCCTGGGTGAATGGCTGAGTTGAAGAGTCATGGAACTATGGAAGGCCTTTTTTCTCTCTCCCTCTCTCTCTCTCTCCCTCTCCCTCTATCTCTTTCTCTCTCTCTCTCTCTATCTTTCTCTCTCTCCCCCCTTTGTCTCTCACATGGTCTTTTTGAGTCTAAGGCCCTCATTATGAGACTGGTGGTCATCAGACCGCCAGCCTTGCTGTGGCGGTCTTACTGTGGGGGACCCAGCGGTAAAGACCACCACATCACGAGTTGTGGGTGGGCAGATGCCAAACCTCCACAACGCCGCCTGGCCCGCCGATGCAGTTGCACCGGCACAGCTAGCGGTGTGCACCTCCAACGCGGCGGCAGGCCCCAGCCTGCCGGCTGGATTACAAGGCTGCAGTCCGGCAGGCTTTCCGTGGCGGGCACCCCGCTACGAAATCCTGGTGGCCACGCACCCGGCGACAGGAATCACCATTTGTGTCGCCGGCACACGCACTCCCACATGTCCACACACATGCACACCGCCCCACCCATCCACACACTTATAAACACCCACACCCCTTCATGCATGCATGCATTCACATACACACTAGTCAGCATATGCATACATCCACACAAACACCCCCACTCTCTCGCAAACATGCAGACACCACCCCACTCACTCCCAAACATACAGACACACACCCCCACTCGCTCACACACATGCACTCAGACACCCCCATGCATGCACACATTCACATTCAATCGCATACACACACGCAATCACCACCCCTCTCCCCCTCAGCATGCACACACTCACACAACACCCCTTCCACATACACGCACGCACGCACCCCCACACACACAGACACCCTCCCCCCTTTCAGATGACTACTTATCTTCTCTGTTGAGGAGGTTGCCCGAGAGGGGGGGTCCTGGCGGTCTTGCACCGCCAGCACCACCACACCAGCAGGACTCCGCTAAGCCATATTACGGCTTGTAATATGGCGGGCGGAGTCTTGCTGGCATGGTGGTGCTGTCAATGCAACTGCCTCTTCGGAGTCGGTCTTCTGCCCATAAATGGGCAGACGTCCTCCAATGACTCCTAATATGGCGGGCAATAGACAGCCAGCACTGGTGGTTTATTGACTGCAGCTGCTTCGGGGGTCTGACAGAAAGACCAGCGAAATCGTAATGAGGCCATAAGTCCTAGAGGAGTAATGAAAAATAAGGAGGGTTGACAAGAATCCAATGCTTTGTATATGGGGTGATTCCTGCACACTATTTGACCAAGAGAACAATCATGCTTACGTTTACTGGGCTACACAATTCGAACATTGAAGATGATACTGAATAGCAGATTGAGCCAGAGTTGTTATTTGATGGTGATGGCATTCCATCGAACTTCCTGAGACCGACAATCATTTGGGCAGCAGCATAAAGGATGATCTTCAGCCAGGTCAGATGTGATTCTGGGACACTATCAAGAAGGGTGTTGCCTCTGTCACAGTGAGATTGGACCAGGGCCTCCACATCTGCCCTTTGATGAGCATCAGATGGCTAAGACAATAGGTCAGTTGATTACATCCATTTTTAGGGAATGAGTGTGAAAGTATCAGGAACAAAGGGAATTACTGAATGTTGAATTCTGAATAGCATTACTGATCTGTTAAGGAGAGAGAGATGTGACATACTGAAGCCCTTGAATGCATGTGTTCTTCCCCTGCTCAGATGCGAAATGTGATGATGCATGATGAAGTGTGGAGTGAGTTATGGAATGGGTGGAGATAGCTGTTGGTAGGTTCTTGAAGGATGCTGGCTAGGGAAGCACTAACATGTGCACGAGCTCATGATACAACACATCAGCTTAATTAACAGGACTCCCAAAGACACAAGACATAACAATGACCGTAAAAGACCAATTATAAAAGTTTTGGTTGGAGTGGCAAAGTGAGGCACATTTGTTCAGTGCAAGGGTGGTAAGAGGAGGAGGAGGGAGTAGTCTGCCCTCCCTCCACTTCTGCTACACCTTACACGTGAATAAAACATGATAATGACAATAATAATCATCGTGGCCGATTACAAGTGACATGGTACCAGCGAATGCAAACTCTACACCCCTAATTATACATATTGTGCAGTTATATCCCACTAGTATTGCATGATTATTTGTTAAACCCCGTGGAGTGGGAATTAACAATGTGCCCTCTATTACTAGACAAATTTTCACACGGAAATGCCAGTTCTGGGGAGGGGGTGGGATAACACTTCCATTTATATCCTGCTTTAAGCAGGTGTTAAATGAGAACGGGGGGGGGGGGGGCTTGCGCTGGTAGGGCAGTGAAGGGACTGGAGTTGGTAGGGCTTTCGGGAGAAGGTCAGGCTGTAGGCTGGCAGAGGGAAGCAATCCATGTATTCCTTGTGGCATAGGAGGGTAGAAGATTTTCCGACCAGTGAAATCTGGAGTTATCTCCTGGAGTGATATCCCGCATGGAGATACTATTAAGACCGACTCGTAATTGGGGGCTAAGATTTAGCAGCTTCTATTTTGATCTTGCAACGGTCCTAAAATATGAAACACGTTCTTTTGAAAAAATTTGATATTTTTACTTTAGCTAGTAGAGAGGTATATGCTAAAAGATTGCCCTATCGGCCAATCCCTCTTCCATCTCAACAATTAAATAACAAAAAATCCAACTTATGCCCCACGAGTTGTATTTTTACTCATTCTTCTTTTTTCCCGACCTTTTGCTTCCAGAATACCCAACAGGCTTCAGAGACAGATTGCTGAAAGCTCCACGGATCAGTCAATGAAGGAAATAAGCATTTATTAAACTTGTATTCTTGCCGCTTAACTTATCATCCCCAGCGTATTTGCCTGTATAAAATGATGCAATACATAACGTAAAGGAGCATATTAATGTCTGACATCTATCAAGCAAAGCACGAAATGCAAGCTTGTCGCAATGACAGAATATGACTGACGGTCAAGAAGTATGTAATAGTCTCTTCATGCATGCTATATTTGTCCTGCATAGTCTATTGGGAACACTGATGCCTGCTCATGCTGCCTTGTGATTTACTGCATTACATCAGATGCAGAGCAGACATTAGTTTTCTGTAGCATTTCTTTCTGAGGCTGCTGGTGGGAAATAAGAGATGATTCAACAGATTTGACAGGTTGTTAGATTTACTATACAAAAAGGGAGGGATGGAGTGCTTGTAAACGTCCCAGCCACCCGCTCGGGTCACTTTACGGCCCTTTATTATTTTGAGTACAATGTCATCCCGAGAAAAGGGACACATCACAAGCAACTCAGACCTGGAGCTGCTCCTCTAGGGAGATACTATTTTTGTGTGTGACAAGGCTAATAGTCTCACATGTGCTATCTCATTGAGACAGTGACTCTTTATATTTCTGTTCCGTCTTGGACCTCTGCTGGAAGGGTCACTTTTACTCCATCATGTAAGGCTTTTTGAACCCCTCATCAGATAGCAAGAAACACACCTTCAACCTTTCCTCTTTACTTTGTTGGGTCTTGCCTGGCCACCGATGTGCAACACATCCGGTCCCCACAGCTCAGCCAGGCTGTGCTCTCTTTTTTTGTAGGCTTGTGACCAGATCACTCCCCTCACTGCTTACTACGTTTCATGCAGATAGCCACTACCTGTGGCCGAACGACATAGAACTCACCTTAGATCCATGTAATATCCCAGGAACTTTATACCCTCCGAACACTCGGCATGGATTTGGGTGTTTGGGGATCATTGAGGGGGTCGTAAATATTTTACTGCACTTTTGCATTAATCTTTCTCTCCTCAAAATTACGACAATTCGTCCTGCCTGTTTCATGCATGTTTTCTCAATTTGTTCGGCCTATTTGCATTGTACTTCGTTTTTGTTGTCTCCTATATGAGGTGTCTTTCAACAGAAGCATCATCATTGGCGGTGAGTCAATTTTTACGTCACGTTTCCTTTATAAATCCTGCTACTTAGAGTAACTGGATTACCATCCCCTGGAGCATTACATTGACTCTTGTTTGCCCTAAGCTGCCAGAAAGATAGATTACTTTCTTATTCAGAGAAGCAATGCTGATGTTTTCTTTGTTCTTGCCCCTTCTTCTGAAACTGTTGAAATACATATCTCTATAGAGCGAGGATGACCCACAAACAACCAGAGGCATGTATCTATTGAACAGGTGACAACCCAAGAGCGTGTACGGGGCAGGCAGCATTGCATCCTTTGAGACCGGTTGTGGGAGGGCCTATGGAAATTGACTGACATCATATATTTCTACTATTTTGGAAACTTTATCACTGAAAGGCATGTAGTCTGCAGCACCAAGGTGATAGAAGAATGCACACAGCTTAAAAGTCATGCCTGGGAATTGCAGTGGATTCTGAACTTGCATCTAGTAGAGTGGCCGCAGGTTGAAGCAGAAACAAACAATAGGCATAGGCATCTAGCGAAGGATGGTGTTTAAAGAGTGTCAAGCCATAATGCCATGAGGAGTGCTTGTGGGCTCAGACTTCAGCATCACATTTTCGTTTCTTGAAAAGGCCCTGAATAATCTGGCACATGCCAAGTGTGAGACAGGCAGATGCATCCAACCACATTAGATTTCTGGGCTACCACAGATCTCGGAAGGATAGATAAAATATGTGGCTAGACCAATTACATCAACTAGAGCCAGAATACATTTGTACCTTGCAGAAACCATGGTTGAGAGACCTGCAAGGGGTCAGTTGCTCGTAAGCAGATATCCTTATTACTTTTCAAAGTTTTAATGGCATTACAGGGCGTAGGAAGAAGACTGTCTCTTGCGTTTTTTGTGACAAGCATGCAATGGAAGGGTGAGGGACTGAGTGATTACATAACCAACATTGATGATGTAGTGCAGCAATGGGTGCAGGTGCAGCATGCTCTAAGCAAAGGGTGGACTGTCCCAAAACCCCTCAACAGTGGCATCAGCAGATTTCTGAGTGATGGCTTCAGATTGCCACAGCCGTTGGAGTGAAGAATGTCTTAAGAAAAAGGGAAAGCCTTTCTTGGGGCTGCTGGTTAAATTTACTTTGTGACATCATCACCTTCGGTAACACATTGGTGAAGCATAAAGAACGTCCAGAAAGGACAATGTTTTATTTATTTATTTCCATCTTTAGTGAGAGTAAACAAGACCTAGTGGATGTCAGAGTGCTTTGCGTAAGTCGTTATATTCTGAAGCAGCAATTTACTTAAGAGCAGTTTAAACAAAAAGATATATATACACGAACATTTATTAATGAATATTAACATCATGATTTCACAAAACAAAACAAAAAAGATTCCATAAGTATGGTTGCAATTGGAAACCACCCAAGTCTACCATGTCATGACTAGTTCTTTGTTGTTATTTGATGGCATCATTCCTTCCAAAAGTCATAAGACATTTTTCCGAAAAACCCCCCACAACAAACATGACTGCCAGCACAAACACAAAAGGAATGATGCACTATGCCTCTAAACCAGGCTTGGGATAATGAACAGGTGATGGGAGAACCTAGGGTCCAAACAACTTGGAATAGTCTCTGCACGGCAGCCCACCAATTCTGGCTTGACTGACGCCATCCAGGCAGAGGCAAAATTAGCTGATAAACAACCCTGAAAAAATGGATGGAGTCTGTAAGAAAAACAGAAGAACTTTGCCAAAATCGATCACCCTCTGACTGAATTGACATGGGAATATGCCACCGAACAAGACAGAAGGTAGAAACAAAACACTTGTTCCCTTGAGCAATCTGAAGACCTCATTTACAAGCCCCTTGCACCACCAATGCGTCATTTCTTTTGATGCAGCAGTGGCTCTGGCAGTGCACTGCTCCACATTTACAAACTGATGCACTAGGCACAATGCATCAGTTTGTAAAGCCCTGTGTCACATTATTCGTGCACCACTTATAATGTAAGCAGGGTAGGCGTTCCCATGGAAAAAGGAATGTAGAACTGACACACTATAATTTACAACTTTTCACTGCATCACTCTACAAATTCACTGTGTCAAAATGTTATCGTCTGCACAGACTAGGCATAAAATTGATGCAGGGCTTTTTCCAATGGGTCTCTCCTTGCATTGCTGGAGTTGCATCAGTTAAACAACGCAACTCCAGGAATGCGTCACTTTAGGACAACAGATGCATCAGAATTTCTGACCCATCTGTGAAAACGTGCACCATAAAGCTCTGTATGTTAAATCAAAAACATTTGTGGCTTCGTTAGAGGATGCGCAGTAAGGCACACAAAATCTGACGCATCAAATGAAGATGCGTCAGTTTCTTGTAAATGAGGTCATGAGAGTCTTCAAGCAAGACAGTCACTTGACTCTGACCTTGCTTTCAGAATTCTGATGGACAAATTGTCCAATGATCTAATCTTTGCCTTTGTGGACCTCATACAGTTTTTTCCCATGTTTCTGCCAATGTTGAATAACTATGTGCTGTACAACACCAGGGAGAGGCCACGGGAGCAAAGCCATTGTGGCTATAGTGTCTCTGAGTCGGAAAGGTGCCATGTAGTCCTATGGTCCAAGTCCCTTATGCTCCGGTGTCTTAGAAATTCCATCGCCCTATCTTCGAGCACTGTTGATAACTACAACATTTTTTCAAGTAAACACAGGGCCCTGCTGCCCTATCTACAAATTACTTCCAGCTCAAGTCCCATCCCAGGATGAAAAACTTAGGTTTGGACATCCTGTCTATATTAAATGAATTACAATTTTCATTGATTGTGCCTGTCACTTTCAAAGTTAAGGTGCTCTGCAAAGCAGGTGGCATTAAACATGCCTGTGCACAAATGAAAGAAAAATTGATTATGAGAGGAAGTCTGTTAGACCTGTCATCCATGGCGTGGTTTACCCTGTCTTTTTTGCCTCTGCTTCCTATGTTTTGACTGAGTGCTGGGCTTTATTTCTGCTCGTTTTGGTACTCTGGGCACTTTACCACTGCTGACCAGTGCTAAAGTGCAAATGCTCTCTGTGTAAATTGTAAGGGTAATTGGCTTTTTCATAATTGGCATATTTGATTTACTAGTAAGTCCCTAGTAAACTGCACTAGAGATTCCCAGAGCCTGTACATCAAATGCTACCAGTGGGCCTTCAGCACTGATTGTGCCACCCATGAGTAGCCCTATAAACATGGCTCGGACCCGCCATTATGTACCCAGTTGCCAGGCCCAAACCTTCTCTTTTTGTACATGTAAGGCATCCCTAAGGTAGGCCCTAGGTAGCCCCATGGGAAGGGTGCGGTGTATGTTAAAGGTACGACATGTAGTGATGTGTTCTACATGTCCTGGCAGTGAAATACTGCCAGATCAGTTTTTCACTGTTTCAAGGCCTAACTCTCTCATAAGTTAACATGGAGGACTGCCTTGAAATATCTTTTAAGTGCAGTTTCCCATTTGAAGCAGATAGAGATGTGGAGTTTGGGGTCTCTGAACTCACAATTTAAAAATGCATCTTTTTTGTAAAGTTGTTTTTTAGATTGTCAGTTTAAAAATGCCACTTTGAAAGTGGGCATTAACCATTCTGTGCCTCTGCCTGCTTCTGTATTCCACGTCTGGGTCAGACTGACAGTTGCGTAGTTGTGAATTCTCTCTGGACAGTGAAACAAAGGGAGCTGCAGTGTAGCCTGTAAATCCTGATGAGTCTCCTGGGCTAGAGTGGGAAGGGAGGAGTTGACAGTTACACTTGAAAGAGCTGTGCCTGTCCTCACACAATGCAGTCTCCTACCCCCTGGTGTGTGTCTACGCCTAGGCCTGGACAAGGCAGGATCTTGTGAACAACTGAAACTTTCCTACTTCAAAGGCAGATGGGGGTATAAGTAGTGGACCCAAAACCCCAGATTTTTAGATTACGTCTGGACTCAAGAGGAACCACTGCCAAGGAGAAGAGCTGAAGAGCTGGAGGAGGAGGAGTACTGTCCTTTGGCCTGTTACTGTACTTTGCTGGGTTGGCCTGCAATTGCTGCTTCTGCCTGAAAGAGGACAAAGACTGGACTTTGTGTTATATTCCTACTTGTGAACTGTCTCCAAGAGCTTGAACTGAGCTTTCCTCCTGTTTCTAAGCCTCAGGGCCATCAAAGACTTCCTCTGCCAGCACATGGACTCTCTGCTGAGACTCCTAACCTGCCAAATGGTGCCCACTCCAGTCCCTGGGTCCTTTAAAGGTGAAGCTGGTGGAACCAAGGTGGAAATCCATGCACAGGAGCCATGTGGAGAAATATTCAATGCACCACCTGCAACGCAGCTGTAAAAACGATACGCCACCTGCATCGTGGCTGAGAAATCAAGGCACCACCGGCATTGCAGCTGGGAAATCGGTGCATCATGTGCATCGTGGCTGGGAAATCAATGCATCACCTGCATTGTGGCTGGAGAAATGACGCAACACAAGCTTGCGGCTGCTAAAATCGACGCAAACTCCACTCAGCGCTGTCCCTCATCCTCGTGCGGCTGGATTTCGCACACATCATCACTGGGCATCAACATCAAAGTGAACCTGCCCTGATTTGAGGTGCTCATCTGAAAATCGATGCATCACTCTCTGGTGGGAGAGAAAAATGACACATCACCTACCTGATCGGAGAAGAAACAATGCACGGCCTCACTTGCGAGTAAGGAATCAACGTATCACTAACTTTTCCGATGCATGCTCACCCTTGTGGCTTTATTTTTTACGCAAACCAGGTACATTGTGTAACACCAATGAATCCATTGTTTTCTATGGAGTTTTTTTAATTTTAAAATTCCTAACTTTACTTGTGTATGTTGGATTGTTGACATTTTGGTCTAGTTTGATTTAGATAAATATTGTCTATTTTTCTTAACTGGTGTGATGTTCATTTTGTAGTGATTTCACTCTATTAATGTGTGTTTTGGTACAAATACTTTGCACATTGCTTTTGAGATAAGCCTAACTGCTTGCACCAAGTTACCAATGGGGTGGGCAGAGGTTATCTTAAGTGTGTATCCCCATTGCTTGACTAGAGTGAGGGTCCCTGCTTGGACAGAGTGCAAACTGACTGCTAACCAGAGACCTAATTTCTAACAAAGTCCAAATGGCTATCCAGAAGTATATTACAATGAGTCCAATCTGAATTTTATTTTTTGGACCTGCCTGCATATACCTGTGCATCTATATGAGAGAACACAGCGTCATTGTCATTGTGAAGAAGATTGGGAATTCAATATGACCTATCAGATGTGTTCAAACTGTAACCATTATTTTCATGTGAGTCTGAAGAAAATTGACCGCCAAAAGAGATATCTCTGAATCTGGGTGGCCAAATCTCAACCTTTCATACTTTCCAGTGGCTGTTTCCACTGCAGAAGTTTCAAATGATGGTGCTGAAATCCCCTCATAATGATAATGAACATCTTTGCTTTGTCAATATCCTGGACCTTGTCTAAAGCCAGTTTAAACTGGTTCCACAAAAACAATGTGAAGCATTGTAACGCTTGTAACTTCTGCTTTGCCAAGTAGACTTTAGCACAGAGATGAAGCACGTGTTGTCAGTGAATCAATATATCCCATCTGCATGATTATCCTGTGCCTTTGGATGGAGAGTACAGAAATTCAAAACAAGCTGGTGATCACTGGCCACTTCACCAGTCATGGACAGGCCTCCACTACAAGAAAGGGTTGTGAGTAACATGGCAATCAAACCAAAACTGAGACTTTGAGAGTAGCATCCTTAGGTCAATGCCTAAGCCAGTAAAACAAGGAACACTTATATCATACAAAATTGGATCTCTTGAACCAAAGATAAACCAATCAACAAGAAGGGTACCCTGAAGCCTTTCTAGATACCCAAGTGGAGCCATCATGTCACCTCCTTATTTTACACCTACAATTACCCCAGAACAATACCTTGGGATCTGATCCCTGCTGTTGTATTTTTAGGAGAAATCATTTCCAACCCATCAACATTTGTTTGGATATCACAAGTGAAAGGGAATTTTAATTTGCTAGAAAATAATGAATAATTTTGCTATCTTTCATTTAGAATAATCAGACCGTTGTAGGCCACATTAAGTGCACGTTTATCTTATGTGTAGGAGTATTCCACAAGCATGTGTCTTCATTTCAGAAAACCAATGAAAATACAGCCTCAACCAAGGTCTGATCTAATAAAAATACCATTAAAATAACTAATTATTTTTGCCGTCCAGAAGGAAGGATGTTTCAGTTACAACTTCAAATACATTTAGCCAAGCTCGGCTGGTCGTTGAACTAACTATTTTATTCCTGTGTTTCATAAGTCTGATTTCATCTCCTTAATTAAGTATATACAGCTTTAACAAATAAGATGCTTTAGAAACTAGGATTTGCTACAGGTGTTCTATTGTTTTTGTGCTAACTAATAGATGTATTTGTTGTCATTAATGAAACATTTATAATCGTAGTCTTCTATGTAATGTAATGCCATTGAAGTGTGTGTGCCTTCTGCCCTAAAACATTATAAAAGCATGTGTTTTTTGGGGAACAGCCAACTTTTTGTTTATTTCTTTTACTTTTAGCTACAGAACAGTGAGCAGTGATCTTTTGAACTTACTTTTGAGACAGACCCTATGTTAGTCTATTTAGCAGGTTTAGTTAGATACTTATAATTTTGCTAAGTCTTTTGATTTGCTAATTAATCTTCCCAATTTCTTTAAAGATACTTGTAAGAAAGTGGGTTATTTGTGTGAGAGGGGTGAGAACCCTTCCTAAGCAACAACTACAATCCTTGTTAGGGTGAACCACAAACGTCACTAAGTTAACCTGTGCTTGACCCTATGGTAGCTTGTGTCAAAGAAGTCAGGCCTAGCATAGATGCATTGTGTTAACTATTTATGTGGCACACAAACAGTAATAAAGTGAAACCACAACCCAAGAGATATCCGTCATCAATAAAAAAAAAAGCAATTAAAATGTGACAACTAAAGTGAGATCAAAGTGACAAATATTCAATCAGTCGAACCAGAGAAATTCAATTGTAAAGGTTTAACCAAAAATACCCCAGGAAGCAGAAAGCTATAACTGTGGAAATCAGGTCATGTTAACCTGGGGCAAAGTCATAAGGTCAGGCCAATGGTCAAGGAGTGCAGTCCAGACAGAGGGACCAGGTTAGTCCAGCTGAAAAACTTACCTTCTCAACGTCTGGTAGACAGAGTTCTGAACTTCAGGATTTTACCAGAGGAGCTCGACTGGTGCCAGCCAAGCGAACAGGACCAGCAGAAGCACCTCTTGGGACTCAGGAACTCACTTTGGCAGAAGCCATCAGGACTCAGGCAGGTCCAGTTGTAGGGCCAATCAGGTCCAGTGGCAGTTGTAGGGAGGCATCTGGAGCTTGTTGTGTCCCCGTAGCTCGACCTTGGAATCAGTCTGGTACTTCTGAGATTGTCCTCTCTCCTTCAACAGCAAAGAAGGCCGCACTCAGCAGAGCAGTCCTCTGAAGAACAAGGCTGGCCTCCAGCAAGAGGGTAGTATTCTTGCATCAGCAACACAGTCCCCTAAGAAACAAGGCAGGCCTCAAGCAGCAGGGCAGTCTCCTGAGAAACAAGGCAGGTCTCAAACAGTGGGCAGTCCTCCGAAGTACAAGGCAGTCTGCCACAAGTCCAGGAGTGAACTGAAGATGGGTCTGATTGTCCTATTTTTATACTTGCTGCCAACTTTAAAGTCAAAGAAACTTCTGGAGGTATTGGTGAGTGTGCTTGAGACAGCCTTTGAAATGTATGTGGAGTAGGTTATTGCTCCTGCCTTTCTATCCTGGCACTGTGGTTCTCTCCCAGCTACACCCAGGTCCTATTTCTCGCTGTTTAGGTCCAATACATATTCCTGATAGTGCAGTAATTAACAGTCCTGCGCAGCTGGAAACTTGCAGAAGCCTCAGTAGATTCAGGACATGAAAATGCCAACTTTCTAAAAGTGCATTTTCCACATTGTAATCTAAAATTTGACTTTACCATTAAAGGGGATATTTAATTACAATACATTTGAGTCCAAACATCATGTTTCTACCTGTTTCCAATCAAATGTTAGAGTTTAATAAAAGTACTTAGGTAACCCAATTGTATTCCATGGAAGAGGTAGGTCTCTCAGTAATGAAAAATACATGTAAGGGTGTTTAACTACCAGGACATATAAAACTTAAAAATACATGTCTAACATTTTAAATACACTGCTTCATGCCCTATGGACTGATTATGGCCTGCCTTAGGAGTGGCTTGTGTGTATTAAAAAGGAAAGTTTAGACATTGCAAATAGGCTTTTTTGACAGGCTGAACTGACAGTTCAAAACTGCAATCAGGCTGCAATGGCAGGCCCGAGGCATGTTTTGACTGTATGCCAATTTTACCATCTTTAGGGCAGTGAGCGCAATCACTTTTGCACTGGTTAGCAATGGGGCACAGAGTCCTAAAAGCCCAAAAGACGGGTTCAGGAAACAGGAAGGATGAAGGCAAAAAGGCTGGGGATAAAGTCCAGCAATACTATTTTTTATTAAACCCATGATCTTTTTGCCTTCAGAAAGTTGTCATGTGCAGGTTTTGTTAATAGTCTTGGACTAAGTCTATGAGAGACTCAGATAGTCCCATTCACACCCAATGTCAATTTATTTCATAATTCAGGCATCAACACTAGGAGCAGTGGGAGACATGAGGTCCACATAGGATGCATATAGGGCCTCAAGAACCAACATTAGAAAATGTATGAAATGACCACTGAAACTGCTTGCTGCCAAGAATAGTGGAAGAAATTATTCTAAACACCACAAAAGGAGGAAGGAACTCAACTTCCTGCCAGGAGGTTGAAGAGGCCCAATCTTTAGTTTCAGCTACAAGGAGAAGAAGAAGGTTTCTGATGTTAGTCATACAATCCAGATGTTCCAATTCATCCCGTTGTACAAGAGTGGCTGGGAAGGTGCACAGAGAATTGCTGATGTATCAAATTTCTCAATGAGAATAATTGCCTGCCTGTGGGTTTCTTGATAGTAAGATACCACAACCAACACCCCAGTGTGTAACACAAAAGCCACATGAACCTCAGAATGAAGTTTCCAGATGTAAGGGGACACAAGGCCCTTATCATAAGCCACAGACATTGCAGTTTGCAGTGTATTTACAGAAGATGAACAAGGCTCACCATCGACTCCATCTTTGCAGTTGCTGATTCAGAGTTAGATAGATAAGATTTCTGCTTTGTGCCTCTGATGTCCTTATTTAGAATTTCATGAACAGGACACCCAGTAAAAACGTGATGCTATCCTGTACACCACATTACAAGTGTGATAGGTGGAAACGCACTTGAAATACTGCTGAAGGAGTATACATCATGTTTGTAATGGAGTATCTCATCTGGCAAAATTTAAATAAGGCCCCTAGTTGCTCAGAGCCTATTCTTTTCCCTAGATTGTATTCAGGAACCAGAGCATATTCCATTGAGAAGGCCCTCACCCATGACACACAAATCCCACCTACGTATAAACCATTATATGTGGTAAGCATAAATGGTGAAATAATTGATGTACCCTCTTTGTCTGATGGGAGCATGAACTGATGCCCATAAGGCATGTAATTTGTGCTATATGTTGCTCTTGTGCTCTTGCTCGATTATGATTACTATCCATTTTGTGCCCTGAGTTTATGAAATGGTGCTGCACCTGCTGGTAGTATTGTACAGCAGGGAAATTATATTGCATCTCTAAGGGAGAAAGGTTAGCACCAGTTCTCTTCATTGCCAAGGTGAGGCGTGACATAACAGTTGATTTCTGGCTTCTGTCAATACTTGGGTTACAGCTGAATCTCTGAAAATCCAACATCCTAGCAACTCATGATTTGAAAGTCATGTGATGAAGAATTACGATTAATGCAAGGTCATGATCCTCTCAGAAGCACATACTTCAGTGCTAAAGGCATATCTCTCCAGAAAGCTAAAAAGAAGTTACAATATCTGCTAACGAATAACTTCAAGGCAGGGGAACATACTAAATCCTGGTACTGTATCTGGCTTACGGTGGGCGCACTCACATTTGTTGGCTTTTCAGGACATTGTCTGGCAGCCCCTCTAACAGATGATGGTTCGGCTTGTCATATGATGATCACCAGTGCTTTAGATGGCCATCTGATGGTCATCCTTCATATTTGTGGCCACTCCTGGAGCAACGTAACCCCTACTGTCTTTATCCCCGGCACTGAATGTCTTTCTTGGTGTCTTGTTGTCACCCCTTGCATCTGATAAGCATCCCTGATAAAACATTGGCATGCACAATATCAGTTAGCCTTTGGCCAACCTTCTCTTCATATTTCAAGCATTATGGTATTTTCACTGACCCTAGCATGCAGTGGATATTCTTGACATCTGACGGCCTTCCAGCTTTATTGTATTTTAGCAGCCTTGTTGTATTATGGTAAGATGTGGGCATGCAAGATAGCATAGGTTGATGTGGTACAGGTGTAAATGTGAGTATCTGGTAAAAATGAGAAAATCACAAGCTTCATCAAAGTGCTCTGCGCTGCATATGCGCTGGCTTGCTGATCACAATTTTGAATTGGGATAAGGCACATTCAAAGTCTGTAAATTGGGTGTTACTGTAGTGGATACTAGCAGCACCTGGAGATGGTCAAAGCTGTTTTATGACCAAACTAGTGCACTTAATAAAAATGAAAAAGCTGGTGTTCGTACACAAAGAGTATAAGCTCAGAAAAGAACAAGGTTTTGCATTTGAGAAATTATTTCATTTATCAAAACTTAATGCTGATATCTGATGTGGAAACTGGGGCGTTTTCAGAAATTGGCAAGCTACTGTTTCAAGAGAACAAGCCAATTCACCAAAGACTAAAAGCGAGTATTTCAAGCCAAAATGTGATCATTTTCAAGAAAAATGTTATGTGAAAAATATTATTTTTAATCAAAGTTCAAAACATTTTTTAGACCATAGAAAGCAAGGCAAGTGTTTCGTGAAGCTAATATTTTAGAGAGAAGTGTGATTTTATTCAAAGAATGACAAATTAATGGTTGATGAAAAAGTATTTTTTTTGACAAAAAGGGACTAGCTAGTTTTGTTTTCAGATGATTTTAGTCCGAGTTTTGTGAAAAAACTAAGCATGGTTCTAAAAAAATATGTAAGCAGGATATTTGAATCATGAGATAGGAAAATGAAAGAAAAGGGAAAGAGGAACGACAATTATGCACAAACTTTGAAAAATGAAAAGAGGCTATGCCAGATGATATGCCTACTTTGTTTGAACTGCCTGTAGAACCCATATTTGTTATGCAATTGAACTGAAAATGCACTAAAATAACTGTTTAGTAATACCAGCAGACCTTATTTAAATGTTTCAGTTTGTAAGAAGGAATGCAGTAAAATGTATTATTTTGGCCAAGGAACATGCTCCACCATGCCTCCCAGGGTGATGGTGGAGGGATAGGGCTTGCTCTCACTACAATTCAGGTGGCAATTTATGTCTCATATCTTTGAAAATTCCTAGCCCTACTGACACTAAGGCCTTGATTGAAGATTCCTGCGCCCCTTAGTGCCCCCTAACACCACCATGTGTGCGTTGCATCTAAGGTACGGAACACCATGATGGTAGTTAGGGGAACTAGCATCAAAATATTTGATGCTAGTTCGGACCTTTGTATGATTAACGTAAAAAATGTTGACGCTAATCCTGCAAAGTCCATGGAGGCCCATTAAAAACAATGGCATGCCTCCTTTTAACGCCTGCTCTGAGCAGGCGTTAAAGGTGCTGAAAAATGACACAAAGAAATCTTTTAGATTTATTTGCACCATTTTTTGCCCCCCCAATGAGGGAATGCCCCCTTTGCATACATTATGCCTGGCACAGGCATAAAGTAGCCCAAAGGTTTACAAAGTGGCGCAATGCATGCATTGCAGCACTTTGTAAATGTGGTAACTCGATTTTGGCCTAATTGGGCCACATTAGCATAAAATAAATGATGCTAATTTGGCGCAAGGAGGCACTAGGGGCTCTTAAATCAGCCCCTACGTTTTATTGGTAGTGAAGTAAAGACTGTTCAAGTAAGAAGGTGGCCAGAAAGTGCTCAGATTAATTCTCAGGGATCTTCATTACGCTGATTCTTTCTTCCTTGTACCAGTGAACACAAGCTTCCCTCCATCCGATGGTACATCTGCCGTAATAACGTTGTGATGCGGGTAGTTGCACTGAAATAATTGAGAGTGAAGGCTCCATTTCTGTCACCTACATGGCAAAGTGAGAGGCTTGAATTGGATGGAAGTGTTTCAAAACTGGCAGTAAGATGGATGTCGCCTAATGAGGTCTCAACACAGTGGCGTGAAGTACTGGGAAAGGAAGGAGAACTGGAGCAAGGAGATAACTGGGAAGTAATTCAGACACTACAATAGACACATTTATAAATGGAGGCACAGGTAAAAAAAAGTACTTTTGTCACAGTAGGGTGATTTTTACTCCAAAGGACCCGAGGATAAATCAAAGGTGACCAAGTACAAACTTCAGCAACTCAGCTGCTGTAGCGCATGTTCTTTGTCTACCATAAGATACATCATCGTTCATATGATGATACCCTAAACGCTGGTTGCTCAAAGAGGCAGATATACCTAATCCTGACAATATGTTATATCTAGAGTGAGAGCCCAAGGAAGGAATCTTCAAGTAGTGTAAACATTCTTGTTAGTACACTCTTGATTCAGTGCTTTAAAGGACAATGTGATGTCTGCATCCTCCATCCTCAAGGAAAGCCCAGGTAGATTTTGTGTCAGGAGAGTGAATATTCACTCATTCACAGCAAGAGGTCAAGGAACTAATGTGATGGCTTTAGCTACCAGTGCTTAATTTATAAGACAAGTTCATGGTCTAAAATTGTTTCTTCGGTGCCTAACATTAGTGCTGCTGAATGGACCAGAGTTGTCACATGCTATGGCTGTATAGTGTTGACTTTGCCTCATGCTTCTTCCTTTTACCACCCTACACTTCCTGTCTCTTTGTTTCCCTCTTGCAAGTTCTTTTTCATCCCTGATTTCTCCTATTGTCATTGCTTTCCTGTCTTTCTCTTCTTCCTTCTGTCTCCCTTTCTGCCTTTCTCTGTCTTGCTCTAGGCCAGAGTAAGAGATAAAAAACACATGGGTCCTGGCCCTCGAAAATGCATGTCATACCCGCCACCTGCACGAATTAAGTAAGCACTCTTACGACCACTTCACTCCGTTTTACTGGGCGCTCCATAGTCAATTTGACGCCAAAGTATTAAAAGACTGGGTTTGTTTGCTTTTGGAAGAGAGCTTTTGTACTGCTGCGGGGCAAAAGCAGTGAATCAAATAAGCATTCTGTTTTCACAACACTAAATTTACAATCGTATTTCTTTTACAATTGCAATCCCCTCTCAGTGGAACGTGCTGCATTGACCAGCCTTAGAGATCATTAAACAACAGGGCAGTGCTGGATGCTGCTGCGACAGAGGGCTTCACCGCCAGCGACTGGAGAATTATCTATCACTGCTTGACTGATATGTGACCCACAGGTACCACATATGTTACCTAATGACCAGTCACTTAATTATGGGCTCAGTGACATGTTTATAAGGGTGAACTTTAGAGCGCTGTTAGAATATGGACAGATGAACTATACGAGCGCCCTCGGGCAGGCTTCACACAGCGCCTCCTGCCTCCCAGGGGCCATTACACAGTAATTAGGGTGGATTTTAAGTAGCATGCAAGGAGTTAAAATACGGCTCCTTCGCTTTTCTCCATCTGTCATCTGGAGGAGTGACGCCTTGGGAAGCAGGTTTCGAAACGGAGGAAGAATGCGGGGAGGTGTGAACAGTACTTTCTTAAGTGCAAACGCCTCAACAATTGTAAAGATAATTTACCTTTGGAAACGCTGAGAAGTGACATTCCAAGAGGTGTCCAAAGGCAAGAACAGGTGAAAGAATTAAAACGTGACTCTTGTATGATTTAGAATGAACATTCCAGTCCTCAAGGGGTCACATTTCTAACTGTTATGCCTGAGAAACATAACGCTTGGGAAAAGAAAAAAGTGATGATGGAATATTTTAATTAATTTTAGCCACTGGTTATTAGGCCCGTATTTATACTTTTTTTAGCGCCGCATTTGCGCCGCTTTTTGACGCAAAACGCCGCAAACCTACAAAATACAATGGTATTTTGCAAGTTTGCGCCGTTTTTGCGTCAAAAAACGATGCAAAAGTGGCGCAAAAAAAGTATAAATACGGGCAATTTGTCACAATCCAGTCCATCGTTTTGTTGACAGCTGTGCCACCTCCGATAGGAACTAACCACATGCAAATCAGCCTTGGTCCTGCTCCAATAAGAATAGTCTAGTCTACACTGCCAGCTTAGGTCTCATCAGGGAGGAAAGGGAAAAAACAACCGCAGACTGTTTTTTGTTTACGTAGGTTTCAACGGTAGAGTGTATCTCAAGTCCTTGCGCTCAGTCAGCACACGTCTGACGTCTAGTAAAACCTGTTGGACTTAGGGCATCACACTGGGGAAACTGAAAAAGTGATAGATGGATCGCTTGAATTAATCTCAGCCACTGGTATGCCCGCAAACCACTGCATTTTCTTTTCCACCATGCTGCCTCAGGAAGAAACCATGCACATGCAAATCATCCTTGGTCCTCATACACCATAAATCACATATTCAGATGAAGCACAATGCTGTCAAATCAATGTAACATGAGTGTGGCGCAGTGGCTCGTTGGCCGCCTGGGCACTCAAGGCCCATAGTACTTTGGTGAGGCCCATAGCACTTTGGTGAGGCCCATAGTACTTTGCTGAGTCCTGTGGCTTCCTGGGCTCAGAGGACACTATATGAAGCCCGCAGCTGTAGGCTAGGAAGTAATCTCTCCTGGGCCTGTTTCCTTTCATGTTCCTGGGCTCTTGGCTGATGCTTCTTCTCTCTTCACCTCCAAAATGGCATCAAATTGCTTGAGGCTCTGCAGCTGCCTTTTAAGGTGGCATCTCAGCTAGTCCACTTCAGATTTTCATTCTGTTCTCTTTTCCCTCTCCGTAATGGCAGTTCCACCCTTGTTTTCCTCCTGACTTTTCCAATCCATTATGTTTCCTCGCATGTTGTTTTTAATGTTAACGTATTGGACAGTGCACACCTAAGTATCAAAAAATAAATCTTTGCTTCAAATAAGTGTGTGCACAAGGGTATCACCTTCTGCACAATAGGTGTAATCGAATAGAAACTGGAGCGCTCCCCTGTTTTGGGGTAGAATCCCCTATACGCACTACTAATAGCCCCCTATATGGAGTGTTCTTAGGTCTTCTAGTGTCAATCAAATCAAATAAGTTTCATGGTTTTTATTTGTATAAAAGATTCAATTTCTAATTGTATTCAATATCCAATACCTCATTGGGTTCCAATTTTCTTTTCTATCATGAGTTTTAGGTACTAATTTTAATAATTCAGATGCATTTCGGGCAAAGCCCATCTTCGGAGGATATTAATCTAAAGACGAAACAAAAAAGGGAAAGTAAAATATCGCATTAAGCACATGCGAATCTTACATCCAATAACTAAATTTGTATGAGAAATACAGGGAGTGCAGAATTATTAGGCAAGTTGTATTTTTGAGGATTAATTTTATTATTGAACAACAACCATGTTCTCAATGAACCCAAAAAACTCATCAATATCAAAGCTGAATATTTTTGGAAGTAGTTTTTAGTTTGTTTTTAGTTTTAGCTATGTTAGGGGGATATCTGTGTGTGCAGGTGACTATTACTGTGCATAATTATTAGGCAACTTAACAAAAAAAAATATATACCCATTTCAATTATTTATTATTACCAGTGAAACCAATATAACATCTCAACATTCACAAATATACATTTCTGACATTCAAAAACAAAACAAAAACAAATCAGTGACCAATATAGCCACCTTTCTTTGCAAGGACACTCAAAAGCCTGCCATCCATGGATTCTGTCAGTATTTTGATCTGTTCACCATCAACATTGCGTGCAGCAGCAACCACAGCCTCCCAGACACTGTTCAGAGAGGTGTACTGTTTTCCCTCCTTGTAAATCTCACATTTGATGATGGACCACAGGTTCTCAATGGGGTTCAGATCAGGTGAACAAGGAGGCCATGTCATTAGATTTCCTTCTGTTATACCCTTTCTTGCCAGCCACGCTGTGGAGTACTTGGACGCGTGTGATGGAGCATTGTCCTGCATGAAAACCATGTTTTTCTTGAAGGATGCAGACTTCTTCCTGTACCACTGCTTGAAGAAGGTGTCTTCCAGGAACTGGCAGTAGGACTGGGAGTTGAGCTTGACTCCATCCTCAACCCGAAAAGGCCCCACAAGCTCATCTTTGATGATACCAGCCCAAACCAGTACTCCACCTCCACCTTGCTGGCGTCTGAGTCGGACAGGAGCTCTCTGCCCTTTACCAATCCAGCCACAGGCCCATCCATCTGGCCCATCAAGACTCACTCTCATTTCATCAGTCCATAAAACCTTAGAAAAATCAGTCTTGAGATATTTCTTGGCCCAGTCTTGACGTTTCAGCTTGTGTGTCTTGTTCAGTGGTGGTCGTCTTTCAGCCTTTCTTACCTTGGCCATGTCTCTGAGTATTGCACACCTTGTGCTTTTGGGCACTCCAGTGATGTTGCAGCTCTGAAATATGGCCAAACTGGTGGCAAGTGGCATCGTGGCAGCTGCACGCTTGACTTTTCTCAGTTCATGGGCAGTTATTTTGCGCCTTGGTTTTTCCACACGCTTCTTGCGACCCTGTTGACTATTTTGAATGAAACGCTTGATTGTTCGATGATCACGCTTCAGAAGCTTTGCAATTTTAAGAGTGCTGCATCCCTCTGCAAGATATCTCACTATTTTTGACTTTTCTGAGCCTGTCAAGTCCTTCTTTTGACCCATTTTGCCAAAGGAAAGGAAGTTGCCTAATAATTATGCACACCTGATATAGGGTGTTGATGTCATTAGACCACACCCCTTCTCATTACAGAGATGCACATCACCTAATATGCTTAATTGGTAGTAGGCTTTCGAGCCTATACAGCTTGGAGTAAGACAACATGCATAAAGAGGATGATGTGGTCAAAATACTCATTTGCCTAATAATTCTGCACTTCCTGTAATGCTGATCATTCATGACGTCTGCTCAATAATGTGAACATTGGTCTGTAGCAAAGACATTTCAGACTGAAATAACATAAATCAACATAAAAACATAAAAAAGTGTATGAAACAAAAATGAAATGCAAATTACATTCTCTGTACCTTCCAAGCCTAGGGCAGTTAATCAAAAGGATCAACTGAGTGCACCTGAGTACCATTCCACTCATAAAAAAAATACAATCATTCAGGAAAACTCACTCATGCTGATCAAGCCCACCTATCATGCATTCATACTATGGCTTTCAGTAGCTTTCTCTTCAAACCCCAAACATGCAATTTATGTGAATGCTTATGGTACAATGAAGGCTCAAGTGCGTTTTTCATGTTATATTGTGTTATGTTCTCTTATTTCCACCTGTATCGCACGTTATATAATTGTTAAAAACAAAGCATGTGATGGGTGAAATGCTTGATCTCAGCCACTTGTATTTACTCCAGTCATTTGTGTTTACCCACTATTTCACTTTAGACAGAGACGAGCCATACGTTAATCAGACTTCTCCTGTCATATTTAGGTCATGGTATTGCTTTCTGTTTATGTTCTATGGTTTTCGTATACAGCACACTGCCATTGATATTATTCTGTGTGCCACAGAATGCCAAATACAACTACAGTCCGATGTATTAACCACTGTGAAAAGATGCCTGGGTGTCAAGAAGGATTTATTTGATGAACAACTATGGGCATGATATCACGTCTGCTTTATTACACTTCCATTGTAGCCTAAGGAACTTGTAATACTGCAGTGGAATATCAGTCACGTTTGTGATGGAGTAACCCCTCTGCCAAATTCTAAATCAGGCCCTATGTCTTCTGCACCTTTCTGACTCAGTGGACTGTATGTATATGAAACTGTGTTCCATATATTGGTGGGGCTTGGCCTGTGTGTTATAGGGCTCTTTTTAGGTTGAGCATAGCAGCGCGCAAGCACTGCTTTCCGACGTATCGGTATGTATCTGGGCTTTTAACCACGCCCACCGCAAGCCCATTACTATCGTTCATTCATGGGCTTGCCCTTCAAAAATCCTTTATTTTCATAGGTAAATGCTTTACATTTGTCCCTCCTTGGGGCGGTTTAGTTACCGCCTTGGACATAGCCCCTGTTACATATCAAATTGCACTTTTGCCAATAGGTTTTGCCTCCAGCGAACTTCTTTTTCCTTTTGTGTGCTACTTCACACTGATGCCGTGGCGCTTTGAATCAGCTCGCTTATGTGAAACTATTCCTTTTCATTTTCAATTTATGTGGCAAGAAAAGTCCAGTAAGGAATTTACAATGCTAATAGCTCTAATTCGAGCAAATGTGAGACCCATTGTATTGCAAATGCTTGTTTGTTTTTGTGAAAGCAATTGTTTATTGCAAAAAGTCCAATGACTGACCATTGGTCTGACACTATGGCAGTCTTTCCTCAACTCCTATTGCCTTCATCAGTTATACATTTTACACAGACACACTGGGCCATTGATATGATGTAGCATGGGAAGCCCGAATCATGCCACACCTTGACTAAATTATGCTGCAAGAACAGGCAATTATGTATCATAATACAGCACATCCAGTTGCGCTATTGGTTTTTATTTTGCTACTTTAACACAGATCGATGTCTGGGCAAAGGTTTCACCAGTTGAATGCCTGACAACAGCAGTCAATAAACTGAAATGTGAGAAATTAACTTTGATAAGTTGCAGCCACTGCAAGTCACCAGGAGCAGAACTTTTTAACAACTTTTAATATGCTTGAGCTAGAAACAAAATAGTTTTGTTGATATCTGGAAATTATACAGCAGATGGGATATTGTGTGGCAAGTGCAATAGATCCGCATTTATTTGGAAACATCATGGCCGCAGGATCACATTAATCCAGTGGCCCTTACTCTACAAGGCCATCTGATGGTGACAAAGGTAATTTGCTTTTTTAAATAATGTCTTTGGATTGAGTAGAGACAACTCATGGAAGAGCAATCTATTTGTGTGGCGTAGGTCTGTGGCCTCACTATGTTAGTAAGTGGTGACAAGGAATTTAAGTAGTGAATAATAATAAGTAATCAGTCTTTTAGTACTAGTAGCTCGCTTTCTGTCACAACTTCGTTATGATCAAGCTAACCCAGGGTTTGTGCTTCTCTGACAAATGGGCAACTTCAGAGAAGTCCGACCGTTGACACACCCAGCTTACTAGAAGCTGGGGCCCTTCTTCTATTCTACTTATTTCAACAAAAGGTGCTGTTTAGTCTTGTTTGTTTGTGTTGGAAATTACCATCTTTTGCGTGGTATTCCCAAGATTTTGGGGAACAACCTTTGCAATGCAGCCCTTACCATGCAATACCTTTACCACGCGTCCATTACCACGAATGCCTTCACCACGCAAATTTGTACCAAGGATATGCCTTTAAGCAAACGTTTACAACCAAAATGTAAGTATATCACAGGTAAGTGAAACTGCTTTATATATATGTATATATATATACATTCATTAATTCATGTCCTGGGGCGGTGGAGGTCCCCTGGGCTGCAGGAGGGGGGAATGTTGGGGGGGGTTCTACTCCACAAATCACCCAGAAACATTAGATGTGCAACAACAAACATCTGCCCACTAGGTAGTGTATATATATATAAAAAACAAAATATATATATACATATATATATATATATATATATATATATATATATATATATATATATATATATATATATATAATAAAAACCGAAGGTTACGGGGATGTTATAGTTAGATCCAGATGTTATACACATAAAACAATCAGAATTCTGAAATCTGTCATAGTTATTGTTATTTCAAGTAACTATAACTCAAGATAACTATAACTATAACTCGCATCGTGTCCCCTCCTGTAGGAAGCTGGATCAAGGAATAAATCGTAGACAATATTAGAAAATTAGAAAAATAACACTTCTCTTTATATATGTTTCAAGCCCAAGAACTTTGTAGTCAAGTAAGTACTTTTTCAAGCGGACATACTTTTCAGATACAAAAATCCACACAGTGCAATTCTCAGAGTTCTTCAATGTTAACCTATGGAGGAAAACAATGTTCAGAACAGGTTTAACAATGACTTACGAGGCCAATCTCACAGGCTAAGGTAAGAACTGGACACTGATCAGAAGAACACCAGCAGGTCTCTCTGGTCAGCACTGGGGCTGCCGGATGCAGGGATGCAGTAAAGCGCCAGCTGCCCAATGGTTTCCAATGAGAGTTGGACCTCGGGACAAATAGGTTGCACTTTCTAGCTAGGAAGCCAATCAGGGACAACAAACAGGTAGGTTGTAGACTTGGGGTGCTCAGGACGTCGGTGCACCTTTGGTCCTTTTCTCCAGGGCCCAGGGACGACGGATGCAGGGGTGTTTTTAGGCTTCAGGTTTCTTCGTCCAGGAGCCATCGCAGTAAGGAGGTACTGCATGCTGGTGCTGCAGGTGTCGTCAGGGAGTCCAGCGGGGGGGGGGAGGCAGGGTGGACTCGAGCTCAGAGGAGCCAGGGGATGTCGTTGGCATCAGTGATCCACCTCAGATGGTGTCAGGGTGATGGGTGCAGAGGTTTTCTCTCACTGCAAGGCCGTAGAGGAGGGGGCCCATGTGCAGAGGCTGCAGGTAACTTGGGGGAGTCCAAGAGGGAAGAAACATAAGTGGAATTGAACTCTGGACAGCTGGGGAACCTTGATGGCACCATTGGTTGGCTTCACCTTGGGTCGTGGACGTTGGGTGCAGAGGTCACTTCAGGTGTCAGGTCTTTGCTGTTACAGAGGCTGCAGAGCCATTTCTTGAAACTTTGTTGCAGAGCAGATCCACTGTGCACGGGAGTCTTGATTCTCTATGAAGACATGCAGTCCTCCTGGGTTTCTTGGAGGCTCAGCTGCAGGGCGAGTTTTCTTTTTGGGCAGAGTCCGTCGAGGTCAGCAGGCAGGCCGGTGGGTCTGGTACCAAGTCAGCTGCTTCTTCTTTTCCTCTTCTTTGGGTGTGACTCTTCTTTGTCCTTTGCTTCCTAGGTAATTATGATCTGATTTGTAGGATTCTGCGGTGCCACCTAAATACTCAATTAAGGGGTGTTACAGGGAGTTCTAGGTGGTAGCACTCCCTGCACTCCTTAGTGCCCTAATTCATTCAAAACAAGATAGAGGAATTGAAAAGTGGTGTCCACTTCAGCTCGTCCACCTTAGGGGTTGGACTGGCATGAAGTGGGCACACCTCCTAATCTGCCTAATTTTCAAGCCTGTGCTGCTGCTAAACGTGGGTCTGGGCAGAGAGGACATTCTTTTCCTGGGTTGCATTACAAAGGTGGCAAGGCCTTAAAAGCGTCCTGCTCTGGAATGTCCATCCTGCCTAGGTGAGGTGATAACCCCACAATCCAGTGCTTTCTGGACCAAGAGTTACCTTCCGTCCAAATTTGGTGTAATTTAGTTCTGCGGTTTGGGCTACAGTTGTGTCTAAAATCTCTAATGGAATTAACATTGGAAATGCACTTTTTTTTGGCCCAACCATTTTTTTCAGCCCCGGCTTCACAGATTACCCCAAAACTTTCCATGCACAGGAAGACCCAACTTGACACTTTTTTAGGAAAATTTCAGAACGATTTGTGAAACTGCACTAAAGATATAGCCAAGTCCAAAAGCACTTTTCCTGTGGAAACTAGGTCCTAACTATAACTACCTAGTGGTGACTACCACTAGGTAGTTATAGTTAGGACCTGGTTTCCGTTGGAAAAGTGTTCTTTGCTTTATAAATAACTTTGGCACCCTTTGACAAATCTTCTCAACATTTTTACAATTACTATACCACTCAGCTGCTGTGTTGAAAGTTTTTGGGTGATTCGTAAAGGGGGGGCAGAAAAATGGGGGTCCAAAAACACGTTTTGCCCATGTGCTTTCTCATAAGGTCTTTAGATACAACTACAGCCCGAATCACTGAACAGAATTACACCAAATTTGACAGGAAGCTAGATCTTGATGCACAGATCGTGCTTTTTGTTATTTGGTGTTAATATGTTCAGTAGTTTTTGAGTTATTAAAGGAAAAATACATTTGTATATCTAGGGACACAGAGGCTCCATGGATCCCATAGATCTCATGCTGAGATCTGATTGGCTGCCAACACTTCAACCAGGAAGTGTTGGCAACCATTTTTGGACTCAGACTCAGCTGACTCCCAAACAAAAAGTTACAAAAAAGAAAAGGAGGCAGGGTAGGAAGACCCTGAATCCCTATCCCAGGTGCTGAGGTCCCCAAGTGCCCCCCCAGGACATAAAGGCATTTTAATTTTTTTTGTTGCTGAAATTTGTGAAGGATCCACGAATCTGGTGAAAAAAAACCAAAAAAAAACAAGTGTGGTCTTCCGCGCTTGCTTACAGTTTAGCCCCCCATGTGGGACCGGTCCGAGGGGCTTGCTTCATTATAAAAAAGGAGGGGGCACATGGACCCCTTTCCGAAGGCTCTTTTGAGTCTCGGGGACCACCACCTCCCTGGGGTTTTATTGCTATTATGGAGAGGGGCTGCGTGGACCTCCCTCCTGCAGCTCTGTTGTGCCCCGAAGACCACCACATCCCTGGGCTTAATTTGAGTACTTATAGGTGGGCCTCATGGACCTCCCTGCCCTTGGAACCACCACCTCTCAGGGGCATAAAATTAAAAGAGAAGTAGGAAGGGGGGAGGCCAGTGAAAAAAGGAGAGGGGCCTCCCAGCCAATGCTCCTGGAGCCACTAATGGCCCTGGGGACGGCTCCTGCTGTCTCCTGAGATGCCCACCCTCTGGAGATATCAGTTTGCTTTTCCTTGCTCCCACTCACTGGGAGCGGAGTTTTCATCCATTTCCCTGCCTGCTCTCAAGAAGACCAAATTAGGCAGGGAAGAGGAAGTAAGGGGGGTTGGCCACAGGGCCTGAATGCAGGCCAGGCCCTGTGGCCAATCCCTTCCAAGGCCGAAGGCAATGTGCAGCAGCAGTTGGAATAACGTAAAATAATTCAATATTACTTTACGTTAAAAAAACATAGAAATTCACTGAAAAAAACAAAGGTTTGAGGGATGTTATAGTTAGGAAATAGAATTTTTTTTAAACTTAGAAATTCACTTTAAAAAACAGAGGTGACAAGGACATTATAGTGAGGTTCACATTTTACTCACACAAAACCATAGAAATTCAGCAGTTATAGTTATTGTATTGTATTGTATTGTAATAGTATTTCTATAGCGCTTACTACCCCTGACGAGGTGTCGAAGCGCTTTTCGGTGAGTAGCACGCTACTCTGGAACCCAACAAGAATTAGTGATGGATTAGTATCGGGAAATAATGAGTACAGTTTTAGTATTATGATGAGTTAATCTGAGCCGCGGACACAAGAGTTTGTTAGTTAGATTGACTGGAGTAATGGAGGGGTGGAGGAGGAAAGAAATCCAGAAGTGTTAATTGGGAGTATATCCTTCATTTACTCAACCCAAAGGCTTGGGATGAGTAAAGGGGGATGGAGGAGGGAAGAGTATGTGGAAGGGTTAGGGAGAGCATAGTAGCAGGGTGAGATAAATGAGGGAGAATTTAGTAGGGTTGTGTGGGAGGTCACGGTAGTAGAGTGAGGTTTTGTGAGTTAGATGTGGAAGCGGAGGGAGGAGCTTAGGCAGAGTTATTTAGGAGATGAAAGTAGTTGAAAGGATTTGGGATGAGTCAGAGTGGGAATGGAGGATAGTTTGATAGAGACATGACATATGATGATGGGTAGATAAGTGTGATAAGATGAGAGCAGGAATTCATAGATATCTAGTATAACAACCCATCCAGGAGCCATGCATTGACCCGGTCAGACGCGGCGAGAAGGCTTCGTTTGGCGCCTTTTGCTTTTAAGCACTAGGAAGCACATTTTTTTATTTAATCTTTAAAAATTCATATCTGCGGTTCCAAACATTGGATTCTTGTTGTTTTGGTGTGATTTTAAAGATAAAAATATTTTCTATTTTTCTAAATTGGTGTTGGATTTTTATTGTGTGTTCTGTCTTTATTGACTGTTTTGAAGAATATTAAGGGCCGTATTTATACTTTTTTGGCATCGCATTTGCGTCGTTTTTTGACGCGAAAGCAGCGCAAACTTACAAAATACAATTGTATTTTGTAAGTTTGCGCTGATTTTGTGTCAAAAAATATCGTAAATGCGGCGCTAAAAAAGTATAAATACGGGCCTAAGTGCTATACAAACCTGTCTCCTAAGTTAAGCTTGACTGCTCAGGAGCCAAGCTACCAAGACGTGAGCAAGAATTAAGTTATTGAGACCTTGATTGGGCCTTATGTGTGAGTGCAGCTTTATTACTAGCTGTAGGTACCTACCTGCACCTGCTAATAGTCCACCTTCCAACACCCAAATCGTAAGAAGGCCTTCACTTACCCAACATCTATATGTATATACCACATGCCTCACCTTCTGTGGTCCAAACAGCTCTGGATTCTTATTGACATGTCGAAGAGCTGCCAGGGCATGCTCATGGTCCTGGAACTCCACAAATGCGTGGCCCAAGGACTGACCTTTGGAATTCCCAGCAACACCTTTAAGATCACGCATCACCCGACACTCCTTAAGCACAGGCAGCCACGTACAAGGACTATGGCCCTCATTCCTACTCTGGCAGGCGGCGGTCGCTCCGCGGTCGAAAGACCTTGTGCCCTAAGGTAACAACAACTTGTGCTCTAGCCATGCACTGCTAATTACCCCACATATTACATCACTCATGATATTTTCTATGACATCATTGATAATATCCCTCCAACATTTGCAGTAAAATTATTGATGAGAAAACTGTGCATGGTGGGGGCGTGAGTTATAGTTACCTTAGGGCACGAGTTATAAGTACTTGAGATAACCATAACTATAGCTGCTGGATTTCTATGGTTTCGTACAAGTAAAATGTGTACCTAACTATAACATCCCTGTAACCTTTGGTTTTTTTAAGTGAATATATACATATATTTATACTAAACTACCTACTTGCCAGTAGGCAGTTATAGTTAGGATTTAATAGTTTCCATAGACAAAGCATTTTTTGTTTTGCTAATAACTTTAGTGCAGTTCATCAAATCTTTATTAAATATTTAAAACTAGTTTGCCACTTACTTCAGCTGCTGTCTTGATACGGGGTGATTTGTCAAGTAGAGGCCAAGAAAAAAGGGTGATGGGGTGATCCCAAAACATGTCTTCCCTATGCAATTTTGCATAGAGATTTTGAACACGTACCGCCGCACGAGATTACACCAAATTTAGCAGAAAGCTAGATCTTGGGGTGTTTTCGTAATTTGGTTTAAATCCATTCAATAGTTTTTGAGTAAATAAAGAAAAAACATTCATAGGTGTTTAGGGACGTGGAGGGTCTGTGGATCTAACAGATCTCAAAATGAGATCTATTTGGCTGCCAACACTTCAACCAGGGAGTGTTGACAGGTATTTTAGGATTTTGACTCGTCAGAGTCCCAAGAAAAAATGTGAAAAAAAAGGAATGAAGCATGGTAGGAATACCCTAACCCCATAGGCCTGGTGGTGGGGATCTACAGGGACCCTGCCGGGGGCCAAAAACATGTTTTTTCCAGTTTTGTCTGAAAACTGCAGGGGATCCTGGCAAAACTGAAAACAAGGTGGCCCACGCTTGCTTTTCTTTGGTCCCAGCTACTCCCGGGGGAAAATACCATTTATTTTAGTGGGGAGGAGGCACATCTGGTCCCCATCCACAGGCTGATTTTGGCCCTGGGGACCCCATCCCCCGGGGCCCAGCTGATTTCTTTAATGGGGAGTGGGTGCATGTGTATGTGCCCCCCCCTTACATAGGCTGATTTCAGCCCCGGAGCCACATACCCCGGACCCTGGCTGATTTCATAAACAGGGATGGCAGCCACACCATGAATTAGGGATTAAGGTAAGGGCATTTTAAGGGTTTAGTGGTAGGTAAGGGTATTGAGTGGTAAAGTTATTTTTTGAGTTTAGGGGTTGGGTGCGAGTATTTTGGTGGCAAGGGTGTTTTTATGGGTTAGGGTGGGTGGGGGTATTTGGTTTGCAAGACTCATTTTAGAATTTAGGGTGCGTAAGGGTGTTTGGGTGGCAAGGGTGTCTTTAGGGTTTAGAGTGGGAGAGGGTATTTGGACAGTAAGGGTATTTTAGGGTTTAGGGTGGGTAAGTGTGTTTGGGTGCCAAGGGTGTTCTTGGTGTTGAGGGCGGGTGAGAGTATTTGGGTGGCAATGGTGTTTTTAGGGTTTAGGTTGGTTAAGGGTATTTGGGTGGCAAGGGTGTTTAGGGTGAGTGAGGCTATGTGGGTGGCACAGGTGTTTTTATGGTTTAGAGTAAGAGAGAGCATTTGGGGCAAGGGTGGTTTTAGGGTTTTGGTGGGTGAGGTTATTTGGGTGGCAATGTTGTTTTGAGGGTTTAGGGTGGGTGAGGGTGTTCAGGTGGCAAGGGTATTTTAGGGTTTAGAGTGGGTGAGGGTATTTGAGTTTCAAGAGCATTTTTAGGGATTAGAGTGAGTGAGGGTATTTGGTTGGCAAGAGTCTTTTTAAAGTTGAGGGTGATAAGGGTAGTTGGGTGGCAATGGTGTTTTTAGAGTTTAAGGTGAGGGAGAGTCTTTGAGTGCAAAGGTATGGTGAGTGATGCTATATGAGTGGCAGGAATGTTTTTAGGGTTTAGGCTGGGTAATAATATTTGGGTGGTAAGGGTACATTTGAGGTTTGGGGTGGCTGAGTTTAGGGTTTGGGGTTGTTAAGGCACATGTGTGGTAAAAACGTGTGTGGTAAAGGCATGCTTGGAAAAGGTACACCTGGTTCCATCATGCAACCCCAGATTTTTGCAGTCTTTAGCTAAATCCATTTTTGTAGGACTCTGCACACTTTACTCATGTTAACCAGTGGTAAATTGCTTATACTCACCCTTTTAAAAATGATAAAATTAGGATATACCTAATTAGCACATTTAATTTACTTACACATCCATAGTATTTGGTACTAAATGTACCCAGGGCCTATAAATTAAATGCTACAAGTGGAATGCCCCACGCATTGTGCCACCCACTAAAATAGTACTGTAAAACATGTCTCCAGGCCTGCCCTTGGGGTTGGTGTGGGCAATTGTAAACTGCCATTTCGACCTGAAAAAAATAAACCTTTTTCCATGCTTAAACCTTCCTTTTTATTGCATATAACTCACCCTTAATGAAGGCCTTACATGCCCATAGGACATGGCGCATGGTATCTAAAAAGGTTGGACATGTATAGCTTACGTTTTTTCTTGTATTGGCTGTGAAAAACTTCCAAAGGCATTTTTCACTGTGGCACTGGCTTACATTATAACACTATAATCCTTAATTCAATATGGGAATAACTAGAAAAAATATTCAGGGACTAATTATAATAGTAATTTAAAATCCAACTGAATGGTAAAGTCGGATTTTATATTACTATTTTGGAAATAACAGTTTTAGAAACATGCCTAACCCAAATGTGCCTTTTTGCCAATGCCAGTGTCTATTGTAACAAGACCACTGATTGCTCCACTGTAATTGTATGTGTATTGCTCTTAGACAGTGGACAAAGAGCCTTGAGTGTAGAAAGTGTGGAGAGGGGTGTTCCCAATTCTGAGCAGGATGGCCTGGGCCTGAGCTTCAAAGGCCTGGGGATAGCACCCAGCCCCTTCCTGCCTTCCAAAAGCTTGCCTCCCATGTCACTCACAGATGAAGCTCACACCTGGGCCTGCCATTCTTTTGTCTCTCTAGGCAAGTTTCAGACTAGCACCAAACCCAGTGGGGCAGAGGAACTGACCAGAGCTGGTTTGGAGGGGTAGAAAGGCTTGCACTCCACCCACAGGCTGGAGCTGAGCATAAACGTGGATCCCTCACAGACCTTTCTTCAGAACACTCCAGGGCCTGTCAAGATGAGAAGGACTACACCGGTGTGAATCCTGAGTGAAGACTGGACCTGCTTGTCTTCACCCCAGGGCACAAGAAATGACCAAGGGACAGTTGAATGATCTCTTATTTGAGCACAGGGTGTTTTCCTGCAATGCTGACCAGTTCCAACTGGACCTGCCCTGGACTCTGCTGCTGACCTCTGTTGGAGTGTGTCCCAACCCCAAGTGATGCGTCCTAGGTCCTGAATCTTTGGCTGGTTTTAGAGTGTACTTGACCTGTCTGAATTACAAAAGCTGAGACTCAGAACCATTTTGCCAACTTTTCCTTCAAAGAACTAGTAGAACACCAGGATCGCCAGCAGGTCAAAACCATCTTCATCGAACCACCGGTAGGATTTAACTTGCTAGTTTGCCCTACTGCAGGAGATCTGACTTCCACAACTGTTTCTAAGTCAGAACATAGAGAGCTTAATCAGGGCCGATGTCGAGCAGCGTCAAGGCCTTCCTGGCAACAAACCTTTTGCCTGCTCAGAGCTTCCCACTTTCTTCAACGAAAATGCTGGGAACCCGCTCTTCAGCAATATGAAGTTGCCAAGCCCTGCATCAGATCCAGCTTGCATCTTGGCTTGCTGGCGAATCGTCAACAACCACTTTTCTCCAGAAAAATGTCTACATCTGATGGTAAACTTTCCATTGGGACAACCTAGTTGCTGTATCTGACAAGTGCTCCATCAGGGTCGGACTTAACTTTTCACTTTGACCCGGTCTAGTGAGACCAGATAGCCACAGTTGGCACTTTGCTCTTTTTGGAGCTACTTTAATAATTTTATCTGCAATTCTAATTATTGGTCTTTTGTCGTTTGTTGTCATTTTATTCATTAAATTATTTTAAATTTTTTCTAGATTGGTTTGGGATTTCTCTGTGTTGTGTTTTGACTTTATTATCGTTTGAGCGCTGCATAAATATTTCACACATTACCTCAAAGGTAAGCTTGGCTGTTTTTTTGCCAAACTACCAGAGGATGAAGCACAGGTTTATTTAGTGACTTTTGTGGTTCACTTTTAGAATAATTAAGGTTATTATTTGAGGTGGGTCATCAACCCCTTCAGCTAATACTCCAATTTCTTACATTAATGGCCAGCAGTGCAATTCATGACATGGGGTTTTGCAGTGCCACACATTGATTTGTGTAAAACCAAAAGTCCTTTTATAATCTGACATAAAAAATCTATTTTTATTTTTATTTTTTTATTTATTGTTAATTTGGCATTTTCCCTTTTCTGGAAATTTAACTCCTATCCTCATGGTTTGCACCTTTGATGTTTTCAAGAATAGATGTGGATCTCAGCAACATTGAAAGCGTCACTGTGGCAAAGCTGAAACTTTGCATGAGATGAGGTGGCTGCAGTCAGCAAATAGCTCTGAGAAGCTGCAGTACCTCAGAGGAGGATAATAGTGTGGAGGAGAATGAAATAGATGAGAAGAGAGAAAATGTTCTCAAACTAGCTGTAGTGCAAAAAGAGAATGAAGGCCCCCAGGAGTATAACTTGTGCAGAGCAGCAATCATTGTGTCCTCTCTCAATCTGGTCCTAGAAGATATAGCAGACTCAGACTTGGGTCTGGGTGGAGGCTTCAAATCCACCAGCGGAGTCAGAGGAATTTGAATAATTCTGCAATAATCTTATAACACAGAATCACTAATTCGTTAAAATCTTACCACTCCGTCAGCAAAATTAAATGATATAGTTGTTTCTAAAATTTAGAAACTATTGCATACCACTCTGTGGCCTTGCATACTCTGCCGTGATTAACCTTTAATCATTGCATGGTATGTAAGGGTACTGAGTGATATATGCAATGGTTTCCAAGGTGTAGAAACCACCGAATGCTACTCAACACCCTTACATACTCTGCAGTGATTATCTGTTTTAAGGAAGCCAACTGATATGCAGTCCTTAGAAACCACTGCATACCAGCCACTCAGCACCCTTACATACTTTGCAGTGATTAAAGCAAATCGCTGAAAGAGTATGCAAGAGCACCAGGCGGTATATGGCTATGCCATTTTTGTAGCACAAAATGTACCTTTGCATTCATTTTTGGACATGAGGATGCATTTACCACTGTGAAAATAGTGCTGAATGCCCATTCTGCCCCATAGAGGAATTCCACAGATTCTCGTGGAATGTTAATGTAAGTCCATGGAATTAAACTCTGCCAGTTCCACCTACTCCTATTGACAAGCAGAAATATGCCCTGAGGCTGTCACTGGTCATCTTGGAAGGGAAAGCAGAGGCAGCTGCCGAAAGGGCCCTGGGGTTGAAAAAGACAGAAGCTGAGAAAGCATTGGTGGAAAAGAGGCTGTCTCTGAAGGAGAAGACAATATTGCTGCCTTATGAAGTGGGTCAGAAGGAACTGGACCTAAAAACTACAAGAGTTACAGAGTGAGGTGAAGATGGTGACAGTGGCACAGAAGTGCTTAGAGGAGGTAAAAGTTTCCACCTCCCCAAAGATCTGGTGCCTAGCTTGTGGTTTGAGGTGAGGTCTATGTGGTGGCCTGTATATACACAGAGTCCCAGAAAAGTTAGTGTCTGGAATCATATGCCAGTCACTGGGAGGGATACCCACCTAGCCATGGGAAGGGGAAACATCATGAGTTATGCCTCATGAAGGAAGTGTGTGTTGCCAAGTTTGGTCTTACCCCAGAGAGGCACTGTTTCAGGTTGCATAACAGTCAAAAACTGCCTAACCAGTCTTGGGTTGATTTAATAGATTACTCCAATAAAGTACTAAATGGGTGGGTGAAGGGCAACAAAATCAATGACTACAATGGACTATACAATTTAATTCTGAGAAATCGTATTCAGTAATTGCATTACAAAGTCACACCTTAACCTCTACTATGAAGTGCAAGTGCAGTGTTCTTCTTGAGCAAAATTGACAAACAGAACTCTGACCTCTCTAGTTAATCTTCATCACAACCTATCTTCACTCCTAAACCATCCAATACACAGGAGTCATTTCACAAGCTCACCAACGAAGATCTCTCTGGAATTGTAAAAGAATTGCAACCTACCTCACACTTCATATATGTGATTCCATCCAAAGCAATCAAAGAGAACTTTAATATATTTGCACCATTTCGGGCACATTCTGTTCAGCGCATCTTTATCCTATGATCTTTTCCCCAATAATCTAAAACAGGGTTAGATATCATCCATTGCCAAGAAACGTCAACATTGTAAACCTAAAAATTATAAAACCCTTCAGCAACCTCCCTTAGTTTGGAAAAGCCATTGAAAATATGTCATAATGTTACTAAGCAGACATATCAACAACAATGATTTACTTTTGAATATCTAGTCTGGATTCAGGGAAGGCCACCTTGAAAATTCTTGATGACTTGTACCACACCCTGGGTGAAGATGAAGTATGTCTTCTGGTCCTCTTTGATCTGCAATGGCCTTTGATACAGTGGACCACATCCTCCTCTCAAGATGTTGGGGCTTAAAATGGGCCTCCACTCTTTCCTGACTGGCAGGCCCCAACTCATGAAATTGAGGAATTACACTTCGGAAATGGAATCTATGATTTGTGGCATATCACAGGGCTCCACTTTCTCCCAGTTGTATTCATTCGCTATGTGGAACCTCTTGTACTGCTTCTAAACAGCACTCCTATAAAGCTTCACCAATATGTTGATGATACACAGCTATATTAAAGGGTAACCTCAGTACAAAACTTACACACCATAAAGAAGGATTTATATATAATAGAGATATGGAGGGGCTCACATTGCTTCATACTGAAGCCATTGAAATGGATTTCCTTCTCATCTCTTTCAAAACCTCCCCCACAATTGCACCTCCCCTGCTTTCAGAACTATAAATGCTGTTGCACAACTCAACTCAAAGAAGTGATTCAGGCAATGCCATTTTATCAGGCACTCCATCATCTACTTTGTCTCCGTTCAAAGCGATCTTCCACTCTATTGCCATACTCATCTTGGAGAAAAAAAGATTCAGCCATATCCGCAATTCCGAGAGAACTCCACTGGTTTCCACTCAAAGCATAAATCAAGCTAATGATAGGATGCATCGTCTTCAAAGCCCCAGGCTACAGCAGACCTTCCCGATCTATCTCACCTCTTCACACTTTCTAAAGGTGTTAGACTCTCAAGAAGCAAAATCTTAATTTTAGAAACACCTACATTCAGGTTCTCTGTAGCTCTGAAGCAGCTCTTCCCTGAAGAATCACCTTCTTTATGGAACACCCTATATCTTGACTAAACAAGAAACCACAACATGCTGTCCTTCAGGATAAACCTAAAGATTGACCTTTTAACATCTCCCCTCTATAGAGGTCAATCAAGATCCTTGGCAGACCACACAAAACTACCATCTTTACCTCTACCACTTCGTCTTTCTTTTTCATATGTCTGACTTAAGTACATCTTCTCCAATCATTATGGTAATTAATATGTTTCTTCTCCCCTAGTTCATTCCCACCCACTTCTTCCTACCCATTACCTCATGCTCCCCACTTTGAGCTTTTAAATTGGTTGGTTCTCTGTTACGCACTTTTATTCATGTCCAGTGACAATGTGAAACATAAAAAACTTAAAATAAATAAATAAGTAGGTTGAGAAGCAATGATTTTACTTTCCATCGGATTTAAAAGAAAATCCTGAAACACTAGGTTTATGTAGTAGTAGACAAACCACTTCTAATTTTAGTAACTTTAGTACACCAATGAAAGACAAGAAAACCTGGCAAACAATTTAAATTTTTTACTAAATTAAGAAAACCCTTCAGTATTTTCAGTAGCTCTGCTGCAGATGCAAAGAGCAAACATTTGTTTTAGCATCGGCCTATCTTCCACTAGAGAAGAAGCCTTAATATACTTTGTAGAGATTCAGCAGCTGGCACATGCAGATCCCAAGAGTCCTGATATTGAGAAAACAAACATGCTGCATTCTTATCCACAGTACAGTCCAGCTCTTCAAAACGTGGACCTATATTCAGTTGTACAGTCTTATACATAAAGGAAACTTTGTGGAGAATAGAGAAGTTGGTCGTTTTGTTGTTGTAGGCTGCAGTGGTTGCTTAGTGAGACACAGCAAACCAAGAACTTGATTTGGAGTTTGTCGGCCAGGGTACTCCACGCCTTCTCAAATATGAGGGAGTACCTTGTTTAATAAACTCTAAGTCTGCCCTCTCAATTATGAGTCAAGTGGACCGTCAGTTTTCTCATTGCAGTGCCCTTCGTTGCTCAGTTTTCAGAAACAATAGCATTAAATGGTCTATTCTATTTAGTGTGGACAGTCTGGTGTATTTTTTTTTATCGTCCCTCAATAACTCTAAAGCCTGGTGGTCATGAACAGAAAAACAGCAAAAATGAGCTTGACACACTGAGAGAAAATTACAAGGGTGTGGGCCAATTAGTTTGTTGTTGTTCAGAAACATAAAACCACATAATCTCAAAAATCATGTAGGAAAGTCATAGTCCTAAATGTGCAAATCAGATCCTTAGAACTTGACTGGAACCACTATTTCATGAACAGTGTGAATGTCAATTACCATATGGCTAATTTGAGAGCTTAAGTACTCAGAATGTACGTAGAAGCCATCCTAATGTATTCTTCCCAAACAACAGTCAGAGGAAAACAAATTAACATGCTTCCGTACATAGTATACCAAACTGAGTTCTGTGGAAATCCCTTGATACACAAGTGTGTGAAGGATACCTGACAGATACTACAATGCCATCTTGTTCTGAAGAAAATAGAAAGGATCGGAAACAACTGACAATTAAAGAGGACGTCCTGAGCACAGGTACAAAACATCAAACTAACAAAGACACCATGTACGTTTGGCTTTACAGTCATGTTTTTAATAAAACATTTGCATTTGTATTGCTAAGGATCTTACAAATGTTATTGAACAATATGATCACACAGACCTTCCTGATCCAGATAATGTAACTTCGTAAACCCAGTAAAACCCAAGTAGGTGTCAGTCATACATGCCCATCTCATTACGCAACATAGAATTAAACTGATTGGCAAGATTCTGGGGTCAAGGTTTGCCAGTGTGCCTGGACCTGATCCATCCTAATCAAACAGGTTTTATTTAAGAGGTGGGCGAAATATTTTGTTCTACTGATGGAATTGGCGGAATATTGGCAACTTCGTGCTAGTCTTGTAACACGGAGTTCCAGTCAAATACTTCCAATCACCACATGGTGGAATTTATTCTCATGCACAGCTCCAGGACAGTAAGTTGGAGAGCAAGATTTGGTGTTCCTAGCATGATTTCCAGGTGCTAGGGGGCATAACGCGAAATGTTTCTAACGCAGTCGGTCACAGGTAGTTGCAACTGTTCATGGTCAGAAGGCTGCCGGTAGAGTAGAAAATCTACTCAAGCAGCAGCAAAATCAATTTGAGTAGGTGTGCCCTCAGATGTGCCACATGATGCCGTTCGCACAGATTTTTAGTGCGGAATTCACTCCTGGCACTAAATCACAGCATCAGCAGTTTAGCGTACCTATTTCCACCCATTGGAGTAACTGAGCGGAATTACGTGAAGTTTTTATGTAACGCTGATGGATTCTGCTCAATCATATTCAGTGAGTTCTGCACACCCCTTGTTTTATTTCAGGGAAAGTGAAGGAAAGTCATATTGTCACTTTATGCAGAGAAGACTGGGCTTTTCTACTGGAAATTCTAAAAAAGGTAGGCTTCAAACTCTGCTTTCTACATGGTATTTAGGCACACTATCGGAATACATGAAATAGGATCTGGGTGGAAGGTAGGCTAACAGAAAAGAGTCACATTTTATTTGTGGTAATTCTCGAACTCTGCTGCAAAGAGTAAGAGACACCCCAGAGATAAAGAGGGTGAATGAAGTTGGAGCCTGACAAATTCAAAGTCACTGCCGTCGCCGATTATGTAATGCTTACTCTGAATAAATTGGGAGACATCCGTCCCTGTAATATTGAGAGAATTACAAAAGTGTCAAATAGTCTGCAGGATCTAAAGTCAACCTGAAAAAATCAGAGGGACTGAACCTTGAACCTGAGGAAGATTGTGCTTTTTTGGGAAGAAGAAAATGTCCAATTTCAGGACACAGCAGGTTTCAGAGATATTCATAAAAGTAAGTTACACAACATACATCCCGTTTTCCAGGACACAGGCGTCAGTAACCACCTAGTAAGACACCTAGCAATGGTGACAACAAAAAAATTCAGTCACTGATAATCAGTCATTATGTGAAGAGAAACATTCTTTTAACATCCAGAAATACAACAGTCTAATTCTCATTAACCTTTCCAAGTCTGACCAACACCTTTGTAACACAAATATCTCAAAAACTCCTGAAGTGATTTACACCAAACAAAAAGGAACTGTAATGTTCTTATGTCACACATAGGGGGAGATTTACAAGGCTCTATTGCCACCACTTTTTGTGGTGTTACACCTGTTTGTAAATATGGGCCCCTCCGATGCAGTTTTCTGCATCAGAGGAGCGTGCAATGGGTGTTGCAGTGTGCATTCCATTGCTTTGATGCTGCCCCACATTTAAAAGAAATTGTAAATCTGTGGCAGCATAAAAAACGAATGCCACCGCAGGGTTGGGGTTAGTATGGCAAAACGAGGAGGAATGCTTTTACTCCTCATTTGTTTGCTTTTTCAATGTGTGCTGCATCCTGCAGCACACATAGAAGAAGCAAAATTCCATGGATGATTGTTTATGTGCAGGAAGGTGCCCCTTCCTGCACATAAACAATCATTCAAAAATGACACTTTGGTACTTCTATGTGTGCTGCATTCTGCAGCACATAGAAGTGATGAATAGCCATTGTAGATTGTTTATGTGCAGGAAGGGACACCTTCCTGCACATAAACACTCACTTCCCTCAAAGCAGACACCCTTGCACTAGGGTGCAAGGATGCCTGCGTTGGCGCAGGCAGCTACATGTATCGTCAGCACTGGGGAAACGCAGGGCTGCATCGTATTCTTGTGAATACAGAGCAGCCCTGCGTTTCAAAACTGGCACAGTGTGACGATGCTGATTTTGGCACAGCACCGCGCTGCACCAGTTTCTTGTAAATCTGGCCCATAGTGTGAGGTGTGAAGAGAAAACATATCCCATGGCAATTAAAATTAAAAAAATGACTTACGTCCCTTTGCTCTCAACCTCCAACATGGATCTGCAGAAAGCTTAACAAGATGAAACCAAGCCCCTTACACTGTTTGAGTGGAAAGTTTCCTGCTGGTTTGTCAAAGGGTACTGACAGCCAACCAAACAGCGTGTTTTAATGAAAGCTGAGACCTAATCAGTTCGACTGTAGGATATATGAATTTTCTTTTCCAGAAATTTTATAGACGGTCCCTTTTTGTAAAACATTCCTGGAACGTTTGTGTAAACAGAGAAAATAGCTCATGGTTATTTTAATGGTGTGAAGCATTTGTGATAAAATAAATCAGAGCATTACCTGCAGGCGACAAGTTTATTTTCTATTCCCATAAAACACTGGGATAAAATCTCAAATGCAGGTTTGCTGCATAACTCCACATTCACATGACAGAAGCTGCCAGCTCAGAATGTTTCTCGAGCTTACTTTTTTCGCTGTTTCTCAGCAGGAGGTTGTTACAGTCAACTGGGGACACAGACGTAGAACAAACAGAGCCTTTGTTCTTTTCCTGCAGTAATTGCTAACGAATTTAACTCCTTTATGAACGCCTGTCCTCTTATTGGGGTGTCCACTTGTTATTACAGTAAAATAGTTGCCTTTTAAAAGGTCATCTGTATGAACCAGTTTCCATGCTGTGTGAAAATGACACAATTGGATAATTGCGTCCCATGTTCTTTAGGATCTGTTTTAATTTGCCATAGAGTTGCATAGTGAGAGTCTTAGTCCCAGAAGTAAATTTGAAATCTACTGGTTCATTTTTTAAACTCCATACTGAAGGAATTCAAGCATTTGCAGTTTCCCGCTTGCGATGCTTGAAAGTTACAGTTTGCTTTAGGCCCCTAGTCACCACTGAGACAGCAATTCCTGTTCAAAAGGAAAACTCATATTTGCCCCCAAAATAGGATTAACACCTAGCTGCAAATAGCGGTGCCTATTTCTGTCGATTGCAGCAGATGACACCGGACACGTATTGTGGAAGCAAATAGTGCACACCCCAAGCAAATTGTCTGCACACCTCAGAAAGGGGATTAACACATGTTTTGCAATGTTTTCACCATTCAGGGATGTCAGACTCGGATTCAAGCGAAAATTTAACACCCCTTCATTCCTAACAAAAAATAACAGGTGCACAGTTTGGAGCCGTATTTTGTGATCCCGATCAAGAGTGGAGTGTTTGAACGGAAAATGCAGGGGCGGCTCCTCCATTAGGGCGTAGGAGCGTCGTTGTTCCCGCCAGCAGCAGCAGCTGCAAACCTTTACAATGAAACAATAATGAACAGTGTTTATTATCATTTCCTTATAAAAGGGCAGGGCCAGGGAGGTGACGAGGAATGAGGGCAGTGCTCAGCTCTTCCCCTCAGAGTGCATGTGTGTGTGGCCGGTCATCTCGGGTTGGCCAAACACACATGCGCAGTAGGCTCTCTCTAACTCTGCAACACAGTTGCCAGGCTGGAGAGAGCCTGCACAGTTTGAACGTGATTCTCTTGTTGACAGGGAGCCAGTGTAGGTCTCTCAGGTGGGCTGTGATGTGGCAGATGCGGGGGATGTCCAGGATGAGGCGTGCAGTGGTGTTCTTTATGCGTTGCAGTCTTTTCTGGAGCTTGCCCGTGGTTCCTGCGTAGAGGGCATTGCCGTAGTCCAATTTGCTGCTTACGAGGGCTTGGGTGATCATCCTTCTGGTCTCAGTGGGGATCCATTTGTAGATCTTCCGAAGCACGCAGAGAGCGTTGAAGCAGGAGGAGATAATGACATTGACTTACTGGGTCATTGATAGTGATGAGTCCAGGATGAATCCCAGGTTGCGTGCGTGGTCGGTCGGTGTGGGTGCAGTCCCCAGAGTGACAGGGCACCAGTAGTCGTCCCATGCAGAAGGGGTGGAGCCGAAGATGAGGACTTCGGTCTTTTCAGAGTTCAGTTTTAGGCAGCTGTTCTTCATCCATTCAGCGATGGCCTTCATTCCTTTGTGGAGGTAGGACTTGGCAATGGTGGGGTCATGGTGAGGGAGAGGATCAGCTGGATGTCAACGGCGTATCAGACAATGTTGAGGTAGTGAAATCGGGCGATGTAAGCGAGCGAAGCCATGTAAACGTTAAAGATGGACAGGCTGGGGGATGATCCCTGGGGTACGCCGGAAATGATTTTGGTGCCTTCAGAGCAGAATGGAGGGAGGCAGACTCTCTGAGTCCTGCCAGTGAGAAAGGAGGTGATCCAGTCCAGGACTCTTTCGCAGATTGCTGCATCGTTGAGGCGTCTGCGCAGGGTGTGGTGGCAGACGGTGTCAAACGCGGCTGAAAGGTCCAGGAGGATGAGGGCCGCGGCTTTTCTGTTGTCAAGTTTAGTCCTGATGTCATCGGTGGCGGCAATGAGGGCAGTTTCGGTACTGTGGTTGCTTCAGAATCCGGATTGGGATGGGTTCAGAGTGTTGTTCTCCTTGAGGACACGGGTCCTCAGTTATTTGTTGACAATTTTCTCTATGACCTTTTGCCGGGAAGGGGAGCAGGGAGATGGGACGGACGTTCTTGAGGTCCTTTGGGGCCGCCTTGGGTTTTTTGAGGAGGTCGTCGATCTCGGCATGTTTTCTGCACTCCGGGAAAGTAGCTTAGTTATGGGAGGTGTTATATGTAAGGCCCTGTATCCCCCGTAGTGCAGGGACAGGCCGTAAGCCGTGGTGTATGCTCTTGGTCTCAGGGTGGCCCCTTCAGAGTCAGCAGTCATTACACTCTTGGCCACACTACGCAATTCCCAATTCCCCCACTGTTACAATATTTTGGGCCTGCTCTGGTTTCCTGGGGCCTGTTGCCACATGGTCATGGAGTTGGAGGGTCATCTCTAGCTTTGCTGCTTGGCCTAGTAAATATTCATATACACATAGCATACACAGAGCTGAACTGCAGCACAGATAATGAACTGGAAGGAAGCAGGTTCATTTGAGTCTGTTATCTACATTGGTTCAGGACTTGCCAAGGGTGGGGTGGGCTGCGTCATCACCATGTTCGGTGTAACTGCACGTGGAGCTATTCACATGGTATGAGGCACAACCCACATCCTTTTCAAGTATGACAGCATCATTTATGCGGTAAAGTTGCACTACTCAGTCACTCCACATTGCTGCCTCTTTTTGCGTGTTCACCCCAACATTTTGTGGACTGAAGCAGTTGGTTTTTTGGCTCTGAGAGTGCATTGAGGCTGCTGACCAGACCTCAGTGCCGGTGACCCTAAGTACATTAAATGTCAAATTGGATACACCCAATTGGCAAGTCCTGACTTACTTATAAGTACTAGTATATGGTACCCAGGGCATGTAAGGCAGAGTGTCCACTCAGGTCTGCAGCACTGTTTGCACCACCCTTTGTATGACAAGACACAAAGTGGCTCTCAGCCTGCCACTGCAGACTGGATGGACAGTGCTTTCACTGTCAGTTTGACTTAAACCAATGCCAAAGCCACCATGCCCCTTAAAATTATATGGAAGTCTTCCATAAGGAAGGCCTATGAAGTATGAGGACCTGTATTATATATTTTTTTTAATATATTTTTATTAACATTTCACTGTCTTACATATACAATTCAACTTGTAACATCAACAGGTTCCCGTTCAGTTCACAGTCTTCATTGTTAATAGCACAGCGAGCTACTGCATGTTCTAGGTCTTACGACATATTGTTCTTTTTCCGTGTGTAACTTTGGGGTTAAAGTTCCGGGGTGCCTAGTTCGTTTAAGTCTCTTGGATACTCACTCTTTCCGTGTGCTTACCGTGAACCCAGTTTGTTTGTGTGTCTACATAATAGTCTTAACTAATATTAACTATTATTTTAACATGATGGCGCTATTGTGAGTAGGTGACTTCAATCGCTGGGATGGACCCTTTTCCTTCTCCACTGGGGTCGGGTTGGTACCACCACCAATTTATCGTCTCCGCCCACTCAGTAGTGGGTAGGTGGGCCTCTGGGTCGAGTCTATCTACATCCTATCACGCTCAGTTCGGTCCCGCTGCCTCCTCCGCTCTTCCATCCCGTGTGGCCCCCGGCCTCATTCGCCGTCCCCTCCACTACTGGTGTTGTGTCTACCCCATCCTGCTGCCCCATTCCCCGGACCACTGTTCATTCTGGCCCTTCCGTTATTGCCCCCACTCCCCTTGCCATGCTGTCCCATCCCGTCAGTATTTCTTCCCACGCCGGGGCAATAGGGGTTTGACGTAGGCCCAGTGCTTCCTCACTCTTTAATACTTGAAGTTCGGCTCTGGCCCACTTCGTCACATCACGCCTCCACTCACTCGTTGAAGGGCACCTGGGGGACTTCCAGCCCATCATGATCTGTCTCCTATAGAGAACAAGAGCTAGGTCCAGAAAGCGCCCCTTCACCCTCCCAAGTGGGAGACCCGTTTTTAGACCCAGTAAACATGTAGTTGAGGACAGGGACTGTTCTACCTCCAACACTGGTGCCAAGTCAGCTAGTACCGCGACCCAGCCTTGCTGGAGTTCTGGGCAGCTCCACACCATGTGATCAAAGTCAGTGTTCACGTCCTCACACCTGGGGCATGTCTTGGGGGTTCCACCGTAAATTAGCGACAGTCGGTGTGGGGTAAGGTACGTCCTATGTATTTAATTGTACTGAATGTATCTCAGCCGAGTGTTTCGGGAAACTGTCCGGGGATATGCTAGTGCCCTGGCCCACTCCGCGTCCGTTAACTTCCTTCTCACTGTCCTTTCCCATCTCTCTCTCTGGGGCTGCAGTGAGTCCAGTGCTTCCTCATTTTGGGCCCTGTAGATTTTAGCAATTAAGTGGGTGTCCTCCCCAGATGTCAATAGGAGGTGTAATACCCTGTGGGTGGCAGGTTCTGCATTAATCGTTCCCCAGTGTTCTCTTAGGGTGTGTATTAGCTTTCGATATAAGAGGAACTGTCCCCGTATGTTAGGTCAGAGAAGGACCTCAACACACCCTCCCGGAACAGCTCCCCTACTGTCTCCACACCAGCTTTCTTCCAGGGTCCCAGCCCCATGCCCACCGGACTCATCCCATCTGCTCCCTCCCCCAGCACCGAAAGCGGTAACGCTGGGGAGTATGGTGGTCCTACCCCCACTCTTCTCGCACATCTCTTCCAGCATGCTACAGCTACTCTTGTCATCAGACTGTCTACCTGAGGGGTCACCTTTCTGTTTATCATGCGTGCAATAATCCGCTCTATTCCCACCTCTCCGTGGGCTGTGCTTCTGTCCAGTTGTCCTTTTCCAACTAGCCACCCGGATACCCATTGCAGTTGGGATGCCAAGTAATAGAACTCAAAGTCTGGGACTCCCAGGCCCCCCGAGTGGGTCGGCCTGCAGAGGTTCGAGAGTGCTGTGCGTCTGCGGCCATCGTCCCATATAAGTTCCCTGAGCAGAGTGTTTAATTCGCAGAACCACGCCGATGGGATCAGCAGCGGTAGGTTCGCGAAGTAATAAAGAAGGCGGGGTAGTATTATCATTTTAGACAATGATACTCTGGCCATCATGGTTAGCCACAAGGAGCGCCAGAACCTCACAGAAGCGCGCGGGGAGCGAAGTGCCCCACCAAGGTTACCGTCACGTGGTCCCCCACCTCGTGAAACACTTGTGTACCCAGGTACTTAAAAGTCCTCGGGCCCAGCCCACGTCCCTCGGGCAACGAGGCGGGCGTTCGCAGCTCGGTAGTATGGGGAAGACAAATGTTTTACCTCTGTTTAGGTGCAGTCCTGACAGAGTCCCGAAACGCTCCAAGCCACCCAGGGCCCAAGGGAGTCCAGTCTCTCCGTCCTTAAGGTAGATAAGTATATCGTCTGCGTATAAGGAAATGACATGCTCTAATTGTCCCCACTGTACCCCTTTACCCATGCCGTCCCCTCGCAACTGGGCCGCCAGTGGCTCGATGGCCAGGGCGAATAGTAGAAGGACATGTATTTTGTTAAGTGAGAAATGTATATGTTGATATGTCTCAACAGCAACCTTTCCAAATTGTTGTTGTGCTGTGGGAAAGTTGGTAGCCCTATTGGCTAACACAGGGTTACCGGGTGACATCCCCACCCGGCTAACTTTTGACTGGGACTACCAAACTGCATCATGTGAGGTACCAAATGAATTGTGACAATAAATGTGATCTGATGCTCATGTCATAATTAATGTAACTATAAATAGTTGGCCACTTTTAGAAAAGTAACCACCCTGTGCTCTGTTCCTTTAGCGGCCTCACAAAGGCACAAACATAGGGCCAGATTTATGAAAAGTGGCTCATCATGGAACAATGCACCACTTTTCTTGCGCCCCCCTAACGCCACCATATGTGCACCGTATTTATGATACGGTGTACCATTGCGCATGTTAGGGTACTAGCGTCAACATTTTTGGAGCCACTTTGGCGCTTTGCAGGATTATCCCCAAAAATGTTGACACTAATCCTGCAAAGTGAAAGGAGGCCCATTGAAAAGAGTGGAAGCATTGTTTAAACGCCTGCCTTGGGTAGGCATTAAAAATGACACTAAAAATGGCGCAGTGGAAGTTCATAGATTCCACTGTGCCATTTTTCTGGACCTCCTAAAGCGGGTACACCCCCCTTGAATACATTATGCCTGGCGCAGGCATAATGTGGCGCAAGGGTTTGCAAAGTGGCACAATGTGTGCATTGAGCCACTTTGTAAATATGGTGCTGTGTTTTTGCCATGCTAACGCCACAATAGCATCTGAAAAATGACGCTAATGTAGTTCTAAGTGGCACAAGGGGCTTGCTAAATCTGGCTCATACAGTTTTCTGAACACCTGGAGAGATGTGTGAGCGACTCCCAGGCTCAAGGACAAAGGCAGTGCCGCAACAGCAAGGTATCACCTCTGTCAGGATTAACCTGGAGGCATGCTTCAAAGGGGAAGCCACATTTGATGGGCCACCTAGCCCAACAACCATGAGAAAAAGTGATTCCCAATGTGTGTGCCACAGCACTCAAGTGAGCTGTGAAAACTAGCTTGGGGCGCCAGGCTCCAAGCACACAGTTTGGGAACCACTAACTCAAACCCTCAGCAGGCTGCCAAAACTCCATACAAACAGCACCTCTTACGGTCCTACTGTCAGTGGACTCAGCAGCACTATTGAGAGTATTCCTGATCTAAAATTTCCCCTCTCACATCATGCTGCAATGGACGTGTCTCCTACTGTAAATTTTAGCATTGCTGGTCAGTGGGGGCTCCCAGAGTGGAGACTAGTAGAAGCAGCAGTGCTACAATCCAGGACCCATCCAACAAGATTGACCCCGGAGAGGAGGAACTCATACTTTAGAAGATGAGTTTCGATATCTTCTTACTCAAACTGCCTCTGGTCCAAAATCTTCAGTTGTCACACCTAGCTTTCCCCTTTATTATGGGACTCTTCTCCTTGCTAGCTGCCACACCCTTTGCTTGGCCCGTGAACGTGGTGCATTTTGGTCAGGGTGTCTGCCAAGCCCCGCTGATAAAACTCTGACCCCGGGTTGGGGGGAGGACACGCATTACAGTAGCCTTTTTTTCAGACATAACTAAGCTCCAGGGAGACAGGCATAAAAGGAACAAGAGTTCAAGGGGAGGTGGCATGGTGTTTTATGGAGTGCTACCCTAAGGAAGGGCAAAGGCGCTGCAACCTTTGTGTGGAAGGAACTGTCAGTTGTTCTTATAAACCCTACATTCCACCATGGTACTTGGCTCACATTGTATAGGCTACATTCCTTTTCTATATGACCTGTCTTGTTTGTATGTCATGCTTGCCATGCTTGAGGGGACATCTATAATTCCAGGATATGCCTGATATTCAGTGGAAGGGTAATGTTCTAGGGCATATGTAATACAGAAATGTTTCTTGTTCTTCACTCTTGATGATGTCTTGGCTTGCATTATAATGGGTTTATTATGACATGCACCTTTTTGGTGACAATGACAACCTGACTATTGCTTGTGTTGCAGAATACCAGTACCCTATATGCTTACCTGACTACTGCTTATTGTTGCAGAGTACAAGTAACCTGTGTGATGTTCGGACAAATGCTTGTGTAGCAGGGTATTACTGATGCATGTCATCTTTGATGTTTTATGCAATACAGTTTATGTTTATATAACTGGTGGTTGTGTTTCCTTTGTGGTGTATTTACTGTGTCACATGTGTGGTGTGTCTTGTGCAAATGCTTTACGCATTGCCTCAGGGATATGCCTGACTGCTCGTGTCAAGCTACTAAGGGGGTGAGCAGGGGTTATTTTGGGTGTGTAGCCCTCTCGCCATGACTAGAGTGGTGGGTTCTGCCTGGCTGAGGTGCATACCCTAGCCAACCAGAAACCCTATTTCTAATAGTCACCAAGAAGTTTTCAAAATAAGATTCTTCCTGAAATGTAGAATCATAAGCCTAGCACACTTCCTAATTTAATTTAGTCTTATTTACTGATTCCACAGTTGACAGAGTGGTACTTACAAAACACCTCTTATTGCAGTATACACTTCTCTATGGCTGGGCGTATGCTTGTATTGTATTAGAATGTGAAACTCTTAGTTAATGCTGTTTCGCCCACCAGTGTTGGAACTGGAAAAATATTCACTTCAGGAACACTCGTGGTAGGGAGACGAGGGAAGGCCACATAGTTAAAAATGCTTCTGGAACTCCTTTGTCACCACTGCATCCGTATTGACACATTTCAACAAGACTGCCTCGAATTTTAAGTTATTTACAAACTCTCCTTACCATGGTTGTTTTTCTAGTATTGGAAAGTACCATCACGTCTGAGCATGGCTGCCATTCTACTAGCACTTCCCAGTAGAGCATGCTATGCATAGTGTCCGTGTCAACCTGTGTCTCTGCTTATGATTGTAGTGAAGTGAAGGAGAGTAAGATACTGCCAAACATTTGATTGTGCCTACCATCTTCAAGGAGATTTGTTCCAGTTCTCTGGTATCCTGATGACGATGCCGTCATCGAACATGAAATGTCAGACTGTCATGACGACGGTATATATGGGCAGCCCTCCTAATGTATGTGAGGCAATTTCAGTTAAACCAAATAGGAGTTTGGTTTTATATAGCGTGCACCCTGAACAAGCTTACATCATGGCACTTTCAAATTAGTTGGTCAAGGAATGTGAGAGTGTGAAGTAAAACGGTTTGCCCAATTTTTCTGTCTTGTTAATAGCAGGCACAGGAGATCCCCTAAAGGCGGTACTCACATCACAGCTCTTCAACCAGACAATCTGAGGGCCTGATTTATACTTTTTTTAGCACCGCATTTGCTCCATTTTTTTATGCAAAAGCGGCGCAAACCTACAAAATGCAATTTCATTTTGTATGTTTCCGCTGTTTTTGCGTCAAAAAATTACGCAAATGAGGCGCTAAAAATGTGTAACTCAGGCCCCAAGTGTTCAATACATGTTATTTGTTCAAATTCTAATTTCCACTCAGCTGTTCCATATTCAGTGTTTTTTGTTTTTTAATAGCTACATTAGGGAGGAATAGAGGCACTGTCTGGAGTGCGGGGTCCAGCTCCATTTAGGGTCACTAGTTCCATGGGGCCAGGGTATATATTCATCTGGAGCCAGCTTCCAATATTTTCTGACTTTCCCATCTCTAGTTGGGAGGAAGCTCACACTGCTGGTTTCCTTCAGCACCGTCAGGTACTAATGGAAGGAAGATAACGCTTCTGGCGTCCTGCAGCACTGGAAGCAGGGGACTCACAGTGCCATAGTGACAGTACTGACAGGGCACTGCTGGTGGAAAGCTCACACTTCTGAGCCCTATACATGTGGCATGCTGCACGAGGAAGCTAACATTTCTTGGGTCCTATGGGCTACACCGCAGGGAGAGAGATCACTGCTATAGTCTTAGCACTCATAGAGCACTGCTGGGTAAAGGTCATATTACTTTAATGTGTCCTCTGCTCCAAGCATTTTACATCAGAAGCAATGTCTGCCCCTCATTCAGAACTGGAAGTTCAGTACCGATCTGAAACTCAGCCCACAAGGGGCTGTTATTTGCCTAGAAAAGCAAGCAATAACTACTCCAAACCTTAGTCAGCAGCATGAACCAGGACCAATTTGGACCCCAACTTTCATACAACGCCCAGTTACTTGCATTCACCCTGGACACCAGCCTCACTCTCATGGTCCACACTCCCAAGAAAACAATGACAGTCTTATATCACCAGACTGAAGTCAATAATGTGCCTAAAAGAAAAAAAAACAGACAGCATACTTTCTCTATCAATGAGCCCAAGATCTAAAACAACATTCCTGTATCTATCATGGCCTCACAAACCCTGCTCAGGAACAAGCTAAAGGCAAACCTCTTTAAGAAGCACTACATCACAATGCCGTAACAGTTCACGTCTCCAAGAACCCTGAGTCGCTCTAATCAGTTGTTGACACTGCATATGGGTCCGCAGTGGAAAGGATAGGATTACATCTATGATTATAATATTTTCATTAACTTTTTTCTAATTATTTTTAGGGAGAAAAATGGAAGAACTCCAGAGGCCGGGCTTACATCCCCCCACCACCATAAAAATGTAACATGATGGGGAGTTGTGGCCAACGGCCAATTGGTCAAGGGAGCCATGGGTTGAAAAGAATTGGGAACCACTGTCTGAGCAGGATGCATTTTGTCCTTGTAGACAGTATTGAGACAGGATGGGAAACTCACACCAAAACCAGTTCTACTGTGGGCATGTTGTCCCCAGGTAGCCACACCTCTAGGGTGGGCTACCTTGCTCCTTATGACCGAGCAAAGGTTGTACCATCTTGAAGGAAAATTAATGTGGCATTCTGGGATAGCCAGATGTCACACTTCACAGAAATGTCATCACTAGGTAGGAGGGGATCCAGTAGTCAATTTGGGATAAGTATGGCACCCCTAGCACATTGACTCTCAGTACTTGCTGGACCTTTAGCGCTGGCAGGCCTTTGGGTAGCCAAGCGCTCTATAAGTCCTCATAACAGAACATGACATAACATATCCTGGTAAGAGGATGAGAAGGAGACCACTCTGCACCCGTTGGAAGAGCACAAAGAGAGGCTGCGATGCTGGAGCGACTGCATCTGATGCACTTTGGCCTAGTGGAGTTTGGACCCTGTTTTGCATGCCTATCATGGAGGGATGCTGATCCCCTGCCCCCTGTCCAAAGCAGAGAGTCCAAGGGTCAGTTCGCTGCCCCCACCCCTCCAGAACAGCACTGGGTATATTAAACCTGAAGAAGCCTGAGTCACAACTCTGTTAGCCACTGCAGAAGTCTTGTTGCTACCGGGCACCCCGAAGATGATTTGGAGATAGCCAAAATGTGCACCCATGTCTCCTGGACTCATGAGTGTTGGTTGTGATCGTATTCATCACCGGAGAGGGACACCAACCTCCACCAAAGATTTGCACTGTGGCCGTTGTGGTGCAAAAGCACAAGGTCTGCATTAGCAGCTGGTGGAACGCTGCAAACAAGACTTTATAGGACCCCAAAATCCTTGACTAGAGTCACCCCCACTTACCTGTGGAGTGAGGACTCAACCACACTTCACACCACCATCCCCCCCATGGACCACACAGCATCTGGAGCATCCTTGAACATCTTGGAGCTTGCATCCCTCATCATCAGGACCACTCCATTATCGTTTATGTTGGTCATCTTGTAAAGTTTGGATCTTGTTCTAAAAATGCACTGGTGGCCAGGTAACTGTCCAAAGTATCTTTTATAGCCCACTGGACCTTTGAGATGCTCTACTTGGTCGCCCATCTTGGGCCTAAGATGCTAAACTAGCTTTTCCAAACTTTTCAAAAGTTTCTAAAGTTTTTATTGACCATTGCTTATTTGCAGTTGATGCTAATTTTATTTATTCCTTTAAAAATTTCAATCTCCGGATCCCCCCAGTGGATATTGATGATCAAGGTCTCTAAAGAGACATAAACATCTAATCTATGTTTCTAACCTGGTGTCTTGTTTCTATCATGTTGTGTGACTTTCTTATTCCATTTTTTATGTTGTTAAATGCTTTGCACATTGTTCCTTTGCTAAGTCTTACTGATCACAGCCACAGCTACACAGGGCTGAGCTTAAGGTTGAGTGAACATACCTAACTGGACCCAAAATGGTGCTTGTGAGAGTTCCACTTGGTAGGGGTATCCAGCCATACCATATAGTTCACCACATATCCTCACAGCGTCTCTTAGTAGATGGTGCACACACGTGTGACAGTGCAGCACACAGAATGATCATCTGTGTTCAAACCAGTCACCAGACAGTCCTGTGATCTTCCCATGATTCTTTGCCCAGCTCAACAGTGACAGAACTGTCTGTTTTGAAAATATATGTGTTAAGTCAAGTGCAGTGGGGAAAATATTGTGTCATGTGCAGTGATTGCCATTGATTGACCATGCTATCTCTGCCTGGCTCTTTTGACTATCCTCAGTCAGGGCAGGCATGAAAGTCAGCCTTTCTGTTGACTCTTCTCGGTCTCTTCATAGGTCATGACCGGGAGTCAAAATCCAAACAGGGCATTTCTCTCTTCAAGTATGACACATGGAATTGCTTTATCTTAATACATAAGTTGAAGCAATTCACAAATACCTTTTTTTTTATTTTCCAACTTCGTACATAAGTTGAAGTGATTCTGCATGTCATGTTACTTTTCTTTTAATTATTGTGTTGATGCCACTGAGTTCATACATTCACGGGTGAAAGAAAATGTATTTCTTCTTCCAAATCTCTTCAGCTTTCACCCATGACAGTCCAAACCAGAAGCATCCACTAGAGGTTGGAGAGTCACTGAAAGCACAAGCAAGCCTCATCGTTCTCAGCTAAAGGTTCTTTTGGAACCCCAAGACCAAAACCAGCTGAGCTTTCATGGAGGCAATGTGACTCAGTGGTTACAGCTGCTGACCATGTAGCACAGGGAGCCAAGCTTGAATCTCGGCCTTGGCTCAGCATCCTTTGAACCTCAGCAAATCTCGCCATGTCAAAAAAACACGTAACATAGTCTCTGTCTGTTATGAGGCTCCCTTCTAACTCTAGGACAACGTTTCTGCTATGTGAAACTGTCAAAATGTAGGCCTAGATTTCTAAAGACGTTATGCAACAAATAAAGCTGCTGCCCTGTGTTGCATGAATGAAAGAAAGGGGAGAAGAGTCATATTTACCAAGATGTGGTGCTGTTCAGCTATCTCCCTGAGCTGTCACACTTAGGCTGCCATGTACTAACATAGACATCATTGTGCCATGGTGCACAGGTGTTTGTGTAGTGGTAAACATAGTTTTTGTGCTGTTTGTACAAAACTACGCTTTAAGGCATTTCTCTCTTTGTATATGTACTGTAGAGTGCAACACATATGTAAAGAGGGAAAAATGAGGAGAAATGAAAATATTTCTTTGAGTTACCCCTTCCTCAGGAAGACACAGGATTTTGGTGCAAATTTCAATCTACAATTCTTTGTAGATAGGGATTTTTGTCAAAGCTCATGGGTGGTTGGACCAGAATGCCCATACACCACCTATGGAACTCCTCTTGATGCAAAGTAAGGCAAGGCAATATACTGCATAGCTTTACTGTTGTTTACAATCCAATGCAACATGCATTGGATTGTTAATACAACAAGCATTTGCAATGCAATAGGTCTCGCAGTTGCTTGCCTGCCTCATAATTTCATCTTTGCCTACCAGATAATTTCAGTGGCCCTGCATACACCTAGAGCACTTACATTTACATTCTTCTTCTATCTGCAGCCAAAAATGAAAATATTGCAATTTAGCATCCTAATTTAAACCTTCCATACTAATTCAAATAAAATACGACTTTCACCACCCCACCATCAGAGTTTCTGGCTGGCTAACACAATTCCACAAAAAAGACATAAGACAGTCACAGAGGAGGAATAAACTTGAAAGGTCATCCACACCTCTCAAGAGTGCTAAAACAGTCATCGTGTAATAAGGATGTTTAGTTGGCCTGAATCATGGTCATAATTGTAATAAGGAGAGATTATTAAAACATACAATTATCATATAAACCTTTCTCAATAATAAATGTTTGGAATTAGACTGTAATGCTCAAAACAGCCCCTAGAAAGGACCATAGCAAAAATAATTATTTGTAAGAAACATGGTATTGTAACCATATTGTTAGCCCCTATATGGCATAACACAATAAAAAAAACAGGAGAAAGTAATGCAGTGTAAACATATACTTAACCCCTAGAGCATGTCTGTAGAAGTGGCAGACCTACTACAATGATAGTACAAACAAGGTCTTTAAAACAAAACTTAGCCGGATGTAATACAAACGTTCTAACCATGAGAAAACTTAAAGGATACTAAGGCCCTGATTTATACTTTTTGGTGCAAACTGCACTAATGCAGTTTTGCTCCAAAAAGGTTAGCACCGGCTTGCACCATTTCTGTGCACCAGATGGGCACCATATTTATGGAATGATGCAAGCCGGTGCAAAGGGTAGGCTAGCGTAAAAAAAATGACGTTAGTCGGTGGGACTGGTGGTATAGAAGAAGGGGGTTTTGCACCAAAAAATGACATTGGGCAGATTAGAGTAAAAAACATGGCTCTAACCTGCCTAGAGTCAGTTTTCTGATGTAAAACCATCCATACAACATGACTTTTTTCTTAGAAAAGACAGGAGTCATGCCCCCACCCCAATGGCCAGCACAGGGGACCAGGGTCCCCTGGGTATGGCCATTGTACCCAGTGCCATGTAGGGGGACCCATGTCAGGGCCCCCCAATGGCACTTTAAAAAAAACTTCTTACCTGTACTTACGTATACTTGCCTGGGATGGGGTCCCCCATCCTCCACTGGCCATCTAGTGTGGGTGGGGTTGTCCCTGGGGCGGGCTCCTGTGGGCTTATTGCATGGTGTTCCACCATGGAAATAGGCCCACATGTCCCCTAACACCTGCCTGACCCAGGCAGTAAAAAATGGTGCAAAGCAACCTTTGCACCATTTTTTGATCGGAATTCTCAGAACAGCCCCTAGAGGACGCCACAATAAAAATAGCATTTGGAAGAAACATGGTCATGTAACCCATACAGTCAGACCTTAGAGAGCATAACCACAAGAACAATAATGAGAGAAAGAAATGCAATGCAACCATTTATGTAGCACCTAGAAAGCATAGTGCATTACACATTTTCAAGACTAACATACCTACTACAATGCTATTCCTAACAAAGCCCATAAAACATATCTGCTCCCAAATGAAAAAGAAAAGTTCCAGCCATGAGAAAACTTAAAAAGATAATGAATGGTGGTAGGGGTTATTATTTTGGAGTCACCACTAACATAGTGTGGGGACCCAGAGATGATGTAGACAGAAAGAGCACGTTGTGTATGGTTAATATTGTGAAGGTGTCCCATTGTCCTAGGAGCACAACAGATTGAGTTATGAGCAAAAACGTTTTGTACAAGTAATGCACTGCAAAGCATTATGGGAGAATATTTTAGTATGTTAATGTGACTGCAATGCTTAGAACAGTACCTAGAGAACACCATAATAAAAATAGCATTTGTAAGAAACACGGTCATGTAACTTTATAGTTAGCCCCTAAAGAACATAACCACAAAAAAACGCAGAAAGTAATACACTGTAACCATATATGTAGCTGCCAGAGTGTATAGTGCTTTATACATCATCAGGGCTTGCAAGCCCAATCAACAATATTACAAACATGGCCCTTAAAAAAGTAACTATTCACAGCTGTAGAACAAGGGTTTCAACCATGAGCCCTTTATAAAAAAAAAAAAAAGGCACTGATTGGTGGGAGGAGTTATTAATTTGGAGTACCCACTAACCTAGAGTGGGGACCCAGAGATGACCTACACAGAAAGAGTGCATTGTGCTGAATGTTTTGGTGGTGACCCCATTGTCCTAGGACCACCACAGGCTGAGTTGTGAGCAAAAATGGTTTGTAAAAGTAATACCCTGCAAAGCTTTATGGGCTAATTTTCCTGAGTGCAGTGAATACCGTAGTATCGGTTCTCCTACTGTGCCGGGAGTGCGGCTTTCGCTGTGAGTATTTCTGTTTTTACTTGAAGCATTTACCAATTTCAAGTGTTTTAAGGGAGAGCCACAAGAAATAATTCTGATTAGCTAACTGTGAACAATGTGACCAGCACTCCAGTACTGCTGATCGAGTTCAAGCTGTTGTGACTGCTCGTGCTATGTGCACCATGGCCACCATGCACCACGAAGGGGAGAGAAAAATAAATAAAAAAATAGTTTACCCACCCTTAAGTATATCGGCAATCATGCAATAATCCTTGTAATAGGGGCAGTGTGCAAGGCGTGACAAAAACAGCCTCAAAGCAGGGCAAACGTAAAGCATTTACCAATGAATTCAAGTGATTTTTGAAAGGCAAGCCCAGGAATGAATGAAAGTGATGGGCATGAGATGGGCGTGGTTAACAGCCCACAATACTTAAAACAGGTCAAATCGCTTGCGCCCTCGACTTAAACAACACTGTAACGAGGGTTTGCATTAAATGAGTGATGAAATTCAGTAGCAAAGTCGAAGTACATCTGGGCCATAGTATGGATTCTGCATGTCACTCATAGTATTATCATCCTCCAAAAATTAAGGACAAAGCATTAACCTTTGATGTCAGAAAGAGCTAGCCTTCTGGTGGTTAATTCGGAGCCTAATTTGCGTGGTGTAACACTGGAAAATCTGTCCTTAATTCTGACTTACCTCCTTGGCCAAACTGTGATTCCTAGGCAAATGCTTAATTTCACGTGCCTCCTTATCACATATAAGAGCACCTTCAAATATGTGAGTTCAGCATGTGCCTGTTCAAAACCTCTCTTTTGTTTGATTATAATGTTGCTCTATGTATAATAACCCAGGGCATTTATTAGGTACACTGGAGAATGAACTTGCCTCTTATTTCACTAATTGCGGTGCCATCAGGGCAAGGGCAGGGGTGTTTCTCAGTGCATGCTTAAAAGCTCTCCCTTTTTTAATCCCTCCATGAAGTGATATAATCAGATGCACTAAGGTGAAACATATTATGAATTTTGAAAATAATTAATGATATTCGTTGCACAGTTAACATGTCAAATATTTTCAAGGTTCGACTCTGCTCATGCAGGTGCTGTTCTATCAAGAGCCGAACCTTGGTTCTGCTCTCCTGGGTAATTTCTTGGATCACCCACCGCTAGCTTCCACAGCATCAAAATTTTAAAAACATGACGTGGAGTCGATTCGAATTAGCACATACAATGATATCACTGCAGTGAAAACCATGTATTAAAAGTTATATTTTTCAAAAATGATCTTGGAAACATTTCGCCCCCCCCCCCATGCTGACCAATGAATCAACATGATAGTGAAAGAAAAAAGCACAGAATGACTAAATCATGTCCAAATTGCATAAATGGTGTTAATGTATAACTTGTATTTTAATATCAGCTCTGGTGTAAAAATATGGAACATCTGCAACAGCCAGTTTCTCCCCTTTTCCACGAGAATGTAAACAGAGAATGCAAGTAGAAACCAAGTCAAACTTTATTTAGAACTGTATAGGGGCATATTCACAAGCCCCTAGAACCTCCTTGCTCCACATTAGCATAATCTTTTTATGAGAATGTGGCGTTAGGAAGGCATTTTTGGCATGCCAGATTTACAAAGTGGCACAATGCATGCATTGCGCTACTTTGCACCCCCTTGCACCACATTATGTCTGCAAAGGGGGCGTTCTGGTGCAGGGAGGCCCGAAGAAATGTTACAGTGAAATCTACAAGACTTCACTGTGTCATTTTTTCCGTCATTTATAACACATGCTAGGAGCAGGCCAATTGAAATCAATTGGCCTCCCTGCACTAGCGTCAAAAAAATGTACGCTAGTGCAGCAATGCGCCACCACAGAGTAAAAAGTGTTGATGCTTTGACGTAACGACCTCCCCATGGTGCTCTGTATTGTAAATAGAGTGCACCTATGTTGCTGTTAGGTCGGGCTGGGCGAAGCAAGTAAGCTGGTGCATCAGTGCTGATGCGCTAGTTTCTTGTAAATCTGCCCCATAGTGTTTTGCTAGATGATTATAAAAGTGATCAGTGACAGAAGTTTTATTTTAGTGAAGAATACAGTGGACTTTATAGACATCATTAGTCACGTACCAGTTCGTTCCCCTTTCCTAATCTCAAAACATGCCTGTATTGGCATTTATATAGCTCAAATCTACCTGGGTGGAAAGATAGTCCACCTCAGAGACCTACACTGGCTACCCGTATCGAAGAGGATTACCTTCAAACAACTCACCCACGCACACAAAGCCCTCCACAACACAGGTCCGGCCTACCTCAACGACAGACTAACCTTCCAAACCCCCGTCCGCCAGCTCCGCTCTGCCAGCCTCGCCTCCGTCTCCCTCATTCGCTGCACCACTGCCAAAGGAAGATCCTTCTCTCACCTCGCCGCCAAGACCTGGAACTCCCTCACGCTCCAACTACGCCAATCCTAAGACCTCCTGACTTTCAGGAAACGCCTAAAGACATGGCTATTCGACCAGTAGCTCCCCCCCCCCCTGCGCCTTGAGACCCTGACGGGTGAGTAGTGCGCTTTATAAATTAATTGATTGATTGATAGTCATTCTGTTGTTTGCGTGTCCTACTTCTGTTGCTTGTTACATGTTTGCAGGTGAGTTATTTTTCACAAATATTCACTTTTTTGGATCAAGTGGATAATGTGATGGCATCATAGAGTCACAGGATTTCCAGCCAAGTGCCACAGGGGTGTTAGTACCGAGGTCCACAGATTACCTTCTTTGCCAATAGGCTGTATAGCCTCCCACAATATTCTGTAAGCAACTGAATGCCACTAGTCCTGAGTAGGGTCCCTAGTTGCTACTTGTAGCAACTAACCTGACACTCATCTGAAGAACCCATTCACTCCCCGGAGTCCCTGATGCTCATGGCAGTAGTGTGACGCAGGCCCCTGCTGCCCCCTGCTTTGCATGGGCATTCTCAGCCCTACAGCTGAGGGCCAAGGGATATATAATAGACAAGGGAGACTCAGTGCGGGCATCAAAACGTTATCGGAGGGGGGGGGGGGGACAGATCATTGGCGTTATTCCACTAAGGGAAGGGCCTGTGGGTCCGTGGGCATTTGTGATGTGAGGTGCCTTGTGAGTCACCTTCAGGCAATGCCATGGCAAGTAGAGTTCGAAAGGAACCGAGCCCCATCACAGTCATACTGCCAGCCTTTGAAGCTCGTGCACGGCAAACTTACAGGGCACATATAGTTCCAGCTGCACTATAGTGTTCCCTAGCAGGAAATTCCTTTGCCTGGCAGCAGGTTGGTAACACAGCAACGTTCGAATCGGAGAATTAATGTCAGATGGGCCTAGACATCGCTGGATAAATGGCCTCCATTTATTAAAATTGCCTGCCCAGTTAATTCGAAACAGCTCGTTACAGACGTACGTGTAAAATAACATGGATGTCTAATGAGAACCAGGACAGAAGTGTTGACACACGTTGCCTTTCAAGCAGGGCTTCAAGTAAAGCGTATCAATTCAAGTTTTGAAGACATATGGCGTGAAGCAACTTTTTTTCCTGCCTGCCCGCGCAAGCTGCACACTGTGCCACCAGTTCTGAGAAATGCACCCCAAGAACCTGAAAACAGGCCTCCATTTCAAAGGAACACCACTCCTGTGATAGCTCGTTCTTTTTTCTGGGCTACGGGCCTTATTTCGAGTTGGCAGATGGTACACTCCCTCATAAATGCGCCGGATGTTTCCTAAGGTGCATTGCCAGAGCAATATATCTTATATCACTTGCAGTACAGCGGACGTAAAATCCGTCACATTTGTGAGCCAAACTCTAAATCAGACCCTAAACCGCCTGCTTCTTTCTTTGCGTGTGGTTGTTTAATCCTAATATAACTCCTAATGGCCCTCTTCAATGTGGCTGTGCATTAGACTTTCAATGCATGATTGACACATCCTGGTCACCACAGTACACCACCATGGCTCAGGTGTAGGTAGGTAAATAGTGATAACAAGGAAACTACATTATCTTTCTTTAATATAGTTCTCTAATATTTCACGCCTCTGTGCGCCACTGTTGTGGTAGTGCAGCTCTGAATGGCTTCCTAATAGATTGTGTACCATACCCCTAACTAAGAGTAGTGCATCTTGCAGTGGAACCACCAGTTGCCTTTGCCTTTCACTTTTATCAGGTCACACAGTTGCTAAAACACTTACACTAGGGCATAATTCATGTGGTCCAACTTGTGTTAGTGTGAACGTCTTGCTCTGATAGTTTGATTTAATAGAAGAAAATCATTGAGGTTCTGCCACAAAATGGAAGATCCTCCTTCCAGCCAAATAATTCTGATCCTCTACAAATGGGATATTATGCCAGGAGACCCCTCCATCTCTGCCATTTGGTCAATCAAGGTAGGGTCCCTGCTCTAATATAAATTATGTCAGATCAATCTCCCTCTTAGGGCAACCAATGATGTGGCAAGGTGAACTCTGTGACTACATTCCATAACAAGCTGACAAACAAAGAGTGGATAATGAAAATGCATACCACTCTGGAAATAAATTCCCTGTCGAATGGTAATTTCCCTTACCTATGTGATCTAAGTGGTATATCCCATGATGAAGATAGTTGGCTTGGCCCAGCATACGAGGGGCCCGGTTCATTGCAGTATGCATGGCCACTGCTATTATTGATGTTACTGCACGTATAACACTTATGAGTTTTGTGAGAAATATTGGCAGTTAAAATCCAGTTGATATTTACGGGGGAAGCTGTCTATTTACTTGTGGACTTTAATACAGTAGGCACAAAACTCTGCATGTTTTTTCCTAAAAGCTGGGTAGTATTTATCACACCTAATAACTCAGCAAAGTCAGATTTGATCAGGTGCGATACGTATCACACCAGCTACTGGGTCACTCATAATAAGGTCTTTGGTGGAGGAATCCCACTGGGATGGCAGGGTTCGGTAAATGAACAGCCCCCTGATTATGTCAAAGGTGAGGTTGTGCCTCATTCGACCTGCTCCCGGCTGCAGATTGTACCACCCTAGAGGGTAGGGACTTAAGGATGCTGGGGCTTTGGCATCCTCACTGTCATCTGGCCTTCTATATCATTGAGAGGCAGTGGGGAAATGAGAATTATGTGATGCACTACGCCAATGGTGGGTTGGCTCTCAGCTCTGCACTCACAACCCTGAACGACATGAGAATGTTCGTCACAGTGTCCAGCTGCATCAGTTTTCCTAACATCGACAGCTTTGCATTTCCCAAAGCTGGCAACATTTATTTAAAAAAAGGCAGTGTTGAAAGGTGTAAAACTTTGTAAATTTACACATCCCTGTTACTGTGGTGGAGGATGAATGTCCACTAATACTGGAAGAGAAAATGCTGCTCTTGACTGAGTTCATGTTTCGCGAGCAACTTTTTTTTTCTCCAAGAACAAGGCTTCTCAGTGGATGACTAAGCAGTCTCAGGTGTGCACAGAGGATGCGCATTTTTTGGTTAAAAAACAATTACCACCCTCTCACAATTCAGGCCCTAATTCAGTTAACATATTCTCCACACCCTTTATATTCATCTGAAAAGATTAGCATATCAGTCGAGTCTCAAATTATCAAGAGTAGAAAAATACCTTAATTCTATCAAAGTAAGGATGAAAAACAATAAATCTTACATATGCAGTAGGTAAAGAATGCCACAGACTCTCTTTTTCTCTGTGCAGCATCACAGATAGGAAAGCAAGCCCTCCTATGGGCTATAGGATTGACAAAAGAGTATATCTTGCTTTTGAAAAAGGCTAAAGGGATTATGCATAGGTTCAGGCCCTTACACCTAAAATAAGGACGAGAAATATGGGACCAGTGATGAAGAGAGAGGTAGATGTGAAGAACAGTAAGAATGCAAGATCATGTTCCTAACCACAGCCTTGGTGAAGTGCTAAGAGTCTCAGTGGATTACCACTGTGTGTCAAAGATTTGTTCCTTACTGATCCATAAACCATAGTTCAAAGGTTGGACCTATTGTCTCCAAGAAAGAAGATATCTCAAGAAGGGGATTTGAGAAATATCATCAGATGCACCCTTTCCTGGCATTCTGTTGGAGGAAAGGTGTGAGACTTCATGTTTTCTTTATCATGTCCAGATTACGCCCTAGGTCTATGTCTAAGGACAAATATGATGTCACCTGGGGGCTAGTTTTACATACAGAGGTATGAAAGCCTTTAGCATGGGGAACTGAACGTCAACAGGCCACTCTTTCCTCCTACGTCTAAAGCAGTTATCTTTGAGTTTCTGTAAGTAAGCAGGACTTGCCAATGTTTCACCCTGTGTATTCAAGGGCAGTGTTTACGTTTAACAGGGAGAGGAATAGTAGGGTGGATAAATTATCTAATCAGGTTTCTGCTGCTTCTCCCAAGAGCAACTAGCCATGTTAAAAAGAGGTCTTCAAGGACTTCAGGCAGCCTCAGTTGTGCCCTGATGTGTTCCCAGTTCAAGCTGAGTTAGACAAACAGTATAAAGTAAGGACACATTAATAAGCTCTCAAAGAGAGACACATCATGTAATTGTCACCTCTAATATTAGCTAAAATAAGCTTAACTTTCTGCTAATATCCACTGCAAGCTAGTCCAAATAGCCAAACGTTATTGCAGCTCAATTCTATTTTTCTTTTATAAATTAATAATCAATATTCACGTCTATTAACAAAAAATAATTAAACATCTATTTGCTTGATTTCTCTGATGACATGACTTAATTTCCTGTCAATATGTTTCTGCCTTATACCACTCTTCAGGCCTCCTTATAACAATAGAACTTGTTATACAGGCATTTTATTACATGAAAATTATTCGATGAAGAGGGCCAACAGGTTGGTTAAAAACATAGCTTTATTGATGAAAAGCATGATACTTAATTTAAATATTCTTTGTCTTGAAGTAACTCAGCACATGCATGAAACCAGTTCTTAGTAGAACCACCATCCTCATGAAATATGTTGACATGTTCTGAAAATCATTTTGGGATGAAACATTGAGAGGATGTGGTCCCATATTATAAGCAGTCATGAAGGATGTTGTTGGGGTACATCAAACTTTCCTATACTGGTGTGCTAAAATATTCATACTACCACTTAATCCATACTATTTTTTGGCATTTATTTAAGCTGGAAATTTGTCTCAACTCATGGAGGGATCCATTATTTTATTGAATTTCATAGATGTTTGAAACAATGTCAGAAATGAGCGAGGCACGTGGCATTTTTAAAGCTTTGTGTGTTATCTTCCTGCCAAAACTACAGTAGCAGAACAAACAACGCGTGAGGATTGTTAATGGCAGGTAATGGAAAATAAACTATTTGTTCAATGTTGTGCATTGAATCTATATGACAAATTATATACTCCAAAATAATTAGAGGCTGAAGGAGAGAATTATGTCAGGGCAAAGTACAGATATTCACAAGGACTTCAATCAAAATCACAAGAAAGATTGAAGTTCAGATTTCGAAAAGAAGCGTGTGAAATCACATTGTTTTGTAAAATTTGAGAAACATATTTGAAATTAAGCGAATTTACGTAAAATACATAAAATGTCCTGTATATTCACGATAGTGTGTACCCCATCTAAAAAGTTATTTGAGATAGTGGTAGGTGAGTGGTTTTGAACCGAAGATGACAGTTTGTGTGTCATTTTCTGCTTAACCTAGTCTCCTGTGAGCAAAAAAGAACGAAAATTGCGTAATGCAAAATGTAATGAATCCTGCAAATTTCATGTAATGCAAAATGTGCAAATTTCACAAATATCATATTCATAATTAAAACTTTGCCTAGGACTAACTTAGACGTGCACATATTTGTAGTCCTCTCTCTTAATGTTTCCATTTAGCAACTGGTTGTACCTGAGTCTGCCAGGTCAGTGCACCAGGGACTGCTAAAAGATACTCGGGAAATCTTTGTTACAAATATTGTCCCCGTTGTTGAACTGCAGGAGCCACGTCCTACTGCAAGTCATTAAGATGCCAAGTGCCTCCTCATTGGGCTTTGACGTTCAGGTGGGGGGTAAAGTCAAAGAGTCAAGACTCACACATAGAGGGGAGGTATGAGTAGAATATTTAGTTCACTTAAAACCATGCATCGCTCACAAGACAGTCTTACTCGTTTTTTTTTATTGAATAACACTTTTTTATAGTTAATTAAATATGACCATTACCTGCACACTAGTACCGAACTGATCCCAACGAGCTGAAGTATATTTATATTGAACGTGGCATGTTGACTTGACATAACTGAATTCAGGAAACGCCTTGACAATCCTGAAGAAATGGCAAGTAACGAGAGCTTGAACTCTTCAACTCAGACATGTTCAGAAGGGCACTTGCGGATAAATGTCCCTTGTGCATCGGAGGGGAAGTGATGCTGTGAAGTGCAGGATCGTGAAAGTAGCACAAGAAGAGGGATGCTATATAAGGATGTCTGTTTTTTTTTATGCACACCTTCATCATCCGAAGATTTGAAGGTGTGACAAAAGATTCTAGCCTTCAAAAACATAAGAGCTACTGTAAAAACTGCCATAGATACATGAACAGTCTCAAATGAGAAGATGGGTTCTCAAGCTCCATGAAATACCAGCAATTTGGACACATTCCCTAACTGAGCAGGTCCAGAATTTCACCTGTCAGGAGCAAGAATAGAGAAAGCTCTCCCACCCCATCTTCCTTCAGGAAGCTACCATTTTATAACTGTAATAATCTGTGGAACGTTCACCGTTCTTCAATGCAGTTGTTGAATTGTCAAAGATAGCCGTAAGAATTCAATATCAGAGCATAAAGTTAAGTTTTTACATATTTGGAAGCAAATGACGCTTCCTCGAGATGGTAGAAGCTCGGGAAAATTTAGGAGAACTTCCAACATACCCAGCTGCGTGATTTTAGATAGTTTCCAGACTCTTCAGAAAGCCTTTAAAAAGGCCCAAATATAGGTAATTATGGTAACTAAAGCATGAATATGACACTGCTGATATCGATGTCAATCGATATGCAGTAACGTAGCATACAAATGGACAATAGTTTGAAACTATAATGCACAATCAGACATACTAGGTGAGACTACGGTTTCATCTCAAGTTGCACGTTAGTTTTTTCCCAAGATTTTTTTCCCCACAGTTCTCGAGAAATGGCAAGTGCTTAATCAGCTAGTCAGCATTTAGTTATCCAGACGTCTGCACTACGGCCAACTACCATTTAATCTGAATTTAACTTCAGCCAGTTTTTCCCTGTTCTATCCTTGGTCGCCTTTTAGCCATGCTGCAGAAGAGCTGCCGGTGACTCGCTGCTCTTAAGTTGGAATATGGGTTGTGAGTTGTCTGCAAGGGTGTAAAATTGGAGACCCTAAAAATGGATGAGAAGACATGGGTATTAACAAGCGTTGGCCAAGCCAACAGATCTCGACACTGTGAGTAAGACTGGCTCTGTCAATGTCTTTTAGTTATGTTGTGTAAAGCATGGTTGCTATTCAACACAGCCAAAAGTCAGTGGAAAAAGTACTATGACGCTGCTATACAACATGGCTAAAAGGCATTGACAATGCCAATAGCTCTTGTACTACCGAGACCTATGGGCTTTGCACTCAGTAACAGGGGAACAAAGGACTTGGGGCCAGTTGTAAGTAGTTTCTGAATTGCGACTTGCAAATTGCGAGTCAAAGAGACCCGCAATTTGCGAGTTGCAATTCAGAATGTAGGATGGTGTCCCTGACACCATCTGCGACTCGCAAGGGGGTCGCAAAGGCCCACCTCATTAATATTAAATACCCCCTTGAGACTCGCAGCACTCACAGGGATGGTGGCCTGCTGGAGACAGCAGACCACCATGTCTGTGACTGCTTTTAAATAAAGCAGTTTTTTTTTTTGTAATGTAGTCCATTTTCCTTAATGTCACATCTCCCCTCACCTGAAGGACCTCCACTGGCTCCCCGTGGACAAGAGGATCACCTTTAAACTCCTCACCCACGCACACAAGGCTCTACACGACACCGGACCCGCCTACCTGAACGCCAAACTCAACTTCTACGTTCCCTCACGTCAACTACGCTCTGCCAACCTTGCCCTCGCCATCGTCCCCCGAATCCAGCGCAAGACCTCTGGCGGCAGATCCTTCTCCTACCTCGCCGCCAAAACCTGGAACTCACTCCCGACCTCACTGCGCCAGACCCAGGAGCTCCTCACCTTCAGGAGACTCCTCAAGACATGGCTCTTCGAACGATAGCAGCAAACCCCCCCCCCCCTAACGCCTCGAAACCCTAACGGGTACATAGCGCGCTTTATAAATTATTGATTGATTGATTGAAAACGAGATGCATTACAAAACAAAAAAATGAAGCGTTTTCGTTTCATTTTTTCAGAGCAGGCAGTGGTCCATAGGACCACTGCCTGCTCTGAAAAAATGTTTTAATTGCCATTCACAAAGGAGAAGGGGTCCCATGGGGACGCCTACCCTTTTGCGAATGGCTAGCACCCATTTCAAATAGGTGCTAACTGCGTTTTTTTTCGACCGCGTTCGCAGTCACAAAACAACACAGCATCGGGGTGAGACTCGCAATAAGGAAGGGGAACACAGTCCCGTTTTGCCAATTAGTAACCAGGTTACCGACTTGCAAAACGGGGATTGGGCATTGCGATGGGCTTTTTGCACATCACAAACAGCAAAATTCGCTGTTTGCGAAGTGCAAAACGTTTTGAACATCTGGTCCTAAATGAATAAGCACAGTGAGCAATGAAACACATGTCTGAGCGTTCCTGACACACTTATGCCATCTCACCTGGTAGCATGCAGTGTATCCCACAATAACTTGATAATGAACTTGAACAGCTGGGTACACAAGTGGAGGGTGTGTGGTTGTGGATTTGTGTGCTATCCCTCATGCACCATGTCACCCAGGACCTTGAGCACTGTAACATGTATGAGTAGAATGAAGGAGTGGGCAGCAGCAGTTTTCCCCAAGCTCTATTGTACACTCCACTGCTAGAAACAGTCATAGAGGGGGACATATTTTTATTAGTGCTAGCTATGGAGAGGAAAGCTTGGACCGTGAACCAGGGCAGATGGAGTCAGCTCTAGTGTGTGAGGATGTCTCTTCCCACACTAAGAGAAGGGAGAAGGGTACTTGGATTGTTAGGGTTGATAGCTATGGTTATGAGGATGAAGTAGAAGGAGGGTATCTGAACAGTTGGGGTGAAGAGAAGATCTGAGTCTATGTGTTCAGAGGCGTACAGCAGAAAGGGTTCTTATTGCCAGCTGTGTGCGTTTCTGTCAATTTATTCTGCTAGAGGCTGGGTGTGTGTTTGAGGTGAGGGATGTTGTGCTTATGGTTTTGTGTTGTTTGGGGGTCCATGTAGTAATGACAAGACCTTTGTGAATGACCCTTGTATTGTTTGATGAACAGTTCCAATATTCTGCTGTCTGTTTGTGGGCATTTGTGCGTGCTTGGGCAGTTTTCTCATTGAAGAAGCTGTGATTTTGAAGGATTGGACACACCCAGTGTTGGGGTGGTGGATTGGCATAGCTCGGATGGTATGGTAACTAATGCAATCACAGAAACTTGAAGGCATGTCTCTGGTAGAACACAGCTAAAACCACTCTGCTATGGGCCCCTCTCAACAATTCACTCCGGGCTACTACACCTGCCGTGGTCGCTCATTCTCATCATGCCTCACTCTCCTTGTTTATTTTATTGCCCCTTGCCTGCGAGTGACTTTTCTCTAATCTTGCCTTCCTTTCTTCCCTCCCGTAAATCTACCGCTTTTCCAACACTAGACTGCACACAGGACTAGACTCCCAAACTCTCCGAAAATGTACCCGGCGTGATATCTCCAAATGTCCAGCAGGTCCAGTTTAACAACACCAGTTCTGTGGGCGCTGCAGAGTGAGCGTGATACATAAAAGACCTCACTAAGCAAACAGATTTAGAGTGCCATGGAAAACCGTGAAGGCCGTAGTAAGTGTACAGTCAATCTGGATATCAGGCACACGCAGGGGCCTAGCCATCATGCACAATGGCCATGAGCTCTCTTCTGATTGCCTCTCTGTGCAAGGAGGTTCAAGCAATAGACTTTAAAGGCCAAAAGGGAAAGGTTTTTAAACAGCAGGCCATCAGCTTCTAGTTTGCATGAGCGCTATGCATGCATTACACAAAACCCTGATGAATGAAACTTTGTTGCCCAGGCACAACTTTCTGCATAAGGGGAGAGAATGTGGCTTAATGGCTGGAGCTGTTGACTTTGAAGCTGCGGAACCAGGTTCCAGTCTCAGTATCAGCTCAACATCCTGTAATTCTGGGCAAATCACTTAGGGGCATATTTAAGAAAAGTGGTGCTGCACACAGTGCAGCACCACTTTTCTTGAGCCCCTTAGCTCCCCGTAACGGCACCATGTGTGTGCCGTATCCAAAATACAGTGCACCATGGCGGAGTTAGGGGACTATGATCAGAATTTTTGACGTTAGACCGGCGCTTTGCAGGATTAGCCTAAAACATTCTGATGCTAATCCTTCAAAGGATCTAAAGGCCTACTGTAACCAATGGAACCCTCCTTTTAATGCCTGCCCTGTTTGTAAACATGGGAAATGCTTTTGGCCTTCTAACGCTACATTAGCATAAAAAAAATGACGCTAAAGTGGCGTTTGAATGCCGCTAGGGGCGCTTAAATATGCCCCTTAGTATCCCCATGCCTACTACAAACAAATATGCCATTGTGCAATGTAACTGGTGCTCTTCCAGTTGAGTTTGTAATGTATTAAAAAAAAAAAAAAAAAAAACAGGTGCAAGCTACAAAAAAATGAAAAATGTTCAGAGTACACATGTGGTGTTAGCGGCAGTCTGTGTTACTCCTGTACGCTGGTAGCTTCACTGTCATAGATTTTAATTTAGAGTGTTTCATTCACAAAAAGAGATAACGCAACATAAATTGTAGCTATAAAACAGTGTTAAGGCCATTGGCTCAGAGACTGAGTGAGGGAGGATGTGGCACAATGGCCAGGGCTTCTGACTTTGGAGCTGGTGAACCAGGTTTGAGTCTTGGGGGCGTGGCTTGGCCATCCAGCAAGATGGCCGCCACTTGTTGAGGATCTTCTTGCTGGAGCAGAAATCCGCAACTTATCTGCACAGATCGAAACTCCTGAGCTCCGCATCGGTGTGCGATCAGGTGACAGGCACCATTGGTAGGCAGGCCGTGAGCCGAGCGGGCCTGTGGGGGGACAGCGGGTGTGAAGAGGCTCGCTCTGCGGCTCGTGCTGATGTGCAGCCTGTCTGGCCCTTTAGGAGGGAAGCTGTGCCTGATGCAGGCTAGCGGAGGTGAAGAGCGTGGCTGATGCTGTTGCTGCTCGCTGCGCCCGTCGGGCTTAGAGAACTTTGTGGCCATGCCCGGGGGATGAAGGCGGAGGCGGGCAGTGCTACTGCGAACTAGGCAATGCGGCCCCGGTACGACCTGAGGAGGAGAAACGGGTTCTGGATCGGGACCGCAGCAGTGAAGAGCAACAGCGGGGAGATGGATGGCAGACTGGGCCTTGTGACCTGAGATGCCCAAAAGAGGAGGAACGGGTGTAGGCTCGGGCCCGCGGTGGTGAGGTGCAACATTGGGGTGATGGCTAACTGAGCCTTGTGGCCCGGCGAGACCTAAGAAGGAGGAGTGAATCCCGACTAGGGCCCGTGGCGGTGCAGTGATACATCGAGGTAACGGCTAACTGAGCCTTGCGGCCCAGAGAGGAAAGCGTGGGGCCACCGCCGGGGGCCTCGTCTGTACACAATGGGGAAATCCGACCCAAAACAGGCAAAATTGGTCTTTGAGGGTAAAAAAAAAGAGCAGTCAAACCAGACATGTTATGGAAGCGCATCTGCCAGAGGAAGACCTTCAATTGTCCTCCATTAAGGCCATGTTCATGGACCTAAAAAACAGCCTGGCGATTATAGATACCAAGCTGGACCATTTAACCATTCGCTTTGACTGCATGAAAGACAGGGTAGCTGATCATGATGCTCGCTTGGACCTGGCTGAGACTAGAGTGTCAGATCTGGAAGATGGTCGCATCCGAGAGAGTGAACGGTTACTTCAAATGGAAAAGCTGTTGGAAGTGATCCATTCTAAAAACGAGGACCTCGAAACCAGATCTAGGCATAACAACGTATGCATCATAGGTCTTCCTGAATCTACATCCATGGGGTTTGGAAGACTATGTTGAGGAGATGCTCAAATCAATCTTTCCCAGTGAACTCTCCTCTATGCTGGTGCAGGAACGTGCACATAGATCGCTGGGGTCGAGGCCCCCGCCGGAAGCTCCGGCGAGACCCATCATCGCTCGTTTACTCAATTACAGAGACAGAGACATGGCCCTAAGTTGGATCAGGACCGCTGCCCGTTCATCTATGAAAACAATGAAATTATCCTCTTGCCGGACTACACCCCTGGGGTGCAGGCGGCTTGCCAAGCTTTTCTTCTGATTATATGCACCTTGAGCCACACAGAGGCCAAATTTTCACTTATCTAACCGGCGAAACTGCATATGCAGCAGTGTACAGCGTATACTTTAAGTGAGGTGGGGGGAGTTTGATGCCTCACGTATCTTAGAGAGGTAAAGTGTTTTGGGGAATTTATGCCAATTTTTTATTGAATTTTATCGGACACTTGTCTACTTTTAATATTTTAGTGGTCTGGGCCAGTATTCAGTGGCCAGCCAGTTCCAATTTATATTTTTACACCCACGGGGCCTCCCCGGTTCCTCCATTTTTTTCCCTAACTGGTGGCACATTTTTCGCCCGCCATTTTGGGAGGGTGCGGGTCCAGTTGTTCGGCATCAGGATTTTCATATTGCCGGATGCTGCGGTCGCGCCTAAGGCAAGCCCGTCTGCGTCTGTCTGCGCCAGACTGGGCCCAGGGGCCACCCCTCCTAATTCTCTGAGGATTATGGTTGGTTCCTATACCTCAGGGAAGTTGAAGGATCTCAGAAGAGGCTTGACTGACACCTGCCAGGGATGTCCAGACTTAGGGGACATTTTATGGGCTTGTCCTTCATGGAAATGGACCCCACAGGACTTAGGATCGTTGGGTCCCATGCATTCCAAACCTCATTTGGACTTTCAGCTAGTAATTGTGGTTCTTTACAGACACATAAGCTTGATATAAATCTCCTATTAAGAGATGCAGCCCGCCTCCCTTTTTCTCACTGAGAAGTGGTTACACGATGGGTCGGGTCCTGACATAGCCCTAGCCCTTTCCACAGGGTATGCTAGAACAAGGTTAGACAGAGCTACTTCAAGAGGAGGAGGAATTGCGGTGATTTACAAACAGGAACTTCCGTTTAGCTCATGTCCGCTTCAGTGGGCGGGATGCGAGGGTATGTGCTTTTCTTTAACTCTGAATCCCACCTTTACATTCACAGGAGTATTGCTTTATCGGACACCTGGGTCTCATGATGATTTTCTCAATACTTTTCCAGACCATGCAGCTGATTTAATTTGCAATAAACTCAACAGTGTTAGGCGATTTTAATATTCAAATAGACAATTTAGACCATATAGCATCCAAACGCCTGTTGACTGATCTGGAAGTCAAAGGTCCTACGCATGAGAGGGGCCATACTATTGATTTAGTTTTTAGTAATTTAACATCGCTCTGTACCATGTCCCCTTCCCCGTTGGCATGGTCTGATCACTTCTTAATCCCATTAAAACTAGAGAATTTCCGGGAGACAGGCCCTCCGCGGGCTACGGTCCGGCATGTTAGGAGGTGGCATTGCCTCAACCCGGATGGGTGGATTAAACTTTTAGATAACCGAAAGGAGTCTTTTTTGAAAGGCAACCACATAGGCACGGCACCCTTAATGAATAGATCACTGACTGTCTCAATACCCTACTTCCCTATGAGATTCTGTCAGGGCACTTGAGAAGAGCCAAAGGCCAGTGGTTTACTCCGCACTTGGCAACTCTGAAGAGGAAGTGTAGATGTTTAGAGAGGAAATGGAGGAATTCCCTAAAATCTGGAGCTAGGGAAGAGTATAGACATTCGATTAGGCACTATCATGCTGAAATAAGGCGAACCCAGTCCTTATACTATGCTGACAGGATAGAACAGGCAGCGGGATCCCCCAAGGAGATTTTTTGGGAGCTGAAGGAAGTACTCCATTCTCCCACAGCCCCAGACCCCAAGGAAGATTCGGAAGAGCATAGCAATAATTTGGCTAGGTTCTTCCTACAGAAGATTGACTCCATTTATCTAAATCTCCCTGAGGTTGAGAATGGTTTTCAAGACCAGGCCATACCTCGCACCACAAATATATTATCTTGCTTCTCCCTTATTTCACAGGAACTTACTTTATCTCTCATCTGCAAGCTTAAATCAGGATCCCCTTTGGACTCAGCTCCACCACACGTACTAGACCTGGGTGCCCCTGTTGCGGTACCTATCACAATGGAACTCTTAAACTCTTCCTTCCAAAGTGGCTGTGTTCCTGAACAATGGAAGCAAGCAGTAGTCAAGCCCCTAATGAAAAAACCCAATTTATATGCCAGCGAGTTCATGAACAACAGGCCCATATCCTTATCATGGCTAAAATTCTGGACAAACACGTCAATTCCCAAATCTCTACATTCTTGGAAGAGAACAATATCCTTCATCCAACTCAGATGGGCTTTAGACCTTCTCACAGTACGGAATCGGCTATGATAGTGGTCACAGAAGAGGCCAGAAAACGTATGGATCAGGGCCAGGTGAGAGCAATTATAATGCTGGATTCAAGTGCCGCCTTTGACACTGCAGATCATGGCCTCTTAATCCAAAGAATGGGGACAGCAGGAATTAAAGGTTTAGCACTTGGATGACCTCATTTCTTTAAAACAGAACCTTCCAGGTTCTGGATCATTCCTTTCTCTCAGAACAGTATAAGCTGCAATGTGGGGTCCCACAGGGCTCATCATTGAGCCCGACTCTCTTAAATATATATATATGGCCCCGTTGGCATACCTAGAGTAGCCTTTTGGTTTATCCCTGGTTTCGTATGCTGCTGATACGCAGCTGGTGGTATCCTTTTCTACGACGGAGGGGTCAGAAAGCTCGGTACTGCCGTTATGTTTACATGCAGTCTCGAGCTGGATGACTAATAGTAGGCTTCAGCTGAATGGAGCAAAGACAGAAATAATGATTCTGGGAAATCTTGTTAGTAAATTTCTGCCTGTGCTCCCTTTGGAGTCTCTGCCACCACCGATGGACTATATTAAGAGCCTAGGAATTTGGTTAGATATTAACCTGACTCTAGAATACCAGGCCAGGAGGGTCTCGGCAACCTGTTTTGGTTTACTAAGACTCCTAAGAAAGGTACTTGGTCTACTTCCGCCTTTGGCAAGAAGGCTGACGGTACAAGCACTAATTTTGGCCAGTCTCGACTACGGCAAACGTCTTTTCTTAGGTTCACCCAAATATGTTGTCAATAAACTACAGACAGTACAGAACGCGGCCGCTAGCCTACTGCTTAATATTCCTAGGTACACATCTGCCAAGCGGGCGCTGGCTACTCTGCATTGGCTCCCGGTAGAACAACGAGTGAAGTTTAAATCCCTATGTACCATTCACTGAGCCTTACATAACAGGGGCCCACACCAGTTGAAACAGCTGGCATCTTTCTACGAGCCGCCTAAAGCCCTTAGATCAGCTTCCAAAGCCTTAGTAGCTCTCCCTACAGTTAAGAAAGCGAGATGGGGCAGCAACATGTTGAGGTATCATGGAGCTTAACATTGGAATTCTCTTCCACACTATATTCGGTCTATTAGTCAGGAGTGCAAATTTCGGTAAGCAATTAAAACCTGGCTTTTCTAATATCTCATGATTCGTCTCTGGCTTGTTTGTCTCTAGGTGGTATGTCAGTGCTACGAGGCCTCTGGGTAGTTGGCGCTCTATAAAACCAGATGACATAACATAACGTAACGTAGGGAAATTACACTTTTTCTCAGACCCGAAACTTGCTGCAAAATTTGCTAAAGGTATTCCCAAAAAGCCAACCCCTGTGCTATCGCTGGAACAAGAAGAGACAAAAATCACACACGTGACAATGACTGAAATGAGATCTACGGGGGGACTACTGTCAATTCAGATAACACCCTGAGACCTGTGTGAGCGAGGATGAATGGCGCTCCGATGATGTCTGAACCGCAGAGTGGAAGCCTTCTAGACACCTCTCGCCCACCCTCACACTCTGGGTGGAGAAACTGTTGGCCAAGCCAGCGCCCCGGTGGATGAGTCCTTATTATTCTAACATTGTTTTTGCGATGGGATCTGGTTATGGGGGGGGAGATGGGGAGGTTGGGCCCATTTGGGGGGCCTGAGTGGGTGGCGTGGTATATGTACTGATTGTTCAATGGTTTGATGTTTTGCCCTTCTCTCTTCCCTCCTGTCATCCCCTTGATGCAGCCGCTTTCTTTAAGCGAGGTGGGGGGAGTTTGATGCCTCACGTAGCTTAGAGGAATGGTTCAGAATACTGCGACTTCGGTTAAGTGTCTGACATGGATTGTGTGGGGGCTGAACGATGGATGTAAGATGAGACTGCTATCCGCTTACATGCAGCGCCATGAGATCAACATTTGTATGCTGCAGCAGACACACTTGACTAAGGTCACGATGTTTAGGGTGTGAGCTGGCAGGATCGGCAAGAGTCATGTGGCGGTGTATTCAAATTACTCCATGGGGGGTTGCAATTCTGCTTAGAAAGGGCTTACAATGTTGCACGAAAAAGTGCTCACTTACACACAGGGCCGCTATGTCATGATACGGGGAACCCTACAGGATAAACTCTTTCGCCTAGTATCTGGGTAGGGCCCCAATGTTGACGACCCTGAATTCTTTGGGGAAGTATGGTGAATTATTAACTCGTTAGGACATGGGTTGCTGCTATGAGGAGGAGACTTCAATGTGGTGTTGGACTTTGAGGCAGATCGAGAGAGCCGAGCAAGACCGCAACATGTGTCGGGTGTGAGGGCTCTGTTCCTCGTCATGGCGGAGGGCGCACTGGTGGACCTGTGGAGAGCTAAACATGGAGCGCAGAGGGAAGGTACATGCGTGAATTCTGTACATAATAGCTGGTCCTTCATTGATAGATGGCTTGGCACCAGAGATGTCGAGCTCTGGACGGTGTCAATTAAAGATATGCCTCATACTTTATCGGACCACTCGCCAGTTATGCTAGTACTGCAGATCCCAGGTGGCCCCGACGGGCATTTTCATGGAGGTTGCCCCACAGACATTAAGATATCGGGTCTTTTGGGAGGAGATCCGCGCTTCTATAGTGGAATACTTCTCGGTGAACCAGGGCTTGGTTTCCTCGATGGGCATTTTGTGGGAGGCCTTCACGGTTGTCATACGTGGGATCTGTCTTGCCAAACAACATGGTGTGCTGAAGGCATTAATGCGTGACTTACTGAACCTAGAGTCACGACTGGGTGACCTGGAGAGCTGGCTGACTACAGACAGTTCCAGCTGTCTCCTGGCTGAAATAAGAAAAATGTCATCTCAGTATGAAGAGACGGCACTTCGTGTGGTCTGTTTCTTAGTCAAGAGGCTTGGACAAGGAGATATGGAGAGGAAGAGAGAGCTGGTAGAACACTGTCTGCAATGCTTTACAGACCGTGGGCTGGGAATTATATTGTAGAGCTGACTGATCCGGCTGGTGTACACCATACCGGAACTGCAGAAGTCAAGCGTACTCTAACTGATTTTTATTCAAATTTGTAAGCAGAGGAGTCCGGATCGGCTGCCGAGTCCTACACTGATTATTTTGAAGATATCAGCCTACTTTGGCTTGAGAACTTGCATCGGCAATTCCTAGACGCCCCCTTCTCAGTCGACGATGTAATTCAAGCTATAAGTAGCTTGCCAGGAGACAAGGCTCCAGGATTGGATGACCTGTGGCCGGCTTTCTATAAAGAATAAGCTGACATTTTAGCACTGCACCTCCTTGAGGTATATGCCGAGGGGATTGAGAGCGGCATTCTTCCGGCCTCTCTATGTGAAGCCCTTATTGTTACTATTTTAAAGCCCGGGAAGGACCCTTGTAGTTGTAACTTGTGTTGACCACTCTCGCTAATAAACATTGATAATAAGATCCTGGCAAAATTAATAGCGTACCAGCTGCAGCCCTTGCTCCCGTCTCTAGTACTACCAGATCAGTCTGGTTTTATACCGAGTCGCTCTACCTTATATAACATTGCACTTTTTTGGGGATCACTCGGATGGTCGAACTCGACGAACGAGCGGCTTTCTGGATGCCACCAAGGCTTTGACTCTCTTGCATGGTTGCACATGTTCATCTTACTGGCCAGAGTCAGATTGAGTCTAAGATTCATAAAATTGATCCGCCTGTTGTACACGGAACCGACAGCCAGATTGTGTGCAAATGGGCTGCTGTCTGATCCTTTTTCGATAGCAAGAGGTGCGCAGCAGGGATGCTGTCTCTCACCATTGCTTTTTGCGGTGGCGATGGAGCCACTTGCAGCACATTTGAGACAACACCGTAGTCAAAGGGGCTTAGTGTTCAGGCAGCGTCCAATACTGGTATCTATGTATGCGGACGGTGTTGCTCTGTACGTCCGTGACCCACAACTACATCTTGATATGTTAATAGATGATATAGCCCGCTTTGGCTGGATATCGGGGATCACGATAAACTGGACTAAGTCAGTGGTGCTCCTTTTGATGGCTGCTATGATGCAACATGACTCTAGATATCCCATTGGTTGGGCTGAGGGACCAGTGCGATATCTGTGAATTTGGCTCAGTAGAGAAGTAGATGAGCTGTGGTCGGCCAATCATGGCAATGCCATTATGTGGTTCAATCAATCAATCAATCAATCAATCACTGCATTTGGAAAGCGCGCTACATACCCGCGAGGGTCTCAAGGTGCTGGGGAGGGGGGGTGCTACTGGTCGAAGAGCCAGGTCTTGAGGAGTCTTCTGAAGGCCAGCAGGTCCTGGGTCTGTCGTAGGATGGTGGGGAGAGTGTTCCAGGTCTTGGCGGCGAGGTAGGAGAAGGATCTGCTGCCGGCGGTGGTTTTTTGGATGCGGGGGACTGTGGTGAGGGCGAGGTTGGCTGAGCGGAGGCTTCGGGTGGGGGTGTGGAAGCTGAGTCGGTTGTTGAGGTAGGTGCCGGACCCACCTACCTCAACAACCGACTCAGCTGTGCAGTGCTTTGTGTGCGTGGATCAGGAACTTGAAGGTGATCCTTTTGTTGACGGGGAGCCAGTGCAGGCCTCTCAGGTGGAGTGTGATGTGGCTGCGGCGGGGGACATCGAGGACATCGAGGATGAGTCGGGCCGAGGCGTTCTGGATGCGTTGGAGTCGTCTCGGGAGCTTGTTTGTAGTTCCTGAGTAGAGGGCGTTCCCGTAGTCGAGTCTGTTGGTGATGAGGGCCTGGGTAACGGTTTTTCTCGTGTCGAGGGGGATCCATTTGAAGATCCTGTGGAGCATACGGAGGGTGTTGAAGCAGGACGCGGAGAGGGCATTGACTTGCCTGGTCATGGAGAGAGTGGAGTCGAGGATGACCCCCAGGTAGCGTGTGTGGTCCGTGGGTTCCGGGGCTGTGCCTAGTGACGTGGGCCACCAAGAGTCCTCCCAGGCTGATGGGGTGGGTCCGAGTATGAGGACCTACGTCTTGTCTGAGTTCAGCTTCAGTCTGCTGTCCTTCATTCAGTCGGCTACGTCCTTCATTCCTCGGTGGAGGTTAGGTTTGGCGGTGTGGGGATCTTCGGTGAGGGATATGATCAGCTGGGTGTCGTCGGCGTAGGAGATGATGGTGAGGTTGTGTTGTCGTGTGACGTGGGCGAGGGGGGCCATGTAGATATTGAACAGTGTCGGGCTGAGGGAGGATCCCTGTGGGACGCCGCAGATGATCTTGGTGGTTTTGGAGCGGAAGGGTGAGAGGCGGACGCTCTGGTTTCTGCCGGAGAGGAAGGATGTGGTCCAGGCCTGGGCCTTCTCTTGGATACCGGCGTCATGGAGGCGTGCTGTTAGGGTGCGGTGGCAGACCGTGTCAAAGGCTATTGATAGGTCCAGGAGGATGAGGGCGGCTGTTTCTCCTTTGTCCATCAAGGTCCGGATGTCGTCAGTGGCGGCGATGAGGGCGGTCTCGGTGCTGTGGTTGGAAAATAAGGAGACAATGTGGCGCTCGCTGCCACTTTCACTGACTGGTCGTATAGCCATTGCAAAGATGGTAATCTTGCCCAAATGTTTATATCTTTTTGTTAATATACCACTAGTCCTTATGACCAGCTTCTTGAAAAGACTCAGGTCCTCGATTGTAGCCCTCGGCTGGGGAATTAGACAACCCAGAATTGCATGGCAAACTTTGACCCTCCTGTTCGAGCAGGTGGGACTGGCGGCCCTGGATCTAGAACTGTACTATAATTGCGCACAGGCATATTTTGCTCATTTCTGGCTACACCCAATATGATATCTGCTGCATCTGGCTCCTGAGTGTGATTCGGTCTGGCCTGACAGATTAGCGGGAGTGATAAGTGGACCCCCCCAGGTGATGCAGTGACATGCATGGCACAGGCTTGGACTGTGCCGCTGCGGTGCGTGGGGACGCCGGAGCCTTTTGCGCCCTCAATGCCATTGCAAGATATTGCAGGCTTGCCACTGTCGAGTGACGGTCAGTTCTGTGAGAACCTACGCAAGATAAATATGGTCACCCTGGGATCTTGGTTTACGGAGGGGTCGTTTGTTTCCCTGGAGGCTGTGCTGGATGACGCGCACAACACCGCGTTGTACTGACTCTTTTATCTCAGGGTGCTGGCTATGTTGCGGGTGCGATACTCCTGCTTCCCTGAAGAGCCTCCAGTGTGCCAAACACTGGAGCTTATGTATACAGAACAGTCTCCGCAAAGGCTTTTTACACGTCTATATGTCAGCATGCAGATGCCTGTGGCCCCCATCGAGTCCAAGGCTAGGCTCTCTTGGGAGACGGACATCGGGAGACTCTTTCGGATGAAATGTGGTGATATTGTTGCACGCAACTTTGAGACCTCTCCCCCAACTACAGATTACACCTCATACATTTTAACTTTTTGCACCACTTACACTATACGACAAGTCGATTAAGGAGAATGGGTGTCAGAGCTGACAATTGCTGTGAGAGATGCCGTGCTCCTGGGGCAAAATTCATGCATTTGGCATGGTGATGTGGGGCACTGCAGGGCTATTGGAAAGAGGTGCTGCATGCAATTGGTGAGATGGTTGGAATTGTGCTGCCGCACTCCCCTAAACTTGCCCTCCTTGGTTATGTGAAGGAGATCTCCCCAGAATGCCAGAATTTAGTGGGGATGCCTTAGCTGCTGACTAAACGTAGGTTAGCGATGTGCTGGGGGAGGCAACGAGCTCCTCGATGTGGAGACTGGTTGAAGGATGCTGCATACTGTCAGGAACAACTAGAGACATACTGGGAGTTAATGCCTGAAAATTCCCGACTGCGTGATAAATGGCCCCCCCTACGGTCCTTCTGGAGTTCCGATCATAAGATGGCACAGTGTCGTTCTATGTGTCCTACCAGGTTTCGAAACCAGACTCACCCCCTCTGAGAGAAATATGTGGTAGCTCCTTTTGTATTGAGAACTGTTGGCTGCTTGACCCCCCCTCTTCTTTCTTCCCCATCTTTCCTTCCCTCTTTCCTTGATTGGATGTCATTATCAAGTTATTAATCATCCTTGACGGAATAATACATAATTGCGCTGATTTTCCCTTTCTGATCGATATGCTGCCCTAATCACCCCCACAGTTCTGTGGTGGGAACCGTCAATATTGTATGTTTTTGATGTAGTGCATTGTTTTGTTGATCTTATTCGTATGACTGTATTTACTGATAAAGTCATAAATAAAAATACAAAAATAACCAGGTTTGAGTCTGGGCAACTGATCAACATCCTGTGATTCTGGGTAAATCACTTAGGCCTGATTTAGAGTTTGGCTGAAGGGATTACTCCGTCACAAATGTGACGGATATCCCTTCCACTATATTACAATTTCATTACAGCCTATGGAACTGTAATACGGTGGATGGGATATATGTCACGTTTGTGACAGAGTAACATCCGTAAAACTCTAAATCAGGCCCTTAATCTCTGTGTGCCAACAAAATGAATGTGTTCTTATGCACTGATGTAACTGGTGGTCATGTTAAGCACTTCCATACCTCTGGGTCGAGTTTGGGCTATATGCATCTACAAAAACTAAAAGAAAAAAGAAACAAAAAGTTCAGCATGCAATGGAGTGATGGGGCAGAATAAAATAGCACGATTAGCCCAGAAGGGACTGAGGGTGAATACTAAAATGGGGTAACACCACGAGAAATGGAAGGGAAGGAGGGTGGGGGAGTGGGAGGTGGCAACACCACAGACAAGGGAAGGTGGGTGGTAGGTGGGAACTACACAAGCCAGCATGCTAAATAAGACACATTGGTAGAGTGCTTCTGCCTAAAACATTTAGTAATGTAAGGATACAAGCAATGCATCCATGCTCCAGGGGCACGGAGGAACGCAGGAACAGGAAGGACACATACAGCAGCTAACCAATAATAAGTAAAGAAATGAGACTGAGAACGATGCCATCCAATGATAAGTAATGGGTGGGCGTTATGCCTAAATTAAGCTAACAATAAATCTCGAAGAGACAGTGCATGCACTGGCTTGCTAAGTCTAAGAAAGGGAGAATGACAGTGCAGAGGACTGGTGGACCTTACAAGGCATAATAAGTTCTAAGACAAAAACAGGGGGATTGAGACACTGCCAAAACAACCCAAGCTGACAATGATGCATTGTAGAAACAATACAAATCAAGGCATTGGTGCTATTGATATCCTTGTCTAGACCCACGTTTAGCGCTAATTCCGTACTGATGATGTGCTGAACTCAAATTGTTTATCATCCAAATTGTTATTCTTCTCTACGAAGGAGCAAAGTTTGATTCACACATGGCTTCCCAAGTCCTAGCCATGGCTTTTCATAACAAGTTTGAGCAAACATTTGCCAACACTGTGAAATGTAGAGGATGAATTAATAACTTTTGCAGGGGCCAGCTCAAAAGACCAATTTACAGCTTGTCCCCAACAATTTCACCTTGAGCTATCTATTAGTTTTTTTGTGTCAGTTATCAGATATATGGTTCAGATAAAGGCAACACTGATGTGTCTACTTCTCGAGAATAAGCTCGATATAACCTGCTGCAGATGGCCCAACATCCCAACCCTCCCATGCTGCCACAGAAACTCACAGGACTCCGGATGTTAGCAGAAGGCAGCAGCTTATTGATACTCATACAACTTGTTAAACCATAAACATAAAAACATGGCAACGGTAGTCGGTGATCAATCTGTCATAGTTTAGGCAAAAGTTGCATCCATAAACATCAATTCACAGCATGCTGGCTCAGACCAGAAGCCGAGCGTCCAACCATAAATTATCACTTGGACACCAAGACCTGGAACTTGGCTTACAGGCGTTTTCATAAATCATCCTTCTGCCAGCACCCATAGGGATGGTTCCGTGTGTTCATGTGGTGCAGTTCTAGACTACTTCCCCTTGCTCCTAATAAGGCCCTTTCAAGCCATGCCTGGGCTGCAAGTGCTGTGTCTGCTTTTTCATCCTCCTTGGGCTCTTTTGTTGTCCCTTGTTGTCCCTGCCGTGACGCATCCTAAGGACTACCTTGCTGGCAACTCTTTGCCCTTTACCAGCCTACTGGCCTCCATTTCAAGGTTTATTACTACAGTTAGGAGGTGCGAACACCTTCCCGGCAGCTGCGACACGAGCCTGCCATAGTGGTGTGAGTAGAACAACAATGGCGACACAGCAACACTAGCTCACTCACCCACTAGCCATTCTTTGTACACAATAGACCCCCATGCCTCTCATTGGCCCATTCAAGAGAGGCCTCGTCTAATCATGGATGTGGGCTTTCCTGAGCGTGCCAAAACTTTGTGCCGGGGGGCAGAGAAGAAGTGGGAGACTTTGAAGAGCCACTGTTCCTGCTCCTATAGTTCATGGAAGCCCGTCTTAATATCAAGCGACCTTTGATCAGGTTAACCATGGCCCTCCTTGCGCCAGGCGAAACCTTCTCGGCTGCTCCTCATCCTGTAAGGAATTACAAAACGAGAGTTACACAAGCAATAATGTAGTGCTGTGTGCCAAACGAGTTGTCACTGTTATTCCATGTTATTAGCGTGTTGCCCCAGTGAATATGCATGATTAGGAGACTCAATAAGGACTAGGAATCAATCTGGACTATTTAACGATTTTATTCCTTAGGTCGAGCCCCTCCATTTAACACTGCACCCTCACTTACCAATGCTTTAACTGGAAGAATGAATATTAGAGTACCATTCATATTAGAGTACCAGAAGTGGTGATCAAAAGAGAAGGAACTTGAATATTGTAGCTAGGGACTAGAAAATTAGTGTCTATTTTAGGCTGTTTAACTCAATAACGCAGGTAAGGGAGTGAGAAGATGTAAGGGTGTGCTGTTATGAGGTGTCCTTGCTTCAAGTACATCATTTTTTTATGGTGCTTGGCATGTGCCATCTGGCCCTTTATGAATAACCTCTGTTTATCATAATGTCTAATATCGCATCATAATCTTATTGGTTATTACAATGTTTTGGTTGGGTTTACTTTTTACAGCTACAAAAGCCTACTTATTTTCTATCTGTATGATTGTACGATAATGCCGAGCAGGAAAATCTAGTGATCTTTAAAATGGATGGTGACTATCACTAGACTACTTGTTGTGTGGTGGACAGTCCATCAGGTCAGTGGTTTCTGAAAGCGGCGCCAGCTGAAGCTCCACGAGACACCTTGTGATTCCATCAGCTGTAAATGGGACAGGGGAGTCCCGAGTTTGTGGAGGCCTCTGTTTTAACTCAGCTTTGGCGTTCTGATATCTGAGTTCTTTCTCTCCTCTATTATTATAGCAGGTTCTCTAACTACTGCTAATAAGCATTGGACTCTTGTGTTAGGAACATATGCCGAACAATATATTGCTTAAGTCTTCATTCTATAGTCTTTGTTTTCACTATTATCAATATACTCATGATGTGGAGTAACATTGTTTTACATACGTTTCGTACAGGATTGGGTTGTTTTTTCAGAATGTTTTATATTCAAATATAATCTGATGTAAATATTGTCTCCAAACTTACGTTTAAATGAACATCATCCCATTGGGAGTACATTTTCTATTATTAACTCCAGTGTACAAATTTGCTGTAGAGAATATTATGGACATGATATTTATGTCAGAGGATATTCTGACAGTAATAGTCTAAATACCACCCACACCATCGGAATGGCATATAGAAGTCCTTACTATACCATATGTTTCTGTGAGTGTGTTAACATGGACGCCAGAAGTGAGGTGGGCTCACTGCACCCCATTGGTGTTTTTTCCTAAGCACTCAAACAAGGAGTGAGTGGTAATAATATTGAGTTGAGTCATGCTGGGGGTAAGATATGAACTTCATAGCATGATATTTATGTTTCCTCTATTAAGTATATTATCATGTAATGATGCACACTTCACAGGTCCCACGTCTTTAAAGTTATTTGTTTTTCTCACTCTCTTCCTCACCAGACCAGATCTGTTTCTGATTGTTCAAGCCTTTGTGCTGTAAGTTATAAGCTGTATAAGATCATTGTTCAAACTAACACCTACTTTTCGCGCGTTTCTGGGCCGGTTGTTGCTGCTGGAGGAGGAGGGGCTGCCCTGAAAGCCCAGGAGCCCTTTAAACATTGCTTTGCGCTCCCGCTCGCGGGACGCGCGCGGGACGTGCCCGGGCGAAGCCTGGGCCAAGGGCGGGCACGTTCTTGCCCGTCATTGCCAGGAAGAGGCAGGGCAGGGCCCCCCCCGATATATTCTCAAAGACTCCAAAGTCTCCTGGATTTGGTGTCCCCAGGCACTTGGCCATGTAGAGGTGTACGGATGGGATGTGTTTAAGACCAAAGGTTGCTACTTTTGGACCTCAAGAGGAAGGACTAGGGGTGTCGCACTGAAAGAGCCATCAACATCGGTGCCTGGAGTCTCCCGTTTGTCAGAACTTCATGGGAACAAGCCCCAGGTCCCACTCTGGCTGACTGACTGCAGGGGGAGCAGCCCCTTCACCGCAGGCGTTTGTCTGCTGGTACGGTACGTGATTAGTGGGTATCCACATGTTCACTGACAATAGTGTTTGCAGTGGTTTGTTACAAGGAAGGGTGCCAAACTGTAGCTCTTGGGCTCGAGTTTTTCCCATCTTTATTGTACACCACTACTAGTGGGAGTTATTCGGGGCCAATACTCCCTAGTGTGTATTTATCCGAGACCTATGATATGGGGAAACGGAAGGCTGCTGATGTACCGGCTCCTCCACTAGGGGCTAAGAAATCTAGGAAACGGCCTGATAAGTCCTTGGTTGGGCGTTGCGCCACAAACTCAATCCAATTTAAAACAATTGATTCTTTGTTTGAAGAGGTTGAGGCAATACTGAGGAGTCCCTCCATTGCTGCTCTCTCCAATCTAGATACCTCTCCGCCCAAGAAGATTCCTGACCTCTTCAAGAAAAAAACATCTATGCCTAGGAAGGAGGTTGAGGTGGATTTGCATCCCCCTCCCAAATGTCAGAACATACTCCCCTCTCCTCCAAACAAGTCTCTGTCATTTTCAGCATCTGTGGAAATAGCAGAACGCCTGCATATTGAGGACGTCTTACCCCTTAGTTCTATGTCACCATCTATTATTGATATTCCTTGCTCCAACAGGTTTTCGGTTCTTTCCCCTTGCAACATAAGTACGGAATGCCCTCAAACTTCAATTGCAGATGGGAACAAAAAGGGGATCCAGGCTTTCGAGGTGGACAGTACAGAAGATTCCCAATTGGTAATTATCTCCTACAAACTGGATGATATTAAGTCATTATTGACAATACTTTTGAAAAAAAAATTCTGATCATAAAGACCAGAGGGGAGATCCCAAGGGTATTTCGGCCAATGAGGCTGCTCTCAAATACGATCCGGCAATAAGCACCAATGCTCCAAGTTTATCTAATTGTAATGACAAAATGGCCTCCATTCCTATTTGTTACCGGGAGGGGGGATCAAATGACCGGCTATCTCGCCAGTCCATTAACATTACTAAGGAGCGATCCTTTAAACCTGGTGCTAACAAATATGTTGGGCGGCGGGATTTAGGTATTGCTTGTCCTACAGTTTCGAACAAAGTCCATGGGAGATTTCTTAGAGCAGGCCTCCAGGCAAGTCCCCCTCGAGCTTCCTCCTCTGATTTCGTGAGACCTATACATTTGCTTGATTTGGAAGGATCATTTGGACGAAGGAGGGATGGTAATTGCTTATATCTAACTGGGGTATCTAGGTTGCCACAGGGTAATTTTGAATCCAAGGATTCTCTCACTAATAAAGTAATTTTTTGGATACGTACACAAAGGAATTGTCTTTCTGTCCTCTGGGCTGATATACAAGAAGTTTGTAGACATAACCAACAGGGGTCGGATTTTGATTTTATATCTATTCTCTTCTACGACAGTAGTATTGCCAACAACCTCATTTCCTTTGATGTACGTACCAGTTCTTTAAGTTCTGGTAGGAAGTCGGTCCTAAGACTTTGCAGGCATCCTCCTGGAGACATGTTGCACAGGGGCTGCCACTCAACTGGGAATCAGGCAGATGGAGTCGCTATTCTACCAGTTATTCATTTAGCTTCTAAGGCTGAGAATCATTCTCCTACACTTTCCGATTTGGATTGACTACCTGCTTCTTATGTAAAAACGTCAACTACAACCAATGGAGAATGTCAGGAAGAACATAAAGGGGGTTTAATGACTGTATCCCAAACAAGATCTCAACTGGTGATTTCACTACAAAAACTTAATGTCATGTCTTGGAACATTGCGGGAATAGAATCAAAGCTAGATGATCCAGAATGGTTGGGCTTTGTCAGCAACTACGATGTTTGCTTATTTCAGGAAACTTGAGCCGTGGAACCATACCATCTAGAGGGTTTCACGTCGTATTTTTCTCCCGCTCAACCGGCCACTAGAGGATTTGGTAGATGTATAGGAGGCCTTATGATCTCATTGAATAATAGGCTAGATTGCAAACATTCTGTGATTGAATTTAACTCTCGTGATTTGTTGGGTACACAGCTTACATTTTGTCCTGGCTTTAGGTTAACTGCATTAAATGCATATGTAAGGTCTGTTCCACGTACTACTGAATCTGAGATATTTACACATCTGTTAGAGTTTGTAGAGTCTTTAGATCCTTCAGGTTTTTTGGTGATTGCAGGTGATTTTAACTGTTCCTTTGTACCTGATGACTCAATTAGTACCCTAACTAGTGAGGAAGATGAACTATGGGGCATCCCTCAAACCAAGGAAATGGTTACATCTCCTGCTTCGTGTGTATCTATGCAGTTGGCTTCACTTTGTTTAAGATATGGTTTGAGAAAATGCAACGGTCGCACTAGATCTGATCTAAATCGTGCTCCTACATTTAAGCGAGGGCTTTCCTTTAGCACTATCGATTACATTCTGGTGGATATCAGGCTTTGGTCAAGTACACTAGATATGGAAATCATTTCTCACCATGACAGTGATCATAATCCCTTGTGCCTTGTGTTAACTAACCAAGCTTTTTTAAAAACAAGACACAAAGAGATTACTAATGTTCCAATCCCTCGATTGAATCTCAGACGAACCTGTGTTAGCTGGCAAAATGTGGCAGCAAATCCATATCAGATTAGGGATATCTATTTATCATTTCTAAATCTCCTTTCGGTTTTTGGGGAACAAGAGGTTGCTACTATACCTATACTGACAATTCATACAGAATTGGTGGACACCATACAAGGTATTTTTTATAAAGAAACCCGCCTAAAGCGGTCATCTGATTTCATCCCTTCTAATGAGTGGTACAACAAGGATTGCGCTCTAGCAAGATCTAACTTAAAAGAAGCAGTAAAAAATCTCATTCAAGAAGACATTGTGGATGCTAGATCTAAATATGCTAAGGTCCTGAAGCATGCAAAAAAAAGCTGGGAAGACGGAATCTGGCAGAGGTTATTGGTTGCAGTGAAAAATAAGGATGATGGTTCTTTTTGGAGATTACTGGCCTGCAGATCGAGAGGGGGAAATGACTCCATCGGCTCTTATATTCAACCCGATAGATGGGTGACCCATTTTTCTGAAATTTATGCCTATCCTGCATTGCACGACCCTAAGGTTATCAGACATGTTGATGATGTAGCTTCTACAAACAGCACCGTTGAGAGCATTGTTTTTTCTATAGCTGAAACTACTGATGCTATTAATTCTCTGAGGCCAGCTAAAGCTCCTGGCCCCGATATGATACCTGGGGATCTGTTTAAATCTGAGCTCACTATATGGGCATGGTATATCAACTTATTGTCCAATGCCATAGCAGCAGGTGGTCCCATTCCTGATTCTTGGCATGGTGCAGAAATAATCCCTGTTTTCAAGAAAGGCGATGTAGTTCTGCCTGCGAACTATCGACCTATTAGCCTTATTGATATTCTTCAAAAGATCTTTGCAAAACAAATCTTGGCCAGACTCACAGAATGGGTTTTGAATAATCAGATATTATCTCCCCTACAGGCTGGATTTCGTTCAAAAACTAATACTATGGACCAAGTCTTTAGGTTGTCACTATTATTCTGGAAGTACATCACTTTAGCCAGACAGAAATTATATGTGGCCTTTGTAGACAAGAGATCTGCTTTTGATCTTGTGCCTAGAGAGAAACTGTGGGGAGTTCTGAGGAAAATTGGTACCCCAGAGAATCTAGTACACCTAATCCAAAGACTGCACGAGAATACTTACGCTCAAGTAAGATGGGGTAACCAAGGGGAACTCACTGACAGAATAGAGATCAGGAGAGGGGTACGACAGGGTTGCGTTCTTGCTCCGACTCTTTTCATCTTGTTTATCAACGAGGTAGTGCAAGTTATTACCAATTGCCAAAATGATGCGCCCTCTCTGAATAATACAAAAATCCCGATTCTGCTATTCGCCGACGATTCTCTCTTGATCTCCCGAACACCGATGGGCCTACAGGTCTTAATGGATCGGTTTAGCTCGTTTTGTGACGACTTTGGGCTGGAGCTTAATCATACCAAAACTAAAATCATGACCATGGGGCGTGGTCCCTCTAAAGGATATACCATCCTTTATAAAGGGACTCCGTTGAGCAAGGTTTGCTCCATTGATTACCTGGGGGTCAGAATTAGTAAGGACATGCAGTGGGAGGCCCAGATTAATATAAGCTTAGCCCTTCTGGCACATAGATCTGGGGCAATTTTGCGCTTCCACAAGTCGACCGTCGAGAGAGTAGTTACCCCAGCACTAAAAATTTATCGGGCAAAGGCCCAGAGTGCTGTGGCCTATGGGGCAGAAATCTGGGGATACTCAAATGCTGGTAAACTTTCAATAGGTGAAAACAACTTTGTAAGATCACTCTTGGCTTGTCCACGTAATACTCCTTTGTTACCAACGTTTTGGGACCTTGGACTTGCACGTATCTCAGACATTATTGCTCTAAGACCGCTGCTTTTCTGGGTACGTGTTTGGTCTACTCCTGAGCTACTCCCATATAAGGAATCCATCCAAGATATCTTAGAGAAACCTAACAAGCTTACTATCCCTTGGTTTAAACACATATCTAAATGGTTTTGCATTCTGGGTCTTAGTAATTACTGGAGCCATCCTCATAATTTAAGGAAAGAGCAGAAGAATCATCTAAAAACAGCTTACTGGGCGTATGTCAGGGGAAATTACTTACTTCATTTGTCTCATGGCAGATTGACTTCTCAATTTCTTGACACTAAGTGGCATCCGCTTTTTTAACTGTTTATGGATCTTATTACTGATCCATTAAGCAAGAGTTTGTATATTCAGTTCAGATATGGATGCCTACCCCTTAAATCTTTTGGCAATTGGCGGGATTCTGCTCTGAGTACTGATCTATGCCCGAGTTGTAGTATTTCTCCGGAAACCATTGTGCATTTCATGTTCATCTGCCCAGCATATAGGATTGCTCGTCAGAGGTGGCTACGTCCAGTTTGTAAGAATATGGGGATCAGATGCTGTATAGATGCTTTAAGGATTATGATGAGGGACACATCCTGCACCCTGTTCTGTGCAGTTAGCAAGTTCCTTGCGGCTGCATGGCATACACGAATCTGCCAGTTAAAAAATTCTTCTTGATCATTATGAGGTTATGATTAGGGTATTAGCTCGTTGAATGATATTTGGCTATCCTGAGGAATAAGGGCTAAGTAGTTATGCACTGTGTGAAGAGGAATATCTCTTTAATTTTAGAATTTATGTTTTATTCTTTTATGTATTTTTGGAATGCCAGATATTTATGATTTTAAATTTTATTCTTGTATTGTGTGATTTATGCTTTGATGGTTTAAATTAACCGAATAAAGCGATGTGTTGATGATGAACACCTACTTTTGATCTAAAGTACAGCACACAGTACTCAAAGACCTGCTCACTACAAGACACTGACATGCTGCATCCTTTATTTAGATTTGTGAGTAGCCTTAATTGGAGAGTGTTGTGCATATTTTTTGTATAGGAGTGAGATGTTACTATAAATCTAGGTGTACCATGTACTAAGAATGCACAGTAGAACCCTTCTTTCTTAACATCTTAGAACCCGCACTCCTTAATAACATCAAGGTGGTCAACCTCCAGAAGACCAGTAGCACAATACCAGATTTCTTAGTAAGGACCATGAAGAGAGCAAGTAATTTGAAATTTCAATCCCAGGCGAGTTCAAGCATAGTACCAGCAACTATCAGTATATACACAGGCAACTCTGACCAGGTTGTATGACTTAGGAACCTTTACTCCTATTTGGTTTCCAGAAAACACAACCCCATGTGTAATTTTAGTTAAAGTGAATACCGTCGCAATACAAATGAGATCCATTTGCTGGCTACAAAGGAGAATTGATGAATTAGAAATGTATTGCAGATAAGAACAAAAACATTATCATTATCAGATAACATCGCCCCCTCCTTCACAAACTCTCCTTACCTTTGTAGACCTCATTCTCTGTATTTTGAAGCACCTAAAGCTATATTTCCCTACCTCTTCGAACCGGGGCACCTCCATCCTTAGAAATGAGGCACCTACGTGGTCTCATATCACCCACTGCAGGGGTCTAATAAGGTAAGCAACGAGGCAGATCCCATGAGCTGCTTTAATGGCCCAACCCTTCATGTGTTGAATGGACAAACCGATTGGATGGATAAGACAATGTTCTCTGTATGATAACCCATGTTTCCAACACCTCACTGTGTTCCTAGCGAGTGTTTTCTTTTTCCTTGCCATTGCCTTGTTTACTTCAAATTAGGATATGGCAACATGACTTAAGACTTCTGAGTTATCCCTTGGCTTTTGTTTCTTTGACTGCTGTCTTTTCCCTAAACAGGGCACAGCCTATTTAAGTGATTGTCTTTGTGAAATCACACAGAATTCTTAGATAAAGTGCTCACGGAATCTTCGTAATAAGGCCAGCTAACCCTTGTCAATTAGTCACCCACGCTTCTTAGGATATAATAAATATCCTTGTGTTAGATGCATGAATTGGATGATGCTGATAAAGAAATAGCATGACTAGTGTCCTGATGTAGTAAAAACCATGGAAAGGAAGCATAGAAATGTATATGGGCCGAGGGAATCACAATCACCACTGAACTCGGAAGCCCAAACCGATGAACACAATGCTTTATAACAGTCTTCACTTGTCAGAGTCACCAGATCCTCGGGGTCTGCGCACGTTCTCAACATGTCCACCACAAGACAGCTCCAATACTCTGATTAGAATGTCACAGAGTCTAAGAGATTTCAAGTGGGGAAAAGGGGATTAGGGAGGGAAAAGCTGGGAAGGAGACCTGTAGGAAACAAAAGGTTAAACAACACCAGAATAAAACCACATTTAGATTCATAAAAACTCTCTGTTGAATCTAGGATTCAATGATACTTGGAACATGAAATATTAGTCTATTGAGTCTAGAGTTCAGTGATACTCTGAACATGAAATAACACTCTATTGCGTCTAGAGTTCAGTGATACTCTGAACATGAAATAACACTCTGTTGAGTCTAGAGTTCAGTGATACTCGGAACATGAAATAAAACTCTGTTGAGTCTAGAATTCTGTGATACTCGGAACATGAAATAACACTTTGTTGAGTCTAGAGTTCTGTGATACTCGAAACATGAAATAACACTCTTTAGAATCTAGAGTTCTGAGATACTCGGAACATGAAATAATACTTAGACTGAGGAAACATGAATGGCCTAGAACTAGACTCTAATTAGGCCTCATGGAATCTAGGTACCTGGAAAAGAATCAAGAATGGTTACTACAATGTTTCATATGGAATTTTCATGAATTGTAACCTACTGTTCTAGGAATACAAGAACCTTCTAGAACAATGTCCCAGAAAAAAACTGCCTCATTACATGAGGATAAAATTCCATCCAAACATTCCCTGGAAAACAATAGGAATTGTACTAAAGACTTAACATGCACATAGAATGTAACATCTTGAATTTAACAACTCTGCGGAAAATTCAAGGGCCCTGGATAATTGTGTGCACTTCAGGAAACACTACACATCAAAGTTTTGATTGCCATTAAATGATCGCGCAAATTATTAGCGATCTGACATCAAGTTTTAAATGCGGGGAAAGAAACGCGTGCACTGCTGATTTTAACAAGAATGTGCAAATGCCTTGAAATGATCACGCACACTGCAAGCAATCTGAAACATCAAGGTTTAATTGCGGAAATGAATCACGTGTCTTGCCGATTCTAATGCCCCGATGTAAATGCCATGAAATGATCGCGCACAATGAATATCATGAGTTAAGCACAAGAAATGACTCACGCGTCTTGCCGATTCAAATGCCACCTTGTAATTGCCATGAAATGGTAGCGCACAATGAATAACATGAGTTAAGCACAAGAAATGAATTGCGTGTCTTGCTGATTCGAAAGCCACCATGTAAATGCCATGAAATGGTAGTGCACACTAAATATCACGAGTTCAACACAAGAAATGAATCGCGCGTCTTGCCGATTCGAATGCCACCTTGTAATTGCCATAAAATGGTAGCGCACAATGAATATCATGAGTTAAGCACAAAAAATGAATCGTGCGTCTTGCCGATTTGAAAGCCACCATGTAAATGCCATGAAATGGTAGCGCACACTGAACATCACGAGCTCAACACAAGAAATTAATTGCGCGTGTTGCCGATTCGAATGCCACCATGTAAATACCATGAAATGGTAGCGCACAATGAATATCACGAGTTCAACACAAGAAATGAATTGCGTGTCTTGCCGATTCGAATGCCACCTTGTGAATGTCAAGAAATGATAGCGCACAATGAATATCATGAGTTAAGCACAAGAAATGAATCACGCGTCTTGCCGATTCGAAAGCCACCATGTGAATGCCTTGAAATGATAGCGCACACTGAATATCACAAGTTCATCACAAGAAATGAATACGCGCGTCTTGCCGATTCAAATGCCACCAGGTAAATACCATGAAATGGTAGCGCACAATGAATATCACATGTTCAACACAAGAAATGAATTGTGCATCTTGCCGATTCGAATATCAGCATGCAAATGCCAGAAAAAGCAAGCGCACATTCACACGCACAAGGTAAAACCTTTTATCATGAAAATTAGGCCCAAGAACTCGAAAGCCTTCGAGGACGGGATCGGGGGCCCTGTCCGACCTCCGTCTTACCGCCCTAATCAAATATCACCAACTCAGTGAAGGGCAAGGCCTGGAAGATCAAAGTAGGCCTCCGGAACAGGAGCTCAGGAAGTTGCTGCTACTCTGCACTGGGACCTCAGAATAGTGAGCACGTGGAGCTGGACTGGTTCCCTTATATAGAGTCTTGGCCCAGCCCACAAACCACACCCAGTCATGCTGCAGAGGAAGCTTCTAGAAGGCCCTGGAAAGGGCCCACACCCTGACACACTCTGAAAGTCTGCAGCAATACATTGCAAATGAACAGTATTTATAAGCACCTTGAATATAAGTCTTCAGGATTAAACTCTGCAATGCAAAAAGTTAAACAACAGCACATCAGCATAATGAATGAATTATGTTGTCTTGGAAGTGCTGGATCTTTGCATTCCAGTCGCCACTAGAGCACGCATTGCCCTGATGTTGACATCACTCAAATTTGAGTTCAGTCAGCAACACCTTTGGCTTAGAAGAACTACCTTCAACTCAGTTCTACCCAGATTGAAGTAATTTTTATTGTCAACGGCACCTTCACTTTCGAAGTCCAAACTTAACTGAACATGCGTCCTAAGGGTTTAGCACCTCTTCTCAACCCCTTTACTAAATCCTTTGAAACCTATGTCACTTGGAAATCTCAAATAGTAAGTAACATTCCAACATAGCACACTCAACTCCATACTCATCTACTCAGCAAGAACTGGTGGACAAAGTAAAAAGAACAGGTCCTTTGCCATGTTCAGAGTCGGACTGGGAAAAAAAATTGGTCACGGCATCAAAGTAAAATTAGCCCCCATTATCGAAGGTTATAGCTTAAAAAGTGATAATAGCAGGGAAATCAATAGTAAAAACCGGCCTACCTGGCCATAAATCCTGCCCACGATTGCCACAAAACTGGTCCACACTGATTTGTGAAGCCAGCCCATCAGGCCAGTCCAACACTGCTCACCTAGATGGATACAACAATTTTCTCTCAGGCATTCCTATCTCCTAAAAGACTCCTTCAAAGGAGAAATCAAATTCATATTGCAAACGGATCTAACTTCACCCCAATCATGGCTTGCCTTTGACAAACCTGCATCCCGCTGCTTTCTTCACAAAGCCCTAATCATCATAAAACCCATATGCCTTGCCACTCTTCTGACTGCCAAGATGTCACTCGGATACTGAGCTGAAAGGGTAAGTAAGGAAAAATACACATAATGACGTCCTTTGAGTGTTTTTCTCCAGAATCTGACCCTCACCATCTCTTGTCCTATCTATTTATGAGCTTAAAAATCAACATGCTATGACATAACTCCACGGAAACTGTTAATCAAAATAGCTAGATGGGGGAAGTTAGAGATCAAACTCATTAACTTATGACACAAACGTTTCCCCTAGACATTCTCATACATACTTCTGAACGTCTAGGGAAAGGGCAAAGAGTTAAAACGACATCAGCTAACCCAGATGTATACAGTACTGTTTTCATTTTGTATCTTCTGCTTTCTTCATGGCCTCTATGACCATGGGTAGAAAGTTCAGTGTGACGGATGCTGAAGGGCAAGTCAGAGGCTGGAGCTTCTTTCACAAGCTACTCCTAACTGATGTCCATGGAATACTCAACTCTTCATGCAGAATCTGCACCCTGGCTCTTGAATAAGTGCTAGTGAAATTGAAATTATGCAAGCATAATTTGGATCATTTAGGAAATGTCACGTTATGCTTGCTATGTGAAGTTCCTGAAATGATGCCGTTACTCCACCTTGCATAGTTACATACCATTCATGGTAAAAAATTACTGTGATTGCGTCATTCACGGAATACATTTTCCAGGAATGCAGAGCTACAACAAAATGCAAGAGGATGTTGTTTGCAATGCTTTTTTTACACTTTGTGTGCGTTCTTCCATCCAAATTTGACGCAAGGATGCTAAAATATAGAGCTAGATATGCATTTCACGTAATTATATGTAATTTTGAGTAATTTTTGCCAACATTTTGTGCAACCATCTGAATTTCGCACACCTTATTTTTGAATTCTGGATGGATTTGCAAAATGCTTTGTTGTGTACTATGATTTTATTTGATAATGTAGGTGCTTCTCTAGTTTAACCCTCCCTCCTGAAATGACACAAACTTTACTCGCTTGGCACATCTCTCACTTTTCTGGAAGCTAGGATCATTCTGCATAAAGAACAGCAGCAAATAGAATAGAAGTAAATACTTTAATCATTTGATTACGAAGTTACAGTGTTGAACGGGAACAGTTTTTAAGTGAAGGCTCACATGTTAGCTTCTCAATATTTATAATGCAGAGGTTAGTTTGCATAACTCAACGCACAGTGCCAAAAGCAGCACTTATAAAGAGCACACTGTAGATGTAAAAAGAAAAATATGGTATGGATTATATGCTCTGTTACACCATCATTTAAGTTTTGTCATGCAATGTCCTATGGAAAATTACTAAATTAAGGGATGGAGATGCTATGTACATGTTCATTTCACTGGCTTCCTTTGGCCTAGCAAATAGAAGGATTTCAGGAGTGGCTTGATGAAGAAAGAAAGAGATTAATGTGTATTTCCAAAAAACTGCACTAGGAAGAAAAGATGGCAGTGTCTAGATATCATACTGGCTCATGTTTTTTGACGACCCAGTTCCCATGGTTAAGGGCAGAGCCATCGGCACTACCAGGCTCGAGCATGTCCTTGCCTTGTCTACCTATCATGTTATATTGTGCAATTCAGTGTTATGTTATGCTGTTTATGTTGTTTTATGCATAGAAGTGGGTGAGACGACACAGTAACTGAGACCTAACCTAGAGTTTTGACAAGCGGCTGACTTGTTTCTCTATGTTACCCAGATTCATATTATACACAGAACAATATTAGAGTCTATTAACTCAAATATAAGATAAGTTTTTGAAAAGCGCAGTATTCACTTATGTCAATGCTCCTATATTCAATAATGAAAAGAAGAGTGAAATTAAATATTTGCCTAGGATCACACAAGTTTGGCCAAGTGAAGAAGCCAGGACTGATCAGGAATGATCTCTTTATTTTGTGCAATTCAACCACAAGATAGGTATTGCTTTCTCCATGGAAGTCATTTAGGGGTCGTCCCTTGCGACCCCTGGCACTGCCTATGCGACCCTGACCTCAGAGGGGGCAAAATCAGTGTCAGGAACAGGGAAGCAGCTCCTCCTCATGGACTTCGGTTGTGAATCCACTTTTCTTGTTTTTCCAGCAGTTTTTTTTTTTATTACAGTAATGTGAATAATGTCATATTATTCACTATTAGTGTGATAAAAAATGGAGTTCAGTTAGCTGGAGTATGGCCATCCCTGGCAGCTGAGACAAGTAAAAAAAGCTTTTGAATTCATGTTATGTACATTGTTGCGGGAGAGAGTGTACTTATGTGAGAGTGTGTGTATGTGTGAATGTACGTGTACGTGTATGTGTAAGAATCTGTGTATGAATTAAAGTAACGGTCGAATGGGGTGTGATGTCAGTTCTGTTTCCCCTGGCATTTCGGTGAATTGACGTCCATGGCTTTCTCTCTCCTGTCTTTTATCATAGATGAATGATTCTCTTTACATTTTGGAGCATACCAGTAGAGAAAAGGATGCAGACAAAAGCCGCATGAAAAGTCCTTGAGCCGAGCCAGTCACCTGACTCCAGCATAGCTTTAGCCCTAAGTGACTTACCCACTTATGTTTGTGCTTCATTATCTTTAGATATGCTATGTCATATTATTCTGTGTTATTTGATGCGATGTTGTGCGTAAAACAGTCAGTTATATTTTGCTGTGATGATGTGTGATACTTTGCTTCAGCTTATGTCTGTTTCATTCCATTATGGTGCATGATGTTACATTGCTATGTTACATTTTACGCTGAGCTTGATAACCCAGCAAAGTATATTGTTTGTGCTTTCAACACTATAGTACAAGTTTCAGACCTAGTCTGCAGGGTCTGTTTCACCAATGCTGTAACGTTACCTGTTTCTGCTGGGAGGAGAAGAGATGAGTGGCTGGCTCACCTTTAATCATTAAAATATATTGAACTCATAAATATGCATGCAGTCATCTGCATAATTAATTCATTATGAGGACATGCAACGTTTTAATCTCCATTGACCTCTAGCTGGCCTTACAGGACTCTGATTGCTGATGCAGGTTGGGGGAGTCAAACGCTTCAAGCTGAGGTTTGATTTCCTGCACCGCCTCATACTTCGACCAATGTCAAATGTTCTTGTGCGAGGGTACTTTTTCACTGCATTTTCTTCTATGGATGTTCTCCTTTTAACAAGGTTCAGTCTTTCTATGTTGTCTACTCCTTCCTTCAGTTCTGGGAGACTGTTTTCTAACTAGAGCATGTCAACAGATAAGAGAAGCGAAGTCAAGAGACACTCTGGACTTCAGACTTGAGCACGAATAGACCGGACTTAACATGTGTGCGATTTGGCGCGGTTGAAACAAAGTCATATGTGCACTTTAAACATAGCTACTAACAATTTCTGGTGCGACAAGATATGTTATGGGTTGTGACTGAAGGCCGCATTATTTGTTACCAACGGTGGCTGATGAGCAGAAACATATTGTGCTTTGGTCCAAGGCCCCTAGTTGCTCTACAAAAGATAGAGAAATGACCACACTCTGAGGCACAATAATGTATTTGTTTTCTTTACAACCTCCTGTAGAGTAGCCTCGAACGCCCACCAACGTTACCCTGGGTGAGTACAAAGTGAGGAAATTTTTTATCCTAATAAAAAGTAAATGGTATTGGGACACCAAACAGCAGTATCCACCATGGATGCTGACAAGTTTGCATCTAATTTCTCACGGTCCAGAGAAAAGGGCTTAGAATCTCCTACAGCCCTATAAAAAAAACTAGGGGTATATTTAAGAGCCCCTAGCGCCACTGTACACCACATTAGCGTCATTTTTTTTAATGCTAATGTTGCCCAAAGGGCCCAAAATTCCTGTGCCATATTTACAAAGTGGTGCAATGTTTGCATTGCACCACTTTGTAACCCTTTGCGCTACATTATGCCTCCACCGGGCATAATGTATGCAAAGGGGGCGTTCCCCTGTTGGGGGGGGGCTAAAAAAATGGGGCAAGGAAATATAGAGATTTCCTTGCATCTTTTTTTTTCCAGCACTTTGAAAGCCTGTTCAGAGCAGGCATTAAAAGGGGGCACACCATTGTTTACAATGGGACCCTATGTACTTTGCTGGACTAGTGCCAAAATGTTGGCGCTACTCCTGCAGCCTACATCAATAACATCATAAACAATTATGCTATTGCACCCTACCCTGTGCAATGGTGCACCGTATTTTAAACACGGCGCATACATGGTGGCAGTAAGTGGGCGGTAAAGGGTGCATTATGATCACTATTTGGGTGTGTGGAATTCTCAAACTTCCAATTTGTCCCTTGGTAGTGGAAACTAGGGGGCTTATTTACAAGCTCCTTGCGACGCTAGTGCATCACTTTTTATATGTGAAAAAGTGAAGCACCCGCGGTGAAAGGGGCTTGTGAATAGGACCTTAGTTTCCTAAAATACAAATATGGTATTTTCCATTTAATGACTCCAGGACTGGTCATTAACTTTATTGAGCTACCATAAACATTTTAGGGCAATCTTCTTCTGTCTCTAAGTTCATCTAAGTTCAGGAATGCTTTTCTGAAGGCATTTGCATTCTAAATTAATATTTCTGAAGTTAGGCATGATCCTAAATAGGTGCTAGGCAGACGATGTATTAAGAAAGTTCTTTTAGGGGCTGCTCGTTTCTCATTCACATTGATTTTATAAATAAAGGGTATTCCCTCAAAGGTATAGAAAGCATAGCATCACTCTTCTGTCAATTGGAAATGCACAGAAACAATAGCTGTTGTGTTTAGAAGGTCTGATACCTTTACTTGTGTTTCTTGGTAGTCTCCTTAAAGGGTCTAATAAATATGTGCAATCTAATTTTGGATCAACACCTGGTATGTAAATTTCCTCATTTAGCCAGAAAGGCTGAGTCAACATTCTTGAAACAGGCTGATCCATTCGGTCTGACCTTCTTTGGATCTGTAAGACATTGGGTTACTGGTTGAAGTGGTGGGATGAAACCCTATTCAAACATCAGCCTCAATCCTTGTCAAGGTGAAGTCCCAAGCAAACCCCAAATTAATCTGTGCTCAGCCCTTTGGTAGCTTGGCAAAGAGGAGTCAGGTTTAGCTCAGAGGCACTATGTAATGTAGTTATGCAACACTCTAGACAGTAATAAAGTAAAAACACAATACACGAAAAATCCAACTGCAAATTAGAAAAATAGAGTAAGTTTCAATATATAAAACAAGGCTAAAATGACAAAAATCCAATCAGTAGAACCAAATATATGCAGTGTAAAGATTGAAGTGAATATAGTGCCATAAAACACAAAGTGCCAACTGAGGTTATCAGGTCGCACTAGACCAGGACAAAACTACAAGTTCAGGCCGACACCGATGGAGTACGAGCAAGCTACCAGGACCCACTTAGGTCTGCCGAACACACTACCTTAATCCTGAATGCCAAGAAAAGTGGAGTCCCGTGTCTAGGATGCACTGCATGGGAGCAGTAATGCAAGGCCCAGGCAAGGAAATGTGTCATACAGCAGCGGTCTGTGGGCTACATTGGGCAAGGCAATGCCCTGGCATGGAGATGCATGGTACAGAAGTGATTCCAATGGGCTGCTGGAGGCAATGCAGAATCCTTGCATTGGGGATATCCACCCAGCAGAGGAAATCGATTGGTTCCAAGTGTGCTGCGCTGGGCAGCAGAGGCGATGCGCCCGTTCTGCGGGAGATTTGCCGAGCTACGTAGGAGCTGAGTCAGATCTGCTGATTCCACAGACAGGCTGGAAGAGCACCTTCAGGCCCAATTCCAAGGGTCCATGATTGAAATGACACCACTTGGTAGGGAAGGAATTACAGATGGCAGAGTCCAGGTGCTGTGTTCAAGGTTCTTTGAAGCCTGTTCTGTCCCTGAGGCTACTGATTAGGAACCCACTTGAACACCCTTTGTAGTCAGTCTGGGGTCCTGGGTTTAGAGATGTAGGTCCAGCAATTCTTACCCAGGCAAAGGGCAGCAGGCCAGCCCAGTAAGGCAGCAGTCCTTCTGGTCAGCAGGTCAGCAGAGTTGTAGTTCTTTCAGCATCACAGCAGTCCTTCTTTGTGGCAGAGTCTTCAAATCAAGAAGTGCACAGAAGAGTTGGTGTCTGAGGGTCAGTATTTATACCTGGTGCCCACTTTGGAGTAGATGAAGCTTCAATGAATTTCCATCCCCTGAGGTGTCAGGCATCCCCTTCCTCCCCGTCTGACCTTCATCTTGTCTGGGGTCACAAAAGACAAATGTCAGACCCTTAGTCAGAGTGCTCAGGTAGAGCATTTGTGGTGTGCAAGTGTGGTAGATGTCAGCTTCTCCCCCTCATTAGCTCAGAGTGACCCATCCTGCCAACACCTAGCTTCTCTTTGTCTCACTGTCTGGGAGCAATACACACTGCGAGCTACACCTAGTCATATTACCCAAGATCAGACTGCTGGAACCAAATGGTCAAGACAAGAAAATGTCAGTTTTCTACAAGTGGTATTTTCAGAATTGTGATTAAATATCAGACTTTACCATTAAAGAGGGCTTTTAATTACAATTTTTAGACAGCAAATTCAATGTGTTCACCTGCTCCCAATGGAAAGTTATAATTTATTAAACGTGATAATGCAACCTAATGTTACCCTGTGGGAGAGGTAGGCTTCACAGTAATGAAAATGAATTTGCGTTTTTCACCACCAGGACATGTTAACCTTAAAAGTACATGTCCAGATTTTTAAATGTACTGCACCCTGCCCTCTGGGATGTGCATGACACGTCCTAGGGAGCGACCTATAGATACTAAAAAGGGAGCTTTTTGCCTGGGTGAAATGGCAGGCCTGAGACATGTTTTAAGGGCTACTTAAGTGAGTGGAGTAATCAGTGTTGCATGCCCATTAGTAGCATTTGATTTATAGGTCCTGAGCACATGTAGTACCATTTTAGTAGGGACTTACAAGTAAATTAAATAGGCCAATTGAGTGGAAGCTGTTTTCACCATTTTAAAGGAAAGGGTATACACACTTTAGCACTAATTAGTAGTGGTAAGTGCTACTAAAGCCAGCAAAAACAAAGTCAGCAAAACAGGAGGGTTGAAAACAAAAGGCAGGTTAGGGGGGAACAACACCAAAGATGCTAGCTCTAACACGATTCATAAGTATAACCACTGATTAATGTGTAAAAAACAAAATCACAAGACTTCATAGTTTTTCTTAGTAGTGTGTGACTGTTGCTGCTGAATGGTGAGTTGTGAATACCGAGGCTGCGCAGTGTTGATTGGAGTTCTTGCCCCTTTCTTCCACCACCTAACACTTCCTTATCTCACTCTTGCAGGCTCTACAGCTCCGATTTCTCCCTTTGTCACTGTTTTCATATGTTCCTCATTCTTTGTCCCTTTCTTGACTTTTTCTCTCTTCCTCTGGGTCGAATTTTTAGAATGAAAAATATATCCCAGTCCCCATGTAAAAATGCAGTGCTCACCAACAATACAGATTAAACACTGCTGCCATCATGTGCCTTCTTTTTATCAAGAGCTCTATTAACACTTGCTTCCATCTGTTTGTCTTGTGTAAGCGACACACATGCCATTTTATTCTTCTTTTCTTTGATGGTTTAAAGCAACTGACTGTCATTGTTGGATCTGCATTTGCAGAGTGGTTCATTCAATTGCACACTATCACCTAGTTGCACCATTTGTTTACTTGGACTCTGATTTATATTTTCAAACTGATTTCAATATGTGCTTCTGAGTCAGCAAATATGGACAGAAACAGCTGTTGACTGACTGTCTTGATAGCCTGTCAGAATTGAAGTTAATGTGAGAAAGAGCAGCTGGCAAGGAGTACGCCTTTAGAGCCTTCAGCATTGTTCAAATTAAGCATTGAGAAAGCCAATATGGCTGGCCTTTTAACTTTGTTAATGCTTGTTTATTTGTCATGTTTTTTTTTTATAAAACTGTATTTTTAAGGGAGTTGAGAGTCCTCAACAAAACCAAACAAATCAATTGGCTAAAAGCTAACCTATATGTTTTTGGTCTCAAAAAGTATCTATTGCCATAGTAGACCAGGGCATAGAAAGGAATTGTTTTATTTGAGGAAGTGCTCCTTGTGAATGAGCAGAAGGCAATTATTGACAGTGCAGTTAGCCAATGGCCGAAGTCGATAGACCCAAAGGCAGGGTTGGACTGGGAAAAAAGATGCCCCGGAATCAAAATAAAAGTGTCCCGATCAGTGAACCAGAGACTGTATTATCTATACAGCGCACTTTCCCTGTTTGTGTTTTAGGGACAGCGGAGGCCACCATGAACTTGTGAACTTGTGCTGTGCAGGTGCAGCGCTTTGAAGTGAGATACAGAACAGGTGCTTTAAAGATGCTGAGTATTTCTTAGTGCAGGAGCATGCCACCTGCACTTTCAAGAGGAGAAAGAGATCTCCTTGCAGGCCGGGGCAATGAGTGACTGCACCTGCCAGCAGAGGGATGCTTTGGGGGTCCATGGGTCAGTTTTCTCCCCTCCTGAGGGCTGCCTTTAGAAGGTGCACTAGAAGACCCAACCCCCATGCAAATAAGGGAATATCCACTCATGATATTGCTAGTGATTCTTGTACACCAGCGCTATAAGTATTACAAAAGATGAAGTACAAGCTTTTGCGGCTTCTTCTCTAATACCATCATGCCCAAGGGTGCCCAAAATGGGTGCACATGCCCTTTGGACCTCCAGGGCACAATGTATATTACGGCTCCATGTACCTAAAGAAAAAGTGCCATATATTCACAAATCAGGCTAGTTTTGAGCTTTCAAGGGCATGCTGTATGGTATTTTACATAATATGGAATACTACATGCATTTGGGTTTGCTGTAGGCAGTGTTTGTGGTGATGTGGGGGGATCCATATTAAAAACAAAAAAACTGGCCCACACATTTATCTGTCACACCAGTCCATCGGGCATAGCCTGATTGCCCTATAGGCCAGTCCGAGTCCACCCATTGGTGTATGGTGTATGCTGTAGAGGGCAGAAGAAAATGTGTATATCACAAGAAAAAATGAATGGATTAAGAGGTCCAGCTGATGTCCTCTACCAGTAAGTCTATTAACATATAATTTTCATAAAACTAAAAGATCTTGTACTCAGTGGCCAGCCTGACCTAAAAAGACTGGCCATGCTACTGTCCACCTCACAGAATATTCTACCATCATCACCCCCTGTTTTCCACAAATTAAAATCATAGAAGAACCTGTATATATATTGTGTTGTGTCATGTTATTTTGACTGCTTGTAATGGATATCTGAGGGACTTAATCTGTAGTATTTTGGAGCTCAATTGGGCGTGCTAGTTGAACAGAGAACGCCTCCCACACATAAAAGCATCTGTTTGACAACACGCGCAATGGAGCGGAAAGATTAGCTTGCGCAAGGCTTTTGTTGTGATGTTCGGTTTTCTGCTGCATGTGTTCTGCGCGATCAGAGAACAGAAAGTCGGACCGAAGGGGCGGTTGGAGCGGGGGAGCGTGGGCCCGCACTGCGCTGGGGTGATTTTGTTGGATGTAATACTTTTCAATAAACTGTCCAGTTTGGAACCTGCGTTTTGGATATTTTTCCTGTTTATTATACATGGCGACGAGCTGTGGAGCTACATCACCCCAAGCGCTCACCTTTCCAATACGATGCTCACACGCTGATGGTGCCTTTCACCTGGAATATGTAAGAAGTTTCTGGCCAGCTTTATTCAAGGTGAGGCCAAACGAAACTTCTCCTAAGCTGTGTACTTACCTTCCCATGTCAAACTAGTCAGTGGGTGTGTCTACAAAAAGACTTTGTTCCTAGGGAAACGTGGCAGCCATCTTTAAACAGCAAGTCTTCCTAAAGGTTCAATGGCAATTTTCAGGTAAATGCTTACTGTGATCTTCGTGAGTTGGTGAAGACATTGAAAATTATATACTTTCGTTTTTCTAAGTGACATATTTACTTTATGAAGCTGACATGAAATCTGTGAATTAATCCGATCCAGGTATCACTCTCTAAAGGTGGTGATCTATTTGTGCACACACTTCTCTTCCCAAGTGCAAGCTGGTTTTATGTGTCACTGAGTACTAAGCTACCTCAATCTGTGGTGAAATGGAGAAGCGGTGAGGAAGCGTTGTTAGGTTAGTGATGGGAGAAGCAGCAGTCAAACAAAATAAATCCTGAAGTGAATATGATGCCATCCTATTATACATGCAGGCGTGGATGTTGCATTGAAATATAAACAACAGCATTTTTAATATTAATATTAAAAAATATTGTGGGAGCAAAAACATGTAAACAGCACCAATATGGCAGTAAGAGGTGGGAACGCAGTGCTCCATCCAATAGCTATGCTCTACGCTACGATGCTGTAATTTCAAGTTGTAGAGATATGATAATGATTTGAGGAGCAGGCATCGTAATCTATTTCTCTTCTACTGAATTTAAACAACAGTGTTTCGCTATAGATATCTTTCCGCCTCCAGTTTACATTCGACTGCATGAGGCACTACTTTATAACTACCGCTCTTTCTATCTGGTGCTGTTAGAACCTCATTGTGTGTCTCATTGTGTTTCTTTTCAGGCTTCTTGTTCCCTTCCCTACCTTCTTTCCACTACGCGTACATTGCTCCACTCACCCATCACTTCCTCTAGTTGAACATGCCTTTCCCTTCTGTTAATTTCCTATAAATTCTGCTAGGATTATGTTTGCGTTCATTTGTTTCAAAGAACCAAAGTCAACTTTAAGGAAGGCTTTCTTGACTTCGTCAGGGTCCTTTTTTTGCTTCTGTGTAAAAAAAACATATATATATATATATTAGGTGACCGGGAGCATTCATTATTGTCCTTTCTTTCTTTCCATGGCATAACATCTATTGAACAACTACTATGAAGGCCCCCTTGCTGTCTAACCTTTAGCACATTGAAACAAAACCTGGCCTATATTGAAGGAAAGGAAGGCTTCACTACAATCTGCATTTCATTGTGTTCTCTGTCTTTTATGTGCAATCATGTTGTAGCACATTACAGTGGTTGCTTCTTTGGGACTATAACTGATTTTCATTATCAGACTTTGACCCATGGCAAAGGAGAGAAAGGCTGCAAGTGTAAAAAGAATGTGGAAAAGAAAACAATGAAGACAGTGACATATGGAGTCATCTGGTATGAAAAAGAACCTACAAAGGTGAGATTAACATAACGGAAGTGTAGGTTAGACACCGGAAGAGGCATGATGCGGAAGCACAATTAGGCAGCCTCGGTATTGGGCGCCATAAACGTTTAGTAACACCAGCCTCCTAAAAACACGTTGTATCTTTTCATTTTTTATTTTTTAAATAAATTAGAAACCGCATGCAAGGGAAACGTATCAAAATATCGTGACACCAGTGAGAAAAGATTAGCAGAGTTGCAGTATGTAACAACTAGATGGTCTGTAATTCTTGCCTTTATCAGCCTATTTTCAGCAACTCTTTGTTTTAGGCTTGTCTCCGGAAATGCAATGCACCTCTGAAATGTGACAGTGGTGTTTTACACCGGGCACCCACAATCTCCCTGTTCCAGCTTCACATTAGTCAATTGTTCAGTCACATCTTTTAAGTCCTCAATAACTCTTTGCATTAACCTGCAGTTTATGGCAGTGTTGGAGGGAATTGAAATAAGCTTCCAATCTGTTGCGTATTGATCACATGCACGATGTCAATAAGCAGTGCTGGGGAGGTGAGTCAAGCCACACTGCTAGTTAATTTAAATTATGCCTCTATTTCAGCCCCAGGAAGAAATACTAAAGCTATGATCTTAACAGGACTTAAAACACCACTTTTTGTGATTCTGTTTTTGCCAAAACATATAACTGGAAATTGTTTGATCTAAGTGGTCCCAATTCACAGCTGAATGAAGAACCACACCAGAATATATTAAAATACCCCCAATAAATAGTAAGTCATTGAGGAGTCAGGACTTTGAGTAACACGGGAATTAATTAGGGAACTTTGAGCTATATAAAGCAGAAGACCATTTCATGAAACAGGAAAGAAACACCAAGTACTAACTGGGTATCAGAGAGAAATATTTAAAAATATAACACAAATTGTTAAAGGAAAATGAGTGGCTGGAGTTGCAATGCGCCGTGTAATTGCTTTGAAGGTAGAGATGCTCTTATTCCTAGAACAGGCAAAACAAGCCTTTGGACATAAAGGTCCTCGTTATTAGCGGTCTGCTAAACCCAATGCAGTCTGTCATGGAGTTTACCAGTCACATTGGGATTACAAGTCCCTCAGGAATAGTGCAAGTCGAGAGTGTTTCACAGGACATCGCTTCGGAAAGCATATCACTGATTGTGTGTGATATTCCTGACTCCCCTGGTACTGCCCTGTTTCTCAGGGGCCAGTCTGTGATCCCTTGTATTCCCACGTTCAGACTCCTGAGAGTAAAAAGTTATATATGCATGTATTATTCTTTAATCCTGAAGCTGAGGTGGGTTGGGGGGAATACCAGGCTCTTTTCTTACCATCTTGCAATGGCTCCCAAAGAAGAACGAGTCTACTCTTCAGATGATTGAACATCTCATTATTATGAAAAATATAGTAGGGTGCATACCATGCTTTCAAAACACAGTCAATAGCATAGCACATAATATCGGGCCTCCACTTCAAAATGTAGTGAGGGGCCCCATAGATTATTGCTTGCTACATGTATTCAAAGGTCTTGGGGTGAAGGTGGGGGCTTCTCCAGGATTGTGAGCCCTCGCACTGCGAGGACTGCAAAGCCTACATTATGCATTTTGCCTTACAAATGCAAGAAAATCAATGGATGAGAGCCCTGCCCTAGATCCTTGGTTCAAAAAATCCCAGCATTCGTGACTTGAAACATAATTGAATTATTTTCTCTATTTATTTGACATTATCTTTTTTATTTATGCATTTGTCATATGATAATATCCCACTCATCACGTCTCATCTCAATCAAACTTTCTCAATGGCCCACCTTCTTGAGTTGTTATAAAAGTATTAACGTCTAATTTTTATTCAGTTTTTATATTATCATATGCCTAGTCCTAATGTTTAGTATGTTTAAAGTCCTTAACAATTTCTTGGTGAAGTAGAGTTTCTTTTGTAATTGGGTTTGAATTATGGGTGGCCGAAATTGCAAATATTTTCTTTGTGTAATATGTTTGATTTTTGTGAAAATTGTGTATACTCTATGGAATATGTTTCACCAATCTGCACGTAAATTGTACGTTGAGGTATACATATTGTCCAAAAGTCAAGCACCATACTTGGTGTAGACTGGTTTGAAAAGAAAATGTTGCAGCTGATGCACACATCAGTTTCACAAATCCCACAAGGTATTTTGAGCTCTAACCAGTTTTCCAGGGGCGAACATTATGTGAATGAGCACGCCTAGTAGGAAAATAAATGACGCAAAATAGCTCTGGTAATGTAGAAATCTACCGTCAATATAGGACCGAGAAAGGATGATGAGAGAGGATGTACCTTCAGCGCTTACATCTGTAACACAAAAATAATTAAACGAATCCTAAATAAGTAACAGTTTCTTCACGTTGCTGTTCTTTGGAAGGCTTATATTCTTGTTTCCAAATGTTCCTTCCTTAAAAAGAGTGACATTATTATAATTTCTTAGCATCATGGATGTCAATTCACCAAAATGCCAGGGGCAGCGGGAGTGACATCACACACCATTTCATCTTTACCTTCACTCATACACACATCCTTACACATACAGACACATTCACTACTACCACTCACACACACACTCTTTTACATAAGCACACTCTCACCCACGAGCATAAACACAACAGACATTTAAAAGTATCTTTTACTTACCTCAGCTATCAAGGAGGGTCATTTCCAACTAGTTGTAATCCATTTTTATTACATTAATAGTAAATAATACAATATCAGTCACTATTTGTGTAATAAAAAACTGATTGAAAATAAGGAAGAGGAGCCCAGGCAACGTCCGTAAGGACGAGCTGCCTCTGTGGTTCTGGGCACTGATTTTGCTACCTCTATGGCCAGCGGTTGTAAAAGCAGTCCCTGGGGTTGCAAGGGCCAAGCTGAGGGTTACAGCTACGACCCGTGGCGACCCCTAAATGACGTCCATGCTTAGCATATGTTTTTGCTTTTCAAACTTCCCAGGTTCCAAGTGCGCTATAGTTGTAAAGTTCGAATTTATAGAATGTGTGTTTTCTGTACTATTTTACAAAGGCATATCTTTCAACAGTACATTTCTGTCTGCAGATAGGGCACACATATGTGTTCTCCAGGCACAGACTGGGAGAGTGATTCCTATCTATGACATCAAGTGCCCTATTCACAGTTTAAAGCCGCCGAACCAACCTTTCACTGCCGGTGGAGACCCGTCCTCATTTCTAAAGAGGGGCAGGGATACCCGTGTAGGCGGGTGAAGTGACTAACTTCAACTGCCTGCTACAGGATGACTGGCAGCTCGAGGGGATCCCTGTGCCATCATTTCAAGTTGCATCCCTGGGTTAGGGAGCAGGAGTGGGTGCGCAATGTATGTGTGCCACCTCTACTTGGTGGATAGGGAGAGTGGTTCCTGACTGCCTCTTTGCCGCTGTGCCTGTGTGTGTAATATGACCCGGACACAAAATCAAAGGGTTCCCTCGTTTGCATGGGTAATGACCCCACGCTAATAAGAAAGACCACCATGAGAATGCACTGTTACACATTTAGGGGGTTATTACAACTTTGGAGGAGGTGTTAATCCGTCCCAAAAGTGACGGTAAAGTGACGGATATACCACCAGCTGTATTACGAGTCCATTATATCCTATGAAACTCATAATACGGCTGGTGGTAAATCTGTCACTTTACTGTCACTTTTGGGACGGATTAACACCTCCTCCAAAGTTGTAATAACCCCCTAAGTGCCCCTGCAGTCTATGTTACAGAAGGGGGCGCACACACGGTTCCAGATTCCTTCTGTTATATCACAGTGCCCCGAGGGTGCACAAAGGGAGCAATCATGACCCTTATCTCACCAGGGAACTCTGCATTATGTGGCCCCTGAACTATCAATATTTGTTAAACCCTCATTTCCATGTACATTTTAGTGCTCACGATCTTCTAACAAATATTTATATTAATAAAGTTCAGTTTAAGTTATTGGGCTGGAGGTAACTTAATTGATATGTGTAACCCCTGAAATATCACGTCTCAAATTTGCCAGAGACTTCGAACTTAAACGCCAATGCAGGAATTATGTTGGCACCCAGTAGCTGATTTATGTCTGCCATCTAAGCTGAAATAATTCCATTACCATTGATTCACATTGTGATGAAATCTAAGACATATTCAGAGTGGTGTCCTCAGTCAGTAGGAGCCATAGAGAGTAGGCAACCTGTGTAATTTATCAAATACTGCTTTTTTAAATAGTCAGCGGATGTAATCGTACCATTTATTGATAATGTTTCATCTCTAACCTCCTGGGTGCAGACAACTGTGGCTACCTCCTCCCAAAATTCCTATGATTGTCCAAGTCTTAGCAAATTGTTTCTTGATATGTGATTCATGCAAACCCGAGTGCGGGATTGACAAGGATTTTTTTGATTATTAAGTGTGATGTATGTCTTCCAACTCTTGAGAAAGTCAGGAATGCAGCATTTTCACCAAAAATCTTTGTGGATCCGTCCCTGTATTAAATGGATCAGTTTTTTGGAGAAACATGTGCAATCATCAATTAAACTGTATGTTAAAAATTCAAAGGTCCCAGGTGTTGACACCTTTTATTAGAAAATACTGAAAATATGTCATATATGGTGCAACTCTGATGGGAGGTTTTGAGCCACTATAGAAGAGTAAAGTCCTTTGACTTAAAAAAAAAGTCATCCAGTATATTGCCTACTACTTCATCATAGTATGTGTAATTTAAATAAAAGTAAAACTTATAGCCAACAAGCGATGGGCATAATGGTTGCTAAAGACTTCAAACATGATTTTTAGTCCTGAGATGACTGCACATTACTATCATTGCAGCCTCCGGTAGAAGGGCTATACGATGTCAGAACATTACACCCTTTGAGGTAGATTGGGCATTGCATGTGCTTCTCTGATCCTGGAGACCACGTGCTCAGATGGGATAAAGAATAATCTGCTAAATGATTGAAGCAGCTGAATTTGAACGCTTTATTTCAATTTTAAATTTATCCTTTTTATCTGTATTAAGAAGGCATATGCACTGTAATAAAGTGCCACCCTCTGCATTTTACATTTCACAACAACATTGTAGAGCTCAAGTTTCAAGTTGTATTTTATCTACGGAACTCCCATGGAGGTCCACATAAGACAAACATATAAAAAAGAAACCATTAAAATAGAAAAACAAAACCTTCATAGACAATTTACACTTCCCAACTAAAAAAAGAATTTGATAATTGAATTAATACAAAGATAAAAAGCATTTTTTTTAAAGTTTAAAATTCTATAGTAAAACATTTCATTTGGGGGAGAAGAGAAGGCCTGTAATATTTCTGAAGCAGTGCGTAGGGAGAGTTTGAGACAGATAGGACGTAACCTTCTACGATGGAATAACAGCAAGGCCAGACATATGAAAACAACATGATTCAGGTCTTGATCACCATTTTGACCGAGATTACAAACGGCTGCAGATCCATACCATGTAGTCCACAATGTATTGATAGGGAAAAGCCCCTGTCGCAGTAGGAGCCAGGGTCTTCTGACCACATGAGACAGATTCCAGCTGAGGTAGGACTGCATTTCCTTTAATAGTATAGTGTCAGTTACAAATTGGAAGCCATGCCTGTGTGCACAGGCCTTTTTATCCAGGCAGAGGCTGGCGGACCAAGTTACTTACCTAATTATGGATTTTAGCTGTAACGGAGGAAGTTTGGGAATTGAGACAGGATCTAACTGTAAGAGATCTGTGTTATATGTAAAATTCCTGCCATTCGTGTATTTCATCCTGCTGCTGGCTGAAATTTCTTTTTTTAACAGTGACCTCAGAGAGTCATCACCACAAGTCATCAAGCTAACTGCCCAGCGTACAACCCCGGCCAGCCCTTAAACAAATGTGCTTCGCAAGCACATCTCAAGCCTTAAGGTTGTTGTTGAGAGGGCAGAGATGGTGAATATAATATTCCTCAAGACGCAGCCCTTTAGTTTATCTAGAAAACTCCATTTAGAAACTTCAACATGCTCTAGGGCATAAAGTAAAGACAGGGATATGTTTGCCCAGTGTACCTTTAAGAGGTGTTTGAAATGTTCTTACCGGTTGCCCTTTAGAGGGCGTTCAAGCCATTAGCTTAGGATAGAGCTTTGCGTTGGTTATGTTCTATGTGTGCCCTGTCGCTGAGGTTCCCACAAACAATTTTACCCAAAAAAGGTACATGAATTTACCCTTTCGAGTTTCTGAGCTCCCAATGACCTGCAGAATCTGTTGTATTTATACCTTTTTTTACAGTGAAAACAGAGGATTTTACTTTTGAAGCAATTTATTTTAGGAAGTGGGCTTCTGTGAATTGCCCTAGGGCTTGAAGGCATTTATTGGGTAAGTCAGAGATATACAAGGAAATCAGGAACTGGGCCAGCATACAACCTTGTTATAAACCATTTTAAGTTGGGATTTCATGGAACAAGCATCTATCTCCCTTAACAGTACCCAACACCAGGTAGAGGAATGGCGGGCAATCACTAGATCTAAGAGAATACCTGGCATGCCTAATCTTGAGAGCTTTTTCCACAGCGTTGGCCCAATCTACCGTATCAAACGCTGCAGAGAAATCGATAAAGACTGCATAAATCACCCCCCCCCCTCTAAAGGAGACATATTTCTCATTTATTACCTGATGGGCCAAGATGTTATCAATTGTACCATGCTTGTCTCTAAAGCCAAATTGCTCTAGAGGGATGATTTTGTTCCTTTCTGCCCAGTCGCTAATCTGGGAAAGCAAATAATTAGCGGATATTTTGCCAACCACATTCAGCAGAGCAATTTGGCGATAGTTCCTGGGACAGTTGTGGTTCCCTTTCTTATATAGGGGAACAATTACACTACTACTATCTGATTTCATAACAGCACTGAAAGACCTAGGACAGGATTTTACTCCAGGTAAGAATATCATGTTTTATAGCTGTTAGAAATGGGGTCTTTGGTTGGCAGTCAAATTACCCCCTGTCCAAGTAAGGACCCTCACTCTGGTCAGGGTAAAGGAGACTCACCGCAGCTAACCCCCGTTTCCCCCCTTGGTAGCTTGGCACAAGCAGACAGGCTTAACTTCAGAGTGATAGGTGTAAAGTATTTGTACCAACACACAGTAACTTAATGAAAACACTACAAAATGAAACATCGCAGGTTTAGAAAAGTAGGAAACATTTATCTAAACAAAGCAAGACCAAAATGCCAAAAATCCACAATACACAAGTCATCACAAAAAATGCGTAAAGAGTCTTCATGTAATTTTAAACACAACGCTAACGCAGTTAGCGTGAAAATGTACCTTGGGTGCGCGACAAATAACCCCGCACGGACGAGTGTGCGTCAAAAAGGGCTTGCGATGCGTCAGTTTCACTCACAAGCGAGACCTTGCGTCATTTCTCCTTTTGTCGGGTCGGGGTACGTCGTTTCTTCTCTCTGCAGGAGAGCGATCTGTCGATCCGGTCAGCACTCTCGGGTCCGGGCAGGCCTTGCGTTGTTTTTACACACCCAGCGGTACTTGCATCAGAAATCCAGCAGCACGATGATACAAAAACCACACAGGGCGGGTTGCGATCTATCCAGCCTCCATCAGAGATGCTGTGCATCATTTCTCCAGCCCCAGGCGTCGATCTTTGGGTCGCGTTGCAGGCGAGTGTCGATTTTCAGCCGCAAAGCCGGCGGCGTGTCGGTTTTTCAGCCGCAGGTCAGAGTTGCGTTGTTCTTTTCCCCGTACCACTTTCTGTGCATGGATTTCTCACTCTTGGGCTGCCAGATTCTCTTTTCAGGGTCCCAGGAACTGGATGGCCACCACTTGGCAGAGTAGGAGTCTCTCCAGAGGCTCCAGGTGCTGGCAAAGAGAAGTCTTTGCTGTCCCTGAGACTTCAAACAACAGGAGGCAAGCTCTAAATCAAGCCCTTGGAGATCTTCACAAGATGGAAGGCACACAAAGTCCAGTCTTTGCCCTCTTACTCTGGCAGATGCAGCAACTGCAGGGTAGCCCCACAAAGCACAGTCACAGGCAGGGCAGCTCTTCTTCCTCAGCTCTTCAGCTCTTCAGAAGTGTCCTAAAGTCTGTGCTTTTTGCTGCCCTTCTTAAACTCATTTTCTTCTTTGAAGTAGGCCTACTTCAAAGCAAAGTCTCTCTTGATTGTGAAATCCTGCCTTGCCCAGGCCAGGCCCCAGACACTCACCAGGGGGTTGGAGACTGCATTGTGTGAGGGCAGGCACATCCCTTTCAGGTGTGAAGGACCTCTCCTCCCCTCCCTCTTAACACAGATGGCTCATCAGGAAATGCAGACTACACCCCAGCTCCCTTTGTGTCAGTGTCTAGTGTGAGGTGCAACCAACCCAACTGTCAAACTGACCCAGGCAGGGAATCCACAAACAGGCAGAGTCACAGAAATGGTATAAGCAAGAAAATGCTCACTTTCTAAAAGTGGCATTTTCAAACACACAATCGTAAAATCAACTTTACTCAAAAATGTATTTTTAAATTGTGAGCTCAGAGACCCCAAACTCCACATGTCTATCCACTCCCAAAGAGAATCTACACTTTAATCCTATTTAAAGGTAGCCCCCATGTTAACCTTGCAACAGTGAAAAATGTATTTAGCAGTATTTCACTGTCAGGACACATAAAACACATTAGTGTATGTTCTACCTTGACCATACACTGCACCCTGCCCTTGGGGCTACCTAAGGCCTACCTTAGGGGTGCCTTACATGTAAGAAAAGGGAAGGTTTAGGCCTGGCAAGTGGTACACTTGCCAAGTCGAACTTACAGTTAAAACTGCACACACAGACACTGCAGTGGCAGGTCTGAGACATGATTACATAGCTACTTATGTGGGTGGCACAACCAGTGCTGCAGGCCCACTAGTAGCATTTGATTTACAGGCCTGGGCACCTCTAGTGCACTTTACTAGGGACTTACTAGTACATCAAATATGCCAATCATGGATAAGCCAATTACATACACATTTTGTATCGGAGCACTTGCACTTTAGCACTGAATAGCAGTAGTATAGTGCCCAGAGTAACAAAAACCGCAAAAACATAGTCCAGCACACATAAACAACCTGGGAAACAGAGGCAAAAAGTTAAGGGAGACCACAGCAAGGATGAAAAGTCTTACAATAGCCAATACGGGTGCTAGCGCAGGTGTTTTAATAAAAATTACTAATGAGTGTTCATGTATTCTGAATAAGTGATTTGTGTAGAAAAATAACAACGTAGAAAAAGAATGCACATATTTGAAAATGTGATTACGAAGAATGGCCACCAATGTTAACGACATGTACTAATCAATGATTTAATAATATGAAATATTGAGCATTTGTTAGATTAATTAATAATATGTCATATTAAGGGTTATGCAGTAAGCTTTAGCTTTACTAATAATAGGCCTTAACTTAGCGAGTGTCATGGCCTAAATGCCATTGACGTTTCAATGGCAAGTTTTCTTAACGTTTAATAAAATGGCTGTCCTAGAGTGTTAAACTATGATTTCTATTGTACTGTTTAAATGTGCTCATAACAGAAGCTTTCTCACGAGAAGATGATGTTCCTGTTAATGTGTAATGTGTGTGAGACTGTCTTTCTCAGGGCAAGAACAACAGAGCTACTGACTGGAGTCGAAGCTGCAACAATATTGTTACCCGACAAACCGGATGATGAGGACATTGCAAGACAAACCAATGAACGACATGTGAACAGAGTAATAGTAGAATTCATAGATTTGGAATTTTAGTTTTATTGGACAAAGTGTGAACATGTGATTAACTGACCAACAGGGATTTGGGAAGTAGTTTTACTAGTTTTAATATAACAATACTACACTGAGAGAAGTCACCATCATTGCCCATTTTCTTGCTGGCCGAAAGGTCAATATTTCTTGTGCGTCTTGACAAAAGGCATGCCTAACTTTAATGCTTAGAGACTGCACATTTTCTGAACTTTAATGCTGAATCCTGATGCCTTGCTGATCGACTGATGTCCTGAAGCCGAAGACTGACTCTGCTTGCTGATCCTCATTGAGGATACATAGTATGACTTAAACTGTTGATTATTATGCATATTTGCTTTTCCTTTCTAGGTACCAACTGCATTGTTTTGATAGAGCCAATGTTAGAAGTTTTCCAAATTTGTGTTATTAAATTGCTTTGCACGAAGCCCAACATGCTGATTCTAATCTTATGTTAGTTAAGGATCCTCACTAGTGAAATCATGATAACAGGGATTTAAGTTGATGAATTTCTCTGTTAAACTTAGGGCCATATTTATACTTTTTGATGCACAACTGCGCCAACGCAGTTGTGCGTCAAAAAAGTTAACGCCGGCTAACGCCATTCCAAAGCGCCATGCGGGCGCCTTATTTATGGAATGACGTTACCCGGCGCAGCTGACTGGTGTGCGTCAAAAAAAATGACCCACACCAGGCAGCGCCGGCGTAGGGGAAAATGGAGCTTGGGCGTCAAAAAATGGAGCAAGTCAGGTTGAAGCAAAATATTGGCCTCAACCCGATTTGCGCCATTTTTTTTTACTCCCAACCCCCATTGAAATGACTCCTGTCTTAGCACAGACAGGAGTCATGCCCCCTTGCCCAATGGCCATGCCCAGGGGACTTATGTCCCCTGGGCATGGTCATTGGGCATAGTGGCATGTAGGGGGGCACAAATCAGGCCCCCCTATGCCACAAAATAATTAAAAATAAAATACTTACCTGAACTTACCTTAAGTTCCCTGGGATGGGTCCCTCCGTCCTTGGGCATCCTCCTGGGGTGGGCAAGGGTGGCAGGGGGTGTCCCTGGGGGCATGGGAGGGCACCTCTGGGCTCCTTCCGAGCCCACAGGTCCCTTAACGCCTGCCCTGACCAGGCGTTAAAAAATGACGCAAAAGCGGCTGGACGTCATTTTTTCTGACCCGCCCACTCCCATGCGTCATTTTTGCACGGGAGTTTAAATAAGGCGCACATGCCTTGGAGTAATTTTTTAGACGGGAACGCCTACCTTGCATATCATTAATGCAAGGTAGGTGTCCACGCTAAAAAATGACGCAAACTCCAAGATCTTTGGCGCTAGACGGGTCTAACGCCAAAGTATAAATATGGAGTTAGCTTTGCGTCGGATTTGCGTAAAAAAAAAGACGCAATTCCGGCGCAAACAGAGTATAAATATGCCCCTTAATGTATGTAATCACTTTGATGCAGTTGACTTTGTTATTGATTTGCACCATAACATTAGAATGTGTTGTAGTTCAAGCTTTGATTAGATTACATTTCTTCCGTTGCTTTGGACAGCCGTATTGTTTCTGTATGTGTTTTATTTGATATTGAGATTAATCTACATGACCTCAGCATTGTTAATTTAGGGAAATAAATATTCTAACTTTTACTAAAAGGTGTGGTTATTCATGATGGAAAGGTAATTGTGCGTGGCAATTACTGACTCCATTGATTATTACTGTTATTGATTGTAGATGATTATTGAATATGGAGTATTGGTTATTGATTATGTACTGGAGCTATGGTAAGAACATCTTAATTGCAAGTCAACAGGTTCATTGGCCTATTTGCGGCCCCTTGTAAGTTTACTTGTTAAGGTCAGACACGCTAACACAGGGATTTCATCAGGACCCATTGCAGCCCAGCAACACATGTCTCTAATAACATCCTCAATTTCTTTCATAGTTGGGTATGTGTATGAGGGGTCGGCACCAGTTTGAGAAACCTCCACAGCATTCCCATTGAATGCATAGAGATCAGATAGGAAAGTGGTCAGCTTGTTTCGTTGATGACAATTGGAAGAGATCTAGTTCTCGAGCCACACCCATCTCCTACCAATGACCAGAAACACTGTGAATGGCTGTTAAAAGCTGCTTCCCTTACATCAATCCAGAATCTGTCACTAGTATCTCTTTTTGGACGTACTCTTAAATGCCTCCTTCTTCTTTTTAATAAGCCCAACTAAATATGTCTTTCAAAAGTGTATTCCCTGTATGCTTGCAAGTAAGGGCATTGATTTCTCTGATCAGAAAAAGTAGGTAGCAGGGTTTTACCATATGCTTGATCTGGGCCTTCTGGTGGGTAATTGTAACTAGCTGCTGCATAAACTCAGAGAATTTCTCCAAAACATTTCCTGCCCAGTTTTCAAGATTGCCAGAGACGGTCTCTAGAATACCTTCAAGCCCCTTACTCCTTAAAAAGGAACACTGCATTCTGCCAGTTTTAGTATTAAATCTTGATATTGACCCCTCCAGGCTCCAGAAATCATGGCGAGAACTCTTTCAAGTTAATAGATGCTACCAGAGTATTATGATCACTTAGTTCAGTCTCTATCAATTTTATATCCTGTACCAAGGAGAATGCCTGATAGCTGGTTACCACATAATATAGAATAGCAGTGCCCCCCAAAGATTTGTGAGTGTGGTGGGCTGGCAAATCGGAAGGGAGCCACCATTCGCTATGATACAGTCACTCGTTTTCAAGTGCTCAAGGAGAAGCTTCCCACGCTTATCAGTTCTTATTTTATGGGAAACACACAAGTGGGAATTCCAAATGCTTCCTCTTTTTCCACATCCCAGAATTGTAAGAGGGCTGGATTAGAAATTTTACAGTTTAAGTCCCCAACCATGATAATTTAAATTGGCTTCCTATCACAAAGCTTGTTGATAAAAAGGAATATCTTAGCTAAGAGGCTATTGTGGGTGGCACCAGGGGGATATAGGAGTTTACCAATGCCAGAGGAGCTCCATCAGACCCTTCTCCAACACTCTATAAAATTATAGCCAAGAACAGATTGCTGGGATCTCTATAACATTCGTAGCACCAGTTAAGCCTATTGTTCAGCAAGCAGGCTAACCCACCCTTAGCACGGCCTCTCTTTGAGGGGGTTGTGTTACAGCAAAGCGAATAATATTTGTCGCACAAGAGCTCCCCAGTGGACCAAGTCTCTTGTGGGCAGATTATGTCTGCATTTAGAGTGTTCAAAAACTCATCCCCCCCTTATTTTTTATGCAGCAACGTTTATTGCAACTGTGATTGTACTATAGGACGGGATATTGTGGAGGAGCAGCTTAACGCTGGCGTGGCCAATTCCAAGAGTAGGTGTTGATACTTAATTCTTGGGGTGTACTCATCAGGGGGGGGTCCGTAAGTGGCACTTCCCTGCCGTATTTTCCTAGAGAGATTTTTCAACCCTGTTGATCGAGAGGGTAGTTGTCGGGGTTACTTAGGGGAAATGACGTGTGCTTCCCAGCACCTTCATGGAGATACTGTGAGACCTTACCAGTTAGCATGCTCCCCGCAACACTCAAAATAGGGACAACATCAATACCTTTACATTGTAGCCATTCAGAATTATTTAAAATTTTGTTGACTATCAATTTTGAGAAAAAAACCACTCTTGTTTTGGGGTCAAAACCCGAGTCCTCCATAGATACCAAGTATAAGTCATTACTTTCAATTAGACTAAGCGACTCTATCTTCGAAAAACACTTTAGAAGTAGAGATCTATTTAGGAATAGGTCTGTGTCAAACAGAAGCATGAAGTCTAAAGCCAAAGTGTCCACATAATTTCAGCTATTCTTCCTTCTTGAGAGTGGTGACTGGTCCGGCCGAGGCTTGAGACAAGTTGGGCCCCAAAACGGTTGTGCTAGGGGATTCAAAAGTAGCATACTTGACTGTGATGGAGGCGTATTTTGGCTCAAGATTGTGCCATCCATATCTGTCCCGCAGGGAGAACATAGAGGAATGTCCAGTACTCGAGATTCAATGATTGCAATATAGTGTGGTAGAATGGGATCCTCCAGGGTTAGAGGTTTTTGTGGCATAGAGGGAGCCTCAAAGAAATGCACCTTTCTACAATCTTTTTTAGGAATCCTTTGATTTAGTTTTTTGACCCTCTTGGGAGTTTTCTTTTTGCACATAGACTTTTGCATTGATGGACAGGGTTCTCCGGTCACTCTGTTTGCATTTACTTTGGAGATCAAAATTCTGGTGACAAATCACTCAATACAAATCTGATAGTCTACCGGGCTCTAGATAGAAAATGAGTTTGTGGGTAGTACCTTAACCTGAGGCTTACTGTCCTGGAAGCAGAAGTAAATCCCAGGATGAGTAACCATGGTCTCTGCAACACAATGCTGTCCTGACTTTCTTTTCATTGTGATGTGAATGATTCGGAGTTGCCTCTTTTGCTAGTGATTAGTTCTTTTAGTGTGGCTGTGAGAGTGTCAAAGATACAGTCAGATACCCAACACATTTTTCCAATAGATTTAGAATAGATGATAGTCTCTCTAGGCTAAGGAGAGAGGAAGAAACCTGTACATTTTTATCTGGGGGATTACTTGGAAGGTTGACATTTACGCTTAACTCAGAAGTCACTGAGGAATGTGAGCATAATGAAGGATGGTTAGAAGGGGTACTGCTAAAGAGCTGCAAGCCCCTGGACAATGGCAGGGGAGAAGGCTGGAGCTTATTCTCTCCCTGGTGAGGACCATATCTTTCATATAATCCTAAATCCATATCTGGAAGTGTGAAGTCATCCAACAGATCTTCCAAGTCAATACTTTGGGAGGAGCTTCTTTCACAGCTCCAATGGGCGGGCGGGCCCTCCCTTTGCTTGAAGGGGCAAAACAGTCAGAATTACAAGCTGAATGGGGGATGGCACTGGGGGATGGCGAGGCAACTTTCCACCATAGGCCTCAGTGTGGGAGAAGGATCCTAGGGAAGTGGAGGAATCCTGAAAGGCTTCTTCTGAGACGTTAATGCTTGCTAACTCCTTGAAACTAGTATGCTGTAGTTTTCCCAGCAGAGGTATGACCCTGCCGCCAGAGGGTCTAGACTCCGAGGAATCAGAAGGAGCCTTCTCTTTGTCCCAGAGAGAAATTGATTTCTACATTTCAGTCCATGGCAAATGAACCCTTATTGCAGAGAGGGTTGGATTTGGTTTTGGAACAAGAGCTCCTGGGAGAAGACGGCCAGATCTCAATTTTTGCGTGGTCATTGTGCCTTTTCAATGCCTATAGTAGTCAGTTACAGGTGTTGCTTTCTGCTTTCCTTAGGTGCCGTGAAATATTTTGGTGAGCAGATAATTCTGCTGGGAAGCTTGGGGTGCAGATGACAGTCCAGCAAAAGAAGGGATGCACTGCCTTTGAGTCCAATTAGGGGTATATTGACTGTCAAGGCAGCAATACCTTATGGGGAAGGCTGGCGGGAGTTACAACTAGGAAGGGGAGAAAGGCAACAAGCCGCACCATGAGGAGTCTGTGGCCGCCTCTGTTGCCCAGACACTGTTGACCTCTCTTGTAAGATACCTCCCCTCAGTTGCTCTGGGGAGCCCAGTGGGACACCCAAGCCTTCCAGTAGACTTTTAAATCTTTTCCAGATGTGTAGCTCCCGATGCTGGCAGCCGGGGTGTTGGATGCGCTGCACGCGTCTTCTCTGAGGGCAGGTTGTGCTGGAAAGGGCACAGTGAACACAGATCTCGCGGTCCCTTTCAGAGGCGGGCTGTGTGATGGACCAGAACGGCCAGATTTTCTGCCCCCAGGTGCAGGAGCATCCTTCGATCACAGACTCACTGCTGCTGGGAGTTTGTGGTCTGAAGCTTGTGGACAGGGGCCTCCAAGTCCAAGATCAGTGTTGCAGCATTCTTAGTATGGTAGGCTGTGCTGGCACACGCCTACTGTACAGCCTATGTATCCTGCACGACTTCCTCAATGGAGCCCCACGTTTGATTGGGGTCCTCCGCCCTGCCACTTGACTGCAGCAGCAGCTTGCTGGCTGAATGTCTAGCCCTCTCGGCTTGCAGATCTGCATCTTAGTGTCCTTCTGGGGGGCCACCTCGCAATGCGCTGAGCGGTATTAGCACAGTCCGTGGTTCAGTTTGTGGCCTGCGTGGTACCCTTCAATGGCAGAGGGCTTGGGCACCGGGGGAGAGCCAGGGGGGATAGTGTCCTGCAGTCCTCTGGCAGAGCGGGAAGTTGGTAGGGCCCCCTTGCCATGAGGGGCGGTCTCCTCTGTGTGTGCCCCTGAGGGAGGAGGGTTGGGAGGTGCTGAGGGACAGGAGGACATCCAAACGGCACACACTTTTGCCTCCAACCTCTGACCGGGCCACCAGGCACCAAACATGCTGCACTGCGGCTCCAGCGACTCTTCACGGATGTGGCAATCGACCTCTTGATCAGACTCCCAGGCTCCCGAAGTCCCGGCTTCTGTGGCTCTGTTCATGACAGCCTCTCGGGACAGCCGACGGGTAGCAGCCGGCAATCCATCTCACAGGATTGCGGCTTCAGACACGTCATAACGTCAGGTCTCATCTCGCCTACCAATCCTTTCCCGTAGAGAGCCCCCTATGTTCCCACCACACAGGAATAGAGGAACATCGAAAACGAGATCCTGATTACTCCAGACGTAAAAAAATCTTACCACTCTGAGGGTGCACAGTGTCCAAGCTGAGGAGTTGCCATTGTAGACCTGAAAGTCATCCCACTGTGGGGTGAGAAAGCCTACTCCTGGAAAAGATCAATAACTAGCAAAAGCCCAACAAGCTTCACAGGAAAAAAAAGGTGAGAAAAGTTACATGGTAACCTGCAAATAAGATTTACTGTCGACAGGTTCATTTTTGATCATTAAAACGCACAAGTGTTCCGTTTCCACTATCACTCTCATCAACAAAGAGAATACATTTAAAACATAAGCTAGTTTTTGCTTGTAAGATACTAAAGAATAATTGATCAAGTTACCATCAAGCTTTAAGCTCTTGCAAGTCCAAGTTTAGCTTGAGGTTAAATAGCATAGAGCCACATCACAAGTGGCCCATAAAATGGGCCAATATTCCCGCTGCCACAAAGAATTACCAGTACCAAATGCGGGGGTACATCTGCCAAGCTTTGGGGAAAGGCATGCTTTGCGTTAAAATGGAAGGAATCAGTGTTCTTCACACCAATTTCCATATCTGTTCACCCATTTTCATTTGAGTGCATCACCCATACTTTTTGCCAGTATGGAGCAGTCTAAGACCCTGGCCGAAAAACTCCGGATCCACTGTGTTCCTCCATATCTTGTGATTCTGATCAGACTGATAACTTTCGTTACCTCTTCCTGAGGGAATTAGGGTGACCCACAAATTTGATAATGGAGCCAGTGATGAATTGAACAAGAATGTTGAAGTGTCTTTAGAATAGTCAGTTAGACAGTCATACGAATCTTTAAGAGAAATTATACCACAAATCACATCTTCAGAATAGCTATTACAATACAGTATAAAAAGGCAGCACAATTATTCATTTCAAAATCCCAACCTCTGGAATGTTGACTGATTTACAAAGCCAGAAAGAAGAAACCATGTACTCAGCTATTTTGTGAGTTTCTACATTTATGTACTAGTCAAGTGTATTTAAAATATGTAATACATCCATGGAACCAGAGGTCTGCAAATTAAAGACTGATAGCCAATATGAGCTTGCCTAGGGTGCAGTTGGTAGAGGACGATACTTTGTGAAATGATCGTCTTCTGCAGTTGAGAAATGTTGCAAATTGTTGTGACTTTAGAAAGTAATCAAGAACAATTTTGCCGATTATATGGTTCCTGGAGAAAGTATTTTAAGTTGGTTAGCTTGCAGAGTAAAGCAGTTAACCTTGGGTGACATTCCCTTAATCACGGGCCTCCTCCAATAAAGACTTTGAAGTGAAAGTTTTAAATTGCTATCCAGAATGACAGAACGTTGTGGTGTGCCCTGAGACATAAACAGAGATACAGCCATAGAAACCAAGCTGAAGGTATAGTCTAGATGACAGCGAAAATGGACCAGGTTGGGAGAACCAAGATCTAAAACCTAGAAAAGATCTGTACTATACTGTTCCTGTGACTAAACAAAAGATTTGAAGGCCAGAAAGGCCATCTGATAAAATGGTACCCATTGGCCAGTTTTGCTCATCGAATTATACAGCAATGGTTCCGGGAAACAGGATGCCAAGTTTTTTCCACAAAGTGAAATGGCCAGGGAGAATCGAAGAAAAGCAAAACAACATTAATATTTAGATAAGTGGTTTAATTCACCAAGAATGAAAACACCTGTAAAACAGGTCCAAGAAAGAAGAGAAGGAGAGCAGATTCCTTTGCTTGGAAACCGTGGCATTTATATCACACACGTCCACCAATCCAATCTTTATAAAACACTCCAATCTATAGATGGCTTGATTAAGTGAATGGTTTGTCGATATGTATAAAATGAGGCTGACCAAAAGAAGAAGATTTGCACTGATATCTTTCTATCCCTATGAAGAAGTGTGAAGTGCGCATGAGCAAAGACTTTGGGGATGATTTAGGGTTTGGTGGACATGGCTCTCCACTACAAATTAAATGTAGTGGAGTACCCTATACGTCTAACCCTTGGTCTAGCCCCTAAATCAAGAGTTGAACAGGCTGTCATCTTTTCAATAGTGATGCCCGTATTTGATCTGTCATCTGAAAGCCTAATCTGACAGTCTAATGTGGTACGAGCCATCCGATTAAGGACATCAGGGTATATATCCCATTTAGACCAGAAGGATTGATTTATTTCTGTATGCAACCACCAGGAAACACTGGCAGTACCAAACTGAAAAAAATAGAAAAATTACCCACAAACCATGGGGGAAATTTCCAGGTTATGGAGGTCATTCATTTGTCAATAACAAACTCCTGCTTTGAGAGTTTCTTTTGGAAGAACAAACAAAATCTGGTGCACAGCTCCCTCAAAGACAGCAGCAGTGCACCCAACATTAATTGTCATCAGAGGAACTGCTGTGACAAGCCGTTCCTATGAAAGCTAAGTGATCACAACTGGGCCGGAAGTGATTTCTAAATGTGATGGAGGCAATCTGCTAAACTATAAATTACCCCCTTTATCTTTAAAAATTATAAATAAAAGTGATGGAGGCCTTTCCACTTTCGTGATGCTTCTTTATTCTCAAATCGCCAGGTACAGGATTGAGCCAAAGCAATTTGCTAGACAGTAACTATGATGTATTTTGTCATACTGAACTGAACTGTGCCACTCAGCACAAACTACCTTCTTGCGATGTACTTCACAGATCCCTTAAAAAAGAGACATTTTGTGAAACACGATGTTGTTCAAAATGTTCATTTTTAAGGATTTCCAGTTCTACTGGTGTAAGGGCCATTTGTCTGGATAGATATGTGTCCCGCTCTTGAACGCCAGTTTTTATTAATAATTTACTGTTAGAATTCTGTGATCTTAGATTAAAAAGAGCCAGATGCATTGCCTGTGTCCTGACATCGGTAAATGGTGTGTCTGTGTGTGTGCCAGGTGAGCTTGCATTACACTTAAGTGTTAGTGATGAGAGAGTTGAACCCTAAAAGTATGTGTGTGAGCCTTTTATCATTTATTTTGCACGCGTGCAGGTGGCTGGCACAAGTGTGCATCAGCACTCATTTCTGAGGACAAGGACCTATTTTTCATCATCAGATTTTGACCTAGGAGCACTGATACTCAATGTTCGTCCCGGGGGCCGCATGCAGCCCGCCAGGCCCTTAGTTGGGTCCCTCCTTGTGAACATTCCATTGCTATTTGAAGTCTGAATCAGTGAAAGCAGCTACTTTCATGTCAGAGTGATTTATTACCGAAAAGTAAACATACAATTCAACACACACAAGGCACACAGCAGAAATGTGCAGAAGAGGAAATTAATAAATTTCTAATGCACTATAGCATAGCATATTAGGGTTTTAAAAAGTATATTATTTACTTTTTTCAAGACTACTTTCATAGGTGATATTGTCTCACCTAATTTTCTCTGCTTTGTAACACCATCGAAGAAGAAGAGGAAAGAAAATATTCCGAAATAAATGCTTAATGTAGATGTCCGAAGAAAACTTACATTTGTTGTTTTCAATCTTTCTTTTAATCTATGAATGCCCCAGGGGATGTATGATGGAACAACGCATGCACCAACCAAGCATGCCTAAACAACGTGGTCAGAACAACGACTGCTTTGTTTCCACTAATGCCTTTACCACATATGCCTTTACAACCATTTTTCGCTGTAAAAGCATGCCTAATAAAGGCATGTATGGAACGGCATGTGTGGTTTTCGCATGTCACACCCCCACCGGCCCTAAAAATACAACTACCCCGACCCCTCCACCTGCCCTAAATTTAACTGACCCCACCCCAAAAATAAAACTACCCCAACCCCCTCACCCCGCCCTAAAAATAAAACTACCCTGACCCAGACCCACCCTGAGCCCTAAAACCTACCCCGACCCGCCCTCCCACCCTAAAAACTGACCCCACCCCAAAAATAAAACTACTCTGAACCTAAAAACTAAATTAGCATGACCCCCCCACCCGCCCTAAAAATAAAACTACCCCGACCCCTCACCCGCTCTAAAAATAAAACTACACCTACCCCCAACCACAAAATAAAACTACCCGACCCCCCCACCCACCCCTAAAAACAACCCGATACCTCCCACCCACCCTGAACTGTAAAAACCAACCCCCACTCATCCTAAAAACAATCGACCCCCACCCGCCCTAAAAAAACTAACTCCACCCCAAAATTACAACTACCCCACCCCTAAAAACAAAGCTACCCCAACCCCCACGCCTAAAAACCCAACTCCCCCACCCACCCTAAATACAAAATTACCTCAACCCCCACCCCACCCCTAAAAACCCACCCGCCCTAAATAAAAAAAAATCCACCCTCCCGCCCCTAAAAACAAAATTATCCGAACCCCCACCCAGTCATAAAAACCATAGTACCCGACCCCCCACCCCCAGCCTAAAAACAAAAACACCCGACCCCCCATCCCACCCCTTAAAAAGAAGTAACCCAACCACCTCCGACCCCTAAAAACTATTCCACCTCTAAAACCTACCCCAAACCCTCCAACAGCCTCACTTACCTGACCGCTTCCTACCCTGAATCCCTACCCCTGCCCCTAAAAAGAAAATTACTCCAACCCGCCACCCCATCCCTAAACACTTGACCCCGACCTGCCCACATACAAAATTAACCTGACCTCATTACACCGCCCCTTAAAACCAGACACCTCCACCCGCCCTGAATACAAAATTTCCTTGACCCCGCCTCTAAAAATCTGCCCTCCACCTGCCCCAAATACAAAATTACCCTGATCCCCCACCCCCAAAAACAAAGTAACCCCGATTCCCCACCCCGTTAAATACAAAATTCCCCCGACTCCCCCACCCGACCCTATTAACTACCCTCCAGCCCCACTTACCTGAGCATGTCCTCTTCTTATGCTGACTCCCTTTTTCTTTGCCTTAATCATGCATGTGCGTTGTTCAGCACGCACGCGGTTAAGGCAGAGAAAAAGGGAGTGCTTGTTAACGCAAGCATGTTTCCAGTTGCGTTAACAACGTTGTCGTGGTCCTGTCGTTGTGGTTCTGGATGTTCCCCCCACCTGCCCCAGCAACCTCCTTCTACCAATGCAGCCCCCTGTCAAACCCTAAAACTTTATCTTTGGCCCCTTTGTAAATATTTCTAAGTACCCCTGACCTAGACCAAAACTAAAAAGACAAAAAATTTACAAGAAGGGAAGAGCAGTAAAAGGGAAATCTTGGATGAAAAAAGAACCTTCAAGAGTGAGTTAACTGGCCAGAAAGTATGGGGTGATGCAAGAAAGAGGTGTGAGTTGGAATCAGAACTCAAGGGGTAACCTTGGTACTCAGGAACCCGAATATTAAAAAATACTGGCAGCGAACTCCTAAGGAAAAGTTTGCTTGCGTGACATTAAATTGCTACACTAGTAGGGATTCTCACAGATGTACAGGGAATACCCTAATTCCTCACAATAAGGCCTTCATACTGCTTTTGTTGATGGTAAGTGAGGTATGCCCAAGTGATTCCTTTGCGGATTAAAGATTATTGATTTACTTCTGCTGGTCTGTGAATGTTGTTTCCTGAAGGACTGAACAAGACAACATGTTGCTTAGACTATACCACTTGTCTATGGAAAGTGGGTTAGTATAACTACAAATCACACGTTTCTCAATATAGAATCTTATGTTAAAGGATAGCCTCCCTGTTTCTCAATATAGAATCTCATGTTAAAGGATAGCCTCGCCATGCTCCGCTGTTATGCTATGTTAAATACTTTTAACATACACATAGACTATTAAGAGTTTATAACACAGCTCAGTAGGTGTGTAGAAGGGAGTATTGGCTGTACTTATTTTATTCTGGTAAGAGCCATGTCCTGAGACACTGAATTAAAAGTCACCATGCAGCCCTTTGGTGGCCTAAGCAGTATTCCAAAGTCTCATGGCACGCATGGAGAATGGTCACCTGTCCCTGTGTATTCTCTAAAAATTTGGGTCCCCTGAAAAGGTGCTCATAGGACAACCTCAAGCACATTGGGACATAATGCTACAATCTATAAAAAAAAAACTAAAAGTTAGGTGCACAACACTTGGCACCTTAAATTGGATTAGGCAGCTATCTTGTAGACAATTAAAGGAAGCCAATGTTGGACATTGACATTGTGTACGAGTGACCATTCATGCAGCAGTGTCTTTAGATCTGCCTGTTGTAGCCAATACCTTAACCAAAGTCTATGGATGCATTAAACATTTTAGTCTGCTGGTTCGTGTCTCAGGATGCAGAGGAAGACCACATCTTTGAATGCTCATTCTGAAAAGATATGTTTTCGAGATGACATCCACTAATGCCTCTTTCTGGGATAGCACAACTGTATTTTCCTGTGCTTTTTATATGTTAGAGACACTCTGAGAAGGTTCCAATTAGCTAACCATTAACTCACCCGTTAAAGAAACACCAGTTGAAGAAACAGCCCTTCGTATTGTAGGAGACACTTTGGCTCATATTTATACTTTATTAGCACCGTATTTGCATAATTTTTTTATGCTAAAGTGGCGCAAACTTACAAAATACAATTGTATTTTGTAAGTTTGCGCCACTTTTGCCTCAAAAAGCAGCGCAAATGCGGCGCTAAAAAAATATAAATATGGGCCTTTGTGTGTATTGTGTTAGTGACAAGGGCGAAATGCATCGGCTTGCAGTGCAAAGGGGGCATCCCTTCAGCCGCTCCCCCCCCAACACTAAAGCCCTACAGGGTGCCCCATTCAGCCAAAGGCCAATGAATAGCCCCGAGAAATGGGACACTCAGGGGTCCCTCTTCACCTCCTGCATTGGGGGGAAGCTCATAATTTTTCATTAAGCCACTGGTTAGTGGTGCTGGTACCCTACCACAATTAACTGAAATATCAACTGACGTGAGAGGACAGATCATTGGTACCATTCAGATCAGTCCATTAAACTGTCCACATTCAAAGTCAGTTAGTTCATCAGGAAAACGGTCCAATCTCTGCACCCACCTATTTAAGTTGCACTCTTTTTCGAGAAACACAACATGGTGTAGCCAACAATTGATGGAAGTGAACCTTGCAAATACTGACTGGGGAGATAAAGGTTCAGCAGGATACAGCACATGGGAACTCATTCAAGTCTTATAGCTCCTCTACATTAAGTCAGGGACGACTGGGCGGTTCTTGGTCCGCAGATGTACCAACGCTGATCCTTTGCGTCATCTGTCATCTATCAAGGAAATAGGTGGTATCCCAGAACCACCCTCAACATGGTGGAGAATCAGGCTATGCAGAGGAGGTGCAGGTGTAGGTACTCTGTTAAACTAATCGTAGTTCACCTTTTCAGAATGGGGGTTACGCTCCCAGAAAGTTGTCAGTTCATCACGTGCCAGGCTTGTTGGTTTTGTGCCCGCCTTACTCATGTCTACTGGGGAATAGAAGAACTGGAATGCTGCCAAATCTGCAGGGGTTCGCAGAGTCCTTAAAGGAAAACTCCAAGGACAACCCATACATTGTTTTTATACAAGTGCGACACTGTTAAGTAAATAACAATTGTCTCTGGTACACCGAGGGACTGTGCTAAGAATGTCACGTGCAATTAACTTCAAATGTATACAGTGCTTAATATGGGCTGGTGGCTGCAGGTTGTGGGCAATGACACTTATTTTGGGGGACGTAGCTTATTTCCATCATCAGATTTTGACACCTAGTAAGAAAGGGAGGAAAACAGAAAATGGTGAAAGAAGGAAGTAACAAAGGAAGAAAGCAGCACAACCAAGAGTAGGAAAACAGACAGGCAGTCTAGTGTGGTGGAAGAAATAGACATAAAACAGCATGTATGTAAAAAACAAACCTAACTTGTTAACCCCCATAACACCTGAAAGCAACGTGCATTCCCCCCTTGCCGCTGCCTGAGCTCTGACCACGGCGATCATTAGCTGTGACCATAGAATTATATTAATCTAATATGGAATGTAAGTAATCAACCAGACATTCCTTTATCCTGTTACGTTTTCCCTTATCTACTAATGAAAGCGAGAAACTTTTTTGTGTAAGCCTATTATGGTCAATTAAAATTAATTCAGTTTGTATTGACTCTCGCTTGCTTATGCAAAGATTGTGCAAATTGAGTTTTGTGGCGGCCCTGCTTCTTGCCCTGTAAAATCCATACCGTTTGCTTCAGAGCAGGGGTAGAAGCGGATCCAGAGCAGAGGCTGTTTGAAATTTAAATCAGATCCCTGGCTTGTCAATAGCATCAAGGTTACAGCGCCCTGGAAGGTCTTCATTGGCTGGCGCGCGGCAGGTGCATTGTGGGTGTGCGCGACATCAAATGTCAATTGACAAGTGTCTGAGGGCGGCAGGCGAATTCGGAAACACCTTTGAAATCAGAGAGAAATTATTTTCTTCTTTTGTTTTTTGCTGCTGTATCAAGAAGTCTTTAGTAACCTTCCATGATCCTTCTCGCCTTAGAACTCGGTTCATAAATTAAAAACAAAAAACGGCTCAGCGTGCAGCATGTGGCTTCCTCTGCATCATAATAACTCTTTGCATTTTATTATCCATTGACAGGCGGTGGCTGCTAAGCTCTGGGGCTGAAAGACTTGATTTAATGTCACGAGCTCTTAAGAAGCCTTTCACCTGTTAGTGGACGGTGTGCATGCAGCCAAGGTCACCGACAATAACACAGCTGCACATTCCGGTGGCTGCTTGGTGATATTTGACATGTGGTGGTGGTCCTAGTCTAGTTGGTGGCAGCAGTGGCAGCTGGGCTGGCATGGGGCGGAAGGAGCTTGCAAAGTATACATCCTTTTTTCACTAATCATCAATGAAAGGTCTTCATTCCAAGTGCTGAGGGGTGACCTCTCCACAGTAGAGACCACCCTACAGATTACAGGTTTACCATGTGTGGGAAGGTAACTGATAAAATGGGTTTCCGGGCACAATTTCCTCCAACCGAAAGCAGGTGGAACATGTTCCCATGAGAGGGTCAGAACTGAAATCGCATGCAGGAATAGCATGTTATTCTGAAATATCTGCAAACTTGTGATGGACAGTGACTGGGATGAAGATATCAGCTGGAATTCCTAATTCTGGGCCTGGTATCACCGATCCAGTAATTATCCATCTCGGAAAGGGGCCCATTGTGATTTTATAGTAAGGGGTTGGTGAGTCAGATTACAAGATATTGTTTACTTCTTGGTGTTCTTGCCAAAGTCAAGACACATTGAAAGTTCTCAGACATTGTGTGCGTAGAGAGCATGTGAGTTCGCCTTGATTGAGCTCGTGGCAGAAAGTGAGGAGATGGCAAGGGACTGTAGAAGAGTGGATCATTACCAGATAGGAGAAGAATGGTGAGATTTTATAGTTTCAGCAAAGAAGTGAAGGACTGTGTGAGCTTGCTTAGAGTTTGCAAGTGAAAATGTGAAATGTAGCAGTGTGGAGTTCTCTGTGTGAGACCTTTGGGGTGCAGTGAGGCAAGAGGGACTGAATGTCAGAGGTTGTGATAGAAGAGGGACTGTGTTGCTATATGAGCGTGAAGTAGGAAACATGAAAGAGAAGTGGTTGTAGGGCGAAGCAAAGGTAGGCAGCATTGCTTTACTAAAAAGGGTTTGAGAGACTACTTCAAATGCTCTGCTGAATGAAGTAGAGACAGGGGACTAATATGGCTGAATTTAATTGGATGGCTGAAGAAAATGCAATGGATGGGCTTTGTTGTGGTGCAGCAATTAGGGAAAGGAAATGTTGGCAAATAACAAAGAGTTAAGAGAGCTGCGGATAGTTAATAACTTGAGAGGGCGGTAAGGCTGCAGAAAGGATGATTGGTTGAGGTGGCAAAATGTAGTGGTTTGGTGTTGCGGAACCTGTTGAAATGACTGTGCACTGGAAATTATATGACTGGACTCTAGCAGACAACACGTGATTTATTGTGATGCAGTGTCATGTTAAGAATGTTGTGGGCCCTAGGCAAGAAGTTATTCGGGCTCCCCTGTGTGGAACAACTTGAAATTTTACTACCTATTTTTTGTTAATTCAAACCCTACGTTGCCCAAATATTGCATTATATGACAAAGATTAAAATACAAAAATACATTGACATGAGCGAGGGAGAAAGTGAATTTTCCCAGGGGGGCCCTTAGAAGGTGGGGGCCCTGGGTAATTGCCCATCTTTGCCATGCCTTAAAATGCCTCTGTTGTGATGGGGTAGGTGTAAAGTGACACATGTGCATGAATCTCCAGGGGTGAGCAAGAGATCTGCTAAGTAAAGCTATGATAATGAATTTTGGCATTAAGTGGGTATGTGACACTAAAATTGTCGGAATATGCAAGGTATGTAGTCCTTGGTTTAGGTGTGTCTGGAGAGGCAGCTAACAGAGTGAAGTATAGGTTGCGTGCAATTGCATTGAGTGGAATGCTAATGGTAGCCGAGTCGCAGCAGGCTGCTTAAGAATGCCATTTTGATGCTAGTTGGCAGGAAGTGCTGCAACTAGATGAGACTGAATCGGAGTGGGGTACGACAGCGTTTTCTGGAAAAAGTGACTAAAGAGAATACAGTGGTGCTAACTGGGAGCTGATGGGTGATACTTTATAAACAGAGAGTTAGTGGTGGCGTGCTATGTAGGCAATGTGTGAATGCCTGAGTAATACTATATTTAGAAAGAGTTACAGAGTAATACTATATTTAGAAAGATTTACAGAGGATGCGACTGGCAAACATGCAGTGGAAGGGAAGGTGACAGGGAACGCACCTTCATTGAGCTTGTAGAGGTTGAACTGGTTTGATAGGCAGTTGATGAAAAAGGACCTGGATGGTGAGTAGGGCAGTAAAGTCAGATAGTATCTACTAGAGAATGTAATTGGTGGGTAGGTATGAGATATCAGGGAGGAGGAAAATATATAGATATATGATCAAAGAAAACTTGTGTTGGTGAGATGTTGGCTATGTGTGGTTGATAAGTGAGACAGCAGTGAGTAAACAATGGTTAATATTAAGGATTACCTGAGACTCATAGGATGCAGTGACAATAATGTACTGGATTGCAATTTGAAGTACCAGTGTGATGAAAAACAGGTCAAACTCGATGATTAGTGGTGGAGAGATAGACTGTGGTTTGCTAGTAGGAAAGGTATGAGTGGTGCTTGTGAAGGAGAGAATATGGAAAGGCATCAGATGATGGATTGCTATTAATCTGGTGTAGGAAGAAAACACATCCCCTTCAAAGAAGAGAGATTTTATTCTGATGATGTAGGAATGTGTACTTTGTTAAAGAAAAAAAATAAGATCACCAGGTTAAAGATATGTTTTGTTTTTCATCAGGTTGGAATCATTTTAAACCCTGGGGGCTCTTTCCAGTTGACATACTACATGGAAGTGAAGACTCATTGCACCTGCAGAGACATTAGATTGTTTCTTCTTGACCATGTGAATTATGAGTGTGAGGGTGCATTCTTGAGGTTTCATTCCAAACCACCTCCTCTAAATCTGGTCCTCTGAAAAGATATACCAAAAAATCTGTTTATTAAGTGTGGTTATTATGTCACAATGTATTTGAGTTTCATTACCTTAACCACCTCCTACCGTAGGCCTTAGTTGCTCATTGTAGCCATTTATGAGAAACAGGCTTCCAAAACGACTAACACTGTCCTCCAAAAAGACTCTGAAACACCAATGGTAAATACCAGTAACCATTACAGACACCGCCCAGTAACCACCGACTGCCAGAGAAAAGTTTTCACAAGTTACTTCTGTCTTTTCCCATTATATTAAAACATTGAAGGAGCTTAGAAACAGGCTCAATACGGGTAGCACATCCTATAAGAAATGACATGACATCCAACAAGGTGCAAGGCACGGAGCCACGCAGACAACAGAACTAGATATGGTCAAGAGTATATGTTTTAGACATGGAGTTGGGGCCCTTGACCTCTAATCTCGGATTTGACAATTTACATAAATATGGTGGAAATAAATGTGGTATTGTAGTTCTTGGTTAGTCCCATTACATTTCAAATTTCCCTAGGAAGGGTAGTCCTGCAGCTTTGCATTAGAATCATTGCCAGCCTAGTTGTGGTCTAGCTAACTAATTGAAGACTGTGGAGCTGGTTGTCATAGTTTTAAACCCTGACCTCCCCATTTGACAAAATTGTGTGGCAATCACCTTTTGCATTTATTCCTCCGTTCCTTTGTCTGGCAAGGTCAGTGGTATGTAGAACCAATCTAGAAGCTGCTAGTAACCATGTGGTTTAAGAAACGGACTGTATATTATCTCGGAGAAAGAAACAGTTCCCAACCTCATGGTATAGTAACCAACATACAATACAGTGGTAAAATCAGAGCCTTTGGAGCAAGTAGTAGTGTGTTACCGTTTTAGGTCTCCTACATTGACAAGTTATTTGACCCTGGGAAGGTAATACTCTCCCTTTGCCTCTGAAAGCAAATTGTGAACATGTGAGCAATTTGAAAAAGGTTTAACGGAACAAATAAACATTAAATTATGTTCTGAGGAGAGAAGCCAAACATGTCTTACTTTCAGGCATTCAGGGCTTGTTAACTGCAGATTGCCCTTTCTGTAATTTGCATCTGTAAAGATGCACATGCTCGTGAATATCCCCCGTGGAAGACTCCTCCCTGCTATCTACCGGAAGGCACATATTTTACAGGTTTTATAGTTTAAAAGAGTTGGACATCATGGTAGACAGCTCAAGGTTTCTGTCTGGCAGTTCCAGTCCTCCTCTTTCTTGTTGCTTGAGTGCTAAAAAAGCAGGACATTGGCACCCAGCAGCATCTCACTATGGGCAAAAAAAGCAGACCACTCAAAAACATGACAAATGCGCCGAAGATGGAATGATTGGTCACCCTACATTACCTCATCCAGCCTCTAAAGCAATTTTGAAGCAGCAGTACACATTTTAATTCTTGCCATATATAGGGCATATTTATGAGCCCCTAGCGCCACCGGAGCGTCACTTTTTGTGACGCTCCAATTGCGCAATGCCGGATGCGTATTTACAAGGTGGCGTTAAGCAACTTTTCGTTGCCTTGTAAATATGGCCCCTTCACATGCAGTCCTTTGCATGGGAGGGGCATGTGATGGGTGTTGCTGTGGGCGTGCCACAATAACACCCATTGCATTTTGATGCTGCCTACATTTATGAGTTTTCTTAAACCTGAGGCAGCGCTAAAATCTAACGACACCCCAGTGGTGGCGTTAGCAAGGCACAAAGAGGAGGAATACTTTTATTCCTCTTTGGTTCTTGCTTTTTCTATGTATGCTGCATTCTGCAGTATGCATAGAAATAGCAAAATGCCACACATGATTGTTTATGTGCGGGAAGGTGTCCCTTCCTGCACATAAACATTTATTTCAAAATGACGCTTTGTCAGTTCTGTGTGTGCTGCATTCTGCAGCACACACAAAAGTGCCAAATCGCCATTAGTGACTGTTTATGTGCAGGAAGGGACACCTTTCCACACATAAACAATCAAACACCTCAGCGCATACTTCCTTGCATAATGGTGCAAGGACACCTGCATTGGCGCTAGGCAACACAATTTAGCGTCAGCGCAGGGGACAACACTGGGGTGTGCCATATTTAATTAAATACTGCACATCACTGCATTGTAAAAATGACGTAGTGCGGCGCTGTCAATTTTGGCGCAGTCGCACTCCGTCATTTTTCATTAAATATGGGCCTAAGGGGGTCATTCTGACCCTGGCGGCCGGTGACCACCAGGGTCACCGACCACGGGAGCACCGCCAACAGGCTGGCGGTGCTCCCGAGGGCATTCTGACCGCAGCGGTTCAGCCGCGGTCAGAAAGGGTAAACCGGCGGTCTCCCGCCGGTTTACCGCTGCCCCATTGAATCCTCCATGGCGGCGGAGCGCGCTCCGCCGCCATGGGGATTCAGACACCCCCTACCGCCATCCTGTTCATGGCGGGAAACCCGCCATGAACAGGATGGCGGTAGGGGGTGCCGCGGGGCCCCCGTAAGAGGGCCCCGCAAAGTATTTCAGTGTCTGCTTAGCAGACACTGAAATACGCGACGGGTGCAACTGCACCCGTCGCACCCCTGCAACTACGCCGGCTCAATTCTGAGCCGGCGTCCTCGTTGCAGGGGCATTTCTGCTGGGCCGGCGGGCGCTCTTTCGGAGAGCGCCCGCCGGCCCAGCGGAAATGTTTAAATGGCCGCCGCGGTCTTTTGACCGCGGTGCGGTCATTTCACGGCGGTACCTTGGCGGACGGCCTCCGCCATCCGCCAAGGTTAAAATCACCCCCTAAATGTCTTGCTGCAGCAGAGAAATAATTCTGTTCAGTGCTGTAGCATTTACTGAGGTAATGAAATATTTTTAAAGTTTCTCTTTAGACCTACCAATAAAATATGGGGCATATTTATACTCTGTTTGCGCCGAATGTGCATCAAACATTTTGATGCACATTCGGTGCAAACCGTGCACCACATTTAAACTTTGACGCCCGAGCCCGTGGACATCAAAATTCCTCTGTGTGCGTCATTTTTGGGATGCGGGAAACTGCCTTGCGTTAATGACATGCAAGGTAGGCGTTCCTGCCCCAAAAATGACTTTAAGGCCTGTGTGCCTTATTTATACTCCAGCGTCACCATTGAAGATTGTTTTTGTGGAAGAAGGTGTCCCTTCCTGCACAAAAAAAATCCCCCTCAACACAGCCATCCTTACACTATGGTGCAAAGGTGGTTGAATTGGTGCACAGCAGCGTCGCACACCTTTATTTTCACTTAATTCTGGCCCTGAGTTTGCTCAGTGTAGACATATAACTAGAATAAATTCATCTTTCAAGACTTCCTTAATAAACTAGTACAAGGGTGGTGTTTATGAACCCCTGCAGTAAGAGATGCTCTATTGCAAGCAAATAACCCATTAGTGGCACCGTCTCACATGCTTCCTAAAAACACTAGAGAGCTTTGAGAAAACCGGTTGCATAAGGAAATTATACAAACAGTTTGATTTGGCAGTGAAAAAGCATTACCAAATTCGGGGGGCTTGACTCATCCAGAAGAGTTGGTATGACCAAATCTACCCCTCTGGGTGGGGACTGGCCATCGAAATTTGCGCACCTCCACAAAATTAAATTTTTTTGTGCATTCTCTAACCATTTGTTAACCTTTTCCCTTCATGGCAGAAGTACATTCTTTTCTTGGATGAAAAAGGTAAAAGCCACTATCCCCTTAATGCCTTGCATTGGTGGGGTAGCAGAGGCAATGTGAAAAAATATTTTCGTGCTAAAGAGAAAATATAGCATTGGCATATGCAGTTGCTCTATTTTTTTCTTTTTGCATTCGAAAAAAAGAATTAAAGAGAAAAATCAGAAGGTGTTTACAGGATTATCCCTGGAAAGATACGACATGTGCTTGTTTTCAAACATTTTGGAATATTGTTGTATTTCAGAAATGAGTAAACCTAAACCCTGGGAGGCCTTAAACCCCAGGATTCGCGAGCATTTATTTGTTTAATGAGTCTCTCATAGAGAGGATGTCCCAACCCCCTGAGTTTTAGCTCCAGTCCTCTCAAGGCCAGCTGTAGCGGAGTAAAGAGGGAACAGATTGAAAGCTCCCGTGGAGCAATGCATTTCTTCTTCACAACACTTAATATGTTGCATGACTTATAAAATGCAAGATATTCAAATTCTGAAATGCCTTGAAAGTTTGCGTTGAAACACGCTGCTTCCCCTGGTAATAGAGAATTCCTGGGCTCCTTAAATTCATTGTGTACTTAGAGCACCTGCTGTGGGTTTTATTCAGAGGAATTTGACATTTTACCTCAGCGGCCTCAAGCTCTTATTATCAACTGGCCCTACTGGTCGCTGCCAACCCCGCCTCGTGCACATTTATTAGATTTGAATAATTATGGAGCAGGTGTCTTGCGTGAGTGGGCGTGTGTGTGTGTGTGTTGGGGGGGGGGGGGGGGGTACACGGGTATATCGCGCTGCTTTATTCATTCCTTATCTAGAGGTTTAGATTTAAGGATTTTTTTTTATTTTCTCAGTAAAGGATGTCAGAATACCCTAGACCCAGCAGTCTTCTTCCACTTTTCCTGCTACAGTGTTATTAGGGAGCTGAGCTGAGGCTGAGAAGAGCATGGTTAAATCCACTGACAAATATGCAAATAATCTCTCCTGGAAACGTATAACTTTGCCTTTTAAATTCACTACGAATATCATAAGAACTAGAGTGGGTTCTACTGTTTAGTGAATCAAGAAGGAAAGCCTAAAGGCCAAAGGCCGTACGCACCCGTAAAACTATTAAAAGAATCCCTCGGGCATGCAAGCAGCAACGGTAAATACTTCCTCCCTAATGGAGAGATAGGTAAACGGGATACTGTGACCTATTCTATACCTTGAACCCGCCCTACAAAAGGTACACGTTTTGTTCCATCTGCTAGGCCTCTGTCTGTTCACTAATTGCAGCATAAACTTGTCCAATGGGCTGTTAATAATCTAGATTGGAGAACCCAAACCATTCTAACACATGAAACAATTCAGTGGGAAGAGGTGGGAGGGGAGGCTGTACTGTCCTTTAACACAAGCGTTGAGCCAGCTTGCCCATCAGGACACAGGGCCTAAAAAAGGTAAGTAGGTTACTCATCTAGACATCTAAATAAGTAATCTCAAGAGTGTCCTCATGGGAAGTGACATTTCAGAAAATGTCATACCGGAATTGACATCACTGGAAGCAACATCATGGGAATACGCAAAATCCCACAAATCTAGCTTTCAACTCGATTGTTTTAGTTTCATAGCACAATATTTGCTTTCTGATTATTCACAGACTGCAGATTTCGTGGATGAGAGTGCACAAGGTTTGGGCTCCTTCTCGCAAAATGCAGGTAGAAGAAGCAAACCTTGGCATCTCCACTGGCAGCAATTGCTCATTATTCAGGCTATTCCAGTTCATGAGATACAATACATCTAGTGCCAGCGCACAATGAAGAACTCCCGAGTCTGTGTGTACTTCAGCATATATCTCCAATTCAATATTCCTCCCCTAACCCTTTGGTTTGTGCAGAGTGGGCAGGTTGACAATTGGGGCATAAGGGATATATGAAATTCACAGAATCTGCTTTTGTATCATCTTGTGAAGTTTTGAAAAAATATCCAAAATCCAAAGCCAGTATTAGGCATTACATTTTAGAATGAAATACGTTTTCACATTTATTTTGTAGGTGTATTTCTGCATAATACTGCAAAAACACAAAGCAGGGGCCTAAAGTGGGCATCACTGGCAGGAAGGGCTGAATCAATAGGTGTTTAAGGCAAGCTGGAAGCTAGAAGGGAACTCTACAAATACCCACCATGAATTAACAAATGGTGACAAACTTTGTAAGGAGACATATAGGCCCTCATTACAACCCTGGCGGTTGGTGCAAAAGTGGCGGTAATACCGCCAACAGGCTAGCAATAAATACCGCCAAATTATGACTAAGGCGGATAGATCTCCGATGGACAGCCACTTTACCACACCGACCGCCAGGGTGGAAACAACAGGTGGTAGCCGCCTACAGCCAGGGGGAAGTCAATGTACCGCCCACCATATTACAAGAACACAATCCGCCACCTTTTCCGGGGCGGTACCAACAACATCAAAAACCTGGCGGAAACTGAGCTCAGAAGGGAAAGGACTCACCATTGGAGACATACGGAGCAACCACGCCGCCATGGAGCCCGAGCTGCATGTCTTCTACATGGACTTCTATGTGCTGCTCCACCACGAACACCAACGACGGCAAAGACGACGACAAGAGTACAGCTGCCTAGCACACAAGGGGGGTGGGTAGAGAGTGACACACACCCGCATAACTCCCCCCGCCCCAACACCATATGCACAATCAGCTGAAGAAAAAGTGAATGCAATGAGAGCACCACATCAAGATAAATGAGTGAGGCAAGACAATAGATATATACATATGTACAGAAAAAGGGACACAGCCCAGTCCACAATGTACATTGTCCACATGGCCACAGGACAAATTCCAAGGCCACACATGGCACCAGCCTCAACACGGAGAGAACACTGCAGGGGCATGGCTGGTAAATAGGCAGGCACCTCAGGGGAATGGGAGATGGGGGGCACCTCAGCTGGCAGATGGAACAACACTTCTGGTTCTGGAGGGGGCAACATGCCCTGTGCCTGGTCCTGGGAAGTGCAAGGCCACAGTCTCTCAAGTGGGTGACTTGCCCACATGCTCTGGAGGGGGCAACATGCCCTGTGCTTGGTCCTGGGGAATGCAAGGCTGCAGTCTCTCAAGTGGGTGTCTTGCCCACTTGCTCTGGAGGGGGCAACATGCCCTGTGCTCTTGATTCTGGGGAGCCTGGGATAGGTGGGTGTCTTACCCACTGGCTCTGGAGGGGGCATCATGCCCTGTGCTCTTGTTCTTGGGGAGGCTGGGGTAGGTGGGTGTCATACCCACTTGTTCTGGAGAGGGCATCGTGACCTGTGTTCTTGATCCTGGGAGTTCAAGGTCACAGTCTCTCAGGAGGGTGTCATACCCACAGAATTTGCAGGGGGCAGGCTGCACAGCAGCCCATGGAGGCAGGATTACATACCGTCTGCCGGCGGAGATGGCTGCCCATAGGAGGTGGTGCTGCTGCAGCTGGTGGGGGGAGGCTCCTGTCCATCCCCTGCAGCCACGGACGGCTGCCCACTGGAGGTGGTGCTGCTGCTGGTGGGGGAGGCTCCTGCCCATCACCTGCAGCCTCGGACGGTTTTCACTGTAGGTGGTGGTGCTGCTGGTGGGGGAGGTTCCTGCACATTCCCTGCAACCTCAAACGGCTGCACAACCATGAATGGTGGTAGGAGCTCTGTCACAGTTCCTGCCCCAGGCCCCTTGCCCTTCCTGCCTGCTAGTGCTGGCTCCTTGCTCTTCTTGGCAGCTGGGGCAGGCTCCTTAGTCTTCCTGGCAGCAGCTGGGGCAGGCTCCTTTAACTTCTTACCAGTAGCTGAGGCAGGCTCCTTAGTCTTCCTGGCAGCAGCTGGGGCAGGCTCCTTAGTCTTCCTGGCGGCAGCTGGGGCAGACTCCTTTCCCTTGAGGCTGCCTGGTGAATGTGCCCTGGATCCTTTACCACCATGAGTGTGTATGGTGATGACTGGGCCCGTGGACTGGGTGGCTGAGGTGCTTGGCTGGGTTTTTGCCACCCTAGCCAGATGTGCAGGATTGGGTGGAGGAGTAGGGAAGAGGTCAATGGTGGATAGGAAAAGTTTTTTAGGGACACTGGGGTGGGAAGAGGGAAAAGGTTTGGGAGTGGAGGAAGAGGGAGTGGTTGTAGGAGGTGTCTGTCTGCTGATTTTGGGTGCAGGTGCATGGGCTGGATACTGTTGTAAGGTGGATGGCTGTTGGGTGTCTGAGTGCTTGCGTTTGTGTACCTTGGGAGGGGGGGACAGACACAGTGGGAGAGGACACAGGGGACATGTGCATGGATGTTGTGGAGGTGTCTGCCAGTGAGGTGTGTGTTCCTCTGGGTGTGGTGATGATGCTGGTAGTAGTTGATGGTGTAGTGCCTGCAGGTGTGAGTGTAGACGGAACTGGGAGGGAGGTGGAGGAGGAGGAGGGGGACACAGTGGAAATAGTGGATGTTGGTATGTCTGCATCTGGATGATGTTTGTGTGAGTGCCTGTGGGATGAAGTGTGGTGCTTGTGTTTGCCTGAACCACTCTTGTGTGTTGTTTTGTGTGCATGCTCGTCTGTCTGAGAGCTGGGATAGTTTGGGTTTGGGGAGAATGGGATTGAGAAGAGGAAGATGGAGGAGGGAGGGTGGAAACAGGGACAATGGCTGCCATCAGAAAGGAGGCCAGAGCCTGGATTGATCTCTGTTGGGCCGCCAAGCCAGTGTGAATGCCCTCCAGGAATGCATTAGTCTGTTGCATCTGGGCTGCCAGCCCCTGGATGGCATTCACAATGGTTGACTGCCCTACAGAGATGGATCTCAGGATGTCAGTAGCCTCCTCACTCAGGGCAGCAGGGCTCATTCGGGCAGGGCTTGAGGTGCCTTGGGTGAAGGAGATGCCAACCCTCCTGGGTGAGAGGGCACAGGCAACTCGATGAGGGGCTGCTGGGAGGGCGGTGCTGGTACGGGGTGGTGGCTGTACCTGTAGCTGGGGTGGTCACAGAGGTGTCCGCCACCACCAGGGAGCTTCCATCGGAAGAGGTATCTGTGTCTGAACTGTCCCCTCCTGTCTCCGCTGTGGTGCTCCCCTCACCCTACATCACACTGGTTCCCTTGGCGTCGGTGGACTCTGCCTCCAGGGTCCTGTGGGATGAAGCTCCCTCCGTCACTGGTGCCTCTGCTCCTCCACCAGATGACGCTAATGCACATAAGGACAGGGTGAGAAAACAAGAAGGGGAGAGAGACAAAGGAAACACTTGGTCAATGGCTGCACCAACACCACCGTTGACGTACACAGCACCCTCACACACAGGGAACAGGACTACACACTATGCATTGCACTATCAGTGATATTGATAGACACCAAGGCAAGGAGAGGGACAAACACTGTCAAATCCAGCACACCTGGGACCTACGCAGCCCTGCCCAATAGTGAATGCCTATAAGCTAGGTAGCAGGAATATCCCCTCAAAACACTAGCCACCAGGGGACCTACGCTGCAATGACAGGCTTAGCCTAGGGGCACCCACTGACACACATCCACCACCTGGATACTATCCCACAAGGTGTTAGTAGTAATGATGGGCACTGTACTCACCCCCTTTTGGCTGCTGTGGTGCCCGCACCAAACCAGCTCTGGATAGGCCACTGCCAGTATGCGGGGCATCAGGGGGGGTCAGGGTTCGAGGGGCACCCCTTCCTCATTGGGAAGCCATCGCCAGCTGGCCTCCACCGTCTTCCGTGCCCAGCGTTTCAGGTTCTCCCACGGTTTCTGACAGTGGGTGCTCAGCCTGCCATAGACACCAGGGTCCGCATGTCCTTTGCAATGGCACGCCATATACCCTTCTTTTGATGGGCGCTGACCTGCAGAGGAAATACACAGAGGAAAACAGTATTAGTCACTGTCCCGCCTGTTACACTTATGGCCCACCATACCTCTACACATAACCATTTACACACACATGGCCCAGCACACAACCAATACGCCGCCCATAGGACATCAACCCACCCCCTCACATGAGGCCTTTACACACACCACTCCATGCATTCATGCAACATGCATCGTGCCCACAGTGTACTCACCTGTCGGTCTGGAGGCCCAAACAGCAGTCAGTACTGGGATAGGACCCCATCCACCAGTCTCTCCAACTCAGCAGAAGTGAAGGCAGGGGCCCTTTCCCCAGTCACACGGGCCATGGTAGGTTCTAGACACAGGTCACAGCAGCACATGCAGTGTAGGTCCTCTCCTGTTGAAGGTCAGGTAGCAAGTGAGGTATCTGATAGAAAATGGCGGTCACGTTCGTGGTAGTGCATACTGTCACCACCAGCGTAGATCACCATTGGCCACTGTAACCCATAGGACCCAATTATAACCAAAGAGGAGTTGCACGAAGGTTCCCAACCGCCTCCAGCAATGGCACACAACGTCAGCGAAATTACCTCACTTCCACCTGTCCCTCCACACAGGACAGGTGGATGCCATTTCAGGGGTGGGTGGCAAACCCTGGATAATTGCTCTGTCACTGTTTAAATATGGACATATTGGACAATCCACACTGACCCATTACAAGTTAACAGCATGCAAAGTTCTGTTGTAGCCCCATTGTTCAGTTTGTGACCGGCTCCTCACTCTTTTGCCCCATAGATTGCTACTGCTGTGGATGAATAGGAGATGGAGACATACCCTTGCGTACAGTCCCCTGGTGGACTTAGAAACAATGGAGTACAGGCACATACTACTCACCTATAGACTGGACAGGGCCCAATCACAGAGCTGTGTGCCCAATTGGAGCCTGACCTGATATCTGCTATCCGTCACCCCACTGGTATCCCCCTTTTGTGCAAGTTGTATCTGTGCTCAATTTCCTGGCAACTGGTTCTTTCCAAGTGACAGTGGGCTTGGCAGCAGGACTGTCACAGCCAATGTTCTCAAAAGTGCTCACAAGAGTGTTGTCTGCCCCGATTAAACACATGTGCAGCTACATTGTATTTCCCCAGGTTGAAGATGTGGACACAGTGAAGGCTGAGTTCTATGCAATGGGCCATATCCCCCAAATAATCGGGGCGATTGATGTAAAACATATTGCATTTGTCCCCCCATCAAAATGGTGTTCAGAAATCATAAGAGTTTCCACTCTATGAATTTAAAGATGGTGTGCTTGGCAGACCAGTACATCTCCCACGTCAATGCTAAGTATCCTGGGTTGGTGCATGATGCCTTTGCCCTGAGGAATAGCAGCATTCCAAATGTGATGGCCAAACTATAGAGGCACAGGGTGTGGCTAATAGGTGAGCCCTGGTACCCACCCAGTTTATGTTGGTGTATGGGTATGGTGTGGGCCATATGGGATAGTGTGTGGCTAAACACTCTCCCTCAATATTGCAGGTGACTCTGGTTACCCCAACCTATCTTGGCTGCTGACCCCTGTGAGGAATGCCAGGACAAGGGCAGAAGAACTTTACAATGAGGCACATGGGCAAACCAGAAGAATCATAGAATGGACCTTTGGCCTCCTGAAGGCCAGGTTCAGGTGCCTCCATCTAGCAGGTGGATCCCTGTGCTACTCACCCAAGAAGGTCTGCCAGATAATAGTGGCATGCTGCATGTTGCACAACCTTGCCCTGAGATGCCATGTGCCTATTCTGTAGGAGGAGGAGGAGGCTGGAGATGCCTGTGTGGCAGCAGTGGACCCTGTGGACAGTGAAGATGAGGAGGCAGAGAATGAGGATGAAGACAACAGAACAGCAGTCATCAGACAATACTTACAATGACACACAGGTAAGACAGTGTTACTTCACATTTCATTGTAATTATTTTGAATTTCTGTGGCACTTGCATGCTGTTATTTCCCACTTCTATGCCCACTTACTGTACCCTTTGGCAATTCATTTTACAGATGTTGGTGCCTCACAATAGTTCCTGGTGTGATCACTGCAGCCAGCTACAAGTCATTAACATATGCTCATGTACTGAACAGTTGAATTGCAATGTTTAAACCTGGTTAAATGAATACACACTTGAAAAAATTGACACACTCCATACGTCTATTTTTTCCAAGGGTGTTTATTGAAGTGCTAAGAAAAAGAGGGACAAGTGCAATGGGATGAGGTGATGATGGAGGATAGTCCAGTGTATTGTTCCAGTCTGTAGCACAGGTGCATTGTCCAAGGGGACATAGGAAGGGGAGCAATGGCAGTTCAAGGTGGACAGGGTGACTGTGTGGGACACAAGGGTGACAATCAGGAGAGTCTTATTTCCTGGCAGGGGTCTTGGCAAGTGTCTCTGGCTTCTGTCTGGATCGTAGGGAACGTTTGTGGGGTGGTTCTCCTTCTGCAGGGGAGGGGTGCTGGTGGCCTGTTGATCCTGTGGCGGGGCCTCCTGGCCACTAGCGGCAGCAGAGGTGGAAGGCTGTTCCGATGTCTGGTTAGTGACAGGAGCCCACTGGTTTGAGACTGCCTCCCTCATAATATTGGCCATGTCTGCCAGAACCCCTGCTATGGAGACCAGGGTGGTGTTGATGGCCTGCATGTCCTCCCTGATCCCCTGGTACTGTCCCTTCTGCAGCCGCCTGTCCTCTTGCACAGTGTCCAGGATATGGCCCATCGTGTCCTGGGAATGTTGATATGCTCCCAGGATCTCTGCAAGTGCCTGCTGGAGAGTCAGTTCCCTGGGCCTGTCCTCCCCCTGGTGCACAGCAGTCCTTCCAGTTTCCCTGTTGTCCTCTGCCTCTGTCCCCTGAATCGCCTCTGACACCAGGTCCCTGATTGTCTTGAGTATGAGGTGTGACCTGGGGTCCCTGTAGAGGTGGACATACTGCTGATTGACGTGTCCTGGGGACAGAGGTATGGGTATGCTGGGTGGGTGCTGTGGTGGTGTTTCCTGATGGGGAGGCTCTGTGGTGGTGTGTGACTGTGCCTGGGTAACCGACTGTCCAGAGGTCCCTGATGGGCCAGGTTGGTTATCCAGATCCTGAAGACCAGAGTTGCTGTCATCACTGTGGGCCTCTTCAGTTGGGGGACTGGATATTGCTGGCACCTCCTCTCCGGTGACATTGGCTGGGTACCTGTGGGGTAGTAAATGATGTCTTATGGTTCTGTGTCTGACATATTGTGCATCCGTGGCTTGCCCTCTTTGGTTGTAGTTGCCCTGGCAGCTGTCACTTGTGTACGTTGGTATGTGGTGGGATGGCTGATTCTCTCTAGTGTGCATGCTTTAGTAATAGGTGTCTATGCAGGGCTGTGAGTGGTGTCCATGCATTGGTACGGCATGCAGTGCTTGGCATTGAGATTAGTGAGATGTGATGGTAGGGGGTGTGGGACATGGTGGTGTGATGGGTGTAAGCGTGAGGGTATGTGATAGCATGGAAGTAGGGGGGTGATAGAAGTAGAGAGTTGACTTACCAGAGTCCAGTCCTCCTCCTACTCCCAGGCCCTCAGGATGCACGATTGCTAAGACTTGCTCCTCCTATGTTGTTAGTTGTGGGGGAGGAGGTGGGGGTCCACCCCCAGTCCTCTGTACAGCAAGCTGGTGTCTTGCTTCAATGGAACATACCTTCCCTTGTAGGTTGTTCCACTTCTTCCTGATGTCATCCCTAGTTCTTGGGTGCTGTCCCACGGCATTGACCCTGTCTAAGATTCTCTGCCATAGCTCTATCTTACTAGCAATCGATATCTGCTGTGCTCCAAATATATGAGGCTCTACCCTGACGATTTCCTCCACCATGACCCTTAGCTCCTTCTCTGAGAATCAGGAGTGTCTTTGTGGTGCCATGGGTGTTGTGTGAGGTGTGTAGGTAAGGGTGTGTAGTGTAATGTGTTGGGGTGTGTGATGTGATGTGGTGTGCGTGGGTGGTGTATAGGTGTAGGTAGTGTGTGGCTCTGGTTGTGTCTGTGGTCTTGCTGTCTCTCTGGTGGCAACTGTTTGTAATAGTAAAGGGCTGTGGGAAATGTGGGTGTGTGTTGTATAGTGGTGTGAGTGTGTGGTGTGTGTATGGGTGTCAGGTGTGTGTTTTTTGAATTGTCCAATGTGGTGTTGTTTTGTTTGTGTGTGTGTGTATTTAGAGCGCAGTAGTATGTACCACCAATGGTTTACCGCCATTGAATGTCCGCTGTGGTGATTTGTGGGTCATAATGTGATGTGCGTAGTTCTGTTGGCCTAATGGTGTGGGTTTGGATACTGTCAGTTTATCACTGACCTTTGGGCTGGCGGATTTGTGTATGTGGCTGAATAGTGACAGATTGGTGTGTGTGTGTGTCATAATATGGTGGACGGATATCTGCCGTTGCGGCAGTATGTTGGCGGTAGTCAGCGTGGCAGTAAGTGGGATTTACCGCCAATGTCATAATGAGGGCCATAATTTATTGTGCTGTAGTTCAACCTCTCCCAGCAGCAGCTACTGCAGCCATTCAATGAAATTACTTTTATTAAGACTTAATACCATCAGTACGGTAGCTGTGGACTTGGAAATTCACAGATATTTTCTCAGAAGGCAACACAGGCAATGAATGTGAGGGAAACCCAGATTACTGTAGAAAAACACTTCATCTGCACTGGTTCCAGTGCACAGTGACAAAGATAAACATAGGACCCTCTGCGCTATTGAACACAATAATTTTTTGTGAAGTTTCATGGAGAGTATTCTTTAGCCTTCCTGAAGCACAGCCATGCCTGTTTGCTTGTTCCACATTGTTCATTGCATTGCAGCAATTCTTCTATCCCCCTGCTTCCATGCAACTTCTTAATCCTGACCTGCAATACAGTCCCTCGTGCACACCGTACCTCCCTGCACAGTCTTATCCCTCTCTGCATTGTCATTACTCCTCACATCATAGTCTCATCTCCACTCATTTCTCACTAAACATCATTTATTCATTTCAGCCTCCTGTTAAATGGGCAGCAGATCAGCACAAGCATTGGCAAAGCCACTGAGTCGCACCTTAGTGACCAATTACAACTAGTCTGTAACATCGGGGTGGGGGGGGGACATATTCATGATGACATATGTGCATGCATGCAGTCGCCGAGGGAATGGCATGAGCACCATTTTATACATTTTATATTGATTTGCCCATTCAAGATTATGAACACCATTTGGCTCAGTACATTTAAAAAAAATGCTATTTTAGTGGTGCAAAAGCCTGATTAGCAATATAGAGTGGCCTATCAGAATAAGGCAGATGCAGGGTACTCCAATAATATGAAATAAATAAATACATTTAAAGAAATGTGGATGACAAGGATTTCAGGGAACAACAAAGTGGTAAGTGGGTTGAGATTCCGGAAGGGAAGTAATAGGGTGTGGGGTGCGAAAGGAGCAAAGAAGGTGCTTGAGATTGGGCCTTAAAAACTAAAAAAGCAGGGAAGCAAGGACAAAGTAATGCATGAGCTTGGTGAATGGGATGAGAGAGCAACATGGAATGGGACAATGAGGAACTGTGTTGAGGGAACCAAGATACAAGAAAGAGAGCTAGAAAACACATGCTCTCTTATGGAGTGCTGAAAGCAAAAGCACACAAAAGTTCCTGCTGTGGGAATAGTAGAAGGATATAATTCTGCCAACCAAAAGGATGATAAGGAGGCTCTGCTCCATGGAGTGACAAACACAGGGAGATGAAGAAAACGCATTGAATTAAGAAAAGCAAATTAAAGTGGCAAGAAGGTTGACCAGTGGTAAGCAATGGACAGGCTGTGAGCCAATGGTAAGTTTTTGGTATGGTCCACATAAGCCTTTAACCTACAGATAGCTAAAAGCTGTCTGGTAAATAAGAGACCTAACAAGGCCAATGTTAGTTTATGTACCTCCTCAGAACTGTTTTCAGTATCCCAGCACTCCCTTCCAGCACACTATTCCTTCATGCACAACCCTTCTTAAAATCCAATTAATTAGGCACTCAAAGGAGGGGGAACAAGACGAATATGTCAGAAAATGCACAAAGATTGTGTTTACAAAATCTAGGAGATGACCCCTAAAGCGCTAAAATGTATTTTCTAAAATCCTCCTTACACACTAGCTATTAACCTGTAAGAATGAGATTAGAGTTAACATAGTTTCTGACATGAAAAACAACTATTTGTTTTGTGTGTTTTGGTACCAATGAGTCTTGCTTGGTCACATTGCGCAATGCTGGGGACAATACTGTCACACAATGGGGTCATTTCAGACTTCTGTGAATAAAAATATAGGGGGTCATTCCGACCCCGGCGGGCGGCGGGCGCTGCCCGCCGGGCGGAGACCGCCAAAAGACCGTACCGCGGTCAAATGACCGCGGCGGTCATTTTGACTTTCCCGCTGGGCAGGCGGGCGACCGCCAAAAGGCCGCCCGCCCGCCCAGTGGGAAAGCCCCAGCAACGATGAAGCCGGCTCTGAATGGAGCCGGCGGAGTTGCTGGTGTGCGACGGGTGCAGTGGCACCCGTCGCGATTTTCAGTGTCTGCTTTGCAGACACTGAAAATCTTAATGGGGCCCTGTTAGGGGGCCCCTGCAGTGCCTATGCCAGTGGCCCCATGGGCCCCCAGGGGCCCCACGACACCCGTTCCCGCCAGCCTCTTCCTGGTGGTGTAAACCACCAGGAACAGGCTGGCGGGAAGGGGATCGGAATCCCCATGGCGGCGCTGCTTGCAGCGCCGCCGTGGAGGATTCCCTGGGGCAGGGGAAAACCGGTGGGAAACCGCCGGTTTCCCTTTTCTGACCGCGGCTTTACCGCCGCGGTCAGAATTGCCCCTGAAGCACCGCCAGCCTGTTGGCGGTGCTTCCTCCGTCCCCGGCCCTGGCGGTCCATGACCGCCAGGGTCGGAATGACCCCCATAATGCCAAAAGGGAAGAGAAACCTGGCCACATATGAAACCATTTTTTACAAAGACGAAGGGAGGAGATCAGAGTGACGTTCGTCCAGTGGTGTGGTGAAGCATAATTTTGATTCCACCATTGAACGTTATAGAAATCATACAAACATGTAACCGACATCATATACATTGAGTGCCTTAACATTTCTAATGTAAAGTGTAACGCCAAAACAAAGCATTCACGGTGCATTTACTGTAGAAGACTAGAGATTCCCATATGTGTGTTCTAATGTTTAATTTTAACATACAAATTTGAAGTTCTCATTCACATTTACAATTATGCATTTGAGTTATATCATTTTATTGCTGTTTCCACATACACTCATGTTTTCATTTATGATTGTTGGATTTATTCTATAATTATAAGATGCACTTATAATCATATATTCTAAGTGTGCATCAATTTGTTTTGTTAAAGTTAGCATGACCAAATGACTTAAGCATTTGGTTTCTTGTGTTTAACCTTCAACGTGAAGTTTTACTTGCGCTGCAAGTATTTTCCTTGCAGGTGCATTTGTGTGATCCCACAGTTATTGAATGGCATGTTGTGTAATAGAGATAGTGAGGTCTGGGAGGATACTGTGGCAAGGATGAGAGGTGGTAACAAGCTGAGAAGAAAAGACTCCTGTTCCTGTATCATGAGCAGGAACACACTCAAGGTCACCCTGAAGCTTAAACCATGGGATCGGAGACTAGAGGTGAGTTACAAATTTCAACTGTGAGAAGATGGCAAACTACTGGTATTGATTACATTAATTTCTCGAAGGTTCGGTGAACTTAATTGGTATTCACACTGCTAATCGAGATTAGAGTCCTTTTAGAATTCTGCCATTATTCTCTTTATGTGGCTTTATGTTATGCAACACCCCTCTTGGAGAACATCCACAGAAGTCTCTACTATGCTGACATCTTCAGCAGAATTGACTAGGGTTTCCAGATGTTAGTTTAGCTTAGGCTTAAATGTGCATTATTTTAGATTTATCTGCACTTAAACAGGAGGATCAAAGCTTGTACACTGATCATCAGATTCCATTTCTTATTTTTTATATTGCCTCAACTGAGATTCTTCTATGTCTTATGCTATTGCGCTTTAAACTTATTCGACACTTTGGTTGACCTTTGGTGATTCTGTTCTTATAGAGCATGTTTTGAGATTCATTTACATGACTTTGACCCTTGATTTGTAATAAAACTTACTAATCATCTCTCAGTCCTCAATGTGTGACTAAACGGGTTACACTGTTAATTGGACGGTGAAATTGAACTAACTCTCCTTTACCACTAAGGCATCCTAATAAGATCTATCCTCGTGTAATGGTCAGAACAGGGGCCCAGCGCTCCATCGGGTGTTTAAGGGAGAGTGAGTGAGGTCTCCAGTAATTTGTGTTAAAATGCTTCTAAAAGGCCTGTTTTAATATACAAGTGTTTCTATTAAGCGTCACTGGTCTTAGAGACAGTACGACTTTTCCACCCAGACACCCTTGACTCCTCGCTAACTTTAGGTTTTCACCAGATGTTCACTACTGTCCAAAGTCCACCAGGTGAGAGTTTCTAATAGTTTGCATGTGCACGCCTATTTACTTCAAACAACGAGTACACTTGCTTGTGGCATTTTCACCCACTTGCCACAGTAGTGTACATTGGTCAGCACAGAGTATAGCAACACTGGTGGTTAAACAGTCTCCCAAACATGGGAGGTCTGACATAGCAACCCAACTCTCAGTAAAGGGAGATAGATAGAACGTTTACCCTACAGATCACTGGAGCCTGTAAATCCCTTCCTCTATTCCACCCTGTTAAAAAGAAGACGATTTTTAGAGAGGGATAAATTGCCACTCCCTTCCTTTTTTGTCCAGATCAGGCACTAGTGGATTTCACAAAACACACTTATTTGTGTTTCTTTTTGTAGTTTGTGACCGACCAGTTTCCCAGTGAAAAGAGATGGGCTTAACTATACTGTTTCTACCCCAGTAAAACATTATTCACTGATAGTTATGTTGTGGTCAGAGTTTTCACAAACAAAGCAATACCGTTGGCATCATTTCACAAATCTGCACAAAATATAGAAAACATTTTTTTATCTGGTTTGGTCTGGCTAGCAAGTTTCGTGCAGGTCCTCAAAGGGGGGAAATCAAAAATGGGGGGCGTCAAAACAGACATTTTCCATTTGAGCTCCCATAGGATTGTTTTCTACATCCTGAAAATAAAAACAAAAAGGCTATAAATTTGTGTAGGGTGAGCACACAGCGATCACCAGACTTAAGTGTGGGAAAGCCCAAAATCCATAACCCTCAAATTTGTAATAAAGAGGTATAATTTCATACGGGGTCCTTGAACACTGAACGAGGTTCACCTCACAGCTGCAGGTCTGTCTGTGTTTGCTCTCCTTAGTCTACGGTCTTATTACCGGGGCTGCAGACTATGGCATGATATGGGTCTACACATATTGATAGTCCTGCCACTCAGGCTGCAGACTGTGGGTGCCATTTTGGATGTGTTGTCTCTATAGCCACCATAACAACACTGCAGACTATACAATTCATGGACCTGTGATGGGCCCCCTTTGGTAGACCACAATTTTAGTACCATGTTTGGTGTGTTGAATCGACAGTCTTGTTAAATAGCCATGGGCTGCTGACACATTTGGGGAGGTTGTAAAGTCTAGAAAACAATATTTGACATTATAAGTATATAGACTGAACTGCAGGCTTCCATCAGAATCTGTTTATGGGGAAAATAATAGTAGACAATTATTTTTAATGGGGTGAGATTTCATTCTCTATCACAAGAACACAGGCTTGTATCTCAGTTTGTTCCTGTAGTTTTTTTTTATTTATCTTTTTATGATGTTTTTAATTATTAACCCCTATTGCATACAGCTCTGTTCTTTGTGTAAGCTGGAAAGCCATCTCATGGTCACTCTACCACTCCTCCCACTTGCCCATTTCTTGTACTACTGACTCCTAGGGGCTCATTTACAAGAAACTGGTGCATCGTGATTGATGCATCAGTTTTCTTGTGCCGCCTTGTGCCTCCCTATCAATGCCATGTCAGCGCTGTATTTACAATACAGTGCACAAGTTCATCAGAAATTCAGATGCAGTTGTGGCGGTAAACCTTAGCATTGCTGGACAAAATTTTGACGCTAGACCAGCAATGCTAAAGGGGATCCTTAGAAAACAGCACAGCATCACTCTAATGCCTGCTCTGAGCAGACGTTATAAAAATGAAGCTGTGACAACTCAGCATGATGTGGTGAAATGTAGATTTCACTGCACCATTTCAGCTGGGATTTTTATGGGGGAATACCTCCCTTGCATATATTATACCAGGGACAGGTATAATGTGGTGCAAGGCTTTACAAGCTGGTGCAATGGTGACATTGCACCAGTTTGTAAATACGGAGCGGGGTAGGGACTGTTTTGCACTGCCTTAGTGTAAAATAATTGATGCTATTGCATTGGATAGGGCTTGTAAATAAGCCCCCATAATGTGGGAGAGTTAAAGAGTAGAGCTCAATTGTGCCTAATTGGCATAGTCAAGCCTACCTCGTGCTTAACTCTGGGCAAACCCCAGTTTTCCTTAGGCCTAACCATAAACAGCTTGGCCTTGTCTGGTGCACAACTTGCAGAGAGCAAATGCACTGCAGATGGAAGGTTATCATTCTACAGGGCACTGTTATGCCCCTCCCCATGGAAGAAACAACATTGGTAAGAGCAATCACTCCACTGAAGTGGATCTCATTGGGCCATGGCTTTACCCAGTGGGAATCTCATCATATAAAGCTTGATACTGGGGTCATGTACTTCACCCTGTGGCCCTAGAGGCATGCCTGTCAGATTCTGTAAAGCTGGGATAGCAAAGGTGGTTATGTTTGGCCATATTTGATGGGAATATTGAGTTTTGCTTCTGGTGGCACAATTCAATGTTTGGGTGCTCATTTGAGGCATCATGGCCTCTAAAGTTTTGGTAATTTCTTTGGATCTTTTTCCTTAACGACTCTCCCTTCATCGTAGTCTATGAGGTCACACTGCTCAGTGGAAATACTGGACCATATTGCACATCTATCTATCTATCTATCTATCTATCTATCTATCTATCTATCTATCTATCTATCTATCTATCTATCTATCTATCTATCTGGCCTTCCCCATCTATCTATCTATCTTGAAATGTTCCCATTGTTAATTTCTCAAAAACTACTGAACGGATTTGCACCAAAAAAGTCTGCTTTTTTAGAAAAGTTCTACTTTCATGCCAAGATTGGTGTAAATCCATTCAGAAGTTTTTGTTTTGTAGGTAAGTGAAACATTCCTCATGTGAACTTGAAAGGAAATGCACATCTCTGACCCCTCTCACTTATATTTTTGCACTGCCAAAATCTGCTGGAAATCAACACAAAAACATTTCCTTTTTGCCAATGGGGTCAAATAATTTTTATGGATTCATCAAATGCTGTTAAAATCTATCTATCTATCTATCTATCTATCTATCTATCTATCTATCTATCTATCTATCTATCTATCTATCTATCTATCTATCTATCTATCTATCTATCTATCTATCTATCTCTCTATCTATCTATCTATCTATCTATCTATTCTTTATTCATAAATATGTGTACCTCACCATCTGATCTCAAGGCACAGTCCGCTCCCCCATTAGATCTGTCTCAAGAGTTAATCATCTACTGAGAGCATGATTAGTAACTGAATACAACGTTGTCTTAATTACTGGACAATACCATGTTGAGATGTTTGTGGGGTATGTATACCTTGCCTTTTTGTAGCACAGTTACAGAGAGACAGGCATGTGAAATTGCCAGTGGAACACTGGTAAGTGTTTTGTTTTCATTCCCAGGTTGCACTGAAAAGGCACACATTCTCACCCATCTCTTGGATGGTTTGTTAGGGTTCCTCACCCCCAAAGTATATTGTTTTCCAAAACAAAATGAGGAAAGGTGGTTCATTTCACAGCTTACTCTTTGATACCTAACCAGTGAATAACTTGGGGACATCTCTGACCACTCAGTCCTTGAATGTAATTTCATTTCATTCAGCCTATTGGGGTTTTCGGTGTGCTCCAAGGGCCAGATTTATTAAAAAGTCACACTGCACTGCCCTGCGTGATAATGAAGGGCAGAAATGGCTACTACGATATGGCACATTCCTGCTGAGTGCAGCCTAGCACAAAAGCAGGCACCCTTACACCATGGGGCAAGGGTGCCTTTGTTACACTCAGAATGTTTTTTGCAAGAAGGGACACCTTCATGCACATAAACAATTCTCTGAGGTATTGTTCTCTTTCTTCGTGTGCTGCAGAATGTGGCACACTTAGAAAGAGGAAATAACCAAAGAAATAAACATATTTCTCCTAGCTAAACCTCCCCTAGGAAGGTGTACCATTTTGACACATTCCTACGTTTGTTAGTTTTAGTAAATCTGGAAATGTGACAAAAACATGAGTGGATGCATGGGAACACCCACGCTCCACCCATTGCATGCCTCCCCAGGGCAAAGTTACACAGATTTACTAAGCGATGCAGAGCTTCGCAAGGTCGTTGTGCGTGGCATTCTATATCTCCCTTAAGGGGTTGCATTGCCCTCACGCCACCTTGCATCATGCAAGGGAAATGCAACCCTTGATAAATATGGCCCCATGACTTCTAACCCTGGAAATTAAGTCATGAACAAGCACACAGTAAATTAGTGTGGGGAGACTGGTAAATAGTGATGTAGAAAGGGTGCCATTGAGCCTAATGCAAGCAAGAACAATGGTCTCCCTCACCACAGTTGAGCAGTAAAATACTGTAATCAGTGGTTGACGTGGGCAGGATCGGAGGGGCACAACGTCCCCCTACTTTTTTTAATTTAGTTTAGTTGAAAACATTCCCCTACTTTCTTTGCAAAGACATCCATCCTGGGACAATTAATTCCAATATTAAATGCTGCTGCTAAAGTATCATTCAGGGAGTTTCCTGTGCTGTGAAACCAAAGCCGGGCAGACAGCTGAATAGTAAACAAGCTTTCTTGACAGGGTGCCTGCTTGCCTGAAAGAAACACAAATGTGTGCAACTGACTAATGTGTAAATGTAGAGTGCTATAGACCGTACTGGCTTTAATTGATGGAATCACTTGAAGCTTTGGGATGACAAAGATTTAGGGCCTAATTTAGATTTTGGCAAAGGGGGTTACTCTGTCACAATGGTGACGGATATCCCATCTGCCAAAATATAAATCACATTATATCCTATGGGATATATTATTTCGGTGGACGGGATATCCGTCACTGTTGTGATGGAGTAACACTTCCACCAAACTTTAAATCAGGCCTTTGAATGCAAGGGAGTTAGCAGCTGAGCTGTGAAGTGTGTGCTTTTAAGGGACAGCTACATAAAAAAATGCATCATGTGCAATCTGGGTATTACTAAAAACAATATTTTGGAATCATTATTTTATTTTACTACACATTTTGTAGCAGTCTATCTTACACTGTGTTTAATGCAAGTTTAAAATAATGACTTACATATTCACACTGCTTCCTATCACAGGTGGGAACTTGTAGCACTAAAAATACACAAGTCACTATTCCCCACTGCACTAACCAAGTTTTGAGTCTGGGTATCTTTGGGAATACCCAGGGCTCTGCACTGCATTAACTAATAGAAGTTTTATAATCTACTATAGTTCATTTACTACTGATTAATTTCACTTTCTTTTAAATGTATTTCTCACTGAAGTTGTGCGGTATTTTAATTGAAGCTACCTGAAGGTGAATGACCATAAAACCTTACAGCATATTTTGGGGCAGATTTATGAAAAGTGGCGCAGCACCCAGAGCAGCACCACTTATCTTGCGACCTCTAGTGCCTTCGTAAACATACCATGTGTGCGCCGTATTTAAAATATGGCACACCACGGCGGTAGTCAGGGGTATTAGAGTCATTATTTTTTATGCTAGTCCGGCACTTTGCACGATTGGCGTAAAAAAAAATTATGCTACTCCTGCAAAGCACCCAGGGGCCATTGAAAACAATGGGATCCTCCCTTTAACGCCTGCTCTTAACAAGCATTAAAACTGTTGACAAAAATGACACAAAGAAATATTTTAGATTTCTTTGCGCCATTTTTTCAGCCCCCCAGCGCCGGAACGCCCCCTTGCATACATTATACCTGGCATAGGCATAATGTGGTGCAAGGGGATAGAAAGTGGAGCAAAGCAAGCACTGCGCCACTTTGTAAACATGGCGCTGCGTTTCTTGCCTCCCAACTCCACGTTAGCGTAACAAAAATGATGCTAATGTGGCGTTGGAATGCACTAGGCCCTCTTAAGTCTGGACCTTTATTTTTTAGGCCAAACATTTGACCACGTCCCTACTCTTACTGACCCTGCTCACATTGTATGCAGCATCACAGTTCCCATACATTTTTTAACGAACTTCGACGTCTGACTGTAATAGTCAGGGTTTATTCGGCCCTGGTGTCACTGCACCTGCTGCACCATCGATAGTTACACCCCTGCCTGTAAAGTCATAATTGAAAGCATAATGACCTAGATATCATAGGTTCTTTGCAGTAGCAAACAACTGAAGCGCTATATTCTTTCGCCAATGAATACGTTTTCCCAAGCAAAATTCATGCTTTTTTTACCACTCTCTGACCTCGGCGTTAATGTTCCTTTTCCTGGTGGAAGCGCACCGACCTCTGCTGCTGTGAGTTCAGCGTGACACCCCTTGCTCTCCTATCCCCCCGTCGTGTCCACCTTGGCACAAAGTCAAGCGCTGGGAAGCACCTGCGCGCATCCGAAATGTTTTTCCCAGTGGAGACATGAGGACTTACACTATCATATGGACATATCAGGCGGCCAGGCGACACAGAGAGCACTCCTTTCACACTGAGATAATACTCTACTCGGCTGTCTTTTTCTGAAATAACAGACACATAATTATTTACTTCCTTTCCAAAACTCTATTTCCAGCCCTCCCACGCTCACCTTAACGTGAAAGACAAAAAAATAAAATCAAGTGGGTCTTCCAGCTTTAATAGTCCTGTATCCCATATGCAAATGCAGATACACCTTACAGTTAAAACACTACAAAAATAATAAATTTGAAAATGGTGAGCGGCTATGTCTACATTAAATACATGACAACACAATTTTAATAATACAGTAACACAGTGAAATCAAGTGGCACAGTGAGCATGTAACCCATGTCTAAACAGGATGTAACGTTATACAACGACATGCAAACAGAGCAAGAGTTTTCTTGACTTTTTCACTACCATCGAGTACAGATATCGTCACACAGATGATCACCCAAGGACAAATAATATAATACGTGTAGAATATCATAATGTTACAAGCATCGTACCTGGAAGAATCTGGCAATTTGCACTATGACTTGACACAATATGAGTCTGTGTTATTTTGTGTCATTTTAGTAGAATTTAATTTGTGCCAAATCCTGCCGTTGTTTGAGTTGCTTCTACAGTGTGTTAGAATTTTCTGGAGTTTCACTGGATGTAATGTAAGGCCGTTGGCCATTCTGCTCACATCAAATTTCGGCACAAATATGCTTTTGCATTTGAAAAAATTGTTTAAGGCCAATGTTTGTGTTGCTTTATACCATGTTACTTCGCAGGACATAAGCACTGGTGCAACATTTTAGTAAATCTGAGTCAAAAGATTCAAATACAAAGTGGTCTGACATAAAACAACTACCCTCAATCAATCACTCGATAGGGTATCCAGGCACTTGCAGGTCCTGGAGGCTTATTCGAAAAGCCATGTCTTGAGGGCCATTCGGAAATATGGAGGTGATGGTCTGAAGATGCGTGGGGAGGCAGGTTTTTGCTGCGATGTGAGGGAAGTAGCGTCTTCAACTTCTGCTTGGGTAAATGCGGGACTATGGGTAAGTGAAAGGCAGGCAGAGTGTAGTCTTCTTGACAGTGGTGGAAGCTCAGGTGGTGGTTAATGTACATGGATCCTTGGATGGGTAGAGCCTTGTGGGAGTGGGTCAGCAGCCTGAATTGCCATCGCTTCGCTACGGGGAGCCAGTAGAGTTGCCTGAGGTGGGGTGTGATATAGGTTCATTGGGGAAGGCCAATGATGAGCCTGGCTTCAGCGTTCTGTATGGTCTGAAGTCTCTGTAGGAGGTGTTTGGTGTTTCCAAATTAGAGGGCGTAGCCCTAGTCCAGTCTGCTGGTGATGAGGGCCTGTGTCACGGTGCTTCTGGTGTGTAGGGGTAGTCACTTAAATATCTTACGTAGCATGCACAAGGTGAGGAAACATATGGAGTAGAAGGCATTCATCTGTGATTTCAAGGTGAGCTTGTTCTCAATGATGATTCCAAAGTTTCTGACCTGGTCAGAGAGAGTGGGTGTGGGACCTAGGTCTGATTGCTACCATGAGTCGTTCCATGTGTTGTTGCTATTGCCAAATATCAGTACTTCTGTCTTGTCTGTGTTCAGCTGCAGGCAGGTGTTCTTCATCTAGTCAGTGAACCTTGGCATGCATCTGTGGAAGTTGGTTCTGGTGGTGGAGGGGTCGTCAGTGAGTGAGAGGATGAGTTGGGTGTCATCTGTGTAGGAAATTATGTTGAGACTGTGGGCTCTGACAATGTTGGCCAGCAGGGTCATATATGTGTTGAAGAGCGTGGGGCTGAGGGATGAGCCCTGGGGGACCCCGCAGGTGATCTCCTATTCTTCAGTAGTGAATTGTGGGATGAGGATCCTCTGTGTTCATCCAGTGAGGAAGAAGGTGATCCATTTGAGCACATCCCTTGGTTTGCCGATGTAGTGGAGTCTTTTGATCAGCATGTGGTGGGATATGGTGTTGAAGGGTGCCGAAAGATTGAGGAGGATCAAAGCTGCTGTTTCTCCTTGGTTGAGGAGTATTCAGATGTCATCAGTGGCTGCGATCAGGGCATGTTTGGTGCTGCGATTGCTGTAAAAGCTGGATTTCTGAGGTGTCAAGTAGGTAGTTCTGTCCAGGTATGTCGTGAGATTCTTGTTAGGGATCTTTTCCAGTACCTTTGCGGGGAATGGGAGCATAGAGATTGGCCAGTAGTTTTTGGGTTTGTTTCGGTCGGTGGAGTTTTTTTTTAAATAGTAGGTCTGACTTTGGCGTTTTAACAGGCATCAGGAAATGTTGCTGTGGTGATAGAGGTGTTGAGTAGGTTGGTGAGTTCCTGGCCAATTCTTTGGTTTCTAAGGTTAAAGATGTGGTGTGCGCATGGATCTTTGGGAGCTCCCAAATGGATGGATGCCATGGTGGAGGTGATGTTGTGGTTGGAGAAGGAGTTCCAGTTGGTTAGTCTGTGGTTTGTGTCGACTATGGTGGTGGTATATCGGTCGAGGAAGTATGTAGGTGTGGGTTGGGGTTGACATATCTGTACATGGTTGCAATCTTGTCATGGAAGAAGTGGCCAACGTTGTCCCACAGCTCCTATGAGGGTGTGATGTTGCTTTCACTGGCAGCTGGGTTGGAAAATTCCTTAACCATGTTGAAAAAGTCCTTGGTGTTGTTGGCACTGGCTTTGATGTGTGCGGCAAGGGCTGTCTTCTTCGTTGCCCTCAGCAGGCAGAGGTAGAAGTTGAGGGAGGTCTTGAAGGCTTCCCTATCAGAAGCATCCTTGCTGGCGCACCATCTCCTCTCGAGCTGTTTGCTGTTCCATTTCTCTACCCTATTGAGTATCTTGTGAAGAGTTATTTTACCATCTTCGTTTGCCGTTACCAAGTGTACTTAGTTTGTCCAGATAACTGCATCACAAGGCCAACACTTGAACACTCATGAATAGGGTGGCCTATTCTCTTACGAGGTAGCAAAATGTGCAGAAATGTGTATAAGATTAAGGCTATATTTACCAAAGTGCATCATTTCACACACAATAAATATAAAATGCCCATGTTTGTTCAAAATAAACAAATGTTCAGGTGGATATGATCCTAATGGCATAGCTGCACCAGTCTCTAATAAAAAGTATAGGATTAGTTCACCACACCATGCAATAACTCAGGTCATGTATCAGTGATAAGGCCTTCAATATCTGCATTCACATCTTCACAAAATTCTGCTTTCCTAAAGAGTTTGAGGCACAAAACAGTCTTCAGGGGTCAGTAAAAAATAGGGACGCACAATCGATCCAACTAGCTCACTTTGTAGTGGGAGCAGAAACCTACCCCCTTTCATGTCAAGCTGGAAGCTAGCATTCTGCATTAGTCTTTTATTGCTTACTCAAGCAACTTTCAAAGCAAACCTCATCGCTCTCCATACCAATATGCATTTTCTTCATTGTTTTCCTCCATCCTTCTTATATTCTCTTAGGCCTCCCTCATCAACGGTCAGAACTTCTCATCTGCATTTCAATGATCCTTAGATTTCCTCTTTCTGGTAAATGTTGACAATTTCAAGCTCTGCATGACTTATCAATTAATCAATCCTTGTCACAAAATGACTGGATAAAAGGGCAGGGATTGTGATAATGGACAGTGAATTTCATCATAATGAAATACCAATACACCTGTAGAACATTGACCATTATGTTAGGCTCCCCACGAACTCAACTCTTGAAGTCAAACCCCAGACTTCGACCATCACTGAATATGGGAAGGACAATCATTGGATCACTCCAAGGAATTTGAATTTCTAAAAACAAACGACCCACACATTCCAGCAATATACATACTCCTACAAAATTCATAAACATTTGAACAGAAAACCTGTGAAGTCACATTGTCTTGAGTTTTGGTTTACTTTCAATATCAATATCCCAACATATTGATTATTTTCCTCAAACCTTTCATGCCATGACTCTATGGGTTTATGAATAAACTTAAAGGACATTCCTTAGACAGACTTGACTAAAAGATCTTATTGAGTATGGATATAGACCCTCTGTATATAAATATCCCACAAGATGAGGCCATAGCTGTTATCTAGGACTCTCTGGAGAAGAGACCATAACCACATGATATACCCACAGAATTCTTAGTAGAGCTAGAAACCATTGCCTGGAGAAAAACGTGTGCCTCTTTATTTATTTCTGCCATGTAGAGGAGAGGCAATAGGGTGTACCATATATATATATATATATATATATATATATATATATATATATATATATATATATATATATATATATACATGTATATATATATGTATATATATATATATATACACACATATATATATATATATACATATATATATATATATATACATATATATATATATATATATATATATATATATATATATATATATATATATATATAATGAAATGCCTTTAGGTACTTACAGCCACCACTCTTAATCCCATGGGCTACTGCCTACTTCAGCCATTGGCTAATTTAACTGTGAGCGATAGCACTCAGCACTCAGCACTTCACACATCCACACTCAAAATGGTCTCTTTCAGTAGCAGGAACTACTTTAGCAACATATGCTTTTTGAGACCAAAAATGTTTGCTTATGGATATTGTTTTTTTCCTGATAGATGTGGTCCCAACAGCTCCCTCAACAACAAAGGTTTACAAACACCAGAACAAAAAAGGCTAAAGACTGCCATCCAATGCCAGACCTATTGGCTTTGCCAGTTCTTGCGGGCAAATATGGCATCATAGTGCATATACATGGTAAAATTGGTAGCTCAGCTTTGACTAGAACAGAGACCCATTTTTATGACTTGGAACGTGGCATCACTATATTGGATGAAGTGACTTAAACGAGTACTGCCTTTGATAATTAAGCCTATACTTATTTTTAAGACTTGTTCCATCCTTTTTGGTTGCAAGGGAAAACTGATTATGTTCGAAGGCCTAGTTGGTTGCCATTGTACAAAATGATTAAATAAGTGATTTACATATTTGTGCACTATCAGTTCCAGGTGTTTTACTTGTCATCAGTCACATATATCAGACCTCATGGCGGCGCCACATAGTATGTTGCCTTAATGGAACTGATCCTGCTATGGGTGGGTAGGGTCACAAAAAATCAAATGAACCTATCTCCGATGTCAGGAATCCGTAGAGCCATCCGGGAGGCCGAACTGGTTCCAATATGAACCTTGACAAAACTGTTCAAACCAGATCCACACTGCATGATGTCGCGGTTATAATGTGGCCCTGGGGAACGGATGTAAGCCCCTAGCCTGTGGCCCACCGGGAAGTCAAAAGTGTACTTGAATAGCCAGTCCAGCCCTGCTGATCAGCAAATGTCACGGCATTACGACATCTAAGTTACATTCCTGACTCCCCCGCCAAGATTTGGGACAGGTACCAACAGTTTAAAAAAGTTCTGCCCTGGCAGTACCACAGTGACCACAATTCTGAAAAGGAGAAACGGGGTCTAGTGCCACGCTTTCCCTTGCTGAGGCAGATAGGTTTTGTTTCACTGACCTCTAATGATCATGTCTAAAGCTTCACAGAAGATATTTAAAAAAAAAAAAACATAATTTGCTGTTTCAGAAGATGAACAGGTGTACAGTTCCAAAACTACAAAGCATCGGTGTCTCAATGAAACAATAAAAAACTCTAAACATATCCCCTGAAGTAACGCATCCAGGTACTTGAAGTCAGGAGTGGCATATCGCTGCTGTGACAAAAGATTCAACCAACTTTGAAGGCCAGAGTTTGAAGGGAGAGTCTCAGCATTCTGTCTGAAGCAGCGGCTTTCAAAGGACAGCTTCAATACTTGACATGCAAAGGATTTTTTTAATCTCCCCCTCTAGCCTTACAAACAACCAATAGCAGGAGGCCAGGCAACAAAAAGCTGCAGAGGAGATGCAGAGGAAATCCTTTGTTTAAAGCCGAGTTAGTGCTCGGGGTGGAAGAGGCTTTTTAATGCCTTTGTGTTTTACACTTCTTATGCATTTTCTGTCAATTAGTGCATCTTCTAACCCTTCCTTTCTGCTCACCTCCTCTGCCTCCAAACAATAACAGCTACAAAGGGCAGAGCCGCGCCTCATTAATGAGTGTGTGTCAGCTTCCAAATAAGGAAAGGTAGTGTGGAGAGTACTGGACCATATAGTTACAGTACACACCAATGTGAATTCACTAGCACTGACAAAGACAATAGGTCTGGCTATAATGAGCTACCTCAGGCAAAACAGACATTTGTGAATGTATACAGACTGTGCAACTTACTGTGCAAATTACTTCTTTCAGCGCCTCTTATATTCTTGGCTTATTTTATTATGGAAGCTTTCTGTACGGCTGTTTCAGTGGTGGCTCTCACTATTTTGAAGAGTGGTTAGAACCATGGTTGCATCATCTAGTGATGGTGTGTATGCTGCAGAACCACAATTACTCAAATCAAGACTATGACAGCACAATTACAGTTCCAACAAAATACAATTCATTACAACAGCAACCCTAAACAGCAATATATCAAAATATTGCGAAAAAAATCAAACCACTGTTGAATCAGATATACTAATTAGAAATTATTAATGAATGCTTATGTGTTTTGATTAACAAGAAGCTGATAGAAAAATTTAATGTAGAGAAATTAATGTGCAGGTTTGAAAATGTGCTCACGGAGAGTGACAGCCAGTTTATACGAATTTGTACTAAAATGATTAAAAATGCATAAAATATTGAAAATGCATAATAATAATGTAGTGGTGTGTCAGATTAAGATGCATAACGTGTGTTTTGCATTATATTGTAGAGCTAACTTAGCCAAAGTTGTGGCCTAGTTTTGCTAGGCCCCATGTAGAGCTGAATTACTAGCACTTTAGAGAAAGCTGATGTATTGAACTGACCGTGAACCATTCGCTGTTAAAGTCTGCTTAGCTAGAATTTTCTGCAATGTACCAACGGACAGGAGATGAGTGAATCAAATCGCAACATATGTTGTGTAGAGCATACAAGATGTACTTTCCCAGGACTCGAACAATAGAGACACTGAATGGAGAAGAAGATGCAACATTTTCAATACCTGATGAGCCGGATGATGAGGCCATTGTACAGTGAATCAATCAGCGAACTGTGAACGGTGTAAAATTAGAATTCGTAGATTTGCAAAATTAATATTATTGGGTAGAGTAATAACTGGTGATTGACTGACCAATTAGGAATTATGAGGATGGACAGGAAAACCTTAATAAAACGTCATGACTTTGGGTAAAAACTTCAGATGTGAGGGGTGAAATGCTGATGCCAGAAGACGCGATTCGAGAATCTGTCATTGGGCTCATGCTCTTGAGAGCCTGATGCGTTGCTGATCGATTGATGAACTGACGACAAAGACTGACTTTGTTGTTGATCCATTCTGTGGATAGGTAGCTATAACAAGGTGACTGTTAACTTTTTGTGCTTTTCTTTCTAGGTACCAACTGTGCTGTTTAAATGGTTTTTCTATTAGCTAGATGTTTTCTAAATTCGTGTCCAAAATTGTTTTCGCATGAAGTCCCACATTCTAATGCTAATCTGGGTTAGGTAAGGTTCCTTTGGGTAACGCTGACAGTGACAAATGATTGGCGAACTGATTGCTGAACTCTGCTATTAATGTTGTTATATTCATCTTTGCTTATGCTGAAGCATTCAAGCAAATGTTCTTTACAAGTTCTGATTAGATGATGCTATTGGTGGTCATTAATGAACTCATTCTGAGCTGATTGAATAAAGTTTGAATTAATTTATGGACTAGTATTGTAACTAATAGGGACATAAAACTGATAAAACGCATAATTGAGTTGTGGTTATTCATGAAATGTTGACATTACCAATTGATGATTAGTGTTTTGCTAATTGATTATTGATATGTAAATTGATTATTGATAGTCATCAGTTACTACATAGCTAGGATACTCCATGAGAGCCAAAAGGTTTATCGGCCAATATGCGTCCCCTTGTTAGTTTACTTACGAAGGACCGTGCGCGCTAGCACCACCAAGGCACAATACACCCACACACAAGAATGTTACTAGTGTTTTGTTGTATTTTCTTGATAAGCTAGTGTCTTATTCAGTGTTGTTTGTAGTATAGCTGAGTTTTATGTATTTTTGTGTTGCGGTTTTGAGATGAGTTTTTTCCTTTATTATGTTAAATTCTGTTGTGGTTGTTTGTTGCTTTTTGCTTTGCTGAGGAATTGTGTTGAAGTTCTTTGCTGTGTTGGTGTTTTGCTATTGTTATTGCTGTTGTGTTGTGGATGAGTTTTGTTAAGATTTTGTTGTGTTTTAATTTTGTTTTTGTTGGTGTATTGTTGTGGAATGTCATTGTGTAGTATACCTGTTCTCTGTCATGTTGCTTTGACGGTGTTGCTGTGCAATTGCATTGTGTTGTAGTCTTGGGCCAGTGTATTTGTTTATATATGAGCGAGTTGCTGTTGTGTTGTTGTGCTCAAGTGTTATTGTTGTACTGTTATGACACTGAGCTGTATTTTTGGAATGTGACAATGTGCTGTTTTGGCATTATTTTGTGCTGTTGATGTTGCTGCAAATGTAGATCGTTTTATTGAAACGATTTACGATTATATCCAGCAAGTTTCAAGGAATGTTTGAACTTAGACAGTGTTCGTGTTTAATGCACTTATTGCAGAGATGTGTGTAGAGTTTATGTCCATGCACTACATGCATTTCATAGCACAGGTTCATGCACTAGAAAGATTTTCATTACATCAGTTCACTTGCTGTGGATATTCTTGTGCACCATTTAGTTCACAAGTAACAAAGTGAGTAAAATAAGTCAGCGGTTTGTGCTCATACATCACAGTGTGCTATTCAAGGGGTTTTTATTATTCCTTCATTGTTTTCAGTTAATATTGAGGAGGCCTGGGCAAAATTTAATTTACCCAGACGTAATTCGCACAGTTTTCAGAAATTTTGTGTTCTGCTTGTGACGCTAAATTCCAGAAATTACGGCATTATGCCATGTTGCATAATTACACCCCATTAGCGGCATAAATCTACCGCAAACACACCGTTCACTGTAAAAATTTACATTGAATAACCAGGAACAACAGAACGCGAGAAGCATTGCACAAAATGATGCATTTGCGTATAGTGTAAATCATGCAGAATTTTGCCAAAATTTCATGCAAATGCATGAAAACATTTTACACAAATTTCACACACCCTCAATCTTTAGCTATTGTACGTTAATTTGCTCCATTTTTCAGTAGCCTAAACCAATTCACATTGTTTAATGCAACACACAAATTGTAATTATTAGTATTACTATACCATCAGCCTACATATGTGCAATCCGGTATATGTAATTAACATTCAATAACTGTATTTCCCACTTATCCTTGCAATGAGAGGTAGGCCTCATGAAAAGGGGTTTGGGGTTGTTGGAGGTGACCAGCCTCCAATCCCACAGTATTCCTGCAGGGATCAGTGTGGCACATGAATAATAGCTGAAGCCTTTACAATGTCGTCCCTTTGAACTGCAGTACTTAAGTTTACTTAAAACACAACAGAACAAGCAGACACTGGCAGCATCTGCTGTCACTGCTGTCTTGGGAGAAGCTGCAGTGTGCTGGTTTTAATTCCCCAAGGTTTCAGCACTGTTGCCATGCAGCAGCGCAAACATGTGGAATGTAAATTCATGGAAGAGTGATAAGGGGCTCAGAAAGAGGCTGGGTGTGTCACTGTGCTACCACCTTCTGTGCCTCCTCTCTCCATACCCTGGTTTTCATTTCCCAAAGCTGGCTGTACTGCTGATGTTTTTATTTGTCAGGCTTGCAGTGCTGTTATCATGGGGCACACCCTTGTACAAAGCACAGGCATTGGAGACACAGAAAGATTCTGTTTACAAATAATTTGTGCTCTTTTCTGCATAGCTGTGTGCTTGGATTTGTTAACAAACTAACACTAGACCTATCTTTGCAAATACTTATATTTAACTGTTAGTTTTACTACTCATCCACTCCAAAAACTGCCATTTGTCGGTATTAAGCACAAACCTGAATAAAGGCAGACATATCCCAGTTCACCAAACCGGAAACCTCTTTACTGCAGTACTTAGAATTGATGGTTTTCAAACATGGACTTAGAAACCCCAGTGCTTAATTTGTGCTTGTTGTTTCTGGTGCTAAGCACCAGCACTTATTTTTGAGGGCCGGTGCTTATTCTTCTGCCCCAAGCATTTGCTGCAAGCTAAAGACACATATGGGAAAGCCGGAGGAAGAGAAAAACGAAAAAGCATCACAATGGGAGAAAGCAGAAAGCTTCAAAAGTGAGCTAAAGGGGCAGGGAGAGGCTTTGAATAGATTGAAGAGGCCCAAGATGGCTTCAGGGTTACGCTGCTTCAGTATTCTGTGTTCCCACATTTAGTTGCAGCAGCTGCGTGTTTAAGAGGAGGGCTTTGAGCACCGGCACGTTTTTATTTACAAATTAAGACCTGAGAAGCACTCAAACCTCCCCTCACCCTCACAACAAAGCCCTTACTGAACCAAGAGGCAAGTCAATTGTCATGTTCACCCTCTGGGTAGCCTAGGTTGTTTCTAATAAATGGCTCCAAATTCCAGTTTATAAAACCAACCTCAAGAGAAGTTTTTGTACAAAGCATTTCACAAGCTCATGTATATCAGGGTGCTCTCATGTGATAGTGAAGATAGGAAGTAAAGTGAAATAAAATAATTGCCTAGGATCACACATTTTGGTCAAGTTGGAATGTCGATATTCATCCCAAAGTTTCTGGTTTCACACTGTATAATTCAGCCACTGCATGTGTATGCTTGTACCCCTCTGATTTTACATAAAAAGTTAATATTCTGTTTTAAATTCTCCTTGCATGAGGTTAGAGCACGTGTGGCAGACTGTCACCACATAATGGCTCAGTTTAGTTTGGGCTCAGGGATCCAAGAGAATGCTAAACTGAGACAGAGTCAGGCTTCAGGCTCAAGCTTGACTCAATAGCTAAACAACCTCTGTCACACAATGGCAATTACAAGGACAAAGGAGTAGTAAGGATACAATTTGACTTTCTTGAAACAATTTGGTGAAGCCGGATTACCAGCATCACAGTACCTACGGGCTCCTTGTATCAATATCCATAACCGACTCACAACACCATGGTTTAGTTAGTGGACTATTAGAGTGTGTGTTCTCTCCCCACATGGGTAAAATCAAATTATGTTGAGTTACAGTTCTGTTTTCTTATCACATACTTGCTACCAGTGTTTAATGTACAATTTTCCTAACTAATAAAATGACCAGAGAAAGGTCAGAAAGTGCCAACCCAAGAATATCTTTTTTGTCACAAGTGGGGCCGAGATTAAAAAAAACACCCATGCCTCCTGGTCCCATAGTTTTCATCTTGCTCATTGTGCAACAACTTGAGCAAGAGTGGCTCTGATGATGAGTCTCTGGTAGTACTATGACCGAGAAAATACCATAGTACTATAGAACCCACTCCTGCTTTAAATACAGAGTTCACAACTAGCATATTTTGACAAAGTGGTAAAGCTAGGATTAAACATCAAATCTCTTAGTGCTGTGGCTAAAACCTTCACACTATCCCATGTTTAGCAGTGGAAGTTAGGTTTTTGCATTTGCCCACCTTGGTGAATTGCACACCATGTTAGGGAAGTTTTTGTGAAGAATTTTCATAACAGTCACTACCTTAACTGAGCTTCTTTTTAAGCACTCCTGTTGTGTACATACAGGAGATGAAATGTTTAAGGACATTGCAAGGTTTAAGATTCTATTCCATTCCAATTTGATAATAAAGTTACCTCTCTGTACACTTGATTCCCCAAATTTACTGAAAGCAAGCAGTTTCAGTACACAAGATCCTAAGCATGGGGCGATACTGTCTGTACCCCAATTGTCTACATAACAGGATAATCCAGCATTTCCTAGAGCAATTGTGGCCTGGGCAGAAGAAAAAAAAGTGTGCTAAATCTCTGCATCCTGCAGGCATACCTGGCACATGGTATTATCATCGATGTTTAGGGAGCATTTTAAAGTAAAAAGTAAGAGAGGAGGAGTACCATATTGCACTTTGAAGAATAGACTTCTGGCTCCCAGATCATTCAAAGAATAGGAACAAGGCTCAAGTTCTACATGGAGTTTGATTTGCATAAAAGCATCAGTAAGTGGGTCACGATGTTTTTTGAGAAAGTCACTTTCCCACTTCTATTTCCAAAAAAGAGATCTTCAAAGTCTCTTTAGAAGGTCGTGAGGAGCTTTCAAGCCAATAATTACCAAGACCCAACTCTTACAAGGTTTTTCCACGCAGGAAAACCATTTTATTTTTGTTTATATAAGGCCACGATGTCCTTGAAAGCATAATAATACTCAATAAGGGTAGGGGTATGCTTAAGCCTATGCCAGAACAGAAGCAGCGTAACTGTGCATTGGAGGCTACCGGCTTAAGACCCAAGTCTTGCAAAGAACATAATAAGGGGGTACTTTTGGGTAAGTTATCTAGGGCTCGGAGGAGGGTATTTTCCAGTAGACAAAGTTGACTTACATTTGAACAGCCCCAGATCTCAGCCCCATAAAGTCCACTGGCCTCTGTCTTTGCCCTATATACTTTGAAAAACAGAGGAGACTCGCTTAATTTTTTAAGACCTGTATGGTCGAAGAATTGCTGTAGCCTGCTGTGTCAGGTTTAGAGCATTTTTTTTGCCTGAACAGACCAGGACATATTCTTGGTAAGGGTAATTCCCAGGTAATTAAACTCAATTACTTTTTCTAATGTCACACCCTCAAGAGTAATGGGGCCAGTGAAATGTGTATGTGGGCTGAAGGAAATAAATAAAATTTTGGTTTGATTAATCAGCAACCCTCTTTCGTTGCAAAATTCACCAAATCTATTCACCAATGTTTGAAGCCCTCTCATGGTTCTAGAAACGAGGAGTGTATCATCGGCAAAAAGCCACAAGGGAATTTTTCTACCCACTAGTTTAGGTGCATTGCTCATACAGTCCTCCAGATAATCAACCACACCATTTAAGTAAAGGGAAAGCAGGGTAGGGGCAAGAGCACAGCCCTTATGGATGCCCTTGTGGATGCCTATCTGCTCCTTAAGTTCACCTCTTGAACCCCAGTTGACCTGAGCGTAGGTGTCCTGATGTAGGTACCTAATAACATCCAGGAGATTTAGGATAAAGCCACTAGCTTTTTGGACTTCCCACAGCTTTGAGTGGGGGACCAAGTCAAGCGCTGTTTTCAGGTCCATAGTATATGGACCAAGTATAAATTGGATTTTTTAATTAGAACGGTCTTCCAGTAGATGGAAATTAACCTGAAGACCAAACGGATAGTGTTTCTGGCTTCTGAATTCCACTTGCAAATATGACAATGCGCCATGTTCTTCTATCCATTGATCTTGCTGGAACGGCATCTGCCTACTAAACACTTTTTGAATTTTATTGATGAGACTAATGGGTGTATAATTTGTGGGGGAGTACTTGTGGCCTTTCTTATATACAGGGACAATTTCAGCCACCTTTCAGCAACCTTTCTGCTCTGCAGAATTTCCATCCCAACCAATATAAGAGTAGGTGGGCATTTATGTATTTTGCCAGGCTCTCAATATTGGATAGAAATAGATGCCCCTGAACCCCATCCAGCCGTGCAGCTTTGCCTGCAGCATTAGACTTTATTGCCCTTATTGTTTTTCTTAGCCTATGGGCATTGAACATGACACAGGGTCTGATAGAATATGGAAAAAAAATTTGTCGCCTGGGGTCTTCTCTAGGCAGGGGCCATAAAGATCAGAAAAATGTTTATGCCAGATCTCCGGACCAATAGCGTCCAATAGGCCAGTAGTGGGGCTCCGTCCCTTGTTAGCTATGTATTGCCAGAATTTCCTAGAATCTTTTTTAACTGCAGCCTCATGTAGATCCTACCAGAGCTGGGTTTCCATATGACCTGGGTTTTAGATTGAATCTGCTTATCATATTTCCTACAAGCCCTGATAACAATTGAGTCCCTTTTCGCTAGGGCCTCCCACAGTTCAGATTTCACCTTGGAGCAATCTTTATTGAACCATGTGCAAGCTGGTAAACTTCTGTGGGTTTTTATAGATGCAAAACACTCACAGAGTGTGGAAAATATTGTGTCATACATCACAGACATTACATATAATCTGCTTTCTGTGGAGCAATGGTGTTCAAGCTCAATAATAGCATGAAACAAAGCACTATTCGTTCTGTCCTTGAGGTTACAAAGAGTGGCCATTTTTTTCCATTCTATTCTTCTCCTATCATTTGATGGGATCAGATCAGAGGCCCGTGAAGAGGAAATCAATTCAGACGGACTGAATGAGATATTCATGGAGCAATGTAGGGTATTGTGGTCACTGTCTGATCTAGGCACTATCCTCATATCTACCAAGTCATGGCAGAGCAGAAGGACCTATCATAATGTAGTCAATGCTACTAGAGGAACTTGGATGGTTGAATGTGTTTGACGCATTTCTGTCAGATGGAGTGCGGCCATTTCATTCCCTCAGTTCAAAGCTCACTGGAAAGGATGGAAGCTGGTAAGTTACATTCGTCCAGTGCCCAACCAGGGCAGAGTCAATAGATGGAACCCCCATGCCTCGTCCTGTGCATCAAAGATGGCAGAAATACTATTACTCAGGGGTTCAAAAGTTGTGTTAAAGTCGCCTGCGATAATACGGCCATCCTGTGATGGGTATAGGTTCTTATGGGTAGCAAGCTGGTGAATGGTCTCAGATTCTCCACTCCCTCTGCACCCACGATTATAAACAGTAAAGATGTAATATTGAAGGGAATCACCCCCTGTAACCATAATACCTAATGTATCCTGGGAAGCAATAATAAGGAGGCGAAGTTTTGCATGAAATTATATGTGTATCGGGATTAGAATTCCCCCCGACAGGGCTGCCCTTCTCAATGCGGCTAGCCAGTCTAAAGAAATTGACACCCCAGGGCCTATGGCGAATTCAGTACTCCAAGTTTCCTGCATATGTCGAATTGGTCAACAATCGTTCTCCACTTCGATTCCTCCAACTTAGATCTGACCCTGGCAACATTCCAGGATAGCAAATTTATTAGTGATGGGTTTTTGACATGAATGTCCCTGGGGTGAGTTGTGGGTACTTGCGATAAACCGCAAGCCCAGCCCTCATAGATGTAGAATCGGGGTAGCTTCCTCTCTTCAAGCTCTATATCCCAGTTCCCCAGTGGGGGATAACAAGGGCCCAGGTACTAGTCAATCCACCATGGAAGTGTCCAAGGTAGCTGTGGGTTGTTGCTCTTTCATTAGGGGACCTCCCTGAGGTAAATAGAGCTTAAATTGAATGTTAGTACAGGGGGTGGGGGATCCTTACACAGCTCTGGACCTACTAGCCCTTCTGCTAACGTTTTTGACTGAAGTGTAAGTTGGACCATATCGGAAACCTCTGATTGGGCTAGGTTACCTTGAAGTTGCACAGCATGTAAAATGTCAGAGCGTATGATGGAATAACAATGCCGGACTCCCCTTCTATACTGTATGCAAAACAAATAGGCAGGGTAATCTTTTGTCAAAAGAAGAAATGTAACCTTATGACTCTATGCTACCAAACATGCAATGCTGTAGTCCCGAGCTTTTAGGTTACAAATCAATATTTGTAATAATGTTAATTCAATGTGATCACCTTGAAGTGATACCCTAACAAAAAGCCAAAATGCATTGGGCCGTTAAACTAAAAGACATGCCAGTAGCAGTAAGTCATTGGAGATGTGGAGTCATCTGATAAAATTAAGAAAAAAGGTGTGGTGGGAATAGTGAATGGAAGGAAACAATAATTGGTAACAAACGGGGGAAAAGGAAGTGAATGAAAAGGTCAGCTAGAGAATAAAAGATAGAGAACCTATCATGACAGCTGGACAGATGGAGACAAATCAGCAGAAGTCAGGGAATACAAGCCCTATTTGAATGCCACGGTTTCGATCATCTGTACGGGGGAGGATGATCTGCTCACCCAGTGGTATGAGTAAGTGGAGAGTAATAACAGCGGTGTGTGCCAAATGTGATACTGCATAAATCCCAGACCCTCAGAGCCCAACCAGTTATACTTCAAGCCCTATACGCTTATTATGCCGGGGAGAAGATGAAGCAGATCCTGAACATCACAAAAGACAAGTGAAGATAGCTAGAGGAATTTCCATTGCTGTGGTCTCACTGCCAGCCACTGAACCTCCGGTCAAGTTGTCCCCCTTACTAACAAGATTTATAGTGTGCCAAGGCAGTGCAGCACCTCCACTATGGAAGCAGCACACAAGTAGAAATGCATTTGTCTAAAGGTGTAAACATGTTGGCTATCTTGGTGCATGTATGTAAAAACTACAACAATAGAGGTACAACAAAGTCTTTCAGCGGATACATAAACAGTGTTGATAATACAGTTGAGGATGCAAACATATTCTCTTCCAAACAATATGTTCCCACACCACTTATTTGCGTGAGGCATCCTGAGTATCAAGATAAATACAATCAATGTTAAACTCCAGTTCATCAAACTTCAATGATCTTCATCAAATGAACTCCACATGTCTGTTGACATTCGGATGGATAGTCCCACAAATTCCCAGAAAAAGATATAAACAAAAACTAACATGAATAAACATATATAATTCTGTGCATTAATGTACTTACTATGACTATTTCACAACTGTGAAAAATAAGTTTGACAAAAGAAGGGCAAAACTTAGGGCCTCAAGCAGACTTAATATAAAATGGCGGTCTCCACTTGGTAGTTACAGTTACGTCAGCAGTTCCACTAGAATTTAGTTTTTGTATTGCTGTCATTTGACGAACCTTCATGAAACTTTACAAAAAAGTGCTTTATTTTGTCTAGTTTGTGCATGGAAAGTTTTGAGGGGATCCGTCAAGTGGGGGGCCGAGAAAAAGGGGGGTCCCAAAACATAAAATCCACATGCACTTTACATAGACAGAAAAAACTGCTGAACAGAATGACACCACATTTGGCAGCAAGCTAGATCTTGGGCCACAGATTCTGCTCTTTGTGATTTGGTGTAAATCTGTGTAGTAGTTTTTTAGAAATTAAGAGTAAAATAAATTTGTATATATGAACGGTTGGGTCCGCAAGAGGCTCGAAACACTCTCCCAAGAGCCCCAATTCAAAGATGGAGCATTCTGATTAGCCCAGGGAGCTTTTATCCCTGGGGGCCAATTCACTCCCGAAGGAATCAGACTCCCATGCAAACAGATCTATCATCTTTCTTAAAAAATAACCAATATTTTTTATCAAATATATATTTAATTATTTAGCAGATTGCAATGCTTAAGAATAGTGATTATTATAAAAAATGTTTATTAAAGTTTTAGTTCAACAAAACATGTTTGTGAGTCTATACCATAGTTGTAATTATTGCCTTTTATGTGCTGAAAATGTTGACAGAATGACACAGAGACATATATATTTTAAGCAAACTTATTTTTCCAATTGTTTCTGAGGTATGCTACACTTCCCTTGCCCCTCACAACAACACAAAAAATGCTTGTTGTGTCCCTTGATGAGACACCATCAAGATAAAAATAAAAATGTATATATCTCTTGCAAGACATCACGGGGGCTCTTTAATAGAGCAATGAGTAATAAATGAGTGGCTCTTGATGTTTATTACTTATTCATTTTTTCCTTTTTTAAATATTTTTGTGAATGTCCTGGTTCCCACCTGAGACAGCCACGTGTTTTAGTTAGGGCTGTGGGATGAGCTCAGTCCTCCTCAGCCCAGGCTGGCTCTCCATGCAGAATACATTGTGTGTGCCGTCAGGAGCCGGCATCATTTTTATTAAATAGGTGCCCTGGTGCCCATTTGGCACCCTCAACTCATTTCTTAGGTGAGGACCGTAGCCGGGCCTTATGGCCGCACCAGCCCCAGCCAGCTCCTGTTGCACGAGCCAGCCACTTCTTTTTGGTAGTTGGGGGCCCCACCTGGAGCACCCACATTGCTCGGGATGTTAGGGGTTGTGGGGCACCAGTTGGCTCCCCAGCAAGCACCATATTGGGTGTTGATGGGAGCGGGCACTTTTTGTTTGCTCCCGCCCAGGCAGGAGAAGAGCAGCATTTTGTAACTGCTCCCGCTGGGCAGGAGCAACATTTAATTCCTTGCCTGGGAGAGTGTTGGCATGGTATGGCTGCATTCTCCTGGCTAGGGAACCATGGTGTCCCAGGTTTAGACTCCCTGGGACACAGTTCAGTATTGAGCCCCGAGGTATGAAGTACTTTGAGCCTATGTCAGTATGAGGATGAAATTTTGATTAAATTTGCCCCCTGGAAATAGAGTCCCTGGGAACCATCAGTGGCTTAGGGAGGGTGGGCAGTGCACTACTCCTTCTTTTTTTAAATCAGTCCCAGGGGTTAAGGTCTGCAAGACCCAATAGTGGCTTTGGGAGGGGGCAGCATGCCCTTATCCACTTTATTTAATATTCATCCCCGGGGGATGGGTCACCAGGGCCAAATAGTAGCACATGGATTGCTACCACATGTCCCCTTCCCTTTTATTTTGTATTCACCCGGGGGTGATGCGGCCCAATAGTGGCTCAAGCAGGGGAGGCTGCATGCCTCGCTCCCCTTTATTTAGTATTCATCCATGGGGAATGGGGTTCCCAGGGCTCAAGTGTGATTCGGGAAAGGGAGCACATTCAAGCCTAGCCCCCCTCCCCCCAAAACAAAAACTTAAAAATTATGACTCCCAGGCACTGGCCTAACACAGGTATGAAAATAATGAAATAAAAAACAGCACCGGACTGCATTTGCTTTCATTTTTCTACAAATCCCGTGGAATTGTGGAAAATATATATATTTTTTCTAATTTTGGCCCCAGCTGGGATCCCTCTGGGACCCCCAACAAAGGCTAGGGGCAGGGACCCCTACCCTGCACTCTTATGCCATTTTTTTAAAACAAATTCAGGACAGGAGACTAAGGCCCAGATTGTGAGTCTGTCGGTATGAAGACTGACAGACTCCCGGTGGCGGATGGACCACCGTGACTGTTGGGGTCATTACGAGTTTGGCTGCCAGAAACATCAAACCACCAAGCTCCCAGCGAGGACACTGCCACGGTGCTGGCAGTCTCCCCAGCGGCCCCATTACAACTTTCCGAGTGGGCTGATGGGCCTGAACCAAGGTTCCCACCCATCAGCCCAGTAGGAAGGGTGCAGCAGCATTGTTTCATGCTCATAACTGAGCTGGCGGCAGAGCTGCTGCATGCATGAAAAGGCTGGTGGCGAACAAGGTTGTTATCAGCAGGGAGGCACTGAGTTCAGCTCCGCCCTGGCTGATTACAACCAAGACTGCCGTCAGCCCGTCACGATCTTGGATCCCTTTAAAGACGGCGGTGGTTTGGTGGGTACACCCACCAAACTCGTACAGTGGCAGTCAGACCACCACCTCTGCGGCAGTCCAACCGCCACTGCGAATTTGGCAGCCTTCAGACCGCCAGACTCATAGTCTGGGCCGTCGGGGGCCATTATGAGTTTGGCAGTCGGATGTTTCCGATCGCCAAACTCCTGATGAGGAGACTGCCATGGTTCTGGGGTCTTCCCACCGACCCCATTATAACTTTCCCCCTGGGCTGACGGGCCTGAACCAAGGTACCTAACCTTCAGCCCAGTGGAAAAATTGCTACAGCATTGTTTCTGGCTCATAATTGAGCCGGCCGCAATGCTACCGCACGCAGAGTGCACCAGCACCCTTGAAATGCGCACTGTCTGCACAGAAGACATTGTGCATTTCGGGGGGGATGGGCATGGGCAGTGCAGGGGCCCTCCTGTGGCCCCCTGCACTTGTTCTCCACCAGCCTTTTAATGGCATTCAGACTACCATAAAAAGGCTGGTGGAGAATAAAGCTGTAATCAGGAGGGCAGCACTGAGTTCAGCACCACTCTCGCTGGGTGAAACCAAGACCGCATTGGCCCGTCAGGATCTTGGATCCGAGTGGGGACAGCGGTCAGTTGACGGGTCCGCCTGCCAACCACATAATGTGGTGGTCGGACCTACACCACGACCGCCAGATTCGGTATCTCGGCCTTAGTCTTGTAATGGCTGCTGCAACATTTTCTTTCATGTTGTGGCCAGCCACTCAGAGCACTCTGTCCATCAGTAGTGTACTCTGGAGGGAGCAAGGGGACCCAAAGGAAAGAAACCGTAGGCCAATCATAGCAATCTATTTTTGCAAGTTGAGCTCGTAGGACTCTTGTGAGAGTTCCTCGAACCCAACCACCCAGATATACAAATATTTTTAACCGTGATTTTGGCCTAAACTATTAAATGGATTTACACCAAGTCACAAAAAGCATTCTTTCTGAACGATGCTCTAGCTTCCTGCCAAATCTGATGTTCCTTCAGCAGCTTTGGCTGTATACCTTATTAAAAAGTCTATGGAAAATGACTGGAGATTTAGCATTTTGGGAGCCCCCTTTTTGTCGGGCCCAGTTTGATAGATAACCGTGAATCTTTCCATAACAAAACTAGGCAAAAAAGGCACTTTTTTGGAAAGTTTTGTGAAGAGTCATCAATTGGCCCCAAAGTTATTAGCAAACCCAAAAAGACATTTCCTATGGGAACCCAGACTGAGCTGTAACTACTATACATAAAATCACTTTCAGAAGTGCCACTACCCTCAACGGCTCCTTATACATAAATGAATGGCTAAATCTTCTTGAGAAATGACTCACTAGGCATTAAGTAGTGGTATCGTCTGAAGCAGCCCGCCCTTCTCCAGCCCTTCTAAAGAGGGTTGGAGAGCAGTAGGGAGGAGGTGAAACCTGATCTTTGCCCTCGCTAGCACCGTTGAACCTGGTCATGGTTTATCACACTCTGAAGATCTGTTTTTCAGTACACCTTGTCCCCGTGAGCTACATTTTACAGCCAGCATCCCGTGACCGGAAGAGAGCGCATGCGGGATCTGGCTGGGAGCTTCATGTTTGTGGGAGTAAGAGGCGAGCTGTGGTCTGGGCCTTTTTGGCGCGCATCGTGTTTCTGTTAGGAAGCGTTCCTCTTTATTGATTCAAAGATGAACTGTTAAACCCAGGGTAGCTGCTTTAAAAAATAAAGAACACAAGACTTGTATTACTTTTTGGTGGGGATAGAGGAAGAGGGAGAGGACGGGCTGCTTTTTTAACCCCGGAGGCCACACTGCAGAACATTGAAATGCAAGCGAAACTCGTATTTCTTTAGCTCACTCATCTGCGTGTTTATGAATGCTTGTTAGGTAACTTCAATGCTTGAAATGAAAGCGTATGAAGTATTTATCATTTATTCTTGTTTGAGGTCCTCACAGTGATTTCCACCGAGTGCAGCCTTGAAATCCCAATGACACATCATTTACCACGAGCTTCCCCCAAGGCGGTAATGCCTGGGTTTTGAGAGATTAAATACAGACATCGCTTTTCAATCTGGAGACCATTTTCTCCTGGAAGTCTACCACTAGTAATCCCAGGTCCCCTCCCAGCAATGCAGGGTCCTGAGGGTGTACCTTATATTGAGGTGACATAGTTGACTAAATTATGCTGCAAGAAAAGGCAAAATATGCATCATAATGTGACACATTTTTGATACTATTCTTCCATTATTTTGCAATTTTAAAAAATGGCAATACTGTCTGGACAAAGATTTTACTTCATTAGTACCAGTATAACAACCAAATACAGAAAAAGCAACCAAACGACGACCAGTTAACGTTTGCCATGGGTCTTTCACTCCACGAAAGCCCAAGTTACCACGGTTTTAATAAGTTTGAGCTAGAAAACCATTTTTACTAAAAGCGGCATATTATAAAGCCAATAATGGAATGTGTTGGAAATGAGAGAAATTCATAATTATGCGTGTTGCAGAGTTGCAGAATTCCAGTGGCCCTTCTTATATATCAGACTGTCATTAGAAGACCCCTTCTTGCACATCCATAACAAAGCACAGAACAAAAGTCAGCAAAAAGCTGATTTATACTGAATGGTTTTACACATCCACCATAGACATACCAAATTATTTGATATCACTGGTGGTAAAATTGGACAGACCTGATTTGTATTGAGAACACCCTGAAGCAAATGAGCTGTCAGTGTAAAGATTGAAGTTGTGTGGGTCCTCCAGTTTTGGAATTTTGCATTCCACTGAGTAATCCTGGTAGTACAATGCAAACCATTTGTAACTGGGATCATCCCTTTACATAATGGGGTATAAAATGTCGCTAAAAAGTATAGAACCTTAAGAGAAAACAAGCCTGAGCCTGGCACGGAATCACTACGTTCAATCACAAAGTGAGCAGCCCTGCCATTCCCTGTGATGTGCTATTATGGTATTTGTTATTAGTGAATTCTCATCCTCAAACAATAGTCGATCATAATGTTGGACAGATTGTAATGCTGTTAGCTGCGTACCAGTGGTTGGATTTATGCCACCAGGCTGGTTCTGAGACATAATGTTTGCACCACTTTGGCTCTCAATGCCATGAGCATAGCTAATAATAGTGCAGCAAGTGTAGTGGTAATGTGCTTTGGGAGCCCTGTCTCCAGGGTCCTAAGTCTAGTACACATTCAAAGGTACTTCTCAAAGGTTTCTAATCCTACAATCTTCTTATCAAAGTCTATGTATTTAGCTGGACAAGCAATGAGGACATTCAATGTGAGATCATCCACTTTGAATGTCCTCAATGTCTCTCCAGCCAGATGAAGAGAATTGGATAAGATCAAGGATGTGCACTGTGAAACACCCTCCAAGCACATCTCAGTCTCAAAGGAGATCTTCTGAAGTCAAGAACACCAAAGACTCGCCTCTTCTGCTCAACATAGGGGTAGGAGATGTGCCTGCTTATGGCTATCCACCTTAATTAGTCCCTCTCTCACACACACACATTCTAGCATTCATTTTCTACCCCTTGAACTCCACTCTTTATTCATCTACTCACATTTTGGTCAGACACCTAAGAGTAGGACATCCAGGAGATGCTGCTGAGTCTCCAGGGGATTTCCTTTCTGCTCAATGTACCAGCAGTGATGGTACATTCACACTGGCTTGGCATGTAGGTCATTCTGCTCAGTTCAGGAATATGTTCAAAGTAATCTTACAAACTACGGAGGTTTGTGCATAGGGCTTGGTTGTGCATACCTTACCATTGGGTAATGCATAGATATAAAGATGGTGATTAAAGATTCTATGTCAATGAGACATATAACTGATATATCTAATTAAGATAAATAATCACCAAACACACTATTGAATTGAATTCAAGGACCATTAAATTGCTAATTGTATAAATGTCTTTAGAGACCTTTCTGAAACTATTCACAAAGGTAACATACACTTATGAGTTATTTTCATGTGCATGTTTACTGTTACATAAATTACTAATAATATTAATATCTACAGAGATAATACATTGCCTTGTGTATCTGAATACCCGCAAAAGAGAGCACAATATTTGCTTTACTAATATCGGATTTGTCAAATAACAAAACCTTTGTTAAATTTCAGTGGATTTAACCTTTCTGGCTTAGAATGATGCATACATTACGCAAAAAATAAGCAGAGAACTCTGGGTAGTTCTCAAGTTTAGGTGGCGCTCAGATAGAGCAATGCAACCCCAGCGTCACTCTAAATTTGCTCACTTCAAATGGCAAAAGACTTTGCCCCTTCGAGACAAGGGTGGATGACAGTTTCCTAATCCTATGCTTAAAACTTTGCTAGAAAAACAGATATTTGAGGTGTGCAAATTTATAATGTCTCTGCTGTTGTAGGGTGCTCTTTATAGGAGCTGCTCTCCACCTAAACTTGGGAAGTGCCCACAGTTCTCAGGGAAGTAATAGTTAGGTTCAGATTTTAAACACACAAAACCACAGAAATTCAGCTGTTAGAGTTATTTCAAGTAACTATAACTCGTGCCCTAAGGTAACTATAACTCGCTCCCCCGCCATGCACAGTCTTCTCATCAATATTTTTACTGCAAACGTTACAGTGAAATTATTAATGATATCATAGAAGATCTCATGAGTGATGCAATATCTGGGGTAATTAACAGTGCATGATGAAGATGCGGGTTATGGTTATCTTAGGGCACGAGGTATAGTTATTTGAAATAACTCTAACTATAACAGCTGAAGTTCTGTGTTTTTGTATGTAAAATCTGAACCTAACTATAACATCCCTGTAAACTTTTTTTTAGTGAATCTCTAAGGTTTTTTATTCTATTCCCTAACTATAATATCCTTGTAACCTTTGTTTTTTTTTCAGCAACTTTCGAAGGGTTCTTTTAACGTTAAGTAAGATGCCCATCGGAATGCTTTGTGCTGACCCCAACCCAAGCTTGCTGCTCCTGCCCCTGCTCCTTCTTGCTATCCATTGTCCAAATTCATGCCCCTGCCCCCTCATTACAGCTCTATGTGGCCATTGTTCTTCCACTGCCCTTCCCGCCTGCTGTGAACAGTTAGATTGCTACTTCATCCACCTCCTCCCTAACCTCTGTTGCCTGAGTCCATTTACAAGCCCCCTCCCTTCTGCCATGCCTCCTCTGATGTGCTGCTACTGCCCTCCATTTAGCTTGATGTCCCTGCCCACTCCTCCTGGCCTTCGTTGCCCAATTCTATGCCCCATCATTGCCATACCCCTTAGCATCTGTGTTTAGCTTGCTGCCCCTACCCTCAGTCCCTTGCCCTCCAAAGTCTGTGTGCATGCCCCTGCTCCCTCTTTTTTGTCCATGTGTTCCATAGACCGGCCACTGCTCCCCCTAATGACTATTCATGTTCTGTTGAGATGCCACTGCCCCACCCTCCTACCTAGTATAGTCAGATGGCTCTACCCTGCCTGTCCGAGTTCCATGCCCCTAGCCCCTCCCTCCTGTCCTCCATGGTCCATTTTGCTGCTACTCCCTTCTTCCCTCCGTGCTCTGTTGTGCTGCAACTGCTTCTCCTGCCTGCCCTGCATGGTCTGTTGTGAAGCCCCTTCCTCTGCCCTCTTCTGTCTGTGCCCCGCCTCTATCCATCTCTTCTGACCTCCATGGCCCTTTCTTTCTGTATTCCCTGCTCGTTCCCTCTTGCCCACCATCGTAGTTGTGCTGCCACTACCCCCCCTGCTTGCCATGCATGGTCTTCTGTGCTGTCTCAGCCCTCCCACTGCCCTGTGTGGTCAGCTTGCCGCCCCTGGCCCCCTCTCACCTTCCCTCTATTGTCTGTGTGTATGCCATTAAAGTCTTATTGTTGCCCTCCAAGGTGTGTTGTGTTTCCAGTGCCCATCCTGCCTGCCCCCCATGGTCAGCTTGCTGCTCTTTCCCCCTTGCTCCCTGCCTTCTGTTTTTCTAGGTGCAGGCCCCTACCACCTCCCTCCTGCCTTGTCTGGTCTGTTGTTGTGCCCCTTCCCTCCTGCCCATCATCGTCTGGTATGCTGCAACTGTTCCCCCTGTCTGTCCAGTATGGTAAGCTTGCTTCCCTTGCCTCTTTCCCTCTGCTCTCTGATGTCCATGTGCATGGTCCAGTCTACTTCTTAGTGCATTCCATGGTCCTTTGCGCTGCACTGCCTTCCCGCTTGCCCTCTGTGGTGTATTGTGCTGCAGCAACCCCTGACACCTGCCCTGTAAGGCCAGTTTGGTGCCCCTGTCCATTGTCCTCCTGCCCTCCGTCATCCAAGTCATGCCCCTGTACCATTTCCACGGCTCTCTCTGTGATCCAATATACCATACTTGCCAATATTTTTAACTTGGTGAGAGTGAGATTTTGAAAACGAAACCTGGGGAATTGATTCTCCCTACTGAGTTACAATGAAAAAGAGGAAATTTAGACAGGAGACAGATAAAATAAAGCCCTTTCGTGCTTAACAATATCAGGAGTCTCCTTCCTGAATCGGGTGTGTTGGCATGTATGGTTGTTCTGCCACTGCCTCTTCCTTCTGCCCTCAATGGTCTGTTATATTGCCACAGCCTGTCTTCCCTATCCTGCATGATTGGTTTGTTGTCCCTGCCCCCTTTTCACTGCCCTTCATGGTCTGTTGTGATGCCACTGCCCCTCCCACCTGCCCAACATGGTCAACTTGTTGTCTCTGCACCCTTCTCCATGCCCTCAATTATCAGAGTCCAAGCTCCTGACCTCTGCCACACCACAGTATTCTAATAACAACTAGATTGCTAACATTCTATATTTATATATTTATTACAAAAGTGTGGCACACTTGACGTCATCCTGATGTAATCAAAACTTTAATACCTAAAGCATTTCCTTTACAAATTATAAAAATCAGCAGGTTGCTAGCGCGCCTGGTCCTTAGTAAATAAACTTGCAAGGGGACGCCAATGAACCATTTGGATCGCATGGAGTATCCTAGCTATGTAGTAATTGATGTCCATCAAAAATCAATGTACGAAACAATAATCAATAAGGAAAACACTAATCATTAATCATTAATGTCAACATTTCATGAATAACTGCAACTCAATTATACGTTTTATTAATTTTATTACCCTGTTAGTTACTATACTAGTCCATTGGTTAATTCAAACTTTATTCGATCAGCTCAGAATTAGTTCATTAATGACCACCAATAACTTAATCTAATCAAAACTTGAGAAAACATACATTCTAATGCTTCAGCATAAGCTAAAAAAGATGAATGTATCAACATTACGAGCAGAGTTCAGCAATCAGTTTGTCAGTCATTTGTCACTGTCAACGTCACCCAAAGGAATCTTACCTAACCAAGATTAGCATTAGCATGTGGGACTTCATGTGAAAACAATTTAGAACATGAATTTAGAAAACATCTAGCTAAAAGGAAAACTTATTCAAACAGCACAGTTGGTCCCTAGAAAGAAAGGCCCTAAAGTTAACAGTCACATTGTCATAGTCACCTATCCACAGAATGGATCAGCAACAAAGTCAGTCTTCGTCTTCAGGTCATCAACAGATTAGCAACGCATCAGGTTCTCAAGAGCATGAGCCCAATGATAGATTTTCGAATCGCATCACCTGCCGTCTAATATCTGCATCAGTTCTCCCCTCTCATCGTCTGAAGTTTTTACCCTTTGTCATGACTTTTTATTAAGGTTTTCCAGTCCATCCCCCTAATTCCTACTTGGTCAGTCAATCACCAGTTATTACCCTAACCAATAACTTTAATTTTGCAAATCAATGAATTCTAATATTACGCCGTTCTCAGTTTGTTGATTGGTTCACTGTACGATGTCCTCATCTTCTGGCTCATCAGGTATCAAAAATGTTGCATCTTCTTCTCCAGTCAGTGCTTTCATTGTTCAAGTCCTGGGAGAGTACATTGAGTCTGTCTTACACCAAAATTGTTACATACTCTAGTCCCTCATCTCCTGTTCGTCGGTACATTGCAGAAATTTCTAGCTAAGCAGATTTTATTAACATACTCAGTTCATGGACAGAACAACGCACCAGCTTCTCTGTAGTGTGCTAGCAATTCCGCTTCTGCATGAGGCCTGGTAACTAGGCCACAACTTCAGCTAAGTTAACTCTGCAATATAATGCAAAACATAGGTTATACATCTTGATATGACATACTACTACATTATTTTTGTACATTTTCAATATGTTATGCAGTTTTAATCATTTTAGTACAAATTCGTATAAAATGTCTCTCACTCTCCGTGGGCACATTTTCAAACGCGCACATTAATTTCTCTACATTTAATTTTTCTATCAACTTCTTGTTAATCAAAACACATAAACATTCATTAATAATTTCTAATTAGCATATCTGTGTCAGCAGGGTCTTTCCATCAAAATTATGGTTAGTGCTCTAAAAATCTAAAAAGAGGACATATTTTCTGAGTTCCCAAATACTGACAAAGACACTTTTAAATTATTTGCTATCTTTATGTTTTTTTTATCCAGTTGATTATATGTTTCACTTAGGGGAGAGGATGTGGCGTTATGGCCATGGCTGCAGACTTTGCAAATGGGGAACCAGTTTCATGCTTCAGCCTTAGCTAGACATACTGTGATTCTGGGCAAATCACTTAATCTCCCAAATATGAATGTGTCCTCGTGTAATGTAACTGATGATCATGTAAAGCACTCCAGTACCTTTGGGTCAATTCTGCGCTATATAAAATTGCAAAAAAACAAAGAAATCAAGGGCCTCATGTACGAGGCACATGGTAAAGAGCAGCATGGCAAGTACCTTGCTGCACCGCCCTGCACCACTGGGTTAAAATGACGCTTCAGTGGCGCAGTGTGCCGGTAGGGCCTCATAAACGAGGCCCTAAGTGTTTGGCACACATCTGTCATTGGGCTATACTTGGGCTACATTTTGGTGATATTTGTGCTACATTTGGGCTCTCTTTTCTCTGGTGGCCACCTTCGGAGACTTATTTGTTATGAGACTTCGGAGACTCCTCATTCACTGCAGTATCCTTAATAGAAAATGCTTTCTGTTTTCGACTTCAATTCCATCAAGAAGGTGTTCAGATGTGTCACAATTTTGGCATTAATTCAGAATGTTGGCACTGTAGTTGCTCATTGGAAAACTGCAAGCTGCTGATCATCAGGGAGTTAGCTGGCAGTCTGCTGATGGTGTTAAATGTGCATGTTTCAGTCTGCATGTCGGAATGTTTCAATGAAATAGAAGAGGAAGATATTTGATAACTGGCTTAAAATGTGTCCTAATTTTTCTTTCTACAGCACTAACCATAATTTCTATGACAAAACAAACCCCCCTCATTTTGTTCCTTTCTAAATTACATGTTTCAAGTTTTACCAGTTTGATTCAATCAGTATGGCTTCAGGTGTATCACAATTGTGACATAAGTAAGACTGTTAGTGATCTAGTTCTTTAGAACGCAACTGACAGATTGCTCCTGTTGGAAGTTCACATTTTATTGACATTGTCAGACTTCATTCTCCTATAGCTGAGAAAGATAGTGTGAATTTGCAGAAAATATGCGCTCATTTTAGCTTCTGGAGCACCTTCCTTAACCTCTATGGGAAAATCATGAGAAAACAGTTTTCTCTCAAACATGATTTATGAAATCCCAGCAGGATAAATCACATTAGGACACACCACAATTCCTAAAATTAGTATGGTACAATCAACAAATTATTTTTATTGTAACTAAAATTTGTTATCACACTTTATACGGTCTCCTTTTTGTGATCCTCAAAACCTGCCACTCACTACAGTGCATGTCAATGGGGTATCATCATGTAAATTGGTCCCAAGATGACAGCCATCCCTTTCTGGTTGAAGTGCTGACAGCCAATCAGATCTTACCATGAGTTCTGTGCTTAGGACCAGATATACAAATGTGGATCTCCTTTAATATCTCAAAAACTACTGAACAGATTTACATCAAATAACAAAAAGGGTGCTTTCTGGACCAAAATCTACTTCTCTGACAAATTTGGTGTAATTTCGTTGAGCACTTCAGTCTGCAGGTGTGTCTAAAGACTATAGGGGAAATAGCATGGGACCTGCACTTTTTTTGACCACCTTTTTGTCAGCCCCCGCTTGACTTGTCATCCCGAAATGTTCCTCGCACAAAAAGTCCCAAGAGGGCATCTTATATATATATATATATATATGTATATGTATATATATATATATATATATATATATATATATATATATATATATATAGAACCTAATGGCGGTCGCCACTGGGTAGTTATAGTTAGGACCATGTGTCCATAGAAAAATAGTTTTTTGAATTGCCGGTACCTTTGGCATTGTTTGATAAATCTTCATGAAATTTTCCAAAAACAAGTGTGCAAAATAATTCTTGTTGCACACGGAAAGTTTTGAGGTGAGCATTCAAGCGGGGGCTGAAAAAAAGGGGGGGTTTCAAAAAAGTTGTGTTTTCCATGGTAATTCCTATGGGATCTTTAGACACAACTACAGCCCAAACTGCTAGACAAATTACACCAATCACCAAATTTAAAAGAAAGTTAGCTTTCGGTATGCACATTATGCTTTAACTTATTTTGTGTGAAGTAGTTTTTGAGAAATTAAAAGGAGAATAAATTTGTATATTTCTGGCTGAGAAAACTCTGCCAAAAAAGACAAGCTCGTGCAGGGAAATGCACAGCTCTGATTGGCTGCCAAAACTTCAACCAGGAAGTGTTGGGAGCCATCTTGTGAGTCCCAGAAAAAAACATAAAAAAATAAGAAAAGGGGCAAGGGTAGGGACACCCTGACCCCCTATCCCTGGTGCTGAGGTCCCGGAGGGATTCCCCACCCAGACCTAAAAAGCATTTTTTTAAATATCACAGCAGATCTGCAGATCCAGTGAAAATAAAAAATAAAATAAAAAAATGCAAGCTCCCACATTTGTTTTAGATACAGCCCCTGACTGGGCCAAGTCCTGGAGGCATTGATTCTTTATTCCCCCCCCTGCTTCCCCGGGGAGTGCCGCCTCCCCGGGGGCTTCAAAAATCATAGTGACAGAGGGCCACCAGATTCCCCACAGCTCCGGGGACAACCACCTCCCCAGGGCTTTACATAACTATAATACAGAGGGGGACAGCGCACCCCCCCGCAGCCCCAGGGACCACCACCTCCTCGGGGCTATAATAAAAAGAATTAAGGGGGCCCATTTCAGACCCCAAACCTTTGGGGACCACCAACTCCCCTGGGCTGTGTAACATTGGAGCCCCTCGGGGAGCCAGTGATGACCCTGTGTACCACCACCACCCCCAAGGGACGACTCCTGATATGTCCAGGGATGCCTATCCAGGGGACATAGCTGTTTGCTTTTGCTTGGTGGGAGCTGATAGAAAACAAAGTCTATTTTCGGACAGCGGGAGCTGTCAAAAAGGCTCCTGCTGTCATAAAGCAGAGTTTTCATCGGTCTTCCCTGCACACAAATGTGCATGCAGGGAAGACAGAAAAAACATTGCTCCCACAAGCAGGGAGCTGCTATTTAAAGCTACTCCCTGCTTCTGGGACAATGCCACCTCCGGCAGGATGAGGGGAGAGGGCTTGGACTGTGGGGGACCTTCAGGCTTCCCCTGTGGTCCTGTTACTCTTCCTATTCCTTCCCATAATGGGATGGAAGAGACAGAGAGACAGAGATAGAGATTGTCATTTCAATGGTCTCTCCATGCAAACAAACAAGATGTTTGGTACAAATGGTATAGCTATATTTGGATGGAAAGCAACTCAGAGTCACTGCTGGCCTTATGGTCAAGTTCTTGTACTGTCACTCAGTAGGCTGAAAGTTCAAATCTTAGTATCGCTTGGCAGTGAGTTTGTTTATTTACTAGAGTTTTGACTGTTAAAACTTCCTTGTAATGGAACATTCATTGTTCTTTCCTCTCATATGTGTGGGTTGCATGTCATAGGTATATCTGGAAAAAATCCAACAATGAGTCATCTGTAGCCTAGTAGTTACGGTCACAGACCTTCACATTGAGAGTTCTAATCCAAGTGTGTCTGTGATCATTTATCTCCTTTAATTTCTTTTAAACTTCAAAAGTTTGATGTTTGTAGTGAAAGGTGATCTCACTCTTTTTAAATGACAAATACATTTTTGTTTTCAATATGTCCAGAAATATCTCATTCTAAGTATATTTTGCTTCAAAGCCTAACTTTGTCTCTCTCTCACTCTCACGCACACTCTCTTTCTCTCTCTCTCTCTCTCTCTTTCAGTCTCTTTCTCCTACTCACACACCCTCTCAGACCCTTATGCACCCACTCACAGACCCACGTAGATAGTCATGCACCCACTCACACACCCACTCATAGACCCACTCAGACCCTTGTGCACCCACTCACAGCCTCAATCAGACCCTCATGCACCCACTTACAGATCCACTCAGACTCTCATGCACCCACCTACAGACCCACTGACACCCCCATGCACCCACTCACAGACCTGCACAGACACTGACACACCCACTAAGACATAAATGCATGCACACTCAAATCCAGAGACTCTCATAGCCACTCTCACCCCCAGATACACCCTCTCACACCTATTCTCACACCCAGAGAGAAAGACTACGGCCAACTCCCACCAAGAACGGCCAAAAGGCAGTGGGCATCATAGGGTTGGGTGGTTACAGGGGTTGGTAGCAGGGTCTGGATGCAGCCCAGGCCTTGCGGCCAACCCCTGCCATGTACAGACAAAGGTTGTGCACAGTGAAAGGTTGGTGCTTATAGGGGGTTTGCCTCAACCACGGGCGGGATTACAGGGACATTATAGTTAGCAAATAGAATTTTAAACAAATCTCAGAAATTCACTAAAACCAAAACGCTACAGGGACGATAAAGTCAGGTTCTGAATTTACTTGTACGAAACCATAGAAATTCACCAGTTATAGTTAGAGTTACCTCAAGTAATAACTGGTGCCCTAAGTTAACTATAACTTGTGCCCTTGCCATGCACTGCTAATTACTCCACAAATTACAGCACTCATGACATCTTTGATAACATCACTAATCGTATCAATGTAATAAATGTAATATTTGAAGTAAGTTTGTTAACAAAAAACTGTGTAAGTACCTTAAATAACTCTAACAGGTGAATGTCTATGGTTTTGAACGAGTAAATTCAGAACCTCACTATAACGTCCCTGTAACCTTTGTTTTTTTTAGTGACTATATATATATATATATATATATTACCTAGTGGCGGTCGTTATAGTTGGGACTTTCTTTTACCATAGATGGAACATTTTTTGTTTTGCCAATAACTTTGCCACCGCTTGACGAATCTTCACAAAGTTTTCAAAACATATTCTTTGGTCAGTTTAGCTAGTTTCTAGAAAGTTTTTGGGGGATCTGTCAAGCGGGGCAGAGAAAAAGGGGGGTCCCAAAACACTTATTTCCCATTCTATATATGTGGCATTTTTCAAAAGTTTGAACAGGACTACAGCCTGAACCGCTGAAATGATTTACACCTTTGGCACATTTGGCAGAAAGCTAGCTCTTGGTCCCGAAAGCATGCTTTTTGTGATTTGGTTTAAATTCAGTTGGTAGTTTCTGAGATATTAGCATTTAAACAATATAGATGAATAGGGAAGCAGATTTGGATTTGCAGATCTGGATCTGTGAATTCGGGGGGGGAAAGCAAGGCCTTAATTGGCTGACAGCAACCTGACAGAAAAGTTGTGGCCGACATTTTCTTTTGTTACTTCAGTTCGGCCAAAGGCTGTGTGCAGCATAGGGTTGGGTTGTCACAGGTCAGGCCCTACGACCAACAGCCGCTGTGAAAGGCCAAAGGTCATGCACGGCGGTGGTTCGATTAACGTACACCAATGAAAATTGCTTCAAGTTAAAAAAAAAACATAGAAATCTACTGACAAAACCAAATGATACAGGGATATTATAGTTAGGAAATAGAGGGGCGTTATAGTTATGTTTTGAATTTACTCACATGAACCATAAAAATTCAGCAGCTATAGTTAAAGTTATTTCAAGTAACTATAATTTGTGCTGTAAGGTAACCATAACTCGTACCCTCACCATGTACTGCTAATTACCACAGATATTACAGACTTCATGACAACTTCTATAACATTATTAAAAATATAAATGAAACATTAGCAGTCACATTTTTGAAGAAAAAACTGTGCACGGCGGTGGTGCGAACACTCCGGTTGGATGAAGTAAGAGCTGTCAAACATGTGAGAAGAGGTTTCCTTAATGCGAGGGGATGCTTCTTCTGTTTCTCTGCCTGCCCTACCTGCTTCCCACCCTACCCATCCCTGTAACCTTTGTTTTTTCAGTGAATTTCTATCGTTTTTTAACGTAAAGTAATTTTAATTAGTAAACGTTATTCCAACTGCCGCTGCCGCAACAGGAGTTGGCCAAGGGGCCTGGCCTGCGGCCAGGCCCTGCTACCAACCCCCTATAATCACCCAGCACCACGCATGGCCGAAGGGTCTGTGTCTCTGGGTGTGTGAATAGGTGTGAAATGGTGTCTCTGGGTGTGAGAGTGTCTGTTCGGGTGTGAGAATGGGTGCACGTGGGTCTGAGTGGTTCCGTGAGTGGATGTGTGACCTTCGAAGTGGGTGCATCAGTGTCTGAGTGGATCTGTGAGTGGGTGGATCAGTGTCTGAGTGGGTCTGTGAGAGGGTGCGCCAGTGTCGGAGTGGGTATGTGACTGGATGCGTGAGGGTCAGAGTAGGTAGATGAGTGTCTGAATGGGTCAGTGAGTAGCTATGTGAGGACTAAGGCCCATATTTATAATTTTTGGCACAAACCTGCGCTAACACAGGTTTGCGTCAAAAAGTATAGCGCCGGCTAGCGCCATTCCATGAGCCAGCCTGGTGCCATAATTATGGTATGGTGCTAGCTGGCACTAAGGCCCTGTTAGCATCCTTGGAAAGGGGAGGCGTAAAGGGAACCGGGGCTTGTGCCCCAAATTATGGCACTACACTGTTTAGAGGCAAAATAATTGCCTCTAAGCAGTGTAGAGCCATTTTCTGGCACACAAGCTCCATGGACATGGATCCTGTCTAAGTAAAGACAGAAGCCAAACCATCACCCCAATGGCCATGCCCAGGGGCTGAATGTCCCCTGGGCATGGCCATTGGGGCCAGTGCCGTGCGGTGTGGCCCCAAGTCAGGGCCCCTGAGCGGGGTTGGAAGAAAGAAAAATACTCACCTGGACTTACCTTGGATGGGTCCCCCATCCTTAGGTGACCTCCTCATGTGGGTAGAGGTGAGTGGAGGTGTCCCTAGGGACAGGGAAGGGCACCTTTGGGCAATTTCCCTGGTCTCCGACCATAGAAATCTTCATTCAGGTCCCCTTACTCCTGCCCAGACCGTTAAATAATGGTGCTAAGCAAGCTTAGCACCCTTACTTAAGGCCCCCATCCCCGTATGCTGGATTTAGCACAGGGGGCTAAATATGGCGCAAAAGCATTATCGTCCTTTTCTGGATGGGAACGCCTACCTTGCATCTCATTGACGGGAGGTAGGTTTTCCGCTCCAGAAACCGACGTTAACTCCATAACTTTGGCGCTAGACGTGCCTAGCGCCAAAGTATAAATATGGAGTTAGGTTTGCGCTGAAGTAGTGTCAATAAATGACGCTAGTTCAGAGCAAACCAAGTATAAATTTGGGCCTGAGTGCTTATGTGAGTAGGTGCGTGAGTGTCAGAGTGGGTGTCAAGGAGTCCGGATCCTTGGGGATTGTGCCTGTTCCCAATATGTCCACCTATTGGTAGCTCCAAACTCTATTAGCTGTTACAGCACAGGGTTAAAGAATGGCCAAGTGGGGGAATGGGGTTTTAGGTTGGGAACAGCGTGGAAGGAGACTTGTGGAAGGAAAAGTTAAGAACACAATAATCAGATTATTCGTTTTGACTTTCATAAGCTTTGTTCAGGATATCTATGAACTGATAACATGAATGATCAAGAGCCTTCATATATCATAACCTTATTAGGTCTGAGTACATGGAAAATAAATAAGGATTGTGCAAGCTTTCATATGAGCGTTTCCTTAGAATACAATCTGAGGCTTTGAACCTTGAACTAACTCAAGTTATTCTTTGAATAGAAACTACTTAATAATAGTGATCAATAAACACATTAGTTTTCAGGAATAATCTGCGTTAGGTTCATGAATGATACTGCAAAGGCACAGTATAACAGTAATCAATGAGCCCATTGGTTTTTAGGAATAAACTGTGCTAAGCTCATGAATGATACTGCAAGGACACACTTTGTCTAGATCTTCAAGATTAAATTACTTAAGAATTATTATACACTTTAAATATCAAAACTGTGCATCAAGGTTTAAATGTCTAGAAATGATCGTGCTTTCCGCGGATCTGAAACAAAAGGGTTAAATGCCAAGAATGACTTTCGCACTCTGCCATTGATTCAACCATCAGGATCCAAATGTCAAAATAAGATCGCGCCCTCTGCCGATCTGAGTTGCAAGTTTTAATTGCCAAAAATGAATCGCGCACACTGCTGCCGATTCGATCATCAAAGTTCAAATGTCAAAACATGATCGCACACAGTGCCGATCTGAACTACAAGCAGTAAATGCCAAGAATGCAACACTTTTGACTCCTCGACAATTCCGTTGGATGTTGTTTTTTGCTGAGTTTGATTTTGTGTCAACCTTCCATCCCGGTAAAGACAATCGCAAAGCGGATGCCATGTCCAGACTGCTGCTGATTCAACCGCCAAGGTTTAAATGCCAGAATACGATTGCGCACTCTGCCGATCCGAACTGTGAAAGTTAAATGCCAAGAATGAATCGGGCACACAGCTGCCAATTCAACCGTCAAGGTTTAAATGCCAGGATACGATCACACGCTCTGCCGATCCGAACTGTGAAAGTTAAATTCCAAGAATGAATCGTGCACACTGCTGCCGATTCAACCACTAAGGTTTAAATGCCAGGATACAATTGCGCACACTGATGATCCAAACTGTGAAAGTTAAATGCCAAGAATGAATTGTGCACCCTGCTGCCGATTCAACCATAAAGGTTTAAATGCCAGGATACGATCGCGCACACTGCCGATCCGAACTGTGAAAGTTTAATGCCAAGAATGAATCGTGCACACTGTTGCTGATTCAACCATCAAGAGTTAAATGCCAAAATACGATCGCGCACACTGCCTATCCGAACTGCAGGAATTAAATGCCAAGAAAACCATTGCACACACGATGTAACCAAAAGGCCCAAAACTTGAGTATTTCTGAAAACGGAGTCCCCGACCTTTGCCTTACCACCCTGCTTGAAGATCACCAAGGAAATGAAGACAGGGCCTGGAAATCCTAGGTAGGCCTTCGGAACAGGAGCTCAGGAAAATGCTGCTGCTCTGCACCTGGACCTCTCAATAGTGAGCAAGTGGAGCTGGGCTGGGTCCCTTAAATAGACCCAGGCCCCACTGACGTGCCACACCCAGCCAGGCTGCAGGAAGGGATTCTAGAAAGGGTGTGGTTAGGGACCAAACCCTAACCACACCCTGTAATACTGCAGCAAAGCCTTGATAATTAGCAATACATTGCAAACAGCATTAATGATGTTTCAACATGAATCTCTGTAAAGCAAATGGTTAACATACTGCATTTACACATAATGCATGTATTAATACATTTCATAAGAGTTGGTTTATTGCATTACGTCGCCTGTAGAGTGCACACTGTCCTGATGTTGACAGTGGGTCTTTGAGAAGGTGCCTGAGGGTCTGAATGGGTCTGTGAGAGGATATTTGACAGAATGGATGGGTTTGTGAGTGGGTGTGCCAGTGTCTGAGTGGGTCTGTGTGTGGGTGCATCAGGACTTGAGTTGGTCTGTGAGTGGATGCACAAGCGTCTAAGTGGATGTGTGAGTGGGAGAAGGAGATAAAGGAGAGAAATTGAGAGCAAAAGAGAAAGAGAGTGAGAGGGCGGGAGAAAGATTCAGAGTTTTTTAGGCTTTGGTGAATTATATACTTAGAATTAGATGTTTCTGCAAGAAATTGAAAAGAAAATTTATTTATCAAGTAAAAATACTGAGATGATCTTTCAGAATGAACCGTAAATATTTGAAGTTGACCCAAAATTAAAGCAAAGGCATGACCACTGATTCCGCTAAACTAGAACCCTCAACCTGCAGTCAAAGGATCTGAGATCTTCACCACTAGGCCACAGGTGTCAGGCCAAAATCAATGCCCAGACTTCTCTATGACATTCTATCCATACATTCTGATGGCAAAAAGACTTAGGTGTTCCATTAGTAGGAAGGTTTAGCATTCACAGCTTACGGAAGCAATATTTTCATCTGTCTACCAGCACGCAAATTTGTGAAACACATTTTTACATCAAATTTGGCAGATAGCTAGGCCCAGGTGTGTGCTTTTTGTGATTTGTTGTAAATCCATTCATTAGTTTGAGAGAAATTAAGTCAAAAAATCTATGTATATATCATGCCACAGAGGATCCACGGAGCCAACAAATGTCAATTTATTTGGCTGCAGCTACATCAACAACTATATGGCAGCAGTCATCTTAGGACTTGGGATTTAGTCCTGAGTCCTAGACAAAAATTATTAGAAAAAGATATAAAGGTACAGGGTAGGGATACCCATCCCTGTTATGCCAGGGGATGGGCTCCTACGCTTGAAAAATAAAACCTTTCAGTGGGCCAAGGTTCCTCCTCTTTGTGGTGGTGCATGTATATATTTTGGGTATTTGTGGCCCCCCTCCCTGAGCCTCAGTCATTCTGTTTGTTCAAAATGGTCTGTTTTCACTGACGTTTTCACCTAACTATAATGTCTTTGTTTTTATTCAGTGAATTTGTAATTTGTTTTAATGCAAAGTAAGATATTATCACTATACCTAACTGTAAACCTTTGTTTTTTCAGTAAAGCTATATATAAATATATATATATATATATATATATATATATATATATATATATTGAAAAAACCAAAGGTTTCATTAACGGTATCGTTACGTGTAATAAACAAAATCTGTTTTTGTTTTTAAAAAAACATCTCTTTGAAAAAAACAAAGGTTGAAGTAATGTTATAGTTAGGTGAATATGTCTCTGACACCATTAACATTTTGAGCTAAAAATACACAAATATTTATGATATTAACTCCACCATTCACTGCTTACTACCTCACTTATAACATCACTCAGGACATGTTCTATGACATAATTTATGACATAACCGATGATAACTCTTAATCTGTTTCCCTGCCTGCATCAGTGCAGGTAGGAAACCAGATCAAAGATCTGCTTCCAGCTGGCAGAAGCATTTTCAAAGCTCCCGCTCAGGCATAGAGTGGCAAAGAGTTGAATGGTGCAAATGAACATGGAGTGGAGTGGCATCAAGTGAATTGATGTAGAATGGAGTGTTGTAGAGGGGGGTAGCATAGAGTACAGTGGAGTGACAGAGTCGAGTGGCAAAGAGAAGTGTGGCGAAAAGTTGAGTGGTGCAGATGTGTATGGAGTGTAGTGGAGTGGCATAGATTGAAGTGATGTTGTGTAGAGTGTTCCAGAGAGAAGTGGCATAGAGTAGAGTGGAGTGACAGAGTCGAGTGGCACAGAGGAGAGTGGAGGGGCGTACAATAGAGTGGCGAGGAGTTGAATGGTGTAGATTTGCAAGGAGTGGCATAAAGTAAAGTGACGTAGATTGGAGTGGTGTTGAGTGGAGTAGTGTGGAGTGGAGTGGTTTAGAGTGGAGAGGAGTGGCATAGAGAAGAGTGGAGTGACATAGAGTAGAGTGACATTGACGAACCAAGTGGTGCCCTCTTGCAGAAGGGTTCCTCAAGTCCAGGCCTGTGTACTCCAAAGGACAACAGGTAAGAACACACATAAGGTAGGTAATACATGCATTGCCTCTTCATATTCCAACATATACGTGTATTCACTGAGATTAGACTGTCACTCACTATGTCACACAGATCTCTATATACACATTAGTAGACTATGCCCACTGTAATGTGCCACATAGACATACTGCTTACTTTACCTCCTAAATCCAGGACCAATGTAAAAATATAGACGGTAATATTCCACTATTTTACATTTTTTTACATTGGTCCTTACACAATAGGCTCCTTGCGTCAATATGAACTGACGTATCGCCTCAGATTTTTGCCGCATTGTCGAAGTTGGACCAGTTCTGACACCAGCTTCATCAACGTGTCACTTTTTGAATGGATGAGTTGAGGCATCCTTCCCTCAGATGTGTCAGTATTTCTGATGCATCATGTGACCCTACCTGCGGTGCGCAGTATTGTAAATATGATGCATCCATGGCATTGTAAGCTTTCTGGCTGCAGTGCAAGTTTTTTTGATGCATGGCTGCTGCAAAGCTGGGATGCTAATTTTTTCGTAAGTAAGGTCTTAAATGTGCCAGAGAAAAATCTTTATGCCACAGGATGAAAGATGCACTTAAGTATGTTAAAACTGTGTAACTCACCGGAAACAAAAGTAATTTTTAAATTCTATGTCAGAAAAACTTACCTAGTTTGTAAATATTGGTTTCTGAACTATGGAACAATCCATCAATAGGTTGTAGGCCACTATATCTAGGGCAACAATATTGATCTATACCAAAAGTATGCAGTTCCTTCCAGGCTAATAATGAATTTATGAGTGCCCAAACATGTGCGAACATGCCACCTAGTGGCACAAGTGTTTGCACAGGGAGAAAGGGGATGACTGACTAGCAGTACCCCCATTTTTACCTTCCTCCTTTACATTTTATGACATTGGGCCACATATGTGTTGAATCCCCCCGGAGGTGCTTTATCCACTTGACACCTCCCATTGGTTCCCACAATCGTATACATTCATTACCTTCACTTAAGTTACAAATGCATCATTCCAAGATGGTGCCCATACTTTCTATGGTGGGCGCCACCATGAGACAACAAAAAATAAATTGATTGTTAGCAATGTTTGCCAAGGCCCTACCACACTTGTTTCTAATTGCGAGCAGGGTCTGTTTGGTAGCCCCCTCAGGTTCCATGAAAATAGGACTTTTACTGGACATACACACAATTTGTCTTGGAGTGTATCAAAACAAGGGCGGGTGAAACTTGCATCAGTCCAAGTTGGCACCCATAGTTATCTCTGGTTACCATGCGGTATTACTGCTTGCATGTTGGGAAATTAGACAACCATGCCACCAACGGGGGTTGTATTATATGTGCTCAAACACTGCTCAATAAATCCAGGGGTCCGCAACGATCAACCAAGACCATTTTTGCTCAGGACTTTTGTAGATCACCCACCATCTCAGACACATTTTTACCAGTTGACGAACTAGTCGTTCTAAAGTAGAACGATCACACCTGTGTGTCATTAACTCAGGCTAATATTCTACCTGCTCCAGCAGCCTCACCACTCCTGATGAGGCAGGGTCGCAGTAGGTTGATCGGTGATGTCCACGCGACGACCTTGTGAGTATAAACTTAGGGTTCGCATGAGAACTGGCTTTTAGTGGGTGCTGTGCCTTGTACTCACTTTATGACCTTTCTACTGACTCTTTTACAGGATGCTAAGTCAGCATCCGCTCTGCTTCTCAAAGAGGAGGAAGAAAAGCAACCCCAATTCTTCGAGTGCCCATCATCGCTCTGCAACATGGTGTTTGAAATCTTTGAGTGTTATTTTAAATTCACAGTGCTAGAGTCACTTATAATTGCTAGCAGCATGCTGCACGTTTGAGACACCTGTTGCACTCATACCATTGCTTCAACGATAAATAGGTGGCCTAAGTAATCTCTTTGCTTTTACTCTTAAAGATCAGCTGGTCCTTCACAAAGACCTTTGTGTCGGCTGGTCCTTCACAATGACCTTTGTATAGGTACCATTTCATTATAGAGAGGTTAAAGGGAATTGGATATCTTTAAGATTCCAACCATTGTGTATATTAGGGCTGTATTGGTCAAGATTAATTGCCACTTGATCAATACTGACAAAATTGAGGCAAGAAACAGGTTACCTTGTTTTTCCACATATCTATCATTGACCATTGCATCTTATGATATCCACTAAGTTTTTAACCTGACAAGTAGACTCAGTGAATAAAATTGAATTTCGAGGACTACTTAGCCATTTTAGACGTTCACCTAGCTGCACATCACAATGACACACCAATCTACACTGTAGGCCCTAAGCACACATACACTTCACATATGGCTTTGGAAAAAAGATTTCTGCCAAAGAGCACCCTTGTTGTTGCCTGTCGAGCATTGTATGTATCGCCCGATGAGGAGCAGCTCCTATGATGAAGCATGACACCTATCTGGGTGTGTGAAGGCTTTTTTCCCAAAGGAACATTTTCCTGTTCCACTACTGGGGTCCTGTTCTGACTTGTTTTCTATGTCCTTTTTTCACTTTTTTCTCTTCTCTATTGCCTAATATTGGCCTTGAAGGAACTGCTTTCCTTGGATATAGATATATTGCCCATAGAAGCATGTATTCTGGACCTTGAAGTGCTCCTGGTCTCCCCTTTGTTGTGTTTTTGAAACAACAATATTGATATACAAAAATATTTAATTAACTACATTGCCTACTACTAAATCATCAAGGTAACGGCTCTTCTACTAACCTGCAAAATGCAAAGGTGAGGCATGTAGTCGATGCAATATTCCTGTCTAACAATATAGTAACCCACACCCCACCAATGTTCATATGTCAAAAAATAAGACACAGTTGATATTTCTTTGGTGCTGTCACCGTGCATCAAGGTGTTGCCAATAACTATCTGATTTCTGCTCAAATTTCCCAGTGCATTGCCTATAATTGGGTAAAATGTTAATAGTTTACCACACTATTAAATCTTTCAGTTGCAGGACTGTGCTTAGATAGGACTAGTTTTACTCAGATAATGATATGAGTGTTGCACAATTGAACCAGGCTGCTTAATATGCAAGTCAAGGCCAGGGCTGCTCAATATACAAGATGTGCACACAGTCCTAAGGGTCTTTCCTATTGTGCCAAATAACTGCTACGTTTTTTCAGAGCTGCTCTTTGTGAATTGGAGGTGCTTAGTCTGCTAGGGTGATTATTGTGTTCAGGGCTGCTACTTGTGAGAGGAGATTGATCGTTATGGTAGGAGTCTGCTCGTTGTGCTACCAGGCTGCTCACTCCAAAAGGGGGCTGAAGACATTGTCAGGCGCGTGGTCATTGTTCTAAAGTAGCTGCTCAGTGTGCTAGGACTGGTCACATTCCAGGACTGATGGGCATGTTCAGAGGATGCAAATCACAATCCACAATTTTTGCACATTGCACCAGGGCCTCTGATCAAAGGAACAGTGTTGCTCTACTTGTGTCTGAAGTTGGTAAGTTGTGCCTTCAGTTAATTCACATAGGTAAAAGTCATATATGCACTGATGCGTACATATGCCAAGACAATCAGGTATATAGTCAACCACATGACAACCAAAAATTCACTCGAAGTGGGCAAGCCAGCAAATTCAAAGGAAAGCCAAGACAGAAGGCCTAATTTAGAGTTTGGCGGAGGGTATTACTCCGGCACAAATGTGACTGATATCCCATCATCCGTATTGCAATTCCATTATAGTCTATGGAACTTGTAATACGGTGGCTGGGATACCTGTCACGTTTGTAATGGAGTAACATCTATGACAATCTCTAAACCAGGCCCTTAGATGAGTCAGCCATTTGGCTTCCCCCTAAGTGCCAAAGCTTGAGTCAATCCATAAATAGAATTGTGTAAAGGATGAAACTAAGAACATTCAGAATTATGTATGCTTAGTCTTAAAAATTCAAAATGATGCACTTTTAACAATTATGAGCCTGATTCATAATGGTAAATATACAGTTGAATGTTTATTCATTTGCACATTTACTCTTGCAATTTTTTGCTAGTCTCTATTTCCAAGTGCAGATTTACATCTTACATGTCGTCATCCATTTCCTTCAAGGGGGTGGAGATTAATATGGCTAAATTTAGAGTTGTAAGATTAGTACTAGTAGGCTTTCTATGTATAGAGATCTCCACCACTGTGGCAGTGATCGTCCCATGGTTATGTGAAATAAAAATATAAATTGACTTAAAATAATTATTATTAACCGTGAATTAATAACATAAAATGTCACAGACCTTTAACTCATCAAATTAGATGCTTAATAAATAATTGAATAATTAAAATATGCCAATCTAAAAAATAAATATTATATTTTAAGAAAATTAAAAAATGTAATCATTCTCAATTTTAAATAACAGTTGTGTTTTTGTGATAATTCAAAATAATTTTATCTTTTAAAAAACATCATTATAATTTAATTATTTAAAATATATAAGTTGTTTTTAATTTTTAAAATTATAAAATAATATTTTTTATGCAACCTTACTTTTTCACATAAAAACACATATATTTAATTTTATGAGATGAAATAATGTAATTAATGTAATAATTTTACCTATGGATTGTTATGTTAGGTTCCTACCTCCATGAATTTCAAGGGGGAGACAGTCCAGTGTTTAAAACCTTCAGTCATGTGCTGCAGTTTTAGCTGACAGCTGTGGTTTTCAGCTGTGCTCTGCGCCCATTAAGATGTACTCACAAAACCTACTGCACATCAGGCTCTGGTTTGAAGGTGATAATGTCTATTTCATTTTTTCATACAGTTGTCTTGAACACAAGCCATGGCTTTCAGAATAACACTACTACCAGTCTCCACGCACACAAAGCATCAGTGCATGCTATTTGGACATATGTAATGAGGTGGTTGTAGAAATTAGCATGCTACCACACCTTGCACTAACCAAACCTTCTTCACTGATCTATTGGTTGTACGAAATTGACCAGTTTATGGTCTATGGACATGTACTAAAGCCAGTCCATGCACTACAACAACCTACTCTACCTGGCCTTTGGTGATGCACAGTTGGCTGTGGCCATAGATTACTGCGTGCAACCACACACTGCTCCTACGTCCATTGGTGGCAGAGATGCAAATGGAAGTAGGAGCACATGTACAAAATTTTGCCTAGACTTATGAGGGCCTAGCACCTCCTTGTGCCACATTTGCATTATTTTCTCATGCTTATGTGGCCCAACAAGGCCAAAATTGCTGTGCCAGGTTTACAAAATGATGGCATGCATGCATTGCTCCACCTTGTAACCCCTTACACCACATTATGCCTGCGCCAGGCATAATGTATGCACGGAGCGTTACCAAATAAAAATGGGGCATACCATTGGTTACAATGGGCCCCATGTACTGTTCAGGGATAGCGCCAACATTTTGATGCTAACCCTGATCAGTACATCAATAGCGTCAAAAATGTTGACACTATTGCCCCCAACCCTGTGCCATGGTGCACCGTATTTTAAATTAGCGGTAAAGTTGTGGTAGGGTCTATACGGAGCACAAGAAAAGTGGCGCTGCACTGGGTGCAGCGCCACTCTTCTTAATATATGCCCTTAGACACAGGCTGTAACATTTGGCCAAGCTCTGTGCCCATCCCATGTACACCAAGGGCCAGATTTACAAGGTCCTAGTGCTACCTTGCGCCACATTAGCGTCATTTTTTTAAGCTAATGTGGCTCAACAAGGCAAAAATCACCGCACCATATTCACAAAGTGGTGCAATTCATGCATTGTACCACTTTGCTCCCCCTTGCACCACATTATGCCTGTACTAGGCCTTGTATGCAAGGGGGCATTCCAGTGTTAAGAGGCCCTTAAAAATTTCCCAATGAGATCTAGAAGATTTCATTGCACCATTTTTGGCATCATTTTTCACACCTGCTCAAAGGAGGCATTAAAAGGACCCACTCATTGAAGTCAATTGGCCTCCTTTCAATTTGCTGCACTAGCGTCAACGTTTTTTATGCTAGTGCAGCAAAGCACCACAATAGCATCAAAACATTTGATGCTATTGGCCTAAAGTGTGTCACGGTGCGCCATATTGTAAATATTGCACACCCATGGTGTCGTTAGGTGGCGGTGGGGGGCGCAAGAAATCTGGATTCTTGTAAATCTGGGTCTAAGAGTTTATTGTACAGGACCTTGACCCTTGTACAACAGGCTTTGGTTGCATGAAATGCATCAGCTCTCCCTAGTTACTTATCTCATTGCAAATGCCATTTGGTAATTGGCAGCACAGTGCACACAGTGCCAAGTCCATATACCCAAACATCTTACTGTGCATGCATAGCTGTACCTAGCTACCAGGCAAGGCATTTGGTCATCCCCTCCATCCACTCAACCTGGCTGTAGAGCTCCCTGTGCAATCCTTAAGACATCCATCAGTGATCTTGGATGTAGAATCTAGTCTTCCATCATTAACAGCAGACTGTATTTCAAGATGGCCATGGCCTGTGCCCACTCGCTTTAGCCACAGAGCCTGATACATGTAACTTCATGTCATACACAGTGGTGTTAGACATTGGCCATAGCCTTTCATTATTTCCTACACACAAATGGCTGTATCCCAGACTCTACTATGCATGTTCTTCGGCTTTACACTGCAAAAACCAGTCACAGAATGTTGTCTATGGTCATGTAGTGATCCATCTCCCTGAGGCTCTAGAGTCTGAGGTGTCCAGTGCATCCAGATGTAAGATTTAGCTTTTGGTCAAGCTCAACATTAAGTCTGTGTACATGTTTATGTCGCATGACCCTTGGTGTTCACAGCACAATCTGTGGCAGGACATGACCTTCAGCTGTGACCTGCAGCCCAAGTCCTTGGCCTTAGGGCTCACTACATGAGACTTTAGGTTGTGCAAAGTAGCCATGGATGCAAGGTAGTCCATTTAACACTGTAGCAAATCCCCATGTGTTCTGGCTGTGCACAGCACCCACAATCTTATTGTGCAACCAACTCCCTTGGCCTCACACCCAACTGCAATGCATTGTCATCAAATGCAACAGGCTTAGATTCAAACTATGGCTATTGACCACTCCCTGCACCCAGACCATGTACCCACACAAGGTCTGCTGTGCAAAGTGTTGCCTACAGGTCTATCTAAAGTGCAACTTGGGTGGATCATCTTCTTTTATACCAGTAGGTCTATCTTTAAGCGGTAGAGAATATATTTTAAACAAAAACACAATGAACAAGTGTATGCTTTGACTTGTGTAACTTCGGTTGAGAAAAAAGTGATATTAGCTCAGTGACATCAACTGTCTGCATTTTCAGCCTTTTGTTTAAATCAGGCAATCACTACCTGTAAAGGACACACCACTTCAGAGATTCCTACTGCATGCAGTTCATTAGCTCCCATCTCTCTAGGCTTGACCTTTTCTGTCTTCTGTCATAAGGGTTAACATTTTGGAAGGTTTAAATGTAAATCCTGGAGGTATGATAGAAGGTAGAGTTGGTAGTATTGGAATGCTGGATATATTTGTTATTGCTTGCATTACTGAGTTGTGATGATTGTCCAAAGTTGGTATTTTAAGTGTCAATGCCAGCTCAAACTAAAATGCATCTAGGATTAACAACCCAGTGCCCCATACCTTTTCCATTGAATTTTTCATGGTGCTTCTTACAGTTAAAATATTTGTCTCTGAGAATCTAGAACTTTTACTTTTTCAGAACCATTCTCCCTAATTGCCATTGGTTAGTGAAAATACCCTTTTTGCATTCTTAGTTGTTTTCCAGCCAGTGTGGGCAACAACCTCGGCAAAAACCTTAATTCCTTCTGACATTGGATTGGGACTTCTGATGACAAATCCTTTCACTAGGTTGATTCTGCCTTGGTCTATTGATAAGCGATGATTTCCTTTCTGCGTCCACTTGATTGATATCATCCAAATTGAGTTGAAGGAGATATGTAAGCCTTTCCTTCTAATAGCTAATGTGTAGGGTAGCTTATTGAGAGTAATATTTTCAGTCCATTGCTATATTTGTTAATGTCCACTGACTCTACTGCTTCAGCCTTCTGTGAGGTTCTGTATTTGTGGTACTAAACAGGGTTCTTTTCTTTTTTTGTCTCTTTATCCACTTTCTCTGATGTAATTATAATTTAAATAATTTTTCATTCGGAGACTACAGAAAAAGTGAGGATTCAGTAAAGCAGTCTCCGCAATCAATCTGGCTGGTGTAATTAAAGTAAACCTGTCTGATCATCCTTGGTTCTTCATCTACTATAGTATAGTTTGTCTCTGAAGCCGCTGAAATTGGCGATCCTTTCAACAACCTGGTACAATTAACATCCCCTACCATGCTCTGATCATTTGAGTAAGAGGCAACACCAACCAGTCACATCATTGCACTACAGGAAAAAAGTTATTCTGAGGAGCTTCATGGAATTTTCATTCTGACTGTTCCGACAATATTACTCCAGTGGTCCTTTGGGAGTGGTTAAATATTTGTCTCTGCTTTTGCTACTATGATAACATTTACTTTTCATTTGGTACTAACACACGTTCTTCTGTCCATCTCCTTGTACTTGTGTGCTCTTGTCTGCAGCCCTTGATGAGATTCTGCAAACAACACCTGAATTTAAACACAGTGTGGTTCAATGTTCTATGGCTTACACGCTCCCGGACCGAACACCATGGCCCAAATTTAAGAGGGCCTAACGCCTCTTTGGCCCACATTAGAGCCATATTTTATGATGCTAATGTGGTTCAAGGAGGCCAAATTTGCAGCAACAGATTTACAAAGTGGTGCAATGCATGTATTACGCCACTTTGTTATCCCTTGCGCCACATTATACCTGTGCCAGGCATAACGTATGTAAGGGTGGTGTTCCCACAAAAATGGTGAAGTGGAAGCTAAGAGATTCCACTGTGTCATTTTTAGCAGCTTTTTTTAATGCCTGCACAGAGCAGGCGTTAAAAGGGGGCACACCATTATTTATAACGGGCCCTTATGTACCTTGCAGGATGAGCGCTAAAATCTTTGGCGCTAATCCTGCAATGTACTACAAAAGCATAAAAAATGATGATGCTATTGTCCCTAACCTGCGGCATGGTGCGCCATAAGTTTAATATGGTGCACACATGGTGGTGTTAGGGGGGCGGTGATGGGTGCGCGAAAAGTGGAGCTGTATATAAAGCAGCTCCACTTTTCTTAAATTTGGGCCCATAATTCATGCTTAATCCAGTTGTCGCTGTCAGAATCCAGTGCTATCTCTTCAAAATATATCTTGACAGTAATCTCTCTGCCCCTCGTCACGTAGTTTATACATAAGGATTATGCACCATAAATATAGTTTCTGTATTCTCCACCTCTTAACCTCTGCCTGACATGGGACCTGATACCAGCAGTATGTACTCAAGTGAGAGAGGAAAGCAATGATTATGTTACTCTCCTCATTGTTTAACTCGGCATTCAATGTACTTATTAAACATGTTTAGGAGCTGGTAGGTCTTGCAGTCCGCTTCAATGTGTCAGAAGGGCAAAGAGAATGTCTTGGGTTTAGGAGAAGTACAAGTGGTAAGGAAGAAATTAGTATGACTGCAACTGGAGGTCTGTACAGCAAGTAGGTCTTCTGTTCCCCGGAAAACATTGCTCTATTCTTGTTTTTTTCAGGTTCACTTTTTTCCAAACTTCAGGACATGTCAAATGCTCTATGTTTCTCTCTTGCGTCTTTTTAGTGTTATATTGATGTGAATCATCCTGTGGTCAAATTACAACCTGACCAACTCTTGTTAGGAATTTCGTGAGACATCTATGCACATGCGCCTGCAATAGTTTAGGCAAGGAAACACCAAACCACAGATGAGATTCACTTTATAATGGGACGTAAGTTCTGGAGTGAAAATTAGATTTGTGTAATTGGAATATATATTTGTTTTACATTTTTTTACTTTGAGTGTGAATGACAGAGTTGTGTCAAAGGATATCCCCGGGTTCCTTTCCAACATAGCTGGGCTCAGTGAGCTGTACAATGATGGTGGCCATTGGAAATAGTAATTGGGCTCCCTCTGTTTTTACCAAACATCATAGCTTATTTTTTCAACCTTTTGGCCCTGGAGACCATGCACCTATTGGTGGTTTCTAGTATTTGTAATGTTTTTGGGCCAGTACATCCCGAGGGCCCACTGTGACGAAAAATGTGACCCAGAGCCGAGTTCTGTGGCTAGAGTGGCACCCCATGCACACACCTTTTTTCTAAGCGTGACTGATGCCATCTTACCATGTGCGAAGGACACAAGTGATGGCAGTAACTGGTTCTACCTCCAGGACAAGCCTTTTTCAGTTGGCTGCAGGTTCAGTGGTTTACTAGTCTCTCCTGTTTAAAATCGTCTGTCAGTTCCGGCAAATGTGCCCTTCACTTTCTCAATCAAATCCAACCCACTCCAATCCAAACCACTCACCGCAATCTACTACAATCCACCAGGCTCAAACCCACCCCACTCTAATCCTCCCAACCTAACCCACTCCATTCTGCCCCACTCCAATCCAAAATAATCTGCCCACTCCAATCCAAAACAGTTACCCCACTCCAATCAACACCACTCCAATCCAAAACAATCTTCCCCATTCCAATCTAAAATAAAATGCCTCACTCCAATCTGCCCCACTCCAATCAGGCCCAATCAAACCCCACCACTACAATCTGCACCAATAGATTCCACAGCACTACAATCACCTCACCCCACTTCACACCACTCCATCCCAAATCACCCCATTCCAATCAACCGCAATCCACCCACTCCAATCCAATCCACCCCACAACAAATCAATCCTCCCCACTCCACCCCAATCAACCCAGTCCAATCCCATCCAACACAATCCACCACAATTAAATCCAATCCACCACAATCCACCCCAATCCAAAACAATCCGCCCCACTCCAATCTGACCCACCCCAAACCAAAACAATCTGACCAACTCCAATCCACAGCATTTCAATCTGCCCCACTCCAATCAAAAACAATCTCCCCCACTCCAATTTGCCCCTCTCCAATCTGCCCCACTCCAATCCACCACACTCCAGTCCACCCCACTCCAGTCCATGCTACTTTAATCCAAAACAATGCACCACACTCCCGCCTGCTCCACTCCAGTGCACCCCAGTGCAATCCACCCCATGCCAATCTACCTTACTCTAGCCCAACTCAGCTCACTCCAGTCTACTCCAATCTGCCCCACTCCAACCCAAAACAATCTACCCCACTCTAATCTGCCCCACTCCAATACAAAACAATCTGCCCCACTCCAATCTTTTCAACTTCAGTCCACCACAATCTGCCCCAATCCAGTCAGTCACACTCCATTGTGCCCCACTCCAAACCAAAACAATCTCTCCCACTCCAATCCGCCCCACTCCAATCTGCTCCATTCCAATCCAAACAATCTGCCCAGCTCAATTGACCCCACTTCAATCTGCCCTACTCCAATCCACAATAATCTGCAAAATTCCAATCTGTCGCTCTTTAATTTACTGCATTCCGATCCCCATTCAATTCAACCCCACTCCAAACCACCACAGTCAACCCCACCCCACGCCAATTAAATCCACTCTACACCAATCCAATCTATCCCACTTCAATCCAATCCAGATCACCTCACCTCACCCCAATCCAATCCACCCTATTCCAATGCAAAACGATTTTCCCCTCTCCAATCCACCCCACTCCAATCCAAAAGCATCTGACCCACTCCAATCCAACACAATCTGACCATTCCAATCCAAAACAATCTGCCCGCTCCAAACTACCCACTGCAATACACCCACACCAATTGAATCCACCCCAATCCAATCAAGCCTACTCCAGTCCAATCCACTTTATCCCAATCCACCTACTCCAATCCAGTCCTCCACAATCCACCCTACTCCTATCCAATCAACCCCCGTCCAGTCCAACCCACTGTGCTCCTGTCCATCCCACCCTACTGCAATCCACTCCCACCCATTCCAATCCAACACACCTCACCCCAGTCCAATCCAACCCACCAATTCTAATCCAACCCACCCTACCCCAGTCCAACCCACTCCACTCAAATCTGCCCCATTTAAAACCAAACAGCCCAGCTCAATCCACCCTACTCCAATCTGCCCAACTCCAATCCACCACAAACTACCCCACTCCAATCTGTCCCTCTCCAATTTAATGCATTCTACCTCCCCCACACCATTTCAACCCACTTCAAACCAACCCACTCCTTTCCACCCCACTCCATCCCATTTCACCACACTCTAATCCACCACAGTCCTCCCCATTCCACTCCAATCCAATTCACCTCAGCTCACTTCACCTCACCCCAATCCAACCCACCCCACTCCAATCCAAAACAATTTCCCCCACTCCAATCTGCCCCACTCCAATCCAAAACAAAGCTGTCCCACTCCAATCTAACACAATGACCATTCCAATCCAAAACAATCTGCCCCAATCCAATCCACCACACTCCAATCCACCCCACTCCAATCCAATCCACCCACACTAATCCAATCCACCCCAATCCAATCACGCCTACTCCAGTCCAAACCGACTCACCCCAATCCATCCCCATTCCAATCCCGTCCTCCACAGTCCACCCTACTCACATCCAATCCACCCCACTGTAGTCCAACGCACTGTACTCCAGTCCACCCCACCCCACTCCAATCCAATCCACCCATTCTAATCCAAACCACCCCACTTTAGTTCAACCCGCCCTACTGCAATCCAGTCCAACTAATTCCAGTCCAACCCAGCCCACTCTAATCCAATCCACTACCTCAAATCCATTCATTATATCCCATTCCAATCCAATCCAATCCACCCTACTCCAATCAACCACAATCCAATTCACCCCACTCAAATCCAATCCACCTTAATCCTCCCCATTTCAATCCAATCCAATCCATCCACCTGAATCCACTCAACTTCAATCCTATCCATCCCACTCCAAACCACATTAATCCACCTCACACCAATCCACCCCACCCCACTCGCATCCACCCCACACCAGTTTAATTCACCCCACTCTAAACAATCCACCACACAACAGTCCAATTCACCCACTCCAATCCATACAGCCCCACTCCAGTCCAATCCACCACAGTCCATCCTACTCAAAAGCAATCAAATCTCCAAATCAATACAATTAATCCACCCCACTCCAATCCATCCGACTCAATCCCTCTCCAGAAAGTTCACCCTACACCAAAAAAGCCACCTCAGTCCAATCCACTGCACTCCAATCCACCCCACTACCACTCCAATCCACCACTCCCCAATTCAATCCACCATGCCCCAATCCAATACACCCTAACCCTATCAACCCCAACCCAATCTATCCAATCCACCCAAATCCATCCAATCCACCCCACTCAATCCAATCCACCCCACTCAATCCAATCCACCCCACTGCAATCCGATCCACCCCACCACACCACACCCCACTCCAATACTTCTCACTTAATTCCACCCAAATCCAATCCACCTCAAACTAGTCCACCCCATCCAGTCCCCCGACTCCTGTTCACCCCTCTCCAGTCCATCCCACTCCATTCCAACCCACTCCAATCCAATCCACCACATCAAATCCACCTCACTCAATCCAATCTCCCCACACAATCGAATTCACCCCACTCAAGTCCAATCCAATCCATTCTACCTCACTCCAATCCTCCCCACTGCAATCTACCACATTCTAATCCATCTCACCCCAATCCAACACATCCAGTCCAACACACCCCAATACGTTCAAGCCCACTTCAGTCCACCCCACTGAACCCCTATTCAATCCACCCCACCCCATTTCAATCCACCCCATTCTACTCCAATCCACCCCATCAAGTTCACTCCACTCCAATCTACTCCACTCTAATCCACCCTACTCCAATCTACCCTACTTCACTATAATCCACTCTGCTCCAATCTATCCCACTCTACCCCAATCCAATCCACCTCACCTCAGTCTTTCCCATTCCAATCCATTTCACCCTGCCCACCCACTCCAATCTATCCCACTCAAATCCACCCACTCCAATCCAGTCCACCCCACTCCAGTCAAATCTAACCGAGACCAGTCCAATCCACCCCACTCCAATCTAATGAATCCAATCCACCCTACTCCAATCAACCACAATCCAATTCACCCCACTCAAATCCAATCCACCTTAATCCTCCCCATCTCAATCCAATCCATCCACCTGAATCCACTCAACTTCAATCCTATCCATCCCACTCCAAACCACATTAATCCACCTCACACCAATCCACCCCACCCCACTCGCATCCACTCCACACCAGTTTAATTCACCCCACTCTAAACAATCCACCACACAACAGTCCAATTCACCCACTCCAATCCATACAGCCCCACTCCAGTCCAATCCACCACAGTCCATCCTACTCAAAAGCAATCAAATCTCCAAATCAATACAATTAATCCACCCCACTCCAATCCATCCCAGTCGATCCCTCTCCAGAAAATTCACCCTACACCAAAAAAGCCACCTCAGTCCAATCCACTGCACTCCAATCCACCCCACTACCACTCCAATCCACCACTCCCCAATTCAATCCACCATGCCCCAATCCAATACACCCTAACCCTATCAACCCCAACCCAATCTATCCAATCCACCCAAATCCATCCAATCCACCCCACTCAATCCAACCCACCCCACTGCAATCCGATCCACCCCACCACACCACACCTCACTCCAATACTTTCACTTAATTCCACCCAAATCCAATCCACCTCAAACTAGTCCACCCCATCCAGTCCCCCCACTCCTGTTCACCCCTCTCCAGTCCATCCCACTCCATTCCAACCCACTCCAATCCAATCCACCACATCAAATCCACCTCACTCAATCCAATCTCCCCATACAATCCAATTCACCCCACTCAAGTCCAATCCAATCCATTCTACCTCACTCCAATCCTCCCCACTGCAATCCACCACATTCTAATCCATCTCACCCCAATCCAACACATCCAGTCCAACACACCCCAATACGTTCAAGCCCACTTCAGTCCACCCCACTGCACCCCTATTCAATCCACCCCACCCCATTTCAATCCACCCCATTCTACTCCAATCCACCCCATCAAGTTCACTCCACTCCAATCTACTCCACTCTAATCCACCCCACTCCAATCTACCCTACTTCACTATAATCCACTCTGCTCCAATCTACCCCACTCTACCCCAATCCAATCCACCTCACCTCAGTCTTTCCCATTCCAATCCATTTCACCCTGCCCACCCACTCCAATCTATCCCACTCAAATCCACCCACTCCAATCCAGTCCACCCCACTCCAGTCAAATCTAACCGAGACCAGTCCAATCCACCCCACTCCAATCTAATGAATCCAATTCACCCCACTCCAATCCACCCTACCCCATTCCAATCCAATCTACCCCACTCCAGTGCAATGTAATTCACCCCGCTCCAAACCACCCCATTGCAATCTAAACCAGTCCACCCAAATACAATTCACCATACCCCATTCACTCCAATGCAATCCACCCACCCCAATCCGATCTAATCCACCCTACTCAGATTCACTCCACTCCAACCCATTTCAGTCAACCTCTCCCAATTTCAATCCACCCCAATCCAATCTACCCCACTCCACTCAATCCACCCCACTCTACCATAATCCAATCCACCCCAATCCACAACACTGCTCTTTACAACACTATCTGTAACTGAGCCACTGAACCCTACTCCCCTCTACTCAACGCTACGACACTTTACTCCCCCTACTCAACTCTATGGTAGTCTTCTCCAACGAATCCACTCTAGGACACTCTATTCACCCACTCCGCACACTCTAAGCCACTAACTTTTAGCAATGCTGAACAGAAGCCACACTGGTGTACAATATGGCAAAAACAGATTGCCAAAACCAATAGCTCTTGTGGAGGCAAGTCCTATAGTTTTGCCAATGCTTGTTTTTACAATATAGAAACTGCCAATTCCTGAGGCTTAAGAATTGATAAATCCAAATGTGCACTCTTAGCAGAAAAAATATCTTTTTAACTATAAGAGGCCGCTAATATTCTCAAAGTTTAAACAGTGATCGAAGGGGTGAGTGGCGACTGTTGAGCCGAAACAAAAGAATACCCAGTTAGCTTTGGTGTTTACAAAATTTGCAGTAGTTTGCAGACATAGGTTTAGTTTCGCGAAGCGGAAGTGCTTTGTAAACTCCACCAAGTTTTCTTCTTAACAATCAGAAGTCAATTCTACTGGTAGAAAAGAAAAAGGACTCTCATTTGTCCCCTGTCTGTAGTGTAAGGCATTTCAGTGGAATGAGTCAGTCCGTCTCCAAAACATCCTTTTCCAGAGATTGTAGGAGTTGGCAGACATTTTATTTAATGTGTTTTTCCAATATGTTGAAGTGTGCATGCTTTCCCAGGGGTGTGTTTGCAACTTACAATGTTACAGGAATCTCGCTAGACAGCAAGGTATTACTTACAAAAGCTGTATTGGTCTATTTCTCCCAGAAAAGAAAAAGAGCACATTTGTATTTTCGTAATCTGAACTGTGTTTATCCCTGTTAGGGCTTTGGAGTGGCACTGGAACCCTGGATGTAGAAGTACTCAACTTGTATGAACAGTAGTATATTGTGTCACAGAGAACTAGGATGTATTGGGAGTTGGATGCAATTTCGTGGCTCAAAGTGCTCCTGGTGAATCCAAGGCCCAGATCTACAAACTTTTCATTCAGCGCAGAAGCCAAAAATACTGTGCTGTGGGAGAAGGAGAATTTTGGGGGGGCCCCATATTTACAGAGGAATGGCACTCTCCTCCCCTCTCCATAGCGCTAACGCAGAAATGTGCTGTTGTATGCCACACACACACAACTTTGCACCATAGTGCAAGGTTGTCTGCTTGAGTCTAGTGGGAAGGATACCATTCCAGGACAAAATACTATGCTTAGACTAACTTTAAAACTTTCCCACTTTGTATGTGTGTTGTATAGTGCAGCACTCAAACAAAGTCAGAAAAGAAAGAAGAATAAAAGCATTTTTATGTCATAGTGTCTATTGAAATAGACACTATTTTTTATGCAAAACCCTGTCTACTTTTTTAAGTAAATACTGTTTTGCATCAAAAAACTTGGGAATGCCCATTCACCACCCGTGGAAAGCCTCCTTTGAGCTAAGTAATGCAGCAGCAGCGCTATGCACCTATTTGTGTTACTTTCAATTGATTTTCCAGTGCAAAACAAGTTTCTTGCTGATAAGTACACTGGTAAAAAAAAAAAAAAAGATTTTTCATCAATTTGTGTCACTTTTGTGACATAAACACGGTGCGTATTCTTAGTAGATATATTCCTAAACGTGTCCATCCAAAGGCAGAAAAAAGATTCAAACCTAAGTATTCGATCTGAAATGAAGAACATATTTTGATCGTACTAGTTCTCTCTTAATTTTGACAATGCTACTCTTAACTTGCTGCATACCCAGGAAGATTGCACATTAACAAATTCCAACAGCAGATACTGCATCCCAAAACACAATAATGCACGGTCATGATTGGTCCCTCGGTATACAAACTAATGCAAAAGGATCTCATTTAGGAGCTTATGGTAACAAAAAATGTACTGGTTATTGGAAGATACAATAAACCACCCTTTGGCAGGGGATCCAGTGTCTGGCACTCCTACTGATTTCCTGGGTCCGATTAATCTTTTTATAAGTTTCGAGGGTAGAGAGGAAATACATTAAACCATTCAACTTAAATTACTGTGCAACATATTGGCCACACAATAAATATCATAGGCTAAATGAAAGTTCAAAAGGTTTATCAAGGGTTCAGAGTCAAAATCTAAATGAGTTTCAAAAACATACGGTACAAATACAGAATTACCAAAGGTGAGTTAAAGTGTTGAGTTAGGTTACAATGCACCAACATGAGACACACCAAAACTTCAGTAGCAGCAATACAGAAAATAAGAAACAATACTTTGGGCCTTATTTACAAGAAAGTGGTGCATCACAAGTGATGCGCCACTCTTTTTGCGGCCCCCTTGCGTCCCCTAATGCCACCATGGTAGCGTCGTATTTACAATTCAGCGCACCATGGCGCATGTTAGGAGTAATAGATTTTTTTTTTACGCTATTGTAACGCTGTACTGGATTATCATTAAAATATTTGACGCTAATCCAATATAGGCGGTCATTATGAACACATCAGTAAACACCGCCAACCGCCGTGGGGGCACGGAACATGAGACAGCGGTTGGCAGTGAATAGAAACCTGCCATATAATGAACCAAAACCCCGAACCCGCCAAAAATCACCAGTCCACCAGTCACTGCCAGGACCCTGTCGGCAGAAATGCTGGATCTTCCTCCCCGCCACTGCCGAGCACACCCACATCCCGCCCTCCAAATAATGATGCACATATCACCTTGGTGGACAGTGGAGGCCGGACGACCATTGGCGGTGCTGACCGCCCCGTTGGCAAGTGGACTTAACAGCAAGAAGTGCACACATTGGATAAGCGTGCAACCCACACACCTGACACACATCCATAACCCCATAAAACACCCCTAGACATACCCCACAATCCTTTGCAATGAAACCAGGCCAAGAAGACGAAGAGCACCAGAGGCAGACACTGAACGCCACCATACACGAGACGCACACCGACCCACAGAAGAGCACCTCACCTCGTTCCCTGCCCGACACCATTCACCACACTCACCTTGTCACCCCACTAAACATCCACGCTTCAAAGAAAGGGAGTTATGGACCATGGTTGACGAGATCCTGAAGGTGGAGCCACAAATATTCGGGCCCGAGGTGCAGCACAAACCCATCGCAAGGAAGATGGAGCTATGGCAGACCATTGTGAACAGGGTCAATGCAGTGGGACACCATCCATGCACCAGGGACGACATCCGGAAGGGGTGGAACGACCTGTGGGGGAAGGTCAGGGGCATGGCATCAAGGCACCATAATGCAGTCCAGAAGACTGGGGGAGGACCGCCACCAACACCACCAGAATACACAGACTGGGAGGAAAAGGTACTGGTCATCTTGCACCCTGAGGGACTCACTGGAGGAATGGACTCGGGTAAGTCATCAACATTTACCCCATATACACCATACCTGTAATGCATGCACCACCCTATCCCACCCACACCCACCAGGACCAACATCCCACCCAGGCAACAGCCACTAAATCCATCCCCCCGCATGACCACAGACCTAACAGGTACACATCCCTCCCCCTGTGCACAGCCACCTACCCCTGCAAGTACCCACAATGGAACGACACCCACAACCACAATGCAACCCCACAGTCGAAGCAAAATGCAGTGTAAACCTCACAAAGTCACCCTGTAAGGCCACTGAAAGTAACCCAGCACAAAATAGCCCAGTCCTGTGCACCCCAAATGTTCATGCATCTGTAACAGACATGTCTATGTCCCCCTACAGGCACCACCACCCATGGCACCATAACAGACGGGACAAGGAGTGCCAGTGCCCCCCAGGGAGACAGAGGCACCTCACAGGACACTGGTGAAGGATCCCTGGACACTGATGGGCAGGCAGGCCCCTCACACAGTCCTGGACTGTCACCATGCAGCAGCCCCAACCAGGAAACCACTGTCACCCCTACCACCTAGTCAAGACCAGCAGCTCAGGGCAAGCGTCCCCACACCAGTGTATCCAGGCCACAGACTGGTGGAACACAGGTACAGGGGCCACAGTCTCCCACCCCCAACATGCAAGAAGGCGAGGGCCCCAGTACATGTGTTACTGCCAGACAGGGGACACAGGCACAGGAGGCTAGGGCAAATGCAAGGGACTCAGTGGGCCGGGTGGAGGCCACAGGATAGATGCAGCAGCCCACGATGTGATATCAGAGGTATTGGGGGCCTACCATCATACCCATGACAGGTTGGCACAGATAGTGTCCACCCTGGAGCACAGTCAGAGGATGCAGCAGTAACACCACCAGCAGGCAAAGGAGCAGTGGAAACAGCACAACACCACAATGGCCACCATAGCAGGAGCACTGTTGCAGCTGGTACATACCCAGTCTGAGACCCACACAGGACAGGAGGCCCCACCCACAGCACCGGACACCCACCATGAAATTACACCATCAGCAGAAACATCACACAAACTTCCCTCACAGGAAATCCAAGGGCCTACCATGTCATCCCCTGAAGATCAACAGCAGGCGCCCAATCGTACACTCCAAGATATGGCACTGAAACCCCAGCAAAGAACAAGGCTCCCTTCAAGAAATAACTCAGCGACAATCTGCACAGCAACCATCTCACTCAATCAGCCACCACACATTGCTAAGAGGAAATATGAACTAATGTAAGAAATGATGGACCCATCAGTACTACCAACAAGGCTGCCACCATGTTGGCTTTGAGGACACCCACCCCTTACGACTTGCCATCACTGTAAATAGCACTATTCACTCCCTGCAACCAATAAAATACATATCACACCTGTAACACTGTCCCCTGTGTTAAAATGTGAACAAAGTGAAGTGTGGATGCCACTGGCTGATAACCACTTTATTGTCAAATCGTTGCATCAAGGGAGTCCTGTGTGCCTAAATGTGGGCCCTAAGTAAATGCAGAAAATATCAATCTGTACCATACAGAACTGGACCATGTTTCACATATCATTATCAACCCCCCCATGTGACAGAGCACACAGACTGTATGTGTCACAAACCCCAATGTCAGTCCAAAGTCCCACAAAGTTACTGGAAGTAGAGTTGTATCAGTTGGGTCCTGGAATTGACATCTTCCCCTTCCGCTTCATCACCATCACTCTCCTCTACTCTCTGAGGTATATGGTCAGGACATACAGCACCCTCCACCTCCAAGAGGGGGATAGAATGTCTCACTGCCACATTGTACAGCATGCAACAGGCCACCACTATTCTACACACCTTTTCAGGCCCATAGGCCAGGGATCCACCAGAGATATGTAGACAACAAAATTCAGCCTTCAGGAGACCTATTGTACGCTCTATCACCCTCCTAGTACGTCCATGGGCCTCATTGTAATTCCTCTCTGCTTCCGTCCTAGGATTCCTCACTGATGTCAGGAGCCAACGCAAGTTTGGATAGCCAGAATCACCTAGAAAAAGGTGCAACACAGAGTAGTCATTGTTAAGCCCCTTCGTCAGACAGCCTGGCTGTCTGCTATGTGTCAATTAGTGACAGACACACTCACCTATGATCCACCCTCGGTCCTCTTGGAGTTGTTCCATCCTCTGTTGCACACTACTGTTCCTCAACACAAAGGAATCATGGACTGAACCTGGGAACATGGCATTCACATGTACGATGTACTGGTCTGCAGTACATACCAATTGGATGTTCATAGAGTAACAGTTCTTTCTGTTTCTGTACACCTGTTAATTGACTCTTGGAGGGATGATCGGTATGTGGGTGCCATTGATGGCACCTATCACATGGGGTATGTTGGCAAAGGCATAGAATTCAGACTTGATGGCAGGGAGGTCAGTACTTTGGGGAAACCTCACATAACACTGCAAGTGTCGTACAAATGTATTTAGAAATCTTGTCAGTACCATGCTGAACATTGGCTTTGAGAATCCAGCACCCATGCCCACTGTTACTTGAAATTAGCCCGTGGCCAGTAAATTAAGTGCGGAGAGCACCTGCACTTCAGTAGGGATGGCATGCTGATTACGATTTCCCGGTGTTAGTGCAGGATCCAGTAAAGCACAAAGTTCCTGAATTGTTGCACGTGAGAGTCGGTACTTGATTTTGATCTGATGGTCCATCATGGTTCTCATATCCACAAGTGGTCTGTACACCGATGGTGCCCTTCCTCACCACAAGGGTCAGTACTTTCGAGGGGTATCAAAAAGGTGTGATGAACACACATAAATAGGCACACATTGTCATCAATTGTGCAGTGCATATTTCATTGTAGTGACTCAAATTAACTGCTTCTTGACAGATCGACATCTACACCTCAACGAGGGAACAGTGTTTTTCATGTGTGGTACATTCAAGAATGGTCACATGCATAGGTGCTTCATGTGGCTGGTAGGGCCTGCCTTGTGCACATTTTTATTTATAGATGCGTAGTTACTGCCAAAATGTCTGCCCACTGTAATCCAGGTCTTTCGTTGTGGAAGTGACCTCATACCGCTAGCAGTTGACGTCACAGCGTAAGGCGGTGTTTACCGCCTTTTGCACCGTCATTGGTTAACATGGATGCCAATGGGGAATCATGGCGTATCATGATCGCCGCTGGCGGTGACGGTGCACACCTTCACGGTACGTACGCAATTTTGTCATCTAGTATTCACTTGACTCCCAGATCTCATGCGGACAGGTACTCCACTGTATGTACTGCTGTGGCCTGTCTCTGGTCATGGATGTGGCTCGTGTTGCAGGGGAAAGGGCCCTGGCCTTCATCCAGGAGGAACTGGAGAGGCTAGTGGACGGAGTCCTGCCCCTTTACGCAAAACTCTACGGACGGCCAGAGGTACAGGTGAGTCTGGGTTTAGGGGGCACTGTTTGGGTGTAATGGATAGTGTTGAATGGACACATGTGTAACCCTCTGAGCCTGCATGGGCCATGGTGCATGGCATGCATCGTGCGTATGGCCTGTAAGTCTGGGAGTACTGTCCATCCCATAGTGGACGAATAGCCAGCTGTACCTTTCTTGCAAGTACCTGACCTTTATGTTCCATATCTGTGTCACCCTTTTAGGTCAGCACCCACCAGAAGAGGGCACTTTGGCATGCCATCGCCAAGGAGGTGCGGACCCTGGGGGTCTACAACCGGCGAAGCACCCACTGCAGAAAGAGGTGGGAGGACCAGCGGCACTGGGTGTGTAAGATCTGTGAGGCCCCGCTGGGGAAGTCCTTCCAATGTGGAAGGGGTGCCCGTTGGGCACTGAACCCCCCTCATACAACGTATCCTGGCGGTGGCGTACCCAGACCTGGATGGGCACTTGAAGGCTGCACAGCAGTCACAAGGGGGTGTGTACTCACGTCACAAACTTCAGTCTTGAAGGATGTCTGTGTGTGCATTAGGGTTCATGCTGCTTAGAGGCAGGGACTCTGACTGGTGTCCATGTACATGATGGTTCCCACAGGATGTAGGGGTGTCTTTGTCAGGTCTCCCACATGTCGCCTCCCTAGGTAGTTCAGGTGATGGGTGTAGAGCAGTGTTCTGGTCAGTAGTCAGGGGCATGGCATTGGGCATAGTGAATGGTGCTGCCTGTTGGGTGTGTCTTCTGGGTGGGTATATGTTTGGCCACTATGTACCGCCATTCAGCTATTTATAAGTGTCTCTCCTGTTTTGTCTCCCCATCCCTGTTCTCTTGTGTTGGTTTTGTACAGCAGCAACATCTGGCGAGGGAGCTGAGTCACCGGCAAGTGGGAAGCAGCGGCCCAAGGATCCTCGGAGGCAGACCAAGGGGACCAGTGGGGGGGAGGGCGAGAGGAGTACCACGGGGGAGGCAACTACCACTGGAGGTAGTGACTGCAAGACCTCCTCTGATGGGGGCTCCTTGGCGGTGGCACATCCTAGTGGCCACACCACTACAGTGACATCTTCAGCTACCCACCATTCCATCACCGCCCTCCCTTCTGCTCCCCACCGAGTTGACCGTGCCCGCTCACCCAGAAAGGTGGGTATCTCCTTTGCCCCAGGCACCTCCTCCCCTGCCCAAGTCAGCCCTGCTGCCCTCACAGAGGAGGCTATTGACCTCCTGAGAACCATCTCTGTAGGGCAGGCAACCATTGTCAAAGCCATCCAGGGGCTAGCATCAGAGGTGCAGCAGACAAATACCTATCTGGATGGCATTCACGGTGCTGTGTCTGCCCTACAGAGATCTTTTCAGTCTCTGGCCTTCTCTTGGACGGTAGCCAGTTTCCCTGGCCATTTCGTCTCCCCTCCAACCTCCTCTACCCCTTCTAGCACCCCACTCCCTTCACCCGTCCAAAGCACACATTCTGACACGCAGTCAAGCACATCAACACACAAGAAGCACACTTCTAAACACAAGCACCACACCTCCCACTACAAGCATTCACACAGCCAACAGACACATGCACACACAACAACATCCACTTCCCCCAGTGTGCCCACCTCTTCTGCCTCCCTGTCTGTCCCCTCTACATCCACACCCTCATGCACTGCACCTTCAGTCACAGTTGCTGCTCCTCTTACTGCACTCACCACAATAGCAGACATCCATACATCCACCCCATACACCACACCTGCACTCACCACAACTACTGTAGTTGACTCATGCAGCACACTCACCAGACTTGCAGACACCCACACAACATACATCCACACTAGCTGCCTGTCTTCTCCCAATGTGTCCACCCCCCTTCCTCCAAAAACACACAAACGCACCAAGACACCACCCATCACACATCCACCACACCAAAGCATACTGTCGAGTCACCTGCACCCACTACAGGCACCCCTACACCACATACATCCACTGCCTCTGCCTCCACTCCCACGCCCTCATCCAGGACCACCCCAATTGCTCTGAAGAAACTTTTCCTCTCCTGTGCTGACCTCTTCTAACCCACTGGCCCACCCCGTCTTGTCCCTAAGCATGCTCACCTCCTTACCCTTTCCACTGCTTCCACTTCACAGCCCACCACTGACTGCCCTTCACATTCCTGTGTCCCTTCCCCAGAGAAAAAAAGGTCTGGACAGAGCCAAGTCCATTGGGCTCCATCCACTGAAAACAACCCCCCCCCCACCTTCAAAGGACAAACCCACACCCCCTCGACCTTCCAAACGAAAGTCCAAGCCCACCCCTGTCGTAAATCTCCACCACACCCCCTCGACCTTCCAAACGAAAGTCCAAGCCCACCCCTGTCATAAATCTCCACCCCCACCACCCCCCACAGGCATAATGAGGCTCAAGGGGTTACAAAGTGGTGCAATGCATGCATTGCACCACTTTTTAAATCTGGCATTGCGATTTTGGCCTCAATGGGCAACATTAGCATAATAAAATGATGCTAATGTGACGCAAAGAGGCTCTAGGCCCTCTTAAGTCGGGGCCTAAGTCTCTAAGGGTCTGCTCTGGTCAAAGGGCAAAAGGGGTCTGAATTTCTCACTGGCTAAACACTCATATCCCATCAAAACTCAGATGACGCCACTGCCAGTTACTTTCCATGGTCTGTACATAGTTGTGAATAGTACCTATAAATTAGACTTTCATGTCTTCGTTTCACAAAAAGGACAAACTTTCTCACCTTCAGGAATCCGGAAGGTAGTTCTCCTTCACAACTCCTCGTTAACACTCGTATCTATGGCAACTTGTCTCGCCATATCCCACTACCTACAGCTAATATTAAAATTGTAATTCAGAGAATATTCTGCAGATACGCCTGCAAGTAAAGAGATATACAGCAAGAGTAAAACATTAACGTTGAAGATTAAACCCAGAAAAATGTTGTCAGTTCTGAACTCCAGCCAACTTAACATAGACCTTAATGTACATTCAGATATATGTTTATACATGCATTTCACATGAGAATAATAAATGAAGAATAACTATGGAAACATCTATTAACTAAGAAATTATAATATTAGTGAATTAAATAATACTGACCACATTTGCATATGATCATTCTACTTTTCTACTTATGAATGCACTTCAGTTCATGACTTTTAGTTCTCTTTGTTTGCATGTATACATTTAAACACACATCATGTATCAATGAGTGCATTTAATCTCCCCTTCTAGAATGTATAATGGAACGGCTAAGTTATCCTCTCTCAGCTCTGCCCTCTGATGATGTATTAAGTTATCACAAACCTGCCTCCTTCTCAAATAAGACTCTCTAGAACCTTTGTCGTTTTCATCAGCTTTCATCTAGACTCCGCCAGACGTTTTATATCATCATAATTTTACATTGACCACCTTCCATCTCAAGATCTTCTCTCTTCCTCGACTTCCCAATCTTCATTCTATGGAAAATTTGAAATTCCACCACCAAGACTATTGTACCTATAGCATTAACCAACAAAGGCTTCAGAACAGAAACTACAATTCCACTTCCTAATTTCCCATACCACCTGCCTAAATCAGCAAATCCAACTCCAAAGGCTTCCCCTACAGAAGTGACTTCCAAAATCTTCAATTCTTATGTCAACCCAGAAATATTTTTTAAATAATTTTCCGAGGTTGTACTCTTGTCTGGGATGTAAGAACAGCATTGCTGAACCTTCCACATCTGGCATACTGTGCCGTGCTTTGCAAGTAAGATGTCTAACACAAGACAATTCTGTAAAACCATTAAACCTAATAGCTACCATTTCAAGATCTATAACTATTAAGGTGCCAGCTGTACTAGTTGCAAACCTATCCACTGTGGGAGACAGCCTTCTGATCTTTAAATCATTTAGAATCACTCTCACAGATGGAACCAATGCACCAAATAAATCCCCCACTACTTTCCTTGCACTAATACCTTGTTTAGATCTAGAGCTTTTTTTCCAAACTGGATCACAGGATCATCAAGATGCTCTATGTGATAAATCTTGAGGAAAACTACATCTAAATAAAATATACCATACCATCCCTTGGGCAGCTTAAAAAAGGCATGTTCTGCACAGGTGAAATCATAGAATCCACCCCATCTATGCACAGCCTATAATTCTGTCGTACCTCAAAGGTATGATCACATTCACTCTTCCATACAAATATATTGTCCACTTCAGGTCTCTCAATCCAAATGCGTAATCTTCCCTTAAGGTAGCCAAATTCCCAGCTAGCTGATGCCCAATCTTCTCTTTGGTCCACTTATGTTGGCTCTTACAACTCTTATCGATTTTTGAGCTAGCTTTTAGTTCTCTTCTCCTGTCTTTGACTAAATTTAGAAACTTCTTCTCAACTTCAGTCAGGATGCATGTCAAATTGTGTCAGTGCGCATAGACTGTGTCTAATGTTGTAACAGGTTCAAAGAATCTTGCAATTATTTTCAATTCCAGAGGGGCAGGATGATGATTTAAATGCCCAACTGTAGGAATCTCTGAAAGAACAAAATCAAAATTTGAGAATAATATTGTTAGTGTCCTGTCCCATAAAGCAAACTCAATAAAAGACTGCAAGTAATCCCATAAGTCATAGTAATGTGATAGTACATAATACCTTCTGCAGCCGATGCAGGCAATTGCGTACACACATAGCAATCTCTTTCATCCATAATGTCAATGTGTTCATGCAGTTGCCCAACATATACATTTTCAGAATAATCACCTCTTGAATCATCTGCAGGCAAAGCCTTTTTATCTAGCTTATACGTGTTGCTAATTCTAGGACTATTTTTTTGTAAATCTCTTTATTGGGTTTAATACAACCAAAGACTGTAATGCAGCAATACACAGTGATGGAAAGAAAGACAAGAAAGAAAAGGAAAATACAAGATAAAGAACACAGCATGTAACTATGCCACTTATCACGAGATATCACCCCAAAAGGGCTGTTAAGAACAGAGAGCTGCCACGGGGCTACAGGAGCCAAGGCCCCAGCAGAGGGTTGGGTTCTGCATCAACCTCACCTCAGTAGACATGAGGACATCATGTTTTGGAAAGAGGGGGGCCGTAGAGAACGCTACGAATGCAACAATTTCAAATGAGGGTGTCATTCAGCATCGTGTCAATGTGAGTACTTTGCAATGGTGGACCTCCTCACTAGGGAGCAAGAGAGGACCCCAGTCGAGGGGACCCTGTCCCCAGTCATCAAAATGACATAACTTCACCAGTGGCGGTTTGGGCACCGATAAGTGATCAAGGGGAACGTGTGTCATTTTTGGATTCTATATTTACAATTAAAACGTCCCACACTTCACAACCCCTCACCTGTCCCTTAGATTGCAGGAGGCGCAGAGTTTGGGACTCCGTGTATGACCTCTGGAGCAGGCCTTGCAGCCACTTAACATGACTTGGAGCGTGTGGGGCCTTCAAATATGTGGCAATAAGGCATTTGAAGGTTATGAAAGTTAAATCAATAAATCTATGGAGCTGTTTATTACCTTTAGCCCACTGGCGCAGACCTAATAAGCAGGACTCTGGGTTTAATATCAAGGCGTGGTTGGTTATTTCCACCGTTGTCTCAGTAATGTGCCGCCAGGCTGCCGTCAGCGGTGGGCAGTCCCATACCATATGATAGAAGTTATCTTTTGGTGCCGCACAGTGGGGACACACACGGTCTGATGTGGGGAACATGTGCTTACTGCGGGATGGGGACAGATAGAAGTGATGTATGTAATTGAATTGGTTGTAGCAAAGCCTGGGGTTGCACAAGACATGTTTAACAGTGGAAAGCGCTTCATCCCAGCGAGCGTGGGAAGCCTCTAGGCTCGGGCGGGCCACCACCAACAATGTCTTATAGAGCCTTAATATCACTTTTTTGGTGTTGTTTGTGGATTGCATCAGTGTGAGTATCCCTGATGTCGGAGGTTCTTCATCTCATGTGTCCCAGGTGTTTTTAGCAAATGTTGTATTGTACGGTAGGTCAGGAAAGCACCAGCATGTATACCTGTGTTGTCCCTTAGTTCGTCGAGCATTAGTAACGTGGCCTCAGAGTAAAATTCACCCATCCTCACAAGATCTGCCTCCCACCATGGAGCCATATTGTGATTTGCGAGCATGTCACGAGCTTTGGGAAAATGTAAAAGTGGTATCAGTGGCGAGTATGGTATGTTGGGCTGTTTGGAGTGGATATATCTCAGCCAACATGTTTTGGCAGTTTCCAGTATGATGTTGCTACGGTGAGAGGGACGTACTCCGTCCGACAACCAGATGTATGGTGGTGTCTGAGCCAGTGTGTCGGATATTATCGTTCGCTCTGCAGTGCGGTGTTTCCCCATCCAGCTGAGCGGCCACTGAAGTAGGGTGGCAGTGTAATAGAGTTCAAAATTGGTCATACCTAGGCCACCACTCTCCAGCGGGCATTGCGTTGTGGCCAATGCCACGTGGCGTCTGTCCTTTTCCCATAGTAGGTCGGTTAGCAAGCTCTGTAAAGATTTAAAAAAGAGCAAGGGAGAATGACTGGTAGTGCTGTGAAAAAGTCTAATAGTCTAGGAAGAATGAGCATTTTAGCTATGGCCACTCTGCCGATGGGCGATAATGGGAGAAAGCCCCAGAAGGGGAGGGATCCCCGTATGGAGAGAATAGCTTGATCGATGTTGCCCTCCTTCAGATCGTTAATGGAGTGATACACCTGTATTCCCAAGTATTTGAAGGTGGTATGGCACCATGGTAGATAATAGCTCAGGAAGCCAGGCCGTATGTCTACGGGAACAGGTGATAAGGGGAATATCCAGTATTTAGACCAGCTAACTCGCAGCTCCGATATTTCAGCAAAGTAGTCTAGTATGGCCATAACCCCCGACTTAGCGATGACGTGGTCTCGTAAATAAATTAAGGCATTATCTGCATATAAAGAGATGATGTGATGCGTGTGGCATTCCGGTATGCCCCATCGACGTGCATTCATACGCAATTTGGCAGCAAGGGGCTCCATAGCTATAGCGAACTATAGTGGGGAGAGCAGACAGCCCTGTCTGGTGCCCCAATGTATGGAGAATGTGTCTGAAATGATTTGTCCTGTCTTGACTCGAGCCAGTGGGTTAGAGTATAATGTAGTGATACAGGTTATGTATCCGGATCCGAAGCCCATCGTACCTAATGTTTTAATAAGGAAGTCCCAGTTTAGGGTATCAAACGCTTTCTCGATATCCAAAGATATGGCCACACCACAATAGCATGTCCTAGTGGTGCTGTGAAGAAGACGAAGTAGTATCCTGATATTCAGGAAAGTGTTACGGCCAGGGATAAATACGGACTGGGTCCTTATGTATCAAATGAGGAATGAGTGGGAGGAGTCTGTTCACCAGTATTTTCCCTAAGACCTTGCAGTCTGTGTTTTGCAGGGAGAGTGGGAGGTAGGAGCGCGCATCCAGAGGATCCCGGCCGGCTTTTGGAAGCACTACTACTAGGGCCTCATGCAGCGATTCTTGTAGTTGCCCCTTTTTGTGCACCTCATTGAACATGGTGAGCATTGGCTGTAAAAGGTGGTTTGCATGTGTTGCATAATATTCTATGGGTAAACCGTCCGTGCCCGGGGCCTTATTGCGGGCCATTTGGGTTAATGCAACACGGACCTCCTCCATACAAATGGGGCCATCTAGTGCAGCAGTCTGCTCCGGCTGCATGTGCTGCAGAGGAAGGGTAGCCAGGAAAGTGGTCGTGCGCCCAGGTGGGGGGGGCAGAGGAGGGCCGCGTAGAACAATTGATAGTAGGAGTAAAAAGTTGCGTTGATATCCCCTTGAGTATTAACTATTGCGCCTGAGTCTAATCTAATTGCCCCATAGCCGAATGCTGTGGGGTGTCCCGGACCAGCCAAGCCAGTAAGCAGCCCGATCTGTCACCCTCCGCGTACTGTCTTGTCATATATTGTCTGTAGTCATATTTGCCCAGTCTGGCGTCAGCCTCCCTATGATTTGCCCGCAATGTGCTAAGCTCCTCTGGGCACGACTCACCATTGGCCACAGCCACCTCCGCTACACGCATTTTGGCCTCCAGTGTTGGCAACTCACGAAGCAGTACCCGACGAATGCCCACAGAGGCAGCCATACAATGGCCATGCACCACTACTTTGTGTGCATCCCATTCGGTTGCACGGTGTGGTGTTGTGTTATTTTTTTGTGAGAAATATGTGGATAGGCATGTGCAAAGCTCCTCACGGAAAGGGGGGGTCAGATACTGCTTCTACTCACAGGCGCCACTTTGGTATCTTTGTAATCGGACAACCCCACCACAGGACCACCTTTAAGGGGCAGTGGTCTGACACGGTGCAAGCCAGGTATACCGAGCTATGCACCCCTTGAATCATGGATGTTGGCGCCAACATCAGGTCTAGTCTAGTGTGCAGGTCATGGACTGGGGAGTAAAGGAGTGCTCACGCACTGCTGGATGCCCCTGTCGCCATAATTCATGCAATCCACTCCCTGTTCTCCAAGCCACAAATTCAAGGGAGGAATACCTACTTGGCACGTTCAACAATGGGGGAAAGGAGCGATCTAGTACAACATCTGGAATGCAATTAAAATTGCCACCCCACAAACTGTCACCCGCTGGGTCCCGAAACATACCGGGATTCATTGTATTCAAGAAGCACCCCTGGTTAGAGTTGGGTGGATATATACCTACAAGTGACAACGGTGTACCTTTGAGTTGGCCCTCGTTTACAAAATACCGACCATTGGAGTTCACTTGTGTGCGGTCTGCCAGGAAGGCACTCCAGGTGCTATCCATATTGCCACACCACGAGCGAAGGATGATGAGGTGGTACCAAAGATTTGACCCTTCCAGCGAGAGCATAGCCTCCTGAGGATGGTCTCCGATAAATGTGTTTCCTGGAGCATGGCTATATGCACCAGATGGCGCTTCAAATATGCATGAATTCGATGCCTCTTGTGAGGTGTGGCCATGCCCCGTACATTCCATGTGATCACATTATAGTGTGTTGCAAGAACTTGTGTCTGCATAGGAGTCCGAGTCTGCCCTAGGCCTTCAGCAACGCGCCCTGTGTCTATGATGATGGGGCCCACCTGCACCCCTCTTGGAATTTTACTATTGCTCATGAATCTGCTGTTACTCCCAACGCCCGACCCGCCAATATTGAATGGTGGCAATAACAGAAAAATCAAAAAATATACTGAGATAAGAACAAGATTGGGTCTAACAGGGGACCAAGACTGTGCTTCATAAACAACACCAAGGTAAAGCAACAGAGCTTGAGATCAGGCATGAGGGACAACTGGTCCTTATGGAATAAGGCACTGGGTTGAGAGCCAGGTGTGTTGGCCTGGGCGCTCGGCACACCGGATGTTGAACTGGATCTGGCAGCCACACCAGTCTGTAAGGGGAACTGGATTCCCACGTAATGTTTCAATGTTGCCCCCCTTAGGTTCCTTTGGGCGTATACTTTACTCCCCAGAAAGTAAGCAGAGGGGTCCCAGGAAACACAAGCCCCTCCGGCTAGTGGCGTTGGTCTCAGATATCATCTACTGATCGGGAAGTGAGCAACGGTCCGTGGGGAGAGTTCTCAGAGTCAGTGCGGTCTCCCTGTTCAAGATGTGAGTCCTGAGACTCATGCAGAGTTGAGAATGGGTTAGCCGTGAACTGCATAGCCTCAAGCAGTGCACGGGATCACTCCTCAATGGCCTGAGCTGTCATTGCCCTCATTCCTGTGCGACATTTACATTTCTTCCTGGGAGTCGACCACTGCCCTTCTGCGTCCTCTGAGTGCGTTGACTGGGACAGGCATGGAGCCAGGTCCAGGCGTCCTCAAGTGACATAAAGATATGGATTTTGGGGCCATCCTGCACATGCAGCTTTGCGGGGAACAAGAGGGCATACTTGAGGTTGTGTTCCCGAAGGTGTTGCTTCCCCAGAAAGAAGGAGTTACGCTTCTTTTGGACCTCAGCAGCGAAGTCAGGATTTGTTTTTAAAAAAAATCTTTTTATTGATTGACATTTTCAGGACGTTACATATAGAACAATGGTCATTTTTGTATGAAAAAATAGACATTGATCCAGCCCTGCTGGTTATACAAGTGGTTTTGAGAGCTAGCATTTCTGGCTAGGCATATAAGATCTTACATTAGATACAATACAAGCTTCTCAGCTGCGGTATGGTGTATATGATACTGGCATAATATGTAACCTTTAATCATCGTGCTCTACCGTTACTCTGATTTGATTACAACTTAACTTCTTAAACGTAACCTAAATCTGACATCATCTATCTTTGCTATGAGGGGTAAAGTATATGTACCTTTCTCTGACCACTGCTTTTGGTTATATCTTGGGATAGTGTATTGCATGTGTTTGTTTGAGTATATGTGTCTATCATCTGGGGGGAACATTTTAGGATTACGAATATCAGATCGTTCGTTGTGTGTTTATATAGAGGCATCACTATGTAGTAATTTCAAACCCTTCTGTTCTACAGATTGTAACGAAATTCTCTAATATTTCATCCCACTCATCAGCCAAGGGGTAATTTCTCATTCCTCTACTTTCTTCTCTTTTAAGAGCTGTACTTTCTGCCTTTCCCCAGTCCAGCATCTCTGCACACCAATGTGACACCCGTGGGGGCGCTCTAGCTTTCCAGCGCTTGGTTAGTAAGCGTTTTGCAAGTATGAGTGCTAGATTTGTTAGCCGTGGGAGTGCTTTTCCCTTCTTCGGGAGTGGGAGCACGCCCAGCAGGCAGGCCTCCACCGTCAGGCTCATAGGGGCGCCTGATACTTTTCCCAAAACATTTGTTATACTATTCCAGCATTGGGCAATGGCCGGGCAGTTCCAGAGCATGTGTAATAGGTCTGCCTCCTCAGTGCCACATCTGGGGCATCCTGGTGATGCGTTGTGATATAGCAAGTGTATCTTGTGCGGTGTGAGATATGCCCTGTGTAGAATAGCATACTGTATAAATTGAAATCTAGTATTACGTGGTATTTGACTAGGGTATTTCAGAATTGTCTCCCAATCATCCTCTGAAAGTTCTTTGCCGACATCTGTCTCCCAGCTAGTCTTTAGTCGGGCTAGGGGCAGTGATAAATGAGTCTTCAACCCACGGTACAGCCATTTTATTAAATGTCTGCCATGTCCCACTGAGTAAACAGCGTTTACAAGTTCATGCGTAGGGGGTTCCTTACTGTCTCGGGCCCAGTGGTTTTTAATATAATGACATATGGTGGCATGTAAAAGAAAGAGCGATGTAGTCAAGTTGTGTTTGTGTGTGAAATCTGTGTGTACTAATAGATGCTGGTCTTTGAAGAATGCCCCGACCGTGTCCACGCCTTCCTGTGACCACTTCTGTAGTTGTCGTTGGGACAGTGTACCTGTGTTTACTGGTAGTCCCAGAAGTGAAATATTGGGGGAGTATGGGATTGTTTTAGTTGTATATTGAGCGCTGTTTTCCAGTATTGCAAAGCTATTCGTAATAAGAGTGGTAGTTGCTTCGGGGCTTGGAAATCAGGACATAGCAGGGAATGTATGTGACCTTTATCTAACATTTCCTGGGTGTACTCGATTTCTTGTAAATTTCTTCCGGCTAGCCAATATGCCAGCCACTGCAGTTGACCTGCCATACAATAGGCCTTAAAGTCGGGTGCGCCCATGCCTCCTTTCTCTGTTGGCATCTGCAGCTTGGCCAGGCCTATACGGCGTCTACCCCTCCCCCGTATTGGTCCGAGTGTATCAGGCTATCTATGTAATTAAGTAGTCGTTGCGCTAGTATTTTTGCTAATATTTTATATTCTGTATTTAACAGAGATAAGGGTCTGTAAGATGACATATCGGTTGTGGCTTTTCCTGGTTTCAATAGTGAGGTGACTCTTGCCTGTTTAGTTGTGTCTGGAAGAGCTCCATGTTTTAGAGAGGAGTAGTATAATTTTTCTAACTGTGGGGCAAGTTGTGAGCAGAAGAGGGCGTAAAATTCAGATGGTAACCCGTCTGAACCTGGTGCTTTATTTCACGCCATGCTTTTGATTGTTTCCTTTATTTCATCTTGTGTTATCTGCGTGCTTAATTGTAGCTTGGCCTCCTCTGTCCGCGTTGGAAGCCTATTGTCAGCTAGGAAGACATCTATCTCGGCTCGATTTATAGTTGTAGGGGCTGAGTATAAAGTCGTGTAATAATCATGGAAAGCATTATTTATCCCCAGTTGTGTATTTATTGTATCTTGTTGTGGTGTAATAATTTGCAGGATAGGGGTGGGGGGGGGTTCAGCTTTAATCAGGCGCACCAATAGAGTTCCTGCTTTGTCTCCTTCGCTATGGATACATTCACGGTATTTTATATAGTCTATTTTCCGTAATCTTTCCACAAGCTCTGTATGTTCGGCTCTTGCTTCTTCCAGCTGTTGAGTCGATGAGGGTTTAGTATCGCCTCTTTTTCTAGTGTGTGTAGCTTGTTTTCTATTAGTTTTAATCCTCTGGTTAGTACTTTACGTACTCCAGTTGTCGCTCCCATCACCACACCCATTATCACCACTTTAAATGCTTCCCATTCGAGTAATGGAGAGGATGCTGAGCCCATGTTGTCGGAGAAGAAGTTTGTGATCGCTTGGGATACTTCTGTTCTTAAGGTATCATCTTCTAGTATTGATGGCTGTAAACGCCATGTGGGGATCGGCGTAGATCTCCACCCCCACAATAGCGTCATCTCGAGGGGGTTATGGTCTGACAATGTTTTTCCTAAATATGTGGTTTGTGATAACTGAGTCTGCGTTGAAGTAGTGCACACCATCTGGTCTAGTCTCATGTGTACTTTATGTGGATGCGAATAAAAGGAGTATTCTCTTATACCTATATTTTTAGTTCGCCAAATATCCGTCAGTGACCATCCCTGTAGCCAACTACGCAATGCTTCTGCCTGTCGTTGTGCATTGGTTCCTGACAATGAGGGCGTGGTGCGGTCTGTTATGATATCTAGTACCGCGTTAAAGTCTCCGCCTATTATCCATGGGATGTGAGCCCATTGCAATAGCACCCTCGACAAGCGCTCCAGGAAGAAATCCTGTGCAGTATTCGGGGCGTATATGCTTCCTAGTATTACATGTTTCCCATCTAGATTACCTTTGACCAGTGTGTAACGGCCTTCATCATCATTTTTGGTCTCTAGTGTTTCAAATGGTACCCCAGCGCGTATCCATACTGCCGTTCCCCTTGCGAACGCGGTATATGTTGTGTGTAGGAGTTGGCCCCGCGACTTCTTACGGAGTTTCGTCGCTTCATGGGTAGTGAGGTGGGTTTCTTGCAAATAGGCTATATGTATGTCCGACGATTTAGTTGAGCTAAAATTCTATGTCGCTTTTGAACGGATCCCATTCCCCTTACATTCCAGGTGCTAATATTGTATTCACGTAATGCAGTCATATCGAGATATTGATGTAGTGGTCTCTTTAGAATTCTGTGTTACTGGGTGTCCCTCTTGGTATAGTATATATGATATGTGTGTTGATGTCAGTGTTCTAAATCTACTTCCAACTTAACTTTTTAAACTGAATACTGGGCGAAGCTCAAACTGGCTTTGCCAAACCATCGTGCTATATAGAACCATTATCGTTGCCACCAACGGGGGAGCATCTATGAAGAAAGGGGGCCTGCGCTCTGGGGTTCTAACTGGTGTGCTGTTAATAGTTCTCGCCTGTGGCCTACCAATTATTTGGTAGATGGCGAGGAGTGCAGTTCTCGAACGTCCGGGCCCACCCTGTATAAAGGAAGAAGCAAACCCAGTGAGCGCTGGGCGTACAGCAGCAGCCACGGAGTACTGTGTCCTCCTTCAGAGGTCGTGGGCTGACTGCGGGGTAACAGCAGGGAACAACGCTGAGCTGCCTTCTGATTCCGATGCTGCGGCGCTGTCCCTGGATGAAGTAGGTCCGACCAGGGAGGAGTCTGTTCCTTGCAAGGAATATGCTGATTGCAGTGCCCCATTTCGGCCGTCCAGGACCTGCAGCATAGTTGGGACAGATTTTTTTTGAGTCGATTGCATCCTACCACGTCCGCTCCTACGTGATTGATGGGGCTGCCTCGGGGGCAGGGCATCACGCTCCTCGTTTCCCAAGTGAGGAAAGATTGCATCCATCCAGTCGCATGCAGAGTCTGGTGTGTCAAAAAAATATGTTTTCTGATTAAATGTGACACGCAACCGGGCCGGGAATAGTAATGCGTATTTCAGTCCTTCAGTTCTTAGCCTCTTTTTCACTACCTGGAAAGAGGCTCTGCGCCTCTGCACCATTAATGTGTAGTCAGGGTATAGAGAGATTTGAGTATTGTCCACCGTGATAGGGTCTAGATCTCTTGCCGCCTGTAGTATGAGGTCTCTGTCCCTGAAATTTAGGATCCGGGCTATCAAGGGACGCGCTGGTGCACCCGGAGGGGGTCTCTTTCGTGGTATACGGTGCGCCCTCTCTACTGCATAGTGGGTTGACAGTTTGTCCGCCATTATTTTCTTGAGGCAGTGTTCTATGTATTGCGTAGGAGTCTTGCCCTCTGTCCCCTACGGGAGACCTATTATGCGTACATTATTGCGTCGGGACCACCCCTCCGCATCCTCGACACATTCTTGTAGCGTTTGTACCTGTTGTTGGAGGCGTTCAATGGCATTCTTGTTTTCTTTGTGGGTCAGACAGATCTCAGCGACATTGGATTCTGCCTGTTTCAATCTGTCCGACAATTTTTTCTGGTCATCTTTCAGGATATTTAACTCAATCGTTATTGATCCTAGTTTTTTCTCTATTGCTTACCTTGAGTCTCTGATCTCCTGGAGAATAATGTCCAATTTATCTGCTTGATCCCCGGGTGGCGTTGCTTGCATTGGGTCATAATGGGATGGTCTTTTCATGTCTTCTGATTGCTTTCCCTTAGTGCGGCCCATTGTTACTTGTGTCTATGCTAGTATTTGCGTAGTGGGGTGCTTGTTATCTGGGGTAATTGCTAGCTGTAGTCTGGAGCTCGTGGGCCCTCTTTCTGTGAGTGTCTTCAGCTGTCAGGCTTAGCCGGTCTGGTCTTGCGGTCGTACCAGAATCTTGTGTTGGGCTCCGCTGGCATTGGGGCGGTTTTTCCTGCTCGGGCCGACTGGTTCCTCCTGTGTGCTCTCTGGTATTAGGCCAACGGGGGTTCGACCGTCAAGCGGGACGGGGCTCTAGTAGTTCCTCAGTGTAGCACTCTCCGTCGGAGGGGTGCTGCCGCTCTCCTGCCTCTGCTTCCCGTGCACGGATGGGCTGTTGGTGCACTTGGCCCCTGGGCCACTACCTCGCTCCCCACCGCCAACCCGTGCCCTCGCAGGTAAGACCCAAGAAAGAGAGGGGGGGTGCCGAGGAGCGGGCTCCCCGATTTCTTCAGGCACACCGCGTCGACCCTCGCTTTCGGCACCAGCCTCGACACGCTCTCTTCCCTCCACTCACCGCAATGTGGCTTCCTCCGGTCGGCGCCCCATCTACGCTGCGGCGCGGGCCCAGATCCAGGCCAGGTCTGCCAATCTATTTCCACGCCCAGCCGAGCGCCACAAACGCTTTCCAGGGGTTCCGTTCCGGTTCCCACATATTGCGGATGACTTATCACCACATAGCGGCTCAGCCCCGAGGCAGAATCTGCATTTTAGGCGGGCCCGGGGCGGGAGCTCCGGGATTAGACGGCCGCCATCTTAGGCGGTAGACCATGCCCCCAGCAGCGAAGGCTGGATAGGCAGTGATGATTGCATATTTGAATTTCCAGGGCCCATGTTTACGGAAAAGTTGGAGCACTAGGTCTCTGTCACGATAGTTGAGCAGGCGAGCGGTCAGGGGTTTTGGATGTGCCCCTGGTGGCGGAGGTCTTCCTGGCACTCTGTGGGCCCGCTCAACCAAGAAGAATTTCGGCACCTTATCCTACAGGACTGTTTCAGCGAGCCATTGCTCCAAGAACAGTTCCACATTGGGGCCTTCCGCACATTTCGGATACCCCACCGGATGTTGTTGCGCCTCGACCTCCCTTCCACATCCTCCACTCTACGATGCAACGCTGTCACTTCCATGCTCAGTTATCTCATATGCTCCTGTAGTTCCTTCATTGTGTGGTGCATCCCAGCCCCACTCGTCTATGTTTCAGTGACTCTTTCAGACAGTTTGCTGTGATCAGCGCATAGTAGATTAACATCCTGTGTCACTGCATCAATCTTTGTTTCTAGGGAAGTTTTAGTGTCTAAGATGGCCTATATTACCTTTTCAAATTGTGAGGTATGATTATGTAGTGTGGCGTCCATCTGCTGCAGGTCCTACGATGTCCCATCTAAAACTGCAGGCGGAGTGTCTGGAGCGGTCATTGTAGTTGCTGGCGTCTTGGAGGTTTTCAGTTTACCCATTCGGTCTCCTGTTATTTAGGCACTCCCCAATTGGCTGATATGCTGTAAATGGTGTCTGCAGGGCCCGTGGTGGAGACTAACCTCAGGGGGAATTGTACTAATACAGGAGGGCCTATCACACGCCGGAGTGCACAGCCTCCAAGACTCAGGGAAGTGAGCTGCTGTCACAGGCCCTCCCGGGCAGTGGGTGTTAATGGCACATGTCACTCAGGCTATGTCAACATCCAGCCTGCAGTTTGTACACAGCGCAATGCAATACCTCTAGGGAGATGGCAGCACAACAACTAGTGCCAGGAGAGGCAGGGGCAACCGCATGAGCCTCTCCCGCGCTGTAGATGAAGTTCCTGGACCTCCCTGGATCTGCCTCACGGGCCCAAGTTCAGCTGAGAGCCTGAGAGTGGGCCGAGCTGTCCAAGTCCCTCAGCATCTCACCTCTCAACGAGGGCTGTTGCGAAGGTCTTCCCTCTAGCAGGCCTGTGTCTCGGGAGGCCCCAACACGGGGGCACCCCCAGGTCCATGCCGGCAACCGATGCTCTCCTCAATTGCCTCAATCGGGGCAGGCCGCCGATTCCACAGCAGTCAGCAAGACTAGTAAGCGCACGCCGCGGCACAACCCACACCGCCGAAATTAGTTGCCCGGGCCCAGTCCTTCGGCCGATGCAGGCGCGACACCACTCATGCTTCAAACCACCCTTCAAGGCAATCCCTCACCACTGCAGCCGACGTTCGTCCCTGTAGCCCCAGCCGGGGTCGTCTGACGGGTCCGGGTCAGGCGTCAACTCCCCAAAGGAGATGCCGCGGGCCATCGAGCACCGCTGCCGCGAGTCCCCTGGGCCGTCCCATCTATCGTCTCGGGCTAAGCACCGCCCGTGTCCTGTATCGCTCCATGTGGCGACCCACCGAGATCAGAGGCAGCCCGGGAGAGCTGGATGCATGGTGATCAGCAGGAGAGAACCAGTGTTCACCTGGAAACAGGACATCGCAGAGCTCCAATTTACGATGCAACTTCTGTCACCATCTTGGTCAGCTCCCAATTCTAGGACTTAGGCCATCATTACTACCCTGGCAGTAAATCCCACTTACCGCTGTGCAGAAGACCGCCAATGTACCGCTGCTGCTGGGGAATTCCACTACAGGTATTACGACCCCCAACACGGAATCCACCACAATACAGACACCCACACAAGTCCGCCACACCAAAAGGTCAGTGACAAACTGGCGATAACAAAACCGACACCTTCACGCCAACAAGAATACACCCACACTATCACAACCCACGAATCAACGCGGCGGTCTTTCAACCGTGGTAAGCCATTGGCGGTACACACCGCTGCTCTCAAAATACACACACATATACAAAACACAACCACATTGGACAATTCGAAATACACACACCTGATACACATACACACACCACACACCCAATCCAATATAAAGCACACACCCATAGCACCCACAGACCCTTACTACCTGAAATTTGAAAGCAGGCCAGAGATAGACACTACCTAAAACAAAACCAGCATCCACAGACACACAACACCATCACTTACACAACATCCACGCACCTCAAACAACACACACCAACACACACCCCCACACATCACAACACACACCACCCCACACATCACCCATACCACATCATGGCACCTCAACGTCAACCCAGGTTTTGTGAGGAGGAGCTCAGGGTCAAGGTGGAGGAAATCGTCCGGGTAGAGCCACAGCTATTCGGATCACAGGTGCAGCAGACGTCCATTTCAAGGAATATGGAACTATGGCGCAGAATTGTCGAAGGGTTAACGCAGTGGGACAGCATCCAAGAACTAGGGATGACATCAGAAAGAGGTGGAATGACCTATGGGGGAAGGTGTGTTCCTTGGTCTCCAGACATCAGATTGCTGTAGAGAGGACTGGCAGTGGTCCCCCACCTCCTCCCCCACAACTAACAACATGGGAGGAGCAAGTCTTGGCAATACTGCATCCTGAGGGCCTCGCAGGAGTAGCAGGAGGACTGGACTCTGGTAAGGCAAATCTTTACTACCTTATCCCCCCCACCCCTCCTGCATGCCATCACATACTCCCACCCTTACCCTCACACCCTTCACCCCAACAACCCACAGATACCACACCAATACAACCCACACATCCCCAAACCAAGCCCTGCATGTAACACCAATGCATTGACACCCATCACCCAAGCAAGTCCACTACAGAGACTCACTCATGCCCCAAAATCGCCAATCATACAAGGACCAAGCCAATAATGCAAGCACTGGAATAAAGGGTCAACCACTGATTGCACATGATGGCACACACAGATACAATAATTATGCATTTACACCCCAACAGGACCCCTACCCAACGTCACCGGACAGGAGGTGCCAGACATATCCAGTCCCCCCACAGAAGAGGCCTACAGTGATGACAGCAGATCTGTACGCCTGGATCAAGATGACGAGCCCGGCCCATCCGGGACCTCGGGACAGTCGGTTTCCCTGACACTGTCACAAGACACCACAGAGCCTCCCCAATCATGAAACACCAGCACAGCACCCACCTAGTGGGCCCATCCCTCTGTCCCCAGGACACGTCAATCAGCAGTGTGTCCACCACTACAGGGAACACAGGCAAACCCACCAACCCAAGAAAATCAGGGACCTGGGGGCAGTGGCAGTGGGAACACAGTTTAGGGGACAGAGCCACAGGATAACAGGGAAACTGGGAGGACTGCTGTGTGACAGGGAGAGGACAGGCCCAAAGAACCCACTCTCCACAAGGCACTCTCCAACATCATGGGAGCTTACCATCATTCCCAGGAGACGATGGCAACAGTACTGGCCAAGTTTCAGGAGACGCAGCGGCTGCAGGAGGAACACTACCTTGGGATCAGGGAGGACTTGAAGTCCATTAACACCACCCTGGTCACCATTGCAGGGGTGCTGACAGACCTTGTCTACACCAGGAGGGACACAGTAGCACAACAAGGGGCCCCTGACACTAGCCTGGATGATGAACAGCCCTCCACCTCCTCCGGCGCTAGTGGACAGGAGGCACCCCCACAAGAACAACAGGACACCAGCACCCCACCCCCTGCATATGGAAAACCACCCCGCAAATGATCCCTGAGATCCAGGAACAAGACAGAGAACATTGACAACATCCCCGCCAGGAAATGAGACCCCCCTGAATGTCACCCTTCTGTCCCACTATGTCACCCTGTCCATCCTTAAACTGCCATTGCCCCACTTCCTATGCCCCTTTGGACAATATACCTGTGAAACAAATTGACTGGACTCTGCCATGGACTTTCCTCCACCATCACCCCAGCCCATTTTACAACCCCCTCCACTTATTAGCACAGGAATAAACACACTTCAATCAGAAAACTATCTGGAGTCAGTCTGTGCTTTCACAAATGTGTAATTGCAATAACTATGGAATATAGCAATGTCAATTTACTTGTTCACATACCAATGTAACACAGCTGTAGGCCAGCAGTAAACATAGCAGAGGGCACAAAGTGGGACCCAGATCTGTGAAATGGAAAGGCAAAGGGACAAATCAGGGTCCATACACTAAATTAAAATGACACACTTATGCTAGTTCCAACAATAGAATGAGATGTGGGAAGCAGTGACATCTTCTTACCTGTGTCTCACTGGAAGTATTGCATGATGATGTTGTTTCGGTTGTCGATATCCTCTTCTTCTGCCTCCTCCTCTTCACTGTCCACAGGCTCCACAGCTGCCACAAGTCCACCATCTGGACCATCCTCATGCAGAAAAGGCACCAGGCGTCGCAAAGCCAGGTTGTGCAGCATACAGGAGGCCACAATTATCTAGCACACCTTCTTGATGAGTAGTATAGGGAGCCACCTGTCAGATGGAGGCACCGGAATCTGGCCTTCAGGAGGCCGAAGGTGCGTTCGATCACCCTCCTAGTTCGCCCATGTGCCTCATTGTAGCGTTCCTCTGCCCTTGTCCTGGGATTCCTCACTGGGGTCAGTAGCCATGACATGTTTGGGTAACCAGAGTCACCTGCAAATGTTGAGGGACAACTGTTAGACAGACAATGGCCCTCATTACAACATTGGTGGTAAATCCCGCTTACCGCTGTGCAGAAGACCGCCAACACACCACCACGGCTGCGGAATTCCGCCACAGCTATTACGACCCACAGATCGGAATCCGCCAAAATCTAGACACCCACACAAGTCCGCCACACCAAAGGTCAGTGATAAACTGGCGATAACAAAACCTTCAACGTCACACCAACAGGAATACGAGCACACTATCATGACCCACGAATCCACGCGGCGGTCATTCAACTGCGGTAAACCATTGGCGGTACACACCGCCACGCTCAAAATACACACACATTTACAAAACACTACCACATTGAACAATTCAAAATACACACGCCTGATACACATACACACACCACTCCCACACACCCAATACAATATAAAACACCCGCCCACATCACCAACAAACCCTTACGACCAATGATTTTGACGAAGGCCAGAGAGACAGCACAGCAAATACAACACCAGCATACAGAGGCACACAACACCATCACACATACACATCCACGCACAAAACACCCCACACCCCTAAATCTCACCCCACAAATCACAACACACACCACCTCACACATCACCCACACCACCCCATGGCACCGCAAAGACACCCCAGGTTTTCTGAGGAGGAGCTCAGGGTCGTGGTGGAGGAAATCATCCGGGTAGAGCCACAGCTATTCGGATCACAGGTGCAGCACACCACCATAGCTAGGAAGATGGAGCTGTGGCGCAGAATCGTGGACAGGGTCTACGCAGTGGGACAGCACCCAAGAACATAGGATGACATCAGGAAGAGGTGGAACGACCTATGGGGGAAGGTGTGTTCCGTGATCTCAAGACACCACATTGCGGTTCAGAGGACTGGGGGTGGACCCCCACCTCCTCCCCCACAACTAACAACATGGGAGGAGCAGGTCTTGGCTATACTGCATCCTGAGGGCCTCGCAGGAGTAGCAGGAGGAATGGACTCTGGTAAGTCAAATCTTAACTATTAAATCCCCCTCCCTACCTGCATGCTATCACATACCCCCATCCTCGCCCTCACCCCCATCACTCCAACTCCTCACATATGTCTCACTATCACAAACCACACATCCCAACACCAAGCCCTACATGCAACAACAAAGCATGAACACCCATCACCAATGCATGTCCACTACACATACCCATACAGACCCCTAAATAATTAGCCACAAGCTCCTACACAGGAATGCAAGCACTGGAGTACAGGGTCACCCACCCATTGCACACCATGGCACACACAGATGCAATAATCATGCCTTTACACCCTTGCAGGACCCCTACCCAACGTCACCGGACAGGAAGTTCCAGACATGTCCACTTCACCCACAGAAGAGGCCCACAGTGATGACAGCAGCTCTGTCCAACTGGATCTAGATGACCACCCTGGCCCATCTGGGACCTTGGGATAGTCGGTTCCCCTCACACTGGCACAAGCCACCACAGAGCCTCCCCCCTCAGGAAACACCAGCAAAGCACCCAACCAGCGGGCCCATACCTCTGTCCCCAGGACACGTCAAGCAGCAGTGTGTCCACCACTACAGGGAACCCAGGCTAACCCAAGAACAGCAGGGACCTGGGGGCAGTGGTAGTGGGCACACAGTTCAGGGGACAGAGGCCCAGGAACACAGGGGAACTGGGAGGGCTGCTGTGCGACAGGAGGAGGACAGGCACAGGAAACCCACTCTCCACGAGGCCCTCTCCAACATCATGGGAGCCTACCATCATTCCCAGGAGACGATGGCAACGGTACTGGCCAAGTTTCAGGAGTCCCAGCGGCTGCAGGAGGAACAGTATTTGGGGTTCAGGGAGGAACTCAAATCCATCAATACCACCCTGGGCACCATTGTAGGGTTGCTGAAGGAACTCGTAAACACCAGGAGGGACACTGTGGCACAACAAGGGGCCCCTGACACTAGCCTGGACGATGAACTGCCCACCACGTCCGCCGGCGCTAGTGGACAGGAGGCACTGTCACAGGACCACGACACCAGCACCCCACCCCCTGCTGATGGAGAACCACCCCGCAAGCGGTCCCTGAGATCCAGGACAAAGACAGAGAACAATGCCAAGACCCCTGCCAAGAAATGAGACCACCCTGATTGTCATCCTTCTGTCCCACTTTGTCACCCTGTCCATCCTTAAACTGCTCCAGCTCCACTTCCTATGCCCCTTTGGACAAGGCACCTGTGAGACTAATAGACTGGACTGTGCAATGGACATTCCTCCACCATCACCCCTGACCATTTTACAACCCCCCCCCACTATTTTTCACTTAAATAAACACCCTTAAATCACAAAAAAATCTGGAGTCAGTCTGTGCTTTCACAAATGTGTATTTGCAATAACTGAGGGAAATAGCAATGTCTATTGTATTGCCAACATACCTATGTCACACAGCTATAGTCCATGATGAAACATAGCAGAGGTCACACAGAGGGACCCTCATCTGTGATATCGAAAGGGAAAGTAACAAATAAGGGTCCATACACTGGGTGAAAGTGACAGACAGATGAGAGGTAGAACACGTGTATCAGATGTAGGAGGCAGTGATGTCTACTTACCTGTGTCTTACAGGAAGTATTGATGAATCAGAGTGTTTCTATTGTCTATGTCCTCTTCTTCTGCCTCCTCTTCTTCACTGTCCACAGGCTCCAGAGCTGCCACAACACCTCCTTCAGGACCATCCTCCTGCAGAAAAGGCACCTGTTGTCGCAAAGCCAAGTTGTGCAGCATACAGCAGGCCACAATGATCTGGCACACCTTCTTTGGTGAATAGAATAGGGAACCACCTGTCATATGGAGGCACCTGAACCTCGCCTTCAGGAGGCCGAAGGTCCTCTCTATAACCCTCCTAGTTCACCATTGTGCCTCATTGTGGCATTCCTCTGCCCTTGTCCTGGGATTCCTCACTGGGGTCAGTAGCAATGACAGGTTGGGATAGCCAGAGTCACCTGCAAATGTCGAGGGACAACTGTTAGACACACACTAACCCTTAGGGACAACCCCAGACAAATATTCAGACTGTATAGGGTCCATGTCCTCACCTAATAGCCACACACAGTGCCTCTGGAGTTGCCCCATCACTTAAGGGATGCTGCTTTTCCTCAGAATGTAAGCGTCCTGCACTGAGCCAGGAAACTTGGCATTCACATGGGAGATGTACTGGTCGGCCAAACACACCATCTACACATTAATAGAATGGTAACTCTTCCAGTTTCTCTACACCTGTTGACTCCTGCGGGGGGGACCGAGGCCACATGTGTCCCGCCAATGGCAACTATGATGTTGGGCATATGTCCCAAAGCATAGAAGCCACCTTTCACTGTAGGCAAATCCTCCACCTGAGGGAAAACATTGTAGCTGTGCACGTGTTTCAGCAGGGCAGACAACACTCTGGACAACACGGTGGAGAACATAGGCTGGGACATCCCTGATGCTATGGCCACTGTCGTTAGAAAAGACCCACTTGTCAGGAAATGGAGTACTAACAGGACCTGCACTAAACGGGGGATACCTGTGGGATGGTGGATGGCTGACATCAGGTCTGGCTCCAACTGGGCACACAGTTCATGGATTGTGGCCCGGTCAAGTCTGTAGGTGACAATTACATGTCGCTCTTCCATTGTCGACAGGTCCACCAGCGGTCTGTACACCGGAGGATGCCGCCATCTCCTCACCTGCCCCAGCGGACGTGCTCTATGGATGAGAACAGCGAGCAGAGGATCAGGCAACACTGAGGTACGAAAACACAACTTTATTCCACACATTTGTCAATCAGCTATGTGCCTGTCTTACAGTGTATGCAAGGCCTAGATATGTGTGACGCATTTAAAATTAATGCCATGTGGCCCCCTGAAATGGCGGCTGTCTGACGTGTAAGGTGGGACAATGGGATATGAGGTAACTGCGCTGGCGTTGTACATCGTCGCAGTAGGCAGCACAATCCTGCATTGGTTAACATTGGACCCTATGGGTCCCAGAAGCCAATGACGATGTACGCCGGTGGTGACAGTATGCACTGGCGCAGACATGACCGCTATTTTCTGTCTGTTCACTCACTTGATACCTGATCTTCGACAGGAGAGGACCTACACTGCAAGTGCTGCTGTGACCTCAGTCTGGAAGCGACAATGGCCACAGTGTCTGGGGAAAGGGCCCCTGCCTTCACTTCGTCGGAGTTGGACAAACTAGTGGATGGGGTCCTCCCCCAGTACACGCTACTGTACGGCCCTCCAGACAAACAGGTGAGTACACTGTCAGCATGCTGTATGGGAAATGCCTGTTTGGAGTGGTGTGGATGGGAGATAGGGGTGGGAATGAGGCATTCATGAAAAGACGGTGAGTGTATGTGCATCGGGGCAAGGGTGGGAACGTGGGCCAATGACTGTAACGGTCCGGACGGTTATATTTTCTCCTTTTCCCCTGTACTATTCCTCTAAGTCAGCGCCCACCAGAAGAAGAATATTTGGCGTGCCATCGCCAAGGAAGTCCGGACCCTGGGGGTCCACCACAGATGGAGCACCGCTGCCATAAAAGATGGGAGGGCATTCACCGCTGGAGCAAGAAGACAGCGGAGGCCCAGCTGGGGATGGCCTCCCAACGTGGGAGGGGTGCCCGTCGCACCATGACCCCCCTGATGTTCCGGATCCTGGCGGTGGCGTATCCGGAGTTGGATGGGCGCTTGAGGGCATTACAGCAGCCACAAGGGGGTGAGTACACTCTCATTCAGCTGATTCAGCATGCATGGGAGGTGTCTGGGTGGGGGAGGTGGGCAGTGGGTTACCCTAGGCCAGGGCGAGTTATGCAGGCAAGGACCCTTTGTGAGTCAGGCTCAGTGGCACCCCATCCCCACCAGTGGTAACAGCCATCTACCCCTAGTCAGGCTCCTGTGACTTCCATGTGTGCAGCAATCGGGCATAGGCCTTGTACCCCATGGTCCTGTGATTAATTAGGGAATTCTAAGTGCATGGTGTAGTGCAGAGGGCTGCTGTGTCTCTAGTGTCCGCCAACGGTAGCAGTATTGCATGCACTGAACATGTCTTTCTACTTTCTTTCCCCCCCTTTTGTGGTCTCCCTGTTCTTGTGTGCATTAGCATAATTAGGCGGAGGAGCAGTGCCATCGGAGCAGGAGGGAGCTGCATCCCACATGGCCCTGGAGGGCGAGACTACGGACTCCGAATTCACCAGTGGGATGGAGGGCGAGGGGAGCTCCACGGTGGGGACAGGAGCTGAGACCAGCGACACGGACTCCTCCTCTGATGGGAGCTGACTTGCGGTGGCAGGCCTCTCTGTGCCCACAGCATCTACAGGTACAGCCGCCACCCCCCCTACCATCACCGCCCTCCAGCAGCTCCTCAGCATGTGTCCCGTGGCCGCTCACCCAGGAGGGTGGGCATCTCCTTCGCGCCAGGCACCTCAGCCCCTGTCCCTGTCAGCCCTGATGCCCTCAGTGAGGAGGCCATTGACCTCCTCAGATCCCTCACTGTTTGGCAGTCTACCATTCTGAATGCCATCCAGGGTGTAGAGAGGCAGTTGCAACAGACAAATGGATACCTGGAGGGCATTCATTCTGGTCCGGCAGCCCAACAGCGAGCTTTTCAGACTCTGGCCTCAGGACTGATGGCAGCCATTGTCCCTATTTCCAGCCTCCCCCCTCCAACTTCCTCCACCCAGACCCAATCCCCAATACCTCAGCCTATCCCAAGCACACCATCAGACCAGCATGCACACACCTCAACACACAAGGTTAGCTCTGGCAAACATAAGCACCACACATCCCACAGGCGCTCACACAAGCATCATACCCATGCACACATGCCAACATCCACTGCCTCCACTGTGTCCCCATCCTCCACGTCTCCCTCCCTGTCATGTCTCCTCTCACACCTGCATGCACTACATCTTCAGCCACTACGTCCATCACCAGCATGCCCATCACCACACACCGCTCACGTGCAGTCACCACCCCCACTACCATTCACACATCCCCTGTGTCCTCTACCAGTGTGTCTGTGAGCCCTCCTCCCAAACTACACAAAGGCAGTCACACACCCACCCAACAGCCATCCATCTCACGACAGCCTCCAGCCCATGCACCTTCACCCAAACTCAGCAAACGTACACCTCCTACAACCACTACCTCTTCCTCCACTCCCAAACCCCCTCCATCTACCCATCCCAGTATGTCTAAAATTATTTTCCTGTCAAACCTTGACCTCTTCCCTACACCTCCCCCAACCCCTCCGTCCCCTAGGGCCCACCTGCCCAGGTCCCAACTCAACACCTCCGCCACCACGTCACCGGGCACAGTGGTGCCAGCAGTAACTGGATTCTGGAGTGCGCCAAGCAGCAGGGCAGCCAGTGTGCCAAGGAGCCAGGCCAAGGACATTCCCCCACCTCAAAATCTAAAGAAGTTGGCCACAGCACAGAGGGAGAAGGTCAAAAGACCTGCCACCAAGGGCTCTCCCAGGACTACAGTTGTGAGTGGCAAGACAGCTGAGCCACCATCCAAGGTGGGGAAGGGCCAGAAGAAGAAAGGGAAGTCACCGCCAACCTGCATGGCGGACAAGACCGCCACCGGAACCACCACATGCACCACAGCCATGGACACCGCTGCCCAGGACACCGCCGCCAGCAGCACGCTCACTGAGCCACCCACCAGCACCGCTGCCCAGGACACCGCAGCCAGCAGCACGCTCATTGAGCCACCCACCAGCACCGCTGCCCAGGACACCGCCGCCAGCAGCACGCGCGCCGCCCAAGACACTGCCGCCAGCAGCACGCTCACTGAGCCACCCACCAGCACCGCCGCCCAGGACACCGCCGCCAGCAACACGTTCACTGAGCCACCCACCAGCATCGCTGACCAATGAGCGCCGCAAGCACCGCCGCCACTGAGGCCGCCGCCAGCACCGCCAGTGGCAACACCACATCCTGTGCCAGTGGCACCACCGCAGACATGGCTGCCATCCCCAGTGGTCAGTCGTACGTGGCTGGTGGTCAGTTCCAGGGGCCTGGACAGCTTCCATGTTGGCCCACCATCAGTGCAGAATGACATCCACTACCTCTGTCCTTGGCAGGATGAAGCACTCTGGGCACAAAGCCCCCTCCAGAACCAGTGGAGAATGCCACCCACTAACTCAGTCCTTGGCAGGATGAAGCATTCTGGGCACAAAGCCCCCTCCAGAACCAGTGGAGAATGACATCCACTACCTCTGTCCTTGGCAGTATGAGGCACTCTGGGCACAAAGCCCCCTCCAGAACCAGTGGAGAATGACATCCACTACCTCTGTCCTTGGCAGGATGAAGCACACTGGGCACAAAGCCCCCTCCAGAACCAGTGGAGAATGACATCCACTACCTCTGTCCTTGGCAGGTTGAAGCACCCTGGGCACAAAGCCCCCTCCAGAACCAGTGGAGAATGACATCCACTACCTCAGTCCTTGGCAGAATGAAGCACTCTGGGCACAAAGCCCCCTCCAGAAACAGTGGAGACTGTTATCCACTTGAGAGACTGTGGCTTTGCACTCCCCAGGATAAAGCAGTGGGCAACCCACCCACTGGAGAGACTTGAGAGACTGTGGCTTTGCACTCCCCAGGATAAAGCAGTGGGCAAACCACCCACTGGAGAGACTTGAGAGACTGTTGCTTTGCACTCCCCAGGATAAAGCAGTGGGCAACCCACCCACTGGAGAGACTTGAGAGACTGTGGCTTTGCACTCCCCAGGATAAAGCAGTGGGCAAATCACCCACTGGAGAGACTTGAGAGACTGTGGCTTTGCACTCCCCAGGATACAGCAGTGGTGACTGTTATCCACTTGAGAGACTGTTGCTTTGCACTCCCAGGATAAAGCAGTGGGCAACCCACCCACTGGAGAGACTTGAGAGACTGTGGCTTTGCACTCCCCAGGATAAAGCAGTGGGCAAATCACCCACTGGAGAGACTTGAGAGACTGTGGCTTTGCACTCCCCAGGCTACCTCAATGGGCATGGAGCCCACTAGTGGCGCTGGCGTCATGCACTCATCCGGCTGAGGTGCCCCCCCATCCCTTCCCCCTGAGGTGACTGTTTTATTTCGATCTGATGCCCCAGCAGTGTTCTCTCTGTTTGGATCGGGTATCTTGTGTGGGCCTCACCCATGCATTTTGGGCCCAGTGGTCCACGGACTATGTAGGTGCAGAATATACAGTATACTTGAAATCTTGGTGTACATATTTGTTAATAGTGTATATATATATTTTTGACTAATGGATTTTTACTCATTACAATCGTTCAAACCATTTCCTTTTGTCCTTGCGTTCTTCCAGGGGGGGCTTGGGGGATGTAAATGTAATATTTCAACATGTATTTGTGTGTATGGTGTTGTGGGTGACGGTGGGGGTGGGGGTGTTGCCTGTTGTGTGTGTGTGTCACTCTCTTTTCCCTCCCTCCTCCCCTGTGTCGTGGGTGCAGTACTCACCGTGGTGGTCACCGCTGTCGGTCGTGCTCCTGGTAGAGGAGCAGGAAGAGAATGGCAGGTAGAATTTGGAGTTCTGGCTCCATGGCGTCCTGGTTCCTCGTGGGGTGTGTAGAGGTGAGCGTTTTCCCTTCCAAGTCCTGTTTCCGCTGTGTTTTTGTTCGCGTTGAATCCGCCCCGGAAAAGGTGGCGGATTGGCCTCTCATAAAGGTGTGGGCGGTACATTGTCTTCCGTCTGTCTGTTGGCGGTGACCGCCATGCTGTTTGTTTGTACCGCCGTGGCGGTCGGAGTGTTAAAGTGGCTGTCTATGTTGGCGGATTCCGCCACAGCCATAATTCCAGTTTTTTTACCACCGGCCTGTTGGCGCTTTTTACCGCCGCTTTACCACCGACCGCCAGTGTTGTAGCAATGGCTAATAACCGTTAGGGACAGCCCCATACCCAGACACCTATGTCAACTGTATTGGGACCTTGGCCTCACCTATTAGCCACACACGGTGCCTCTACAGTTGGCCCATCACATAAGGGATGCTGATATTCCTAAAAATGTAAGTGTCATGCACAGAGCCAGGATACTTGGCATTCACATGGGAGATGTACTAGTCTGCCAAACACACCATCTGCACATTCATAGAATGGTAGCTCTTCCAGTTTCTGTACACCTGTTCATTTCTGTGGGGGGTACAAATGCCACAAGTGTACCATCAATGGCACCAATGATGTTGGGGATATGTCCCAGGTCATAAAAGTCACCTTTCACTGTGGGCAAATCCTCCACCTGAGGGAACACAATGTAGCTACACATGTGTTTCAGCAGGGCGGACAACACTATGGGCAACACGTTAGAGAACATTGGCTGCGACATCCCTGATGCCATGGCCACTGTTGTTTGAAAAGACCCACTGGCCAGGGAATGGAGTACAGACAGGATCTGCACTAGAGGGGGGATTTCTGTGGGATGGCGGATAGCTGACATCAGGTCCGGCTCCAACTGGGCACACAGTTCCCTGATTGTTGCACGATCAAGTCTGTATGTGACCAGGATGTGTCTCTCTTCCATTGTCAACAGGTCCACCAGGGGTCTGTACATCGGAGGATGCCGCCATCTCATCACCTGCCCCAGTGGGCATGCCCTATGGAGGAGAACAGCGAACAGAGAGTCATCCAACACTGAGGTATCACAATGTCTAATTTTCAGAAACGTTATTAATCCACAATATGCTGTTATCTGTCTATATTCCCGGCCTAGAAAGGTGTGGCGCAGTTAACATCCATCCCATGTGGCCTCCTGAAATGGCGGCTGCCTGACCTGTAAGGAGGGACAACGGGATATGAGGTAACTGTGCTGGCGTTGTACACCATCACAGTGGGCGGTCGAAGACCACGGAGCAATTCTGCATTGGTTAACATTGGGCCCAATGGGTCCCAGGAGCCAATGATGATGTATGCCAGCAGTGATGGTACGCACCGCCGCAAACGTGGCCGCCATTTTCTGTCTGTTCCCTCACTTGATACCTGACCTTTAACAGGAGAGGACCTACACTGCAAGTGCTGCTGTGACCTCAGTCTGGAAGCGACGATGGCTCATGTGTCTGAGGATAGGGCTCTGCTTTCACTTCAGAGGAGTTGGAGAAACTAGTGGATGGGGTCCTCCCCCAGTACACGCAACTGTACGGTCCTCCAGACAAACATGTGAGTACACTGTGAGCATGCTGCATGGGCAATGCCTGTTGTGAGTCGTGTGGATGGAAGATACATGGGGGGGCTGAGGCCTGCATGTGCGGATGGTGAGTGTAGGTGCGTCAGGGCAAGGGTGGGAACTGGGGGGCAGTGAGTATGACGGTCCGGACAGGTAAGTAATTTCCTTTCCCCCTGTACCATTCCTCTAGGTCAGCACCCACCAGAAGAAGGGCATTTGGCGTGCCCTCGCCAAGGACGTCCGGACCCTGGGGTCTACCACAGACGGAGCACCCACTGCCGGAAAATATGGGAGGACCTGCGCCGCTGGAGCAAGAAGACGGCGGAGGCACAGCTGGGGATGGCCTCCCAACGTGGGAGGGTTGCCCGTCGCACCATGACCCCCCTGATGTTCCGGATCCTGGCGGTGGCCTATCTAGAGTTGGATCGGCGCTTGAGGGCATCACAGCAGCCACAAGGGGGTGAGTACACTCTCATTCAGCTGACTCTGTGCGCATTACGAGGTGTCTGGGTGGGGGAGGTAGGCAGTGAGTTCCCCTAGGCCAGGGCGAACTTGGTAGGCAAGGTCCCTTGTGAGGCAGGCTATATGGCACCCCAACCCCACCAGTAGTAAGAGCCATCTACACCTAGTCAGGCTCCTGTGACTTCCAGGTGTTCAGCAATTGGTCTTAGGCCTCGTACCACATGGTCAGCTGAAATTTCTAGGAACTGTTAGTGCATGGAGTAGTGGAGAGGGTTGCTCCATGTGTGTTGTGTCAACCAACGGTAATGGTGTTGCATGCACTGAACATGTCTTTCTTCTGTCTTTTCCCCCCCTTTTTGTGGTCTCCCTGTTCTTGTGTGCAATAGCATCATCAGGCGGAGGAGCATTGGCACCGGAGCAGGAGGGAGCTGCAACCCACTTGGCCCTTGAGGGCGAAACAACAGAGTCTGAAGCCACCAGTGGGACGGAGGGCGAGGGGAGCTCCACGGCGGGCACAGGAGCAGACAGCAGTGACAGCAACTCCTCCTCTGATGGGAGCTCCCTTGCAGTGGCGGGCACCTCTGTGTCCACCGCATCAACAGGTACAGCCGCCACCACCCCTACCGGCACCGCCCTTCCAGCAGTCCCTCAGCGTGTGTCCCGTGCCCGCTCACCCAGGAGGGTGGGCATCTCTTTCGCCCCAGGCACCTCAGGTCCTGCCCCTGTCAGCCCTACTGCCCTCAGTGAGGAGGCTATTGACCTCCTGAGATCCCTCACTGCTGGGCAATCTACCACTGTGAATGCCATCCAGGGTGTAGAGTGGCATTTGCAACAAACAAATGCATACCTGAAGGGCATTCATTCTGGGCAGGCAGCCGAATAGAGAGCATTTCAGGCTCTGGCCTCAGCACTGATGGAAGCCATTGTCCCTGTGTCCAGCCTCCCCCCCTCCAACTTCCTCCACCCAGACCTAATTCCCTGTACCTCAGCCTATCCCAAGCACACCATCAGACCAGCATGCACACTCATCAGCACACAAGAGTGGCTCAGGCAAACATAAGCACCACACATCCCACAGGCACTCACACAAGCACCATCCCCATGCAGACACAGCAACATCCACTGCCTCCACTGTGTCCCCCTCCTCCATGTCCTTCTCCTCCCTCCCTGTCTCATCTCCACTCACACCTGCATGCACAACATCCTCAGCTACTGCCTTCATCACCAGCACGCCCATCACCGCACACCGCTCATGTGCACTCACCACCCCCACTAGCATTCACACATCCCCAGTGTCCGCTCCCAGTGTGTCAGTAAGCCCTCCTCCCAAAGTACACAAATGCAGGCACACACCCACCCAACAGCCATCCACCTCCCCACAGCCTCCGGCCCATGCACCTTCACCCAAATTCAGCAGACGTACACCTCCTACAACCACTACCTCTACCTCCACTCCCAAACCCCCTCCATCTTCCCGTCCCAGTGTGTCTAAAAAACTTTTCCTGGCAAACCTTGACCTCTTCCCTTCACCTCCCCCCCGTCCTTCCCCTAGTGCCAGGCTTTCCAGGTCCCAGCCCAGCACCTCAGCCACCAAATCCCCAGGCACAGTGGTGCCAGCAACTGTGGGGTCATCGAGTGCGCCACACATCAGGGCTGCCAGTGTGCCACGTAGCGAGGGCAAGGACATTCCGCCACCTGCCAAGGTGAAAAAGGTGCCCTCATCCCAGAGGGAAAAGCCAAAAGTACCAGCCACCAAGGGCTCAGCAAAAACCAAAGGGGATAGTAGAAAGACAACTGTGGCACCATCAAAGCTGGGGAAGAGCCAAAAGCTGAAGAGCAGGTCAGGAGAGGGCATGGTGGCACCGACTGTGGGACCAGTGTCACACTTTCTGTCCATGACCACGCCAACCTGTACAGCGTCGAACACCGCTAGCAGCCCCGCCACCACCGGCACATCTACAGCCTCAACAACAGTCCCCATCCTCTTCCCCAGTGGGCAGCCGTCCGAGGCTTCAGGAGACGTCCTGCTGTATCCCTCAGCAGGTGCTGACCCATGCACCGCCGCCAGCACCTCCGCAAGCACCGCTGCAAGCACCGCCACCTGCTCCGCCCCTGGCACATCTACAGCCTCAGCGACAGTCCCCAGCCTCTTCCCCAGTGGTCAGCCATCCGAGGCTGCAGGAGACGTCCTGCTGTGTCTCTCTGCAGGTGCTGACCAATGCACCGCTGTCAGCACCACTGCCAGCACTGCCGCCAGCACCGCTGCAACAGACACCGCCGCAAGCATCGCCACCGGCCCAGCGGCATCCTCGGACACAGGCACCACTGCTGACATGGCTACCATTCCCAGTGGTCAGTCGTCTGAGGCTGGAGGAGAGTTCCTGGACCCTAGGCAGCTTCCATGAGGCATTTCTTCCATCACTGTTTACACCTGAAGGTGGAAGGTGCAGCCGCAGCAGTGTGGGGTATGTCGCTGCCTCCATGGCATATCACGCTACCTGAACCTCGCAAATCTCGTGGCACGCACACCAAGGTGAGGGAATTGTACCGACCACACTGCATGTGGTGCACTCTGGGCACCAGGCCCCCTCCAGAACCAGTGGAGAGATACATCCACTACCTCAGTCCTTGGCAGGATGAAGCACTCTGGGCACAAAGCCCCCTCCAGAACCAGTGGAGAGATACATCCACTACCTCAGTCCTTGGCAAGATGAAGCACTCTGGGCACAAAGCCCCCTCCAGAACCAATGGAGAAAGGCATCCACTACCTCAGTCCTTGGCAGGATGAAGCACTCTGGGCACCAGATCTCCTCCAGAACCAGTGGAGAGATACACCCACTTCCTCAGTCCTTGGCAGGATGAAGCACTCTGGGCACAAAGCCCCCCTCCAGAACCAGTGGTGAGACACATCCACTACCTCAGTCCTTGGCAGGATGAAGCACTCTGGGCACAAAGCCCCCTCCAGAACCAGTGGAGACTGTTATCCACTTGAGAGACTGTGGCTTTGCACTCCCCAGGATAAAGCAGTGGGCAAACTACCCACTTGAGAGACTTGAGAGACTGTGGCTTTGCACTCTCCAGGATAAAGCAGTGGGCATACCACCCACTTGAGAGACTTGAGAGACAGTGGCTTTGCACTCCCCAGGATAAAGCAGTGGGCAAACCACCCACTTGAGAGACTTGAGAGACTGTGGCTTTGCACTCCCCAGGATACATCAATGGGCATGGATCCCCCTTGTGCAGCAGTGGCGAGGTGCGTTCATCAGGCTGAGGTGCCCCCCCTCCCCCTATCCCTGAGGTGCCTGTATATTTTCGATCTGATGCCCCAGCAGTGTTCTTTCCGTTTCTAATCAGGTATCTTGTGTGGGCCTCGCCCATACATTTTGGGCCCAGTGGTCCACGGACAATGATTAGTACACTATCCGGACTTGTGTAGTTGGTGTACATATTTGCATATACTGAATTTTGACTAATGGATTTTTAATGATTACAATGGTTACAGTCATTTCCTTTTGTCCTTGCGTTCTTCCAGGGGGTGGGGGGGTGTATATGTAATGTTGCTGCATGTATTTGTGTGTATGTTGTTGTGTGTGAGGGTGGGGGTGAGGGTGTTGCATGTTGCTTGTGTGTGTCACTATCTTCCCCCCCCCTCCCCTGTGTTGTAGGTGCAGTACTCACCGTGATCGCCGCCGCCGCCGTTCATACTCCTGGTAGAAGAGGAGGTAAACCAACATGGGCAGTACGTGTAGTTCGGGCTCCATGGCGTCCTGGTTCCTCGTTGGGTGTCGAGAGGTGAGTGTTTTCCCTTCTGTGCACTGTTTCCACCGTGCTTTTGATAGCGTTGGTTCTGCCCCGGAAAAGGTGGCGGATAGGCCTCTTGTGATACAGTTGGCGGTACTTTGTCTCCCGCCTGTCTGTTGGCGGTGTCCGCCGCGCTGTTTGTTTCTACCGCCGTGGCGGTCAGAGTGTTAAAGTGGCTGTCTATGTTGGCGGTTTCCACCACGGTCGTAATCCCATTTTATTTTCCGCTGGCCTGTTGGCGGTATTACCACCGCTTTAACACCGACCGCCAGGGTTGTAATGAGGGCCTTAGTGTGTGTGGGGGATCACTAGAAGATAATGGATTGTTTATAGTGAGGGGGGTAGATGACAATATCTACTAATTAGCACTACCAAGACTATAAGGGAAATAAGCAAGACTGTGGCTATCAGGTATCTGCGGTTACTTTTCTGATTTGCTTTTATGACTAGATCTATTTAAGTTGAATTGTAGCAGCAACAGAGTTCTTCTTCTCTGTAAATTCCACCAGTTTAAATGGCAAAACAAAGTTAAAGCAATGAATAATAGGTATGTACAATCTTTGTGAGACTTCCCTAGCCCTTCTCCGTGTCCTTCTAAAGGGTAACCCTCCTCTCTTCTATTTGGGCCTAGATATTCTTCTTAGTTCCCTATCAAAGTCAAAGTGAATGCCTGTATTCGCTATTCAGTTCAAATACATTGAAGGCAATAAGAATTCAACATACAGTTCAAACAAGATGATCAGTTCATGGAGGTTCAATTGAATTTGCACAGTCACTCCAATGCTTCCAAAACTCTGTATCGCCATCATTTGAATCAAATGATGTCCAGTCATTGAGGAATACTTCCGACAGAGTGCTGTCTTTATTTCAGAACTCCTTAAAGCTGCACCCTTGTCCTCACTTTCACTCAAGTTGGAGTTCTAAGTCTTTTCAGGAATCCTCTGTTGCACATGCTCTTTAGGAAAACGCACTGTATCTCATCCTGCCTCCCTGGCCATTGGTCTCCAGCTTCCACTCATTCTCTACTAGCACCAGGTCTTTTGTCAGGGTCTGACTCTAAGTTCAACTCATTCATAAACAACATGAAAAGATTCTGTTGTTTCTACCTCAGCTTCATTTTTGGTTAGTTCAAGGCCCTCTCAGACCGATCAAGTGCTGTTTGAGGCTCAGTTTGGACCCAAACAGTTTGACCGCCCTGCTCCTGTCGCATTTCTCTCACCACTGGTACTTCTGGAACAGCTGCTGTTGCATTAAGGGGACAATCAACTCTGCAAGTATGAGAAGCATGAATCCGGTTGGGGAGACCTTCACAGTTCACAGCAGTCGCTGTGACCAGGTGACTTTGTAAGGCCCATGCCACAGGGGATCCAGACACATTTTCCTTACATGGTTCTTTACCAAGACACTAAGGCGGTCATTCCAACCTCAGCGGTAAAAGGCGCTTACCGCCAGACAGAAGACCGCCATAACACCGCCGCGGTAAACCGCCACGGTCATTCTGACCCACAACAGGCAAACCGCCAAAATACCGACATCCACAAAAGTCCGCCACACCAAAGGTCAGCGATAAACTGGCGATGACCAAACCTCCACCATCACGCCAACAGAAATACGCCCATGCCATTACGACCCACGAATCCACGCGGCGGTCTTTCAACCGTGGTATTCTATTGGCGGTACACACCGCCGCGGTCGAAATACACATACTCGTACAAAACACAACCACATTGGACTATTCGAAATACACACACCTGATACACATACACACACCACTCCCACACACCCAATACAATAAAAAACACACACCCACATCACCCACAAACCCCTACGACCAGAAATTCTGAGAGAAGGCGAGAGAGACACACCACAGTCAACTACTAAGCATCCACAGGCACACAATACCAATACCCACAGAACTTCCACGCACCTCACACAACACACCACTAAATAGCACCCCACCTATCACTACACACTCCACCCCACACATCATCCACACCACCCCATGGCACCTCAAAGACACCCCAGGTTCTCAGATGCTGAACTCAGGGTCATGGTGGAGGAAATCGTACGAGTAGAGCCCCAGCGGTTCGGGACACAGGTGCAGCACACCACCATTGCCAGGAAGATGGAGTTATGGAGCAGAATAGTCGACAGGGTCAACGCTGTGGGACAGCACCCAAGAAATAGGGACGACATCAGGAAGCAGTGGAACGACCTACGGGGGAAGGTGCGTTCCATGGTATCAAGGCACAACATCGCGGTACAGCGGACTGGCGGCGGACCCCCACCTCCTCCCCCAGATTTTACAACATGGGAGGAGCAAGTCTTGAACATCCTGCATCCTGAGGGCCTCGCAGGAGTCGGTGGAGGAATGGACTCTGGTAAGTCTCATCTTCACTACTTCATCCCCCCCACCCCACCTGCATGCAAACTCATACCCCCACCTTCACCCTTACCCCCATCACAACTACCCCTTGCAAATGTCTCACCATCACAACCCACCCATCCCAAATCTTAGCCCTGCATGCGGCCCCAAAGCATGGACACCCATCACCAAGGCATGCCCAATGCACATACCCATCACCACCCCCCCCAAAATACAGTCACAACAGCCCCCACAAAGGAATGGCAGCACTGGGGTACACGGGCACCCACCCATTGCACGCCATTGGCACACACAGAAGCAATAACCATACTTTTATACCCCTGCAGGACCCGAACGCCAGGTCACCGTGCAAGAGGGTCCACAAATGTCCCCTCCACCCCCAGAAGAGGCCCACAGTGATGACAGCAGCTCTGTCTCCCTGGATCTAGATGACCAGCCCGGTCCATCGGGGACCTCAGGACAGTCGGTTCCCCTCAGACAGGCACAGTCCACAGCAGACCTTCCACCCTCTGGGAACACCAGCACAGCACCCACCCAGCGGGCCCATACCTCTGTCCCCAGGACACGTCAATCAACGGTGTGTCCACCACTACAGGGAACCCAGACTAACCCACCACCCCAACAACAACAGGGACCTGGGGGCAGTGGTAGTGGGCACACGGTCCAGGGGACGGAGGCCCAAGGAAACAGGGGAACTGGGAGGGCAGCTGTGCGACAGGGGGGGGACAGGCCAAGGGAACCCACTCTCCACGAGGCCCTCTCCTCCATCATGGGAGCATACCACCGCTCCCAGGAGACGATGGCGACGGTCCTGGGCAGGTTTCAGGAAATCCAGCTTCTGCAGGAACAACAGTATATGGGGTTCAGGGAGGAACGGAGAAACATCAGTACCGCCATGGGTACCATCGTAGTTGCCCTGAATGAGTTAATCTCCACATTGCGGACCACTGTGGCACCTCAAAGGGCCCCTGACACTAGCATGGACCAAGAACAGGCTACCACCTCCGCCGGCGCTAGTGGACAGGAGGCCCTGATAGAAGACCAACACGCCACCAGAACCCCACCCCCTGCAGAAGGAGAACCACCCCGCAAGCGGGCCCTGGGATCCAGGAAGAAGTAACATGTCAAGACCCCCGCCAGCAAAGGATACCGCCCTGATTGATATCCCACTGTCCCACATTGTCACCCTGTCCAACCTTAAACTGCCCCTGCTCCACTTCCCACAGGCATTTGGACAATGCACCTGTGAACCTGATAGTCTGGACTCTGCCATGGACAATCCTCCACCATCACCCCTCACTGATTTGCAACCACCCATCCAAATTAGAGCACTTGAATAAACACACTTATTGCACACAAACAATCTGGAGTCTGTCTGTGATTTTAACAAATGTATTAGACATGACAGTGGCAACATTTTTCTTCACATTGTGATGCCAACAAACCGCTGTCACACAGCTGTAGTCCATGGGGAAACTAAGCAGATGTCACGCAGTGGGGCCCACAGCTCTGAAAACGGAAGGGAAAGTCACAACACAGTTACCATACACTGGGGGAAAAAGTCAGACAGTAGAGAGGTAGGAGTCTTTAAGTAAATGTAATATGCCGGTGTATACTCTTACCTGTGTGTCACTGAAAGTATTGCTCTATTACTGTGTTCCTGTTGTCTATGTCGTCCTATTCGGCTTCCTCTTCTTCACTCTCCACAGGCTCCACAGCTGCTACAACACCACCATCTGGACCATCCTCCTGCAGAAAAGGCACCTGGCGGCGCAAAGCCAGGTTGTGAAGCATACAGCAGGCCACGATGATCTGGCACACCTTCTTTGGTGAGTACATTAGGGATCCACCTGTCATATGGAGGCACCTGAACCTGGCCTTCAGGAGGCCAAAGGTGCGTTCGATCACCCTCCTAGTCCGCCCATGGGCCTCATTGTAGCGTTCCTCTGCCCTGGTCCTGGGATTCCTCACTGGGGTCAGTAGCCAGGACAGGTTGGGGTAACCAGAGTCCCCTAATAGCCACACCCGGTGCCTCTGGAGTTGACCCATCACATACGGGATGCTGCTATTCCGCAGGATGTAGGCGTCATGCACTGAGCCAGGGAACTTGGCATTAACATGGGAGATGTACTGGTCTGCCAAACAGACCATCAGTACATTCATCGAATGATAACTTTTCCTGTTCCTGTACACCTGTTCACTCCTGCTGGGGGGTACCAAAGCCACATGTGTCCCATCAATGGCACCTATGATGTTGGGGATATGTCCAAGGGCATAGAAATCACCCTTCACTGTAGGCAAATCCCCCACCTCAGGGAAAACGATGTAGCTCCGCATGTGTTTGAGCAGGGCAGACAACACTCTGGACAACACCTTGGAAAACATAGGTTGAGACATCCCTGATGATATGGCCACTGTTGTTTGAAATGACCCACTTGCTAAGAAATGGAGTACTGACAACACCTGCACTAGAGGGAGGATCCCTGTGGGTTGGCGGATGGGTGACATCAGGTCTGCCTCCAGCTGGGCACACAGTTCATGTATAGTGGCTCGGTCAAGCCTGTATGTCAGAATGCTATGTCGTTCCTCCATTGTCGACAGGTCCACCAGCGGTCTGTACACGGGAAGATTCCTCCATCTCCTCGCATTGCCCAGCGGACGGTGCCTAGGAAGGACAACAGCGAGCACAGAGTCAATCAACCCACAGGTACGTTCCCACAGGTTGCACACAACACGATTCACTATGCATTGAATGGTTTGTATGAGTGTTGAGGAAAGGCCTGGGTATGTGTGACGCAGTAGAAATTAAGCCATGTGGGCCCTTGAAATGGCGGCTGCCTGACCTGTGAAGTGTGACAATGGGATGTGAGGTCAATGCGCTGGCGTGGCACACCGTGGCGGTAGGCGGTCGAAGACCGCGACGCAAATCCGCATTGGTTAACATTGAACCCTATGGGTTTCAGGAGCCAATGACGATGTGCGCCGGCGGTCGCGGTACGCACCGCCGCGGTACGCACCGCCGCGGGCGTGACCGCCATTTTCTATCTACTTAATCACCCGATACCTGATCTTCCACAGGAGAGGACCTACACTGCAAGTGCTGCTGTGACCTCGGTCTGGAAGAGACAATGGCTGCTGCGACTGAAGAAAGGGCCCCTGCCTTAACTTCAGAAGAATTGGAGAAACTCGTGGATGGGGTCCTCCCCCAGTATGCGCTACTCTACAGTCCTCCAGACCAACAGGTAAGTACACTGGGAGCATGCTTTGTGGGCAATGCCTGGGTTGAGTCGGGTGGATGAAAGATGGTGGGAAGGGGAGCGATTGAGGCATGCATCAGACGACAGATGAGAGCATGTGCCACATGGCAAGGGTGGGGATGGGGGGCCACTCACTTCGAGCATGCAGAAGGTGATGACAATTTTTCTCTCCCTGTACATGTCACATAGGTCAGCGCCCACCAGAAAATCGCGATTTGTCGTGCCATCGCCAAGGACGTCCGGACCCTGGGGGTCAACAACAGACCGGGCACCCACTGCCGGAAGAGGTGGGAGGACATCCGCTGCGGGAGCAGGAAGACGGTGGAGGCTCTGCTGGGGATGGCCTCCCAACGTAGGAGGGGTGCCAGTCGTCAATTGACCCCCCTGATGTCCCGGATCCTGGTGGTGGCCTACCCCGATTTGGATGGGCGCGTGAGGACATCACAGCAGACATAAGGGGGTGAGTGCACTCTCATTCTGGTAACTTTGCGTGCAGTGGAGGTGTCTGGGTGGGGGAGGAGGGCTGTGGGTCTCCCTAGGCCAGGGTGATTTCTGTAGACTAGGCCCCTCCGTAAGGCATGGCCCTGTGCCCCCGCCCCCCACCTCTGTAGGGTGCCAAGTTCAGGTATCCATGGCCCTGTGTCATCTATGTGTGCAGTTGTCGTCCATAGGCTTGTAGGCCATGTCCCACTGATTGAGTAGTGGACCCCAAGTGCGCGGCATAGTGCAGGGGGCTTCTGTGTCTGTCTTGGCCGCCAACGGTAGCGGTAATCCATGCACTCAACATGTCTTTCTTTCTCCCTCCCCTTTTTTGTGGTCTTCCTGTTCATGTGTGCATCAGCATCATCAGGCGGAGGAGAAGTGGCATCGGAGCACGAGGGAGCTGCATCCCACATGGCCCTGGAGGGCCATGCAACGGACTCTGAGTACACCAGTGGGACGGAGGGCGAGGGGAGCTCCAACGCGGGGACTCATGCTGATGTCAGTGGCAGCGACTCGTCCTCTGAAGGGAGCTCCCTTGTGGTGGCGGCAACATCCATGCCCCCCGCAACAACAGGTACAGGCGCCACCCAGCGCACCAGCACCACCCTCCCAGCAGCCCCTCAGCGTTTGCCCCGTGCCCGCTCACCCGGGAAGGTGGGCATCTCCTTCGCCCCAGGCACCTCAGGCCCTGCCCCTGTCACCCCTGCTGCCCTCAGTGAGGAGGTCATTGACCTCCTGAGGACCATCATTGTTGGGTAGTCTACCCTTTTGAATGCCATCCAGGGTGTAGAAAGGGAGGTGCACCGGAGTAATGCATACCTGGAGGGCATTCATTCGGGTCAGGCTGCCCATCAGCGATCGTTCAATGCTCTGGCCTCAGCACTGACCCTGTCTCTAGCCTCCCCCCTCCAACTTCCTCCACCCAGACCCATTCCCCAGTACCTCTGCTTATCCCAGACACACCATCAGACCACCCTGCATACACCTCAACACCCAAGGGAAGCTCATCCAGACATAAGCACCACACATCACACAAGCATTCACACAAGCAACATCCACATGCAGACACACCAACAGCCACTGCCTCCACTGTGTCCCCCTCCTCCTCATCTCCCTCCTCCCTTTCTGTGACGTCTCCACTCACACTTGCATGCACAACATCTTCAGCCACTACGTCCATCACCAGCACACCCACCCGAACACTCCGCACACGTGCAGTCACCACCCCCACTACCATTTACACGTCCCCTGTGTCCTCTCCCAGTGTGTCTGTCACCCCCTCTTCCAAACCACACAAACGCAAGCAGCCACCCACCCAACAGCCATCCACCTCACGACAGCCTCTAGCCCAAGCACCTGCACCCAAAGACACCAGACTTCACACTCCTACAACCACATCCTCTTCCTCCACTCCCATACCCACTACACCTACCCGTCCCTCTCTTTCCAAATTGCTTTTCTTTTCCAAACTTGAACTCTTTCTTACAACTCCCCCACCCCGTCCATCTCATAAGACTGCAATCAGCACCTCAGCCACCACCAAACCAGGACCTATCAGGACTGTTGTCCAAGGACTGTGGAGTCCCCCACCCTCAAGGGCAACTACTCCTGCTAGGAGCCAAGGCACAGCCAGCCCACCCCCAGAAAAGCACCCAAAAATTAGCAGTGCCCGGTGCGAGAGGCCACAGACATCAGGGACCAAAATCCCTACCGTGGCTCCGTCTGGAAGTGGGGTGCCACCTGGCACACCGCCAAGGGTGGCAAAGGGCCACAGACGACCAGGGAAGGGTGGGAAGGGCAGCACGCCCGACAAGTCCGGCAGCAGGCCAGCTGCCCAGGAGGGCCCCACCAGCCCCATCCCAGGTGTGCAGGAGGACACCCAGAGGCCCGGTACGGCAGCCCAGGAGGGCCCCGCAAGCCAACGGAAAGATGGGCAGGAAGGCCCCGCCAGCAACATGTCAGGTGGCGAGTGACATCCATGCCTGGTCCGGAACTGCTGCACTGGACACTCATCTCAAGCACCGCTGAACAGGGCACCGCCGTCTCAAGCACTGCTGAACAGGGCACCGCCGTCTCAAGCACCGCTGAACTGGGCCCTTTCAATCAAGCACCGCTGAACAGGACACCTCTGTCTCAAGCACCGCTGAACAGGGCACCGCCATCTCAAGCACCGCTGAACAGGGCACCGCCATCTCAAGCACCACTGAACAGGGCACCGCCGTCTCAAGCACCGCTGAACTGGGCCCTTTCAATCAAGCACCGCTGAACAGGGCACCACCATCTCAAGCACCGCTGAACAGGGCACCGCCATCTCAAGCACCCCTGAACAGGGCACCACCGTCTCAAGCACCGCTGAACTGGGCCCTTTCAATCAAGCACCGCTGAACAGGGCACTGCCATCTCAAGCACCGCTGGCCCATTGGCGGAAGGGGCAGTGCCGCATCTGTGTCGGGCAGGGCTGCACGAAGCACTCTGGGTACCAGTCCCCCTCCAGAACCAGTGGACACTGTCATCCACTTGAGAGACTGTGGCTTTGCACTCCCCAGGATGGAACAGTGGGTAAGCCACCCACTGTATGGACTTGAGAGACTGTGGCTTTGCACTCCCCAGGATGGTACAGTGGGCAACCCACCCACTGTAGAGACTTGAGAGACTGTGGCTTTGCACTCCCCAAGATGGTACAGTGGGCAACCCACCCACTGTAGAGACTTGAGAGACTGTGGCTTTGCACTCCCCAGGATGGTACAGTGGGCAACCCACCCACTGTAGAGACTTGAGAGACTGTGGCTTTGCACTCCCCAGGATGGTAGAGTGGGCAACCCACCCACTGTAGAGACTTGAGAGACTGTGGCTTTGCACTCCCCAGGATGGTACAGTGGGCAACCCACCCACTGTAGAGACTTGAGAGACTGTGGCTTTGCACTCCCCAGGATGGGACAGTGGCCATGGAGGCCCCTCGTGGATCTGGCGTCGTGTACTCATGTGACTGAGGTGCCCCCCCTTCCCTTCCCCCTGAGGTGCCTGTAGATTTTCTATCTGATGCCCCTGCAGTGTTCTCTCCGTTGGTGTCAGGTATCTTGTGTGGGCCTTGCCCATGTGATTTGGGCCCAGTGGTCCACGGACAATGACAGCTAAAACTATCGGACTTTTAATATTTATGTATATATTAGTTTTAAATGTGTGTTATTTATAAGCCAATAATACAATATTTTCGACTGTTTATGATCATTTCCTTTTGTCTTTGCATTCTTTCGGGGTGGTTTGGGGGTTGTAACAGTGATGTATTGCTATGCATTGATGTGTGTGTTGTAGTGGGTGAGGGTGGGGGTGGGTGTGTCGCGTATGTGTGTCCCTGTAATATTTTCTCCTCCGCCCTCCCCTGTGTCGTAGGTGCAGTACTCACCGTTGTCTTCTGCGCCGGCGTTCGTGCTCCTGGTAGAGGAGCAGGAATACAATGGCTGGTAGGATGTGTAGTTCGGGTTCCATGCTGTCCAGATTCCTCGTGGGGTGTATGGAGGTGAGCGTTTTCCATTTCTAATGTCTGTTTCCGCCGTGTTTTCATCAGTGGGGCTACCGCCCCGGAAAAGGTGGCGGATTGGTGGGTTGTGATAGGGTGGGCGGTACTTTGTCTCCCGCCTGTCTGTTGGTGGTGACCGCCGCGCTGTTTGTTTGTCCCGCCGTGGCGGTCGGAGTGTTAAAGTGGCAGTCTCTGTTGGCGGTTTCCGCCATGGTCAGAATTCCATTTTTTTAACCGCCAGCCTGTTGGCGGGTTAGCCGCCGCTTTAACACCGACCGCCAGGGTTGGAATGACCCCCTAAGTCGCCAGGACTGAGGTCATGGCACTGTTCCTGATGGAGAGGGGCCATAGCTGCTCTATCCTGAGACACAGAACGCACCACATCAGCTAATCCCATGCAATACTTGAGGACCATATCATCTGTAATGTTCACAAGTGCATTCACAGGAATAGCTGGAAACTCATCACTCCCCCAAAATTGATCTTGCAGGAAGAAAATCCAGTCTTTCTATCAGGTAAACATCAAAGACTAATAAACACAAGACGCAAAACATCAGGCCAATTCAAAGATGTTGAAGCACACACTTTTGTCAGTCCGGACTTCAACTTTCCATTCACCTGCTCGACAAGACCAGAAGCCTTAGGTCTATAGCTGCAATGTAATCTCTGTTCCATTTGCAATGCTGCACACAATTTCATGACTTCATTATTGAAATGAGTTCCGAGATCTGAATCTAAAGAAGTCAGAAAGCCAAATCGTGTTATGAGCTCCTGTAACAGCAATTTTGCTTCAATGAGACTATCATTCCTTCTGTTTGGGTAGGCTTCAACCCAGCGGGAGAAGATGCACAAAATGACCAAAACATACCTCAACCCATTGTACAAAGACATTTAAATGTAATCCAACTGCATCCTATTAAAAGGTTCTCCTGATCTTCATATGTGACTTATTGTTACTGCAGTTCTCTTCCCAACATTATTTTAATGACACACAATGCACCTATGACACAGCGCTTTTGCAATCAATCTGAACTTAGGGTTAAACCAAGTCTGCCTGAACAATCTCAGCATAGCGTCCCTATCAACATGTACCAGACCATGGAAATGTCTTGCCTAGGGGAAAACAAACTACTTGGCACCACTGGTCTTCCATCCATTGAAATACAAATATCATCATCTCGCTTGAGACATCCTGTTCTATCCCAACTCTGCTGCTCCTCTCGGGATATTTTTTCTTGAAGCTTCTTCTTCTCCTCCCAAGTATCAGTTATAGCAAACAAAAGGTTATAGTTAGTCTTGTCCTTCTCTTCATTGCTGTATTCCCCATCAAAGGTATAAACATAGTGAGCGCAATACTTGGCAATCTCATCTGCGTATTTGTTGCCTAAGGTTATATGATCATGTACAAGTAACAAAGTAGATGGATTAAGAACACCACAATGTTTGACAGTCACGTATTCGGCAGGCAGTATAATGTGTTTGTATTTGGTGAGAAGGCTGCTTGTCAGTTGCTGGGTTCTGGGCAACAATACCGTTACAGAGTGTGGAACATACACAGTTAACAGGTGACCCATAATTATATTTTCACAGCTCTCTGTCCTTGTGCTGACCTCTGCCACTGCTTTAGGGCAACCAGGCAGCGTAGCAGCTCACGATCTAACATGGCGTTCCCATGAGTTTGTGTGAGCACTGAGGGAGCGCAGCCCTCCCTCTGACTGCAGAAAAGTGCAAATGATTTGTTATAATCAGGCATTTCCAGGGCACGGCAGAGACTTTCTCTCAACTCTAGGAAGGAAACGAGGCAATTGCTATCCCATGATACCAGATCAGACACATCCTTGTGTATCAGCCTCTGAAAGGCTTGGCCACCAGGGGAAAAGTTGGGTATCCATTGACAACAGTAGCCCACCATTAACCAAAAACATCCTGACTTCCCTCTGTGTAGTTGAAGACTCATTCCCAAGATGGCTGAAATTCTCTCTTCTGACACTTTGCTCGCTCCTCTCTCAATGTGGTGTCCTAGATATTGGACCTTTTTTCTGATAATATTGCAGCTTTTCTACTGATATTAGGGATACTTATGTCCATTCTCAGCCAGTTGGTCCAGCAGCACAATGGTGTCCTATCTGCAAGCTTCCTGAGTATTTGACGCCACCAATAGGTCATCGATATATTGTATTAGAACTGGATTACAAGGCATAACCAAAGGTTCACGATTTTTTGTCAGAATCTGGTTAAAAATGGAAGGACTCTCCATGTACCGTTATGGGCCTTGGCACCATGTCAAAACACGACTTACGATCTGAAATGCGAAGAGGAATTGGCTGCCCTCATGCATTGGTATCAAAAAGAAGGCTTGGCCCAAATCGATGACAGTGAAACACGAAGCCTCACATGGAATCTAAAACAATATCACAGCTGGATTTGGTGCCATGGGGCAACGAGGAGCAACAATGTTGTTTGCTTTGCAAAGATATTGTACCATCCTATACTTTCCATTAAATTTTTGTAAGCCCATAATGGGAGAGTCACAAGGACTAACCATTTTTTCCATCAGTATTTCCTGTTGAGTCATTGACTTGATTAAGGGAGTTGTCCCAGCATATTGTACTGTGGGGTTTTTGGAAATTCAGCATTTGGTTTGAGAGGAATTTGGACAGGTTCAACATCTTTTATTAGTTAGATGTCCTTTCCTCAAAAATCCCACACTTCATATTTAATTGTCTCCTTCAAATCTGGGGGCAATTCATCAACTGTCATCAGAATTAGAAATGTACAATGTGACCCATTATTAATCAATTTAAAAGCAGCATCCTAATCATGTACCTGCATCTCTATGCCTGCTGTCCACAGAAGATGCAGTTCAATTTACAAAGCAGATCTCTTCCTAAAAGGTTCACTGGACTGGAATCCCATATCACAAACCTGTGTTTATCATCGAAAGACCCTATTTTCACTGAAATTGGTGCACTTTCTGGAGCAGGCATCTGTTTGTTCTCTACACCTATATCAGAGAGGGGCAGGTTTGGGAAGTTTACTGTTCCTAAAGTAGAACAGGTAGCACCAGTGTCAACCAGAAATGACATGAGGCGGCCATCTACCTAGCTATCTATGAATGGTCTGCTCTGTTCTACCTCCAAGGCTGCACCAAGCATGCAGTCTCACTCTCCTCTCAGGCACTGTCAGGCTGACTGACCAGAGCCATAGCTCTCATAAGTTTCAAACAAAGGAAACCGTTGGAAAAGATTATTGCCTTGAACCACATTGGTATTCATTCTTGAAATCTGATTCAGATTTTGTTGAGGTCCGAAAGCATTCTACGGTGTCATGGGAGGTTGTGGGACTTGCATCATTGGAGCTTGTGGTGCATTAAAACTTTGACTACTAGGTTTCTGTACATTTTGCAAAGACAAGTTGTAAAGTCCCACTAAATAAATCAAGTTTGTATTTACAGTCCAGTAATGGATCCAAATAAATTGATTTATTTTATGAGAAGAGATCAAATAATTTCCAAGAATACATGGATTTCCAAAGCAAGATACATCAGAAGTACATCCAAAAAGAAACCATGGGAATCAGCCAACACGTGTTTCGCCCCACCAGGCGCGTAAGCCGGGGCTTTTTCAAGGCTGAAAAGAAGAAAAGAAAGAAAAAGAAATACAGTCCAACTAAGGGAATAATATTATGAAGAAGAGTTATTAGAATAATACAGCACCGAAACATGAGAAGTCCCGAATTCATGCAGAAGATTTAGCTTAGGCTGTTTCAATTAATACCCGAGAAGTAAAGATGTTATGGTAAGGTAAAGGGTTGTGAGTCAATCCAAGACATGAGTTACTTATATGCCACTAGAACCTTGATGTGTGTAAGTAAAAAGTCGAAATAAGTTTCTGAGAAAAATGTGACAAACATGACATTGGTGTGAAGACTTACAATCTTGTAAGAGCAAACAGGAGAGTATAGCTATTAACAAACATACCCTTGGAACAAGAATTCAGCAGTATAAGGCAATTGTTGTATACATGATTGAATAAATTCTTCAATAAATTTATTCAATCATGCACTATTTCCAATTATCTATTTGGTTTCACTTCTTAATCATATGTACCACTAAGCGAACTCACGGTGCAATTATTTATTCTTCACACAACTTTATTGGTCTTCACACCAATGTCATGTTTGTCACATTTTTCTGAGAAACTTATTTCGACTTTTTACTTACACACATCAAGGTTCTAGTGGCATATAAGTAACTCATGTCTTGGATTGACTCACAACCCTTTACCTTACCATAACATCTTTACTTCTCGGGTATTAATTGAATCAGCCTCAGCTAAGTCTTCTGCATGAATTCGGGACTTCTCACGTTTCGGTGCTGTATTATTCTAATAACTCTTCTTCATAATATTATATTCCCTTAGTTGGACTGTATTTCTTTTTCTTTCTTTTCTTCTTTTCAGCCTTGAAAAAGCCCCGGCTTACGCGCCTGGTGGGGCGAAACAAGGGTTGGCTAACTCCCATGGTTTCTTTTTGGATGAACTTCTGATGTATCTTGCTTTGGAAATCCATGTATTCTTGGAAATTATTTGATCTCTTCACATAAAATAAATCAATTTATTTGGATCCATCACTGGACTGTAAATACAAACTTGATTTATTTAGTGTGACTTTACCACTTGTCTTTGCTAATTCATCTCGTCCTTGGAGGACATGGGTCCATGTCCTCCAGCAAAGTTCCCACACGAACTCAATGAACCAGGCAACTTCACAGGAAACTAGAGGTTTTGGACCCTCTCCATCTCCTGGAGTTTGTTAATTCTGTACACTTTGCATCTGTACAGGATTATTGTTCTAGGAAGGTATAAATCCTGAATTCTGAAACTCATTAGCTGGATTTAAAGGACATTCCAGCTTCCATTGTCCCAGCTTGTTACAGAAATGACATGAGGTTGACCTTTTCAAACTATTCATTCCTGTGTTTGGATCAGCAGGGGCTCCTCAATGCCTACTTTGCATTAGATTAGGTCTTTGCTGATATACACCTTGCATTCTACCAACATTCCCCACAAACTACTGTATCTGACTAGTTCTCTGTGCTGCCATCATCTGAGCAACCATCAACTTCTCCTTTAACCTTTCTGTATTATCTCAATCTCATCGTTTTAGAAACTGCAGTATCGCAAAATGTAATCATCTGACTTATTCGGCCTAAAAATGAAGTGCTGTTGAATCATCATACGAATTTTAGCTCTTAATCTTGTCACAAATTTCAACACAATGTGTCTCATGTCTTTAGCTTCAAATGTCTCCATTTCACTATACTGCTTGAATTCCTGCAACAATCTCTCATAATAAAGATGAATGGACTCCTTTGGTTCTTGAGCCGTTCTATCGATCTTGACCCAATCAATATCCTCGGGTGGCACCTTCACCTCAATAAATTCATAACTTGTTGATATGTTTTCATCACCAACAGCGAGGGGCCTTTCATCACAACATTTCTAATCGGTTCCATCACAGGCCACTGAACAACTACCTTACCTTCTGTCCACAAATCACTCTGAACAACAATATCAAACAAGCTGTTCAAATCGACTCACAACACCTGTGATATCTTAGCAAATAGCTCAAATTGCTTGAACCATTCCACTGGTTTCTCTCTTAATTTTGGGAAATCATTAGTAAATGATGCAAGATCACTTCTGCTCCATGGCACATGTATCTAACCTTCACCAAGCACTTCGCTTAATGGGAAAGTCGTTAAACACCCCTCTCCTGCTACTGGAGGCATCTTTATCTCTTTCTTTTTTGCCGTCTTAGCTTCCCACTTGTCCAGTTCATTACATAAATTTTCTAATCTGAGTTTTCATCTATGGAATTCTCATGTCATCAATATACTTCTTGTTGAAGTGCACTCCTGAACTCCTCTGTAAAGCCTTTGTTTTATTCAAATCTACTTCATAATTGTAGAGCCAATTCTGCTAATTTATCATGAGCTAGCCCTGCTCATTTTGTAATATCCCGACACATATGTAAAAGTTCATCCTCATTATTAGTCTCTAATCATTCCAATCCAAGGTTCCCACTAATCATTTCATCCAGTTCTAATTTGAGTTTCATCATGTCCACCAGCCTCTCTCTCTGGAGTGACTGAATCATTCCCTAAATGACCTACAGACTCACACTTTCTCTGGAAGGGGTACCCTCATTAAAAGCTTTCAAACAGTCATCTATTTCCTTAGCAATGAATGTTTCAATCACCACAGAACTTTGGGCATGATCTAACTTACCTTTGCATCATTGCCACAGTTTAAATGTGGTACACATGTAGGGGTTCCAATAGTGGGCATTTTCTAGTAAGTATGTATGGATGTGTATCCAGAAATATTCAAAGTCAAATCTGCATTTGTTACACATGGAGTACTTGTATGTGTCAGAACCAAAGAAACAAATTCTCTAGTATGAGGACTAATGTGAACGCCACTCTGTCCACTGGCTAAAGCCATGTCATAAGTGTTTTTAACTGGACCTTCAGGTTTTTATATAGGAACTACTGGACCAATAGCAACAGGGACAGTAGGAGCATCAACAATACTCATGACAAGTTCAACTGAGGCACACACTCTTGAACCCTCACTCCGTGATTTATACAGTGCATTAGCTGACGTGACTCCCAGAGGACTCGGAGTCACCTTTGTTTAGGCAGTGATAATTACTATCTTCCAATTACCACTATTACCACCATTTCCATCTTCTTCCCTAACTTTGTTAAATGGAGGTGGACATTTAGACAACAACACATCCAAAAGACTATCTCCAGAATCGCTGTCACTAACTTCACTCTTGTCATCTGGTACTTTTTCTTTTTTTTCTGTTTTTTGTCTTTTTCTTTTCCTTCTCTCCTTCTGCTGTTTCCGTTGTTCAGGCTGGGTACATCCTAACTCCCTCTATCATATCAGTTCCCTCCCTTTTCTGCTCAGCATTCCATCTAGCATCTGCATAAGTATGTACAAATTTCCGTGCTCTTCCCTGACACTTCTCTCTCTCTCTCTGGCATGAATAGCATGTTCCCAAGCATTAAGTGCTTCATATTGTGCGGGTCTAGGCGGCTGTTTCATCTTGTACAACACCCTTCTCAACTTTTCAATAATTTGTGAATTAAATGTGACATATTGTGGAAATCTCAATGTACCTTCCTTCTCTGTGAATTTGTGTGATTGACTGAGCCAAACAAATGTGTGAAGCCCTACATTAATTGCCATATAGTGACCTGGGGTATCTATGGGAGGGGCTTCTTTTCCCTCTCTGCTAGGAATATGAAAATCTCTCCTAAATGAATCTTGCATGATTTAAACCATTTCATTTTTCCCAATTAAATGTAAACAATCACCACATAACTCTGTTTCAATTCAAAAGCAACGCAGTATCCTCAGTCGCTTGTTCTGAAACAACCATCAATCGCAACGCTGCCACTTATGACATCTTTGACCAATAGCAGTGCAGCAACATACCAACCAATCTATACCAGTGCTGCCCAATATGACGTCAATCTCGCTCCTCGCAGCAGTTCCCCTTCCTTTACCATCTGCACTCACTCTCTCTTCTCATCCTCACACACATATAACAAATACAATGCAATAACCTTTATCTGCTCCACTAAAGAATCAACAGTTTTCAGTCACACAAGACTTTTTCCAAACACTTTGAATGAAACCTCGACTGTGGGATCTCATCCAGATTAATATAGATTTCCTCTGTGCATTAGGATCCACTATACCATTTGTCTCACATTCCCACAAAGATAGGTCCCTATCTTAACTGTGCCATTGATGACATCTCACAACCAACACAACCACTTAGCAGACAATCAAAATATGGCGTCTTCTGCACCTTTTAATACTATCCCTTAGGTCACGTTGGACACAATAGCCTCTTCAACTCCTTTACAAATCATGACAAACAAACAACATACAAGATAGCTAAACAAGACATCACCCAATAGCGCAATCACCGCAAACTAAACATGAACTGCTGTAATTTATAACCATATTAACACTCATACCTATTTCTCTAATACGACTCCCGTCCAAATCTCCACAACTCCACTGATTCTCCAAGGTCTTTTGCACAGGCATTAGGTACTGGATTGTGGGGACTAACTAATCTAGAATATAGTTCCAGTTCTCCTCACTTCGGAAAAAGAACCGTCCGCTTCATTAACATCTGATCCAGTGTCTTGCACTCTTACTCATTTCCTGGGTGAGTTGAATCTTTTTATAAGTTCTGAGGGGTGAAGAGAAAAACATTAAGCCATTCAACTTAAATTACAGTGCAACCCATTGGTTCACACATTAAATATCAGAGGCAAAATGAAAGCTCAAAATGTTTATTATAAGTTCAGAGCCAAACTTATGTATATGAGTCCCAAAAACGTACTATACGAATGCAGAATTACAAAAGTTGAGCTAAAGCATCAAATTAGATTAAAATGCACCGACATGAGACACACCAAAACTTTGGTAGCAGCAGTAAATAATAAGGAACAATACTTGGTGCACAGAGTTCAAGCTTTGATTCTCTTACCTAACCATTGAATCTATAGAGGTCTTGCCTCCCTGGTAAGCTATAGGAAACCCTAAAATGCTGTGGTCTAAAGAAATAAATAATTAAGTAAAAGTGTCAGCACTACAGAAACCTCAGTAGAAGTTCTTGCAATAGAGATGTGTGTAGCATAAAGCGACAGCCAGATAAGGGAAACAGAGGTTTGTACCTCTCTAAGGGCCTGATTTGATGTTGGCAGTAATGGTCCCACTGTTGACTTTTCGACTGAAAACCCATCATCTGATGTGACGGTCCTTCCTCCGTATTTAGATGTTGGCAGTCCGATAGAGAAAAGCCTGCATTTGAACCACCGTCTCCACTAAGAAAGACCGCCTGCATCAACAGCGCAATAGGGAAAAGTGGATGACGGCAGAACCCCAGACACCTTTACTGCTGTGCAGATTTGGTTGTGCCTTACAGCGAAGAAAAAAGTGGCAGGCCGGCCTCCGTGTTTGAGTTGAGAATTGGGAGGAAATGGGGTGAAATCTCACCTTTTTTCACATTCCACCTACATCTTCGACAGGACACGACAGGACAACACCTGCCATCACTGCTGCCACCGACCAATAGGGAAAACACAATCCCTCAGTCGCCGGACTCCAAGGTAGAGACTCTGCATTGCCAGGGTTCGTTATGTGGGCACTGCACGGGAGGGCGGGCCACTGCAGACATACATTTTCACAGTAATTTTTTAATCACTGTGACGTGTATATGTCGGGACACAAGTGGGTCAGACATGGATGGAACCCACTGGTACACAATACAAACTGCACACTTACACAATTGTCTTTATGGTACATGAATGCTGGCGCCACAATGACAGTGCATTCACACCTGTCAACTGTGTCCATGTGTGCACATTGCCAGGGGTCCTGTACCTGTCATGTTGTGCTGCGAGTTGTGTGTGTGAGTCAGTATGAGTGTGTGTGTGTGTGTGTGTGGATTGGCTGGTTGAGGGGGCGAGAACAGGAGGGGATGATGTGATTGTGTCTGTGTGTGTGCCACATGCTTGTTAGACCAATGTTGTGTATGTTCTGTTGCTGTGTGTAACATTCAGGTAAATGTGGTTGTTGTGTGGCAGACGTTATCATCATGTGTGTAGTTGTGCATGTGTGTCAGTGTGTTTGTGTAGATGAGTGTGCAGTTGTTTTGGTTGTTGTGGGCGTGTGGTTTGTGGGTGCAGTGTCAATGGTGTGTGCATGTTGTGGTATGAATGTATGTCAATGTGTGTTTTTGGCATTTATGTTTAGTGTTGGGTTAGAATGGCAATGGTTTGTTGTCTGAATTATGTTGTGTAGTGTGGGGGTACACTAATGGTAAAGGGACAGTATGTGTGTGTGTGTCACTTACAGCTCTTCCATTGCTCCTGCAATTGTACAAAGTCCATTGCTTCCGGTCGCCACAGCCCTCCATCAGCTATCCATCACCAGGCAATCTGCTTGCAGAGCTGCAACATCTAAATACGGCAGGCAGAAGACCGTCGAATTGACAGTCTTCCCAGGTCTGCTGCCGTCGTGGCATGGCGGTGCGACTGCCAAGATCTAAATCAAGCCCTAAGTCTCTATGGGTCCATTCTAATCAAAAGGTAAAAGGGGTCTGAATCTCTAACTGGCTAAACACTCTTATCCCATTGAAACTCAGATAGTTGATGTCTCTGGCAGTAACTTTCCATGGTTTGTACACAGTCGTGAATAGCATCTTTTAATTAGACTTTCATCTCTTCATTCAACAATCAGAACGACCTTGGATCTTTCTTGCCTTCAGGTATCCGGAGGGGAGTTCTCCTTCACGACTCCTTGTTAACAATCCTGTCCTTGGCAACCTGTCTTCTCACACACCCTTTTCTACAACTGACAATAAGCTTTTCATTCAGAGAATGCTTCTACAGAAACACCTGCAAGTAAAGAGATATACAGATTCAGCAACACTTTCACATTGAAGATTAAACACAGAAAAACGTTTTCCGGCCTTGACTGTAGCCAACTTAACAAAGACCTTAATGCGCAGATATATGGTTATACATATACTTCACAAGTGTATAATAAATGAGGAATAATTATGGAAATATTGATTAACTAGGAAATCATAATATTCATATATGGACTAATACTGCATACCTATCATTTGCATATACTCATTCTACATTTCTACTTATGAGTGCACGTCAGTTAATGACTTTCAGTTCTCTTCATTTGCATGTATACATTTAAGCACATCATGTGTGCATTTCATTTCCCCTCCTGAAACTCATATAGGCACAGCTAAATTATGCTCCACTGGCAGAATTACCACCAGCTCAAATGCTGTCAACACACTATAACTTATTAGCGGAAAATCAGTTGATGTCGGATTTACTGCATCTGCCACAGGAATCACTATATATTATGTTATTATCAACTGCTATGTCTGGCCCTATTTCCTTTCCATTGATAATCTGTAAGGGGACAATGAATAGCCCAATGTGCCTTATGTCTCATATAATTTTTAGTATAGTTAAAAAAAACCTTTACATAGGTGTTCGTTAAAGGAGGTTGCTTTCCTGTGTTTATTACTGAAAGACATTTTTTATAGTATGGACCAAGCTTCAAATGGAGCAAAGGCCAGCATATTTACAATGAATGAGAAGAATGACAGAAGATGCTACATAGTCCTTTCAGGGTACAGGTTTCACATATTTTCACTTGCAAGGCAGAGGAGAGGCTAATTTTGAGGTGAGGATTACACACCCATATATACTCAAAGGCTCAACCTAAAAGTGCATTAAATGTGCTAATCATGATCACTCCAACATTACTGCAGCTCTTTTGTTTTTCACAGCACTCATGCCTCTCACCTAACGTGTATCAAGGTTATGTCAGTACACAGTGGTTCAGAAGCAAAGAAGAGTCTTCCCTATTCGGTACCCCGGAGATACAGATTGTACCCTTTAACAGAACAATGCCTCCAGGAGACCTTCTGCAGGCTTTCCCTACTCAGTGTAAAAGTGCACTTTATTTTCAAAAACAATTATCTACTCTCTCCTCACTGTGTCCAAAGACAGACGCTTGTAAGGAAACATAAGCACTTACACGTGTAACAAAAGAACAGAGCAACACATATAGGGCAAAACAAGTGATAAAGTGATATCTGTAAAAAAGATGGTTTGTTGTCTCACCCTGTGGGAAGTCCAAGGTTCCTGCAGCAATGTGGTAGGCTCAAAGAGCAGGACTCAAGTACTTAGATTCCTTTTGTAATATTCAGGCATGATAATGATCACAATTAGAGCCGTTCAATGAAAGTGGAGTTGACCCGTTTGAGGCCACTAGCAGTGGCTGAGTTCATGAAAAATCATTACATCTGAGAGGACCATCTCAGTCCCCAGCCTAGTCAAGAAGCTACCAAAGTGAGTTATAGGCCAAAGATGTTGTAGACTGTAGGTCAAACAAGTCCCAATGAAGGAATAAGGAAAAGTTCACCATGGGGTCCTCAGCAGTTGATAAGGGATCCAAAATTGTGAGATGATGTATGAATAGGAGGGACTCTTCCAGGCAGCAGAGAAAAAAAGAACAGTCTTATTTGCCTAGTAGGATTGCTAACAATGCAGAACAGTGAAGGCAGATGGAAGACTATGGGTTCTGTGGTCTCTTGGTTCCCTGTTCTACTATGTTGATGGTTCACAAGGGCGCAATCAGGTGCAACAGGAAAAAACAAAGAAACCTTGGCAAAATGTTCCATTTATCCTCATCATCAATGGATAGCAGCTGATAGGAAAATTCTCTTGAAGGGAAAGACAAGACGTTTATAGAATGGCAGTCTGAGCACTATATGCCTGTCCCTCATAGCCCAAAGATTACTTTCAGGTCAGAAGACTACCCGACTATCAGTTGTACTGATCCTCGGTTATTCTAAAATAATTCAAGAACAAACACCGAGCCCTCTTTCCTGTCCATGAGCAGATCCGTATGAGGCATCAAAGTTCCTGAGTCCAATGTAAAGCAAAGACCTTTCTACGGCTGCCTACTGCGGATTAGGATTAGAGTCCACCCTGTAGCACCACTGGCCTGTCATGACCGGAGAAAGCCATTTAGATTCCGTAGGGAAGGCCGCAGCTCCAGCCTCTCTGGCCTGACTGAAGTCAAGGGTATGAGGATACCCTTATCCTCATCGACAGATGCTGTTCATAGCGGGCTAGGTGAGGTTCTCTATGCTTCAGTGTGAACCTCATGTAAAGGTCCACATTCACCAGCTATGTGAAAGAGCTGACCAACCGACCTGTGTGAATTATTTTCTGTTTGAAAAGATATAGCAACTAAATGAAATAAGATTGATGATCGAGCAGAAGAAATGTATTTGTAGTGTGATGCTTTCTTTACAATGATGGGAAGTGATTATTCTGTTTAGTGATCACTTTAGTTGGTGCTTCAGTAGTCAACAGGTTTTCTTAGGTCTATTGTCCCCCCTTAAATGTACAACTAAATAAATGCTATGAATGGGCACTGAAGTTCCTAAGGCTCATGAATAGCTTTTTATTTTGAGATTTTTATCATACTTAAAATGGCACTTAGAACATAGTACAAAGTGTTGCCTATTAAAAGAAAGACCGCCCATCCAAACATTTGACACCATCATCGAAACCAGTCAAATACGTTATTACTGTAATAAAAATCTTCCAACATAATTACATCAGAGTCCTCTCATTGGAATTTGAAGACTTGTGTCCCATTCTAAGTAACTTCTTCCTAGGCAAGGTGGTTGACATTCAAACAGATGTCTCTTCCAATCTGGTCACCAGACTCAAAATACCTGATATTGTTTTCATCTCTCCTAATAACTCCTCATTGTCACCACCTTTGTAGTTTTTCTTATCCCGGGAAGAGCAGACAAAACAGCCATCTAAAAGCTCTGCCCCTCCCAGTTTCAACAGAACACCATCTCCATATCACAGGATGAAGAGTGTGCAGCCATACACCATACCTGCCTCTGTCTCCACCTGCTTAAAACAGTCACACCTAAAATAACTGCCCACCATCATTCCCTGCATTTTTACAAGAACCCTCTTCTGGGCTTACTGAGGACCTCCAAAATACTTGAGGACATTATTGTTTCACATTTACTTGAATAAATGGATATACATAAGCCCCTAACACCTTGACAGGCTGGATTTCGTCCTAGTTATAGGACAGACCTCAATATTGTATCAGGTTGCCTTCTTACCATGGCTGAGTATAACTCCTTATAAGTATCTTTACTCATTTCCCTTAATGTATCTGTGGCATTCACACTGTTGTGCACACTGTAGACATTTTAGTGCATTTATATTATTTGAGAGTTATTAACAATGAGCCCAATCTGTATCTACATTTGAAATATTCATGTGTACATTTACATTATGTAATTGCCTTTGAAAGGATTCTGCTATGACCTTTTAAATTGCCTTTTCTTGCCTCATGATAACTAGGCCTCAGCTAGGCCTCCACTCCATCTTGTTCAAAATAGATTTTTCACTCTGCAGTTCACTGTTTATTACTGTGAAGCTGATGAACAAATCAATGGGGGAGCTTGAAACGGTGTGTTCTGGCAGATATACTCATGGTCACAAGGGTGGGTTGGATTGGTAAAACCAGGAAGTAGTTTGAGGGTGATTGTATTATCATCACTTTTTTATGAATCCAGTGTTGGTTAGGCACTTATTAGGGTGTGCAGGAAAAATAACCTCTCATTATACCAAGATCAGAATTTTGGGCCAGATGTAGGTAGGTAAAAAATTGCGACTCAGAAATAGCGACTCCATGCGAATCGCTATTTTCGACTCGCAAAACCAAATGGGAGAAAGACTCGCCATTCCAAATTGTGAGTCGCAGAGGTGTTGCACCCCAATTTGCGACCTCCGCTTTTCGCGACGACGCAATTTGCGACCCCGCTAAAAGCGAGGTCGCAAATTGCGCGAAGGGTGTGGTCCGGTGCCGCAAATTGCGACTAACTCGCAAATTGCCTGCAGGTGGAACAAAACAGTTTGAGTACCCACATCGTGGCTCTTGGTGATGACATCAGAACCAGGAAGTCACCAAATAGAACTGGGAGGAGGGAGGAGCACACCCAGCCCAAACTGCAGAGCCACACCCAGGTGAGAGGAGCTGCAGCAACAATGGAGAAGGAGTCACCCAGTGCTGGCAGAAAGAGAAAAATAAAGTTCTCTGACAAGGAGTTGGAGGTACTTACTGAGGAGTGCTGCCTGCACCATGACCAACTCTTTGGCAAGGCTGCAATGAGTTTCCCTGACACTCAAAAAAAAGAAATATGAAAAGACATCCAGGACAAAATTAATGCCATTGGGGTAAGCCACCGTACCCTGGATGAAATCAAGAAAAGGTGGTATGACCTTCGCTCCAGGACCAAAGAGAGGGTTGCGGAGTGCATGAGGGAGACTAAGGGCATTGGAGGAGGCCCATCCACCGTTCCACCACCTACAGCCCTGGAAACCATGGTGGAGACAACACTGGAGCATGAGGCTGTACTGGGACAGTTCGGCACCTGGAACATCAAAAAGTGAGTACCATGATATATGCATTGACACCCACAAATGCACTATACACACAATCCCAGTACACAGCAGCAGACAACTCCAGACTAGCTCCAATCCAGTCTAGCAACCTCTAGAATAATGCATTATGGGCAATGTAGTACAGTAGTCCAAATGTAGTCAAATGTTTATTATGAGGCATAAAACAGATGTGCGAGACTGACAGTGTATTCCCTATGTCCCACAAGTCTCCCACAAGGCCCCCCCATCAGCGAACACATGCAGGGAGAGGAACATGGGCCAGACCCACAGGAGGAGGCTGCCACTGACACAGCAGGACACAGCAGGGCACAGCAGGCCACCACCACCCATGGAAATGCTACCTGAGTCCATGGAAGATCCTGCGCTGGATATGGAGGCAGCAGTGGTAGCACCAGGGCCATGGCCTACAGAGAGGCATACACAGCCAGCAGCAGGTGCAGTGCACAGATGTCGCCGCAGAGTGCAGTCTGTGCACAGGGAGGATGTTGCAGATGTTGAGTTTGCAGGACTTGAGGCATCTTTAGTACAGGGTCAGCACCTGCAAAACAGACAGTTGAGGTCAATTAACAGGAACCTAACTAGACTGCAGATCACTATGCCTCATGGGCTGGCTAATGTGGACAATCAGTTCCAAACTATGAACACACATCTTGGGAACCTGACACAGTCCATTGACTTATTGGTCAGGGAACTGGTGGCTGACAGGGCACAGGCACGGCGCAGGGAGCGCAACACTGCAGCCCGGTTAGACAGACTTGCAGCATCCATTGGGCGACTGGCTACGAACACCACCTGCCTGTCAAGGTACACTGTCAGCCTGCAGGTCGAACTGGGTCATTTTGCTGGTGATGTGGCACGGGGACTTGGCCGCATCAGCCATGCGGTTGACATAATGGAGACCAGACAGGCTGCAAGGGGCACAGGAGATACCCCGCAGGACAGCAAGGAGGTCTCTACCATCAGCAGTGTGTCTGCCACTGATGCGCGTGTGCTGCGGAGTAGCAGTGCACGGCAGGGCTCAGGGGACCCACCTGGAGTGAGCCATGGTGGCCGCAGTCGGAGGAGGCTGTGAGCCACTGACATGTACTTGTACTGGGAACATGCAATTAATGTGTCTGTTTGACTGTTTCCAATACCAGACTGTGGCATACTGCGCATTTCTAATGACATTATAGTTTAACAATAAAAAGTTTTTGTTTATTTCACTACACAACTGGGCTATGTGTGTCTGACATTAGTGAGTGTGGTCACGGTGGCCACGTACGTGCCAAAGTATTGGGTTGCAATGTGGTTCAGTCTCTGTCTGCCCTCATTGGCAATGCTTCTATCCCAAGGCTGTCGGTGTGGTAGCTCTTGCTCCTCATCCTCTGTGTCTGTGTCTTCAGGGGTGAGATGTAGCCCATGTCTGGTGGCATTATTGTGTAGGATGGCACAGGCGGAAACTATCTTGCATGCTGTTTCTGGGGCATACTAGAGGTCACCTCCACTATTTTGGAGGCATCGGAATCTTGCCTTTAACAAGCCAAAGATCCTCTCGACTACAGTTCTGGTCCACCGATGTGCAATGTTATATCACCTCATGTTCTGATTGCCAGGTGTTAGGTATGGGGTTAGTATCCATGGTCTCAGGGCATATGCAACTGTCACCTGTTTGACAAAAAAGGCAAATTTAGCAGGGCATCACAGGGTTACGCAGTGACATGTATTGAAGGCATCAGAGTGTACTAGACAGTACCTAATAAATATCCTTCTCCAAACTCCCCACGTTCTAGGCATTGGTGTATCTCACTGTGCCTGAATATGTATGAGTCAAGTGTATTCCCTGGATATTTAGCGACAGTGTCAGTAATGACATTATGGGCGTCACATACCACCTGGATGTTTAGTGAGTGGGTACATTTCCTATTGCGGAACACATATTCCAGATTTGCAGGTGGGCACATTTGTATATGTGTCCCGTCCACACACCCTATTACAAGGGGGAAGTTGGCAATTCTGTAGAAGTCCAACTTGGTGCTGTTGATTTCTGCCTCATTCCTGGGAAGGTATATATATATATCTGGACATGTGTGCGAGTATGGCATCTAGAAAACATCTGAAGAATCGTGAGAGTGCACTTTGGGATACCCCACCTGCCACTGCAATCACCCCCTGATAGCTACCCGTGGCCAAGAGGTGCAGTGAGCATAGCACTTCCACATGTGTGGGGATGGTGCTGCAGCGCATTGTCTGTCGTTCAAGCTGAGGTTTCAGCAGTTCAATAATCTCTAAAATAACAGCACTGCTCAGTCTATATTTGTCAAAAATCTCCTCCTCAGTTTGTTGAAATAGTGTCTGCCTGGTTCAGTATATCCTCTCCTGTCTCTGCCTCCTCCTCCTCCTCTGCTGACTCTCCTCCTCCCTGCAATCACGTACAGTTCAGCCATTTTGAGTCACCCAGATGCCTTCTGGCTCTCCTTTTCATACTTTGGTTATGTTTACCACCTGCTCTGAATCAGTGGTAATCTGGGTGTGTAAAACGGGCTTTTTGTGACTAGTTGCAATTTGCGACTTTCTTTTGCATATGGTTTGCGACTAGCAATTTGTGACTTCCAGATTGCGGGTCACAAAATCAGGTCAGAATTTTTGCGAGTCAGTGCTGGGTCACATCACTATTGGCTAATCGGAAATAGGATTTTTGCATCCCATTTTGGATTTTGCGGGGTCGCAAATAGCGATTCAGGCCATTTGCGACTCGCAAAATTTTGCTACATCTGGCCCTTAATCCCTGGAGTTCTTTTATAGGCCCCTGACTGGGAGAATACGTCTGACCACACCATTAACGATTAGTCCTGGTGTGCCTTTTTCCAATACGTTTTTCCCCATAGGTGACTTGTGTGCTAATGAATGACTGATGTCCCAAGATATACCAACATTACCTTCAGACAAGGATACTGTACCACCCTCCACAAGTGTTGTCACTCAGTTGACAACAGCCACTGATTGTGCCCTGGAGGTGGTGGAGGGGAAATCCAGGATGGTGGTGAAGCCCATCACCAGGCATGATTGGACCAGGATCATGGTGTGAGCATTCTTTCCTGTAATATAGCAGGTCTAGCTGAAAAAGCTGGCATGTGAAGAATGGGGGGCTATATGTGTGAATATGATATTGTATTGTTCCAGGAGATTAGGGCCATCAAGGAATTAGTGCTAGATGGCCTTCAATCTTACTCCGCCCCCACAGTGTTCAGCTGCTGGTCGGGTGAAAACAGGGTTAACTACATAGTTTAAAATTACATTGTATTGCATCATCTCAACGATTCCATGAGATAATCTCCTAATCCAGCCCTTTCTAGCTAAGTGGCCAAATGACATGTGTATTGTTTGAACTAATTTTTAGAACTGGGTATTTTAGTGCAGATCATGTAACAAATCTTAAAATGTTGGTGGCGTTCATTTCTGGCCTGGAGGAGCATCTGACTTCCTTGCGACATGATTAGAATGTCATTATAGGGGGTGATTTCAACATCAAATTGGGGACTACTTAATCAGAGAATTACCAACAGATGTTTTGTAACTCTCTTTCTGGATGTGCTGGCCAGGTAATAGATAAAGGTGGCCAAACCCTATTTCGGTTTATTAAATAATTTAGGGGGTTATTACAACTTTGGAGGAGGTGTTAATCCGTCCCAAAAGTGACGGTAAAGTGACGGATATACCACCAGCCGTATTACGAGTTCCATAGGATATAATGGACTCGTAATACAGCTGGTGGTATATCCGTCACTTTACCGTCACTTTTGGGACGGATTAACACCTCCTCCAAAGTTGTAATAACCCCCTTAATCTGTTGACTGTTAGTGCTGTTTTTGACCCAGTGTACTCCTATAAAGTAACTTTTGAGAGCTGGGAGAGTATCTCCGAGATTGATTATATTTAAATTGACCAGTAACTTTGCACCTGGGTCATGGAGGCAAAAATCGACCCTAGCCCATTTAATGATAATAATCCCCTGTCTTTTAAACTAGACATCCCGAGGAGGAAGGAAAAAGTAGTAACTTCCCCTACAGAACCTTTGGATACTAGCACACAAGGACTACGGCTGGTTTGGAAAAAAAGTAGATATGATGTCTCTTTTAAGGAAAATGTGTACAAATTATCTTTCTCTAGTGATGACCAGTCTGACACCACTGAGATGCTCCCCCGCTGTACCCTCTTGTTTTGTAGAACTAGGCCTAGTGATCAGAGGCATTCTTTTGAAACCTCATAGACACAGTCCTGAGGGCCATGCCTGGTTTGATCATGCATGCAGAAAGACTTCCAAATCCTTGCATGAGGCTCTGCTCTGAAGGCCACCCCGAGGGATGTGTAGGAAGTGCATCAATGCAGGCAGGTTTACAGGGCCTTTGCGGAAGTCTGGGTGGAAATAATGGCAGGATGAGTCTTAGGGTGAACTGGTACAAACTTGTAGGCTCAAGGACCCCAGAGTTTGTTTGGGCAGTTATAGAACAATTATGTAGAGGGGGTACATTCTAATACTGTAATCACCACATCAGTCAGCATTACTGGGTTGAGCATTTTAAAACAGTCTATGGGTCACTGAGGGATGCGGGGCAGGAGAGAAAGAGGAAGTAGAATTTCCCTGGAAAATTGAATTTTCAGTCGGAGAAGTAAGAATGGACATCAGTAGGAGCCCAAGCTTGAAGGTGCCAGGCCCATATGGGGAGTCTATGAATTTGTATAAAACCACCCCTGATCATTTGCAAGTCCAGCCTGCCATAACCCAGGCTAACAACTGTTGTTGTCTCTGTTTTCAAAAAGGGCAATCCCCAATTGCTGGAATGTTACCGTCCAATCTCATTAGTGGACTCCGCTGTCAAATTAGTTGGCAGAGTGGTTTTGAGTCACCTTATCGACTGGGTAGGGACAACCGGGATTCTGTCAGAAGTGCAGTATGTTTTTTTGGGGGGGCCAGGGCACAGTGGAGCAGTGTCTAAACCTCTACTTGCTGATAAAAAAAGTATACCATTGCCTAGCAGGGCTCCATGCCCTTGGTCTTTATGGATCTGTCCTGTGCTTTCAATAATGTGGTGAGATCAGTGCTTTGGGAGATATTGATTGACCTGGGGGTTGATGGGGACTTGGTTTTATTTTTGAGGGACGTTCATTATGATCTCTCTGCTGCAGTCCAGTATGGTCCATCAGGCGAAAGGACGGAAGGATTTAGGATTGTACGGGGTGTATGTCACCTATCTTTTTGCTATATATTAACAATTTGGATCCTGTTTTGTCTTCTAAGCCTACTGATATTCCAACCATTGCGGGCAAAATGGTCCCGGTCCTGCTTTACACGGATGATGCAGTTTTGTTGGCTAGAACTCCCAATGCATTGAAGGCTTTATTTGACGAATTTGTGTTTTTTATTGGATCCATGGGCTTGGTCATAAATCGCTCATAAACATGTAATAAGTCATGCAAGCTAGGAAAAACCAAAATGAGGGGTATTAAGCTGCAAGGCCAAGTAGAGGCCCTCACGCTGAATTCTCTCATCTGGGTGTGGTTTTTGATTTAAGAGGGTTCTGGGGATCTTGATTCTCAAACATATTCAGAAATTCACCTGCTCCAATAAGTATATCTAGCCTGGCTCGCCAAATAGGGCAAAAGTCCATTACCCCTTTCATGGACATTTACAGGAGAAAATGTCTCCCCATTTTATTGTATTGTGCCGGCCCAAGGGGTTGTGTAAATTCAAACCCCATCAAGGCGTGCAAAATAGATTTCTTCGGTGGCTCCTCGGAATGCCACCACACTGCGCCACCTATATTGTTCTTCAGGAATTAGGGATTCAGTACATAGAGGATGCTATTAATTTAGCCCCCCTAATGCTGTGGTGCTCTTTATGGTCCAATCTGCATGCTGGTTTTAATAGGGAAATAGTTTAGGATTGCTTGAAAAGTGATAAAGCTGCGACCATCCCCTGCCTCCAATATGTTAAATATATTAAGAGCCAGATATAAAAGGCCATAGGGCCACCAGAGGGTCACTTTCAGTGATGCTCCGCTGGCGGTCTTCACTGCTCTATAATTTTAAGAAGGTGTAACACCACTTTTTGAGGCGTTATGCCTCCTGGTAAATATGGGCCCCTCAGATGCAGTTTTCTGTGTCAGAGGGGCGTGCAATGGGTGTTGCAGTGGGCATGCCATCACTATATCCATTGTTTTTGACGCTGCCCCAGATTTACGAGAAATCGTGAATCTGTGTCAGCGCCAAAAACTAACACCACACCAGGGTTGGATTTAGCATGGCAAAACAAGGAGGAATGCTTTTGTTCCTCCTCGTTTTTTGCTTTTTCTATGTGTTCTACATTCTGCAGCACACATGGAAGCAGTAATATGCCATGGATGATTGTTTATGTGTAGGCAGGTGTCCCTTCCTGCACATAAAAATCATTAAAAAATGATGCTTTGGTACTTCTATGTGTGCTGCATTCTGCAGCACACATGGAAGTGCCAAATCGCCATTGTAGATTGTTTATGTACAGGAAGGGAAGCCTTCCTGCACATAAACAATCACTCCCCTCAACTCAGACACCCTCGCACTATGGTGCAATGATACCTGCGTTGGCGCAGGCAGCTTAATTTAGCACCAGCACAGGGGGAAATGCATGGCTGCGCTATACTCTTGTGAATACGGTGCAGCCTGCGGTTCAAAACTGGTGCGGTGCTGTTGATTTTTGAGCAGCACTGCACTGCGCCAGTTTCTTTAAAATCTGGCGCTAAGTCGGGGCTGCATGAATTGGGAGAGTTCCAACTTTTTGATCATCCTGATTGGAAGGTTAAGTGAGATTTGCTTCATCTAAAGTCCTTTTTTAGACAAAAAAGTAAATCCACCAGAGAGAAAATAGAACGCTCTAAAACCATGGTTAGGGAATATGTTTCCTTCTGTGTGACACCGGGTTGACCCACCCTTGACCTAGATTGACTCCTCTTCGGCGAGAATGCTGCTTAAGCGCTCTTGCTTAGACATCATGATATGGCACTTGGTCTTTCCACTGGGGCAGTTTGAGGTGGCCAGTATTGTAACATGCCCCTGCGATGAAGTGTCACCCCAAAGCCTGCCACATTTTGTATTCTTTTGTAAATTCTACCAGGAATTTAGCAGACTGTGGGGGTCATTCCGAACCCCAGCGGGCGGCGGGCGGTGCCCGCCGGGCAGAAACCGCCCCAACACCGCCCCGCGGTCAATTGACCGCTGGGACCATTCTAACTTTCCCGCTGGGCCGGCGGGCGATCTTCAAAAGATCGCCCGCCGGCCCAGCGGGAAAGCCCCAGCAAAGATGAAGCCGGGTCCGAATGGAGCCGGCGGATTTGCTGGGGTGCGACGGGTGCAGTTGCACCCATCGCGATTTTCAGTGTCTGCCAAGCAGACACTGAAAATCTTAATGGGGCCCTGTTAGGGGGCCCCTGCACTGCCCATGCCAGTGGCATGGGCAGTGCAGGGGCCCCCAGGGGCCCCACGACACCCGTTCCCGCCAGCCTCTTCCTGGCGGTGTAAACCGCCAGGAACAGGCTGGCGGGAAGGGGGTCGGAATCCCCATGGCGGCGCTGCATGCAGCGCCGCCATGGAGGATTCCCCCAGCCCGGGGAAATCCGGCGGGAAACCGCCGGACCCGGCTGGGCGACCGCGGCTGTGATACCTGATGTTGCACCGCCAGCCTGTTGGCGGTGCTACCTCCGGCCTCCACCCTGGTGGTCTATGACCGCCAGGGTCGTAATGAGGCCCTGTATCTGCTTCCTTCAGTTGGGAGCCAAGGCATCTGGGCCTCTTTGGCCGCCCTGGTATACCTGCAAAGTTTGAAATTGCCCTCAGATTGTGTAAATGTTGGCGCCTTCTTGAAATGTGCAGTAAAGACGAGAACTCGTTGTTTTAATTGTATTACAGTGCCGATTTTGCTTTTGGTTTGGTTTCAATAATCTCATGTCGGTTTAGTAGCCGCAGTGGTCTAAGACACATGAACTGTAATATTTTATGAATGATTACTGATGGTTTTAGCTAAGTCTGCACCTTTTACAGTGTTGATTTTTTAACCTGTACTGTGGTATTTTGAATCTGTTATTTTTATTGTACTTTAATGGCCATATTCTTTGCCAAAATAAAGATTTAACCCTAACTGAACCCTTTTTTTTATTTCTGCCGTACACAGTCAGGTAAAGTTATATTTGTTTATTGCTGAATGAAGTTCTCAAAGATATCTCTATAACATGGGCTCACCTTTCAAAGTTTTGTCAGCCTGTTTGTGGTATTGCGTCCATTTACAATACTTCAAAGTTGTTTTGCAACAACTTTGTTCTGATATCTCTGGATGGTTTCAGCCTCCTTTGACTAAATCAGTATTGATTTAGTGCGATAGTGCTTAGGTGATAGGGCAGTATGACTCTTATTGTGTCTGTGCTGTGATTTTCTGAAATTCTACTCTTTTGTTCACACTATGATGAATCTGTAGTTTTCATTATATCCTGTAAGAAGATTTCCTACATAGACCCTCAAATGTGGCGGTGAGTCAGTGCTCTGCTTGTATTTCAGACTGAGAAGAAACACAAATAAAAGGCATTCCAACAATGCACAGCTCTTAGTCTGAGCAATAAATGTATTAAAGCACTTTTAAAGGTTTGAATAGGGGAAGCACGCAGGTCAAAGGCAATAACACGAATACACTTCTGAAAATACTCACAGCAGTAGAATAATAACAAATTATAGGAACATTTAACGAAAACATACTTCAATCATGGATAAAATATCTGTATTTACAGTGATTATATATTCATTCACAAAGCAAAGCTAAAAATAAGACTTAAAAAAGCATCATTATAGGGCAAGTTAGGGACATCATCTCATTGCCACCTTCAAGTCGAGAACCAGACGACTGCTGAAAGAGAGAAAATGACCTTCAATGGGAACCGGGCAAAGGCGGCCCTTTCCCGGATTGAGTTTTGTCTCTAACCCCAGTTGTCAAGCTCCCTCTTAAATACCTTAAACGAGTTGGAGAGGAGAATTCTAGAAACTCCCTCCTCCCATACTGTAAGTTGTTGTTCAAATGCTGGCTGTACCAGTCTGTGTTGAAAGAGCAAACTGGCGATTTGCCACATCCTAAGGTGCGCTCTCAAGACCAAACTTTTTCTTTGCTTCACCATAAATATCATCCTTATCTCCCACACTCCTCCCTGATGTGTTCATGCCTTTCATGAGAAAAGAGCAGGAAGAGTGAAAACATGAGCGAAAAACATGTTGCATAAGTTGTGTGTGGAAAAACTATCTGCACCACCAATGTGACGGTGTTTGGTGCAAAGTTAAGCACAAAATGGAGTCAGTGGTCAAGATAGAGCAGTAGTTTAATACAGATATCATTACAGTCAGATGAATTTTCGATGCTACAAGGAATGCTGTCTGATTTCTTAATGTTTTTGATGGTCATTTGGGACTTAGAATATTGTTGATTTTTCCTTTAATTCTGTTTATGACACTGACCTTATGCATCTGCACTTACAATTTCTGTATTGTAACTTTTGCATTTTTGTTATAAATCTTTCTACATTTCTAATTTCGCCCTAGAACTCACTTATTGGGTCTGTTCTTTCTTAACTGACTGTATTTTTGATAGTTTGTTTTATACCTTATCTTGGGACACATTGATTTCGAAGATGAAGTTTAACACCGTCCCTGAGCCACCTGTGAGTGTACTGCAGGAGTTTCCATCATGTTTCTTCATGTTCATATTTTTTTACAGTAGCAGTCCTTCATAGTGCACAAAATTGCTGTTGTTGCTTCTCAAGAAACTGCAAAATAGAGGAGGGGGGAATGTGGTGCCCTTGCTCGATCTTTAACTAGGCCCTAGAGGAGAGTCATAACCCTACCTTTAGACCAGGCCAATCTCAGACTAGCGCACCAAACTATATTCCTCTAGCCTCGCCTTCAGCATCACGTCACTGTCAGAACGGCTGTAGCTGCCTTCAAGGACTCCTTCACAGACCTATATCTGTAATATCAATGAGTTTCCCAATTTTATAGGCACACTAATAATGTGGAGCCTGTTCTGCCCCCAGATCCTACTGAAATGTTGAAAAGTGTGAAAGTAATGTCCTTCCTGAATTATAACTCTATTTTTATTGCTCACTTTGTATGTATGCAAATGTGAGTTAAGTTCAAGGGTGCGCCTTGGGTGGAACATAGTTCATACTTGGACAATAAAAAGGCAGGTATAAAGCTGAACGAGTGCATAGATTTCCCCCGTCCCCCTCGAGGCCTGAACTCTGGAGTGCTTGTTTCTTGTTTCGAAGTAAACTCTAACACTGGTTCCCAAAGCCACACCTCCAGGTAAACAAACGCATTTATCCGCACTGCACGCCTCTGCTGCCATCTCGGCTTGAGGTGCCTTTGACTTTGCTTTGGAGGCCTGCCCTAATTTTATGGAAGCCCAGCAGGACTCTTCTGGGATGGCCGCCAAGAAGATGCTTTGGTAGAGATGAAATGCGCTCACCGGTGGCTTTTGGTGTCTTCTCTGGGGCGACATTCACTTGACTTACTCTTCAATTCTTTTGGAACATAAAGCTTCAGAGCTCCCCACACACCCATCCAACCTATTCCTTCATTCTGATGCTAAATCTATCTTGAAACAAAGGAGGGGGTGTAGATGATATCAAGTTGTCTTCTATGCGAGGAACATCGAAGATGCGTTTTAGCTTTAGCTAAAGCTATGAACATTGTATTAAATTAGGACTACAAATGTGACTGTCACATAAAAAATAATAATCTGCCACCTATAGTTCTGGGTAACAAGAGTGCACAGTGGTAGTCATCTCAATTCGGATTGGTGTTATTTGGGGGATTTTAGCCATAAAGTAACAACAACGTACTGAATTTGCATTGCAAGCAGACCATTATATCCAAACAGATTATTACATAAAAATTGAAAAATGCCTTTTCCATTCGCCCTTTCAAAGATAACATACATTGCACAAAATGCATATTGTCTTTGCTTTCACCTGCGTATTCAAATGTACGTAAGCACATTTAAACAAACTGTAAACTTGCAATGGAAAAGATTAAAAATAGCACACCTTGACTTTATTGCACAGCCGAAGTTTGGAACAGAGACCTAAAAGGGCATTGCCCTGCATTAATGTTGTGCTACGATTACTGCCATTAATCCTGAAAGAGTCCTGCATAAGGGCCCTTCCTTAAAACCAAGATTTTTGCACCCCATTTAAATTGTTTTTCGAAAAAAGGCTTCCGAAATCTAATTATTTTTTAATTTGCAATTAGTCACTACAAGCGCATTTTCAATGTCCCGTTGCAATGACAAACAGATATTGCAATTTTTTCAGCAAAACAGAATATACCCTGACATAAAATTAGGAAATAAACAGAAAACTGCAAGCCACAGACAGACCAGTAATCGGGATTACCCAGATTTTGCTTAGGTAATAAAATCTACAAAATCATAATATTACACCCTGTGAAATGACGCGAGAAATTGCAGAGAATACACACCAAACAGTTGTGAAAAAGGAATGACTACTTAATCAATTGCAGCTTTGCCCTTCGGAGTTTGTGCCTCACCTATTATCTCGTTCAATACCTTCACCATTCTTTCATGAGTGTAGACACTTCTACTCCACCTCAGTGTTATGCTGTCTAAGTCCTTACACACTCATGAATGCTTGTAGATTGTTTTTCTGCTAATGAGCCAGGATTGTACCAAATCCCCAGCTATGCTTCAGACAATATTGGCAGCATAGCAACCTATGCTGCCACCTACTATTAGCTTTCATTTTATGTTTGCATTTAGGATGCGCACAATTTGCATAATATGATTTTGCATAACTGTGCAAAATGCAAATCTGTCATTTCGCCCTATATTTAGCAGGAAGTGTGTCAGCATTAATTTTTAACCGGAGGATGCTTTTTGCGCTATAAAATGTGCAAAAAGCCAAAACCACCACGAACTTCCGATGCTTGGGCTTCTTATTCACGCATGAATGGCATGTTTGTGGTACATTTTACCATGAATGGCATGTAATTATTCAGAGTCATAATTTCAGGACGTTTGTCTAACAATTGTAATGGAAAACTCTCCAAATTATTTGAATTACACCTGAGTAATTCAAATTTTGCCAGGACTAGCTTTGGGTGAAGTGTGTTTTCCCTAACCGACCACTATTTTTCATGATGCACTCCTATAACTAAGCATTTTCCCAACCCAGGTCTTCATGAGTCCGTTTTTTGTGGAAACTCAAAAACAAGAACGAATGAGGTGCAACATTCTCCTCCCTATGAGTCGTTCCAGCTTACCCCTGATAGAGCGTTCCGACCTAATAATTTACCTGTGTCTGGACACTCTTAGGTCGATGAATCTTTTGACCAAGTGGGGCTCTCTTCACCCGAGAGTAATCAATTCAATCAAATCAATAATCAATAACGAACATAAGCAATACCTTGATCAACATAACACTTCACAATTAATCCAGAATACATTTCGGCGAACCATGACCTTTCGGTCATGAATAACCACACCAGTTTATGCAAAGTTAATGAATTTATTTCCCTATATTAACAAAGCTAGCACAATATAAATGTGTCTCAACACCAAATGATATATGTAAATGAACATTAATAGCTGTCCATAACGACGAAACAGATGCAATCTATGCAGCATTTGAATAACAATACCTTCGATGATAGCAATGCAAACCACTAAAACTATAATCTGTAATGAGCTAATTGCATACATTGGTCAGCAGAACAAGGTCTCAAATTGCATCGTGCAACAAATGAATCCTCATCTAACCTCGAATTAACATCTGCACGTGGGGCTTCATGCAAAAACAATTTAGCAACATTAATTTGGAAAACTCCTAACTAGGGCTCTTATCAAAATCAGCAGTTGGTTACCTAAAAAGAAAACACAATGCAATTGTACATTTTCCTTTCATATTTACCAAATTCAATCAGCATTCAAGGAAGTCTTCGTCTCACAGGTACCGGTTTCCCGATCAGCATGGGACGGGGCAAAGGGGCAGAATGGACGGGGCAATTGCCTCACAGCGGCAAGATAAAAGGACAACTACTACTTCATGCAAAGGGGCAAATCAAAGTTAAAGTCTCTAGGGCGAGAATTACTTAAAGTCTCTTTCTCTCGATTAGAGAAAGCATCAAAGTTTCTTTCAAAATGGCGTCGCAGCAAGATGGGCTATAAAAGCTGCAATGTCCTGCAAAATGGCGGGTAATGTCTGTGATGTCTCGTAATGGCTGGCAAAAGGCTGGTAAAGTTCGTAATGGCTGCTTTCTTCTCGTGCACCTGGTTTAAATAGACAACAGTTCAAATCCAGTAGGGTCTTCCATTGGAGGGTTCATAGGTTGGCTTCAAATTGTCCAATCAAAAACTACAGTTCACAAGCTTCTACCTAGGCATACATTATCCTTGGAGTCGGGAACGTAAGTTGCAACATATTTTACCAATTAACTCACTTTCAGAGCTTCCATTGTCCGCACCTGCAGATTGACCTTGGAGCAAAGAAGAAGATGCCAGGCTGGCACGAAACCTTAAAGATAAGCATGTGAACGATCTCACTGGAAAAGTACAGCTTCAAGCAAGAATACACTTTTATTCGCACGTTGGAAAAACACGAGCATCTAAACCGTGAGACAAGGCAACTAGGCCAAAGCCTCCACTAAAGTTCTGCTAAGCTAAACATTTCAAACAAGCAAATCATGGCACACGTTTACGATTATGTCAAACTAGTACAATTCTAATACATCACGTTATATAAAGCACGCTTATAAATGTTGGCAAACTACTCTGAGGGCACATTTTGTCCCCGTACAATCTTTATTACTTTGGTTAAAGTCACACTTGATTATTGCAGTACTACGTTTATGCGCTAATAAATGTAAAACCTTCATTTCTGCGTCATCAATCCCTCCTCTGATGACTACTTGTCATCACACAAAACTATGCCCACAAATTTTATTTCATTAAAATTCTGTCAGTTCTCTTTGCCTTTTAGTTCCCCTTGTTCTTGCCTTGTATTCTTCTGCCATTCTTTTCATCATTTTCTCTTCCTTCCTTCTTTTAATTCTTGCCATGATCATTAATATTCCCCTTTTTATTCCCCAAATTCCAAAGATGCAAATCAGTACTATTAGTATTCCCTGTATTATTTTTAATAATATTCCATTCCAAATGCCACCAAGCCAATTTCCCACTGACGCAATTCCCTTTCCAACTTTCTCCCAAACTCCTGGTTCTTTCAATTCCTTCAAGTCTGCTCTCTCTTTCGTTAGATTAGCAAGCATTGTTTTAATCTTCACACTGTTGTCGGGTATATACGTACAACAGTGACGCGCACCAAGCATTTTGCAAACGCTGCCATCCTTTGCTAAAAGAATGTCTAGGGCAAGCCTGTTTTGAAGAGTCATAGCTCTTGCCGCTGCAAGTTCAGCATCCATCAGGATTATAGCACCTGAAAACTTTGTCAACATGTTATCCACTATAGTAGACAACTTTCTTATTTTGATGGAATTCAACACAACTCCCAATGAAGGAATCATGGCTCCAAATATATCTCCTACCACAGCAGCTGCGATCTCTCTTTTCTGGATACGATGGGATCCAGATGTCTTTGAAATCACCGATAGGTCATCCAGTTGATAAACCTTTGGGAACACTATACCCAAATAACATCTCCCCCACCATCCTTTTGGAAGACGATAATAGGCATTATGCCCACAAATGTAATATACACCAGGTATGGCAGGGTCAAGTCCGTTCAGCATGAATGTCCATTTGGCCTTAAAGATAAACGTATGTTTACACTCACTTGCTCCTACAAAAATGTTGTCATAATAAGATTCACCACGATATATACAAAATTTTCCTACATGCCAAGCATCTAAAGCTATTCTACCTTGTGTTCTTATTGCGGCAAAAGCATAATTATCTACTGAAGTCCTCTTGCTTAGCTCTTTTTCTAATTTCACATTCATTTGTGCCCTCCTATCATCTGTGCGATCTAAAAAGCTTATTTCTACTGCAGTGAGCGAGCAGGTAAGATTTTCCCTATGAGCGTGAGCTGTTTCAAAAGGTTGCATTGGCTCGAAAAATTCCCTCATTATTTTAGCATCCCAATCTTTAGCAATCTGGCTTAGTTGCGTTATTATAGGAACATATGCAAAGGTAACATCATAATTTGAGTAAAAATACTGTATGTTGGTTTGACCATAAAATCTAGAAGTTACTATACTACATGTAATCCCATATGTAAGGGGCATGTGGTGATAAGTCACCCCTTCTTTTACCGATGTCGGTATCTGTGTACACACATAACAATCTTTCGCATCCATAGTCTCAACATATTCTGTTAGTAAGCGATAGAAAACATTATACGAAAGCTCCTTCTTATCATGCAAGTGTCTCTCATCTAATTCTAGTCTTTTCAATGCAGTTAGTTCAGTGACTGTAACAGGAACAGAAGTAGAAGCATCAATTTTCTCATTCTCACCCTTACCACGCGTTGCAAGCACTATTGCCATTATTATTAGTACACATGCAGCTATCAAGCCTATACACGCATATTTACAATATTTCATTCTACTGTTTTGTGTCATGATCTGTATAGAATCAGAGAGCTAGAAGCACCTATAAAAGAAACGACTTAGCAATTAGTTACAAAGCTGAACGAGCAAATGTTCACACAGTTTTCTTCAGGAACTCAGTCACTTATCGGTTAGCAGCATTTGTCTCAATTCGGCAATAACTCAGTTCGGCAATAACTCAGTCTTTTTTTTTTTTTTTTTTTTTTTTCTCAGTTCAATCAATAACTCAGTCTTTTATCAGTTCAACATTGTCTCAAATCGGGTTTAAGAGTCAATCAGGTTATCAAAGTCTTATCAAGTTAGCAAATGTCTCATCCGGTTTAGCAATGTCTCAGCTGGTTGTATCACATTAGATTATAGCAAGCAATGTCATTTATCAGTTTTTCAATCAACAGTGTCCATAAAACTTTTATTTTCTATTGGTATCTCTTCTTCTTCGTTCTCGAGGCTAAGAGATACAAATTCGTCAGTCCAATCGTCATTGACTGCATATGCCCATTCTGGACCGGAATATCTCCTGTTTGGTATTCTTTTCCTTTTCAATTTTGCCTCTCTCTTTAATTCTGCCTCACTGGTACTTTCCTCTTTGGCCAAGTCTTTTCCTTCACTTGACGTTGGTACCACGACAGACACCTCTTTTCTTTTCTCTTTCACTCTTGGCCTTTCACCGTCATTCAACTTTTCTCTCGTTCTTAGTTTTACTGGTGTTATACTTGGCCTTCTCTTTGCACTGTGTCCACTTGATGGACCTGCGATCTCTTCTGAAGAAGTTTGAACAGTTTTGTTCTGTTCTGCCTTGTCCCCTTCTTCTGGGGAGTCAATCAGGTTTTGCTTTTCTTTTTCTGTACCGTCTGCTTCTGGGAAAGCCCTCCTCTGATCAGGCTCTCCTGCTTTTTCACCTCTTTCGAGCCCTTCGTCACCGTTACTTTCGTCAGGCTCTTTGTCACTTTCAGCTGCTTCAGGCTCTTTGTCACCTTCAGCTGCTTCAGGCTCTTTATTACCCTCAGCTGCTTCAGGCTCTTTGTTGCCTTCAGCTGCTTCGTCGCTGTCTGAGGTTTCTCCTTGGTCTTCCCCAAGTGAATCGGTTGTTTCGTCCTCAGAGAATATTTCTCTCTCCTCTATTTCTGCCTGTTCGCTTCTAGTTCCGTTTTGCTCTGTCTCAGCGCTCGGCACTTTATTATCAGGTACTGGCAGTTTCAGCACTTCAACTTCCTCATCTGTGGGACACAACACTTTCTTTGTGTGACTGGCGTGAATCCAGTTGGGAACTCCCGCACACTTCACAGCGGTAGTGGTCGTCAGGATCACTTGGAAAGGGCCTTTCCAACGGGGTTCCAGACACGACTTCCTCACGTGCTTCTTTACCACGACCCAGTCACCTGCTTTCAGTGTGTGTCCTGGACCTTGGATCGGTGGCAAGGTGGTTGCTTCCACCTGGTGAGAGAAAGAGCGAACCACGTCAGCCAGACCCTTGCAGTAGTCTAACACCATATCATCTGTAATATTCAAAAGAGCGTTTGCGGGAACTGCAGGAAGTCTCATGGCCCTGCCCATGAGAATCTCGTGCAGGGACAGTCCAGTCTTTCTGTCAGGGGTGTTTCTCATTGACATTAACACCAAAGGCAATGCGTCAGGCCATTTCAAATTTGTCGATGCACATATTTTCGCCATTCTTGATTTCAGTGTACCATTCATTTGCTCCACCAGTCCTGAGGCTTCAGGGCGATAGCTACAATGCAGTTTTTGCTCAATGTTCAGCGCTGCGCAAAGTAACTTTATCACCTCGTTATTGAAGTGACTTCCTCTATCTGATTCTAAAGAGATCGGGAATCCGAAACGTGGTATCAACTCCCTCAACAATAGCTTTGCAACTGTAAGGCTGTCATTTCTACGTGTGGGGTATGCTTCAATCCAGTGACTAAAAATGCACACAATCACCAACACATACTTCAGACCTCCATGCACAGGCATCTCAATAAAGTCCATCTGCATTCTGCTGAACGGGCCGCTCGCCCTGCCAATGTGGCTCGCGTTCACAACCGTTCCCTTTCCTGGGTTCATCTGCTGACATATGACACAACGATGGCAAACTGCTTCTGCAGCTTGACGAAATCTGGGGTTAAACCAATCAGTTTTGAACAATCTTATCATGGCATCTCTCCCTAGGTGAGCCTGCCCATGATAGAACCGCGCTAGCTGCGATAAGAGACAATTTGGTAAAACAAATTTTCCCTCATTTGAAACCCATAACTCATCTGGTCTCTTTGTACATTGTGACTTAATCCAGGAAACTCTCTCATCCTCCCCAACGCTATTCTGTAATGCTTTTAGTTCATCTATTGTATCCACGACCTTCAAGGCAAATGCTTCAGCTGTTTCGAGCTCTGGTTCACTTATCGAATTCCATTCATCCCTAAGCAATATACAGTTCAAGGCACAAAATCTTGCGACTTGATCCGCATATGCATTTCCCAGGGAAACATAGTCCTGTCCTTTTGTATGAGCACTACACTTTACCACTGCAATTTCGGCTGGCATTTGAATGGCGTGTAACAATTCCCTTATTCTCTCCCCGTTTTTCACTGGGGACCCTGAAGAAGTCAGGAAACCTCTCTGTGACCATAGTTGCCCAAAGTCATGTACAATTCCAAACCCATACTGACTATCAGTGTAAATGGTAACCTTCATCAATGTGGACAGTTGGCATGCTCTTGTAAGGGCTACAAGCTCTGCTACTTGTGCGGAATAGACTCCTTGAAGCGAGGACGCTTCCAAGACACCTGTTACAGTACATACAGCATATCCTGCTTTCAATATTCCCAATGCATCTCTTAAACATGACCCATCAACAAAAACAATTTGGTCATTTTCATCAAGCTTAGTATCCTTAATGTCAGGTCGAGGTTTTGTGCAAAATTCAGTCACCTGAAGGCAGTCATGCTCGACGTCTTCAGCGTTCTCAATTTCAGCATTTTCACCGGGAAGCAAGGTTGCTGGATTCAACGTAGTGCACCTTTTCAGCTGCACATTCGGTGAGCCCAGAATTATTGTTTCATACCTTGTGAGTCTTGCTCCAGTCATGTGTTGCGTTCGGGAGCGGGTCAAAAGTATCTCAACTGAGTGAGGGACCATGACTGTTAATGGGTGTCCCATCACTATTCCTTCACTCTGAGTGAGGCTGATACCAACTGCTGCTACGGCGCGCAAACACCCTGGAAGTGCTGCTGCGACTGGATCCAAAGTAGCTGAAAAATACGGTACTGGTCTGTTTATGCCACCATGGGCTTGGGTCAAGACAGACAAAGAACATGCATCACGTTCATGACAAAACAATGTGAAAGGCTTTGTGTAATCAGGCATACCTAAAGCTGGAGCCCTGCACATGCATTCTTTCAATTCGATAAAAGCATCCATCTCATCTCCTTTCAGCTCAATTTCATCCAATGCATCCTTCTGGGTCAGTTTCAGTAAAGGCTTTGCTAGAGTTGAGAAGTTGGGAATCCACTGGCGACAGTAGCTCACCATTCCCAAAAACTTCCTCACCTCCCTCCTTGTCTTTGGTGGACTCATTTGAAGTACACTTGTTATTCTTTCCTTCATTATTCTCCGTGACCCTTTTTCTATTTGATGACCCAAGTATTTCACTTTCTTCTGACAGAACTGCAACTTCGAAGGAGACACCTTGTGTCCATTCCTTCCCAAATGGTTCAGTAAAGCAATGGTATCGCCTGTGCATCCACTTTCTGTCTTAGATGCAATCAGTAAGTCATCAATGTACTGTACTAGGATTGACTCAAATGGCAATTCTAACGCTTCCAAGTCTTTCTTTAGAATCTGATTGAAAATTGACGGTGACTCAGAAAACCCTTGAGGAATTCGACACCAACTGTAAACTCTGTCTAAGAATTTGAAACAAAAGAGAAATTGGCTGCCCTCATGAAGAGGCACCGAAAAGAACGCTTGTGACAAGTCGATGACTGAGAACCACTCGGCATCACAAGGGATTTGAAACATTATCACAGCTGGATTCGGTACTCCAGGGCAGCACTTAACTATGATGTCATTTATTTTCCTCAAGTCCTGCACTATTCGGACCTTTCCACTCGGCTTTATTAGTCCCATTATTGGTGAATTACATGGACTGCTTAACACTTCTTTCAGCACTCCCTGTTTTACAAACTCGTCAATGAGTTGGGCGACTTTCATGAGGGTATCTTGTGCCATGTGGTATTGTGGGGTCTGGGGAAAACTTACATTAGGTTTTACTGTCACTTTCACTGGTTCCACTCCTTTCACCAATCCCACCTCTTTTCCTGTCATATCCCACACTTCCTTTCCGACTGTTTCCCGTAATTTAGCTGGAATATCTTCTTCAGTTATCATCGGAAAAAGGTTAATCAGAGGATATTCTTCATCGACAGTTTCCATCTCATCCCCTTCTACACTTTCCTCTTCTTCCCCATCACTGCTCGTCTGAATTCTAATTCCATCGTCCGAACACATAATTGAACATCCCAATTTGCACAATAGGTCTCTCCCTAACAGTGCTATCGCGCTTGAGTCACATACCACAAATTTATGTAACCCTTGATAGTTACCAATGCTGACTTGTACTGGATCTGTGATTGGGTTCGTCAGCTGCCTGTTTGCTACTCCCACTACTTGAACTGTTCTCCCTGAGAGTGGCAAATTTGGTACTTCAATGCTCCTAACAGTTGAACGTGTGGCTCCCGTGTCAACCAAGAATGAAACACGATGACCCATAACTCTGCCCTCCACATATGGACCCTTTTGATCAACTTCCAAGGATGCTGCAAGCACACAATTTCCCTCCTCATCTGAACTTTCACTCTCCCATACATTGTTTATTCCATTCTCACTGTGTAATGGGAACTGTTGCACTGTGCCATTTGTATTCATCACCTGACCCGAGACCTGTGGAGGAACCATCGCTTGCTGCTGACTCATTGGTGCCAAAGGTATTTGCATTTGCTGATTAGGTACCATGGGAAACTGCTGTTGCATTGGCTGCATTTGCGTCATCTGCATACGGGGCATCTGCATCTGCTGCGGCTGCATGGGCTGTAATCCCTGCAGCTGATTTATGGTCTGAAAATTTGGGTTTGGACCTCTCATTTTCGGTCCCCTCATTGTCTGTAATGCATTGACATCATTGTTTTGCTGACCAACACCTGCACCTTCCTGCACCACCATCGGGCACTCGCGTTTCAAATGTCCGACGATGCCGCACACGTGACACGGCATCACCTTTTTCATTGCCTGCACACCATTCGGCATCGTAACAGTGTTCAAATCCGGACCATTACTCCCAAAACCTCCTCTGCCTCTGCCTCTCGCCTGTGGCTGAAACACCATATTTCCCTGCGGCTGCGGTATCTGCTGTTGGAACCCTTGCAACCCTGTCTGAGCTGCTTTAAGTTGCATCATCATCACTTTCTCTTTCAACTTTTTCTGTTTCACTTCAATTTCGTCGCTACAGTATTTCGCATAATTCAACACCTCATCAATCGGTTTCGACTGCCAACAAATCAAATGCGTCTTTATCATCTGACTTATCTCTGGTCTCAGCCCTTCCACAAATCTAAACACAAAATGAAGCATGTCCTTCGCCTCTATTGTTTCCGTGCCACTGTAGTTCTTGAACGCCTTCAACAACCTCTCATAGTAACCATGAATCGACTCTTTAGCCTCTTGGGCAGTTCGATCAATCTTCTGCCAATCCACATTTTTCGCGGCAACCTTCGTCTTCAAATGCTCAATCACCTTATAGTACAAGCTCATCACCATAGGTGATGGTGCACCCGTATCCCTATCTCTCTCTGGTTCACTTGTCGGCCAACCTACAGCCCTTTTGCACTCTTCCCACAAATCTGCCGGAACCACAATCTCAAAGAGGGTGTTCAGGTCTTCCCAAAGACATTTCGCAAGCTTCACAAACCTATCAGTCTGCTGATACCATTCAATCGGTTTCTCTCTCAGTTTGGGAAAATCATCCGTAAAAGACTGAACGTCGCTTCTGTGCCACGGTACATGTATCAATTTTCCCCCTGCTGTTTCCCTCATTGGTAACATGGTTATTGCATCACTACTCTGTGGTCTTTTCTCCTTCTGCTCTGGGACACTGTCTTTCTTCTTTTCCTTTTTCTTTGCCCACCTGCTTTCCCATTTGTCTAAGCACCTCCACACTTGTGCACTCTGCAGCAATTCTCTAAGGTGCGTTTTCATGCCTGCTGACCTCATGTGTTCAAAGTCTGTGGTCCCAAAATCCAATCTATAGCTCCTGCTCAAGTGTTTTGTCTTGTCTATCTCAACCCCGTTTTTGTCAGCTATTTCTTGCAACCTTCTATGTACCTTGTTCACTTCTCTCGTAATCCTGGGACATAGATACCTCAGCTCTTCTTCCGAATAGGACTCTAACCTATTCACACCCATAGTCCCTTCCACCAATTCTTCTGCTTCCATGTTCAACCTTACCCTATTCAGATAGTCTTCTCCCTTCCCACTGGCTGAGCTTTGTGTGGAATTCAGACTGTTGAACCACTGTGTCAGCTGTTGCGCATTCAACCCCATCAGTGTAGCATTCACATCGACTGCCTTTGATGGTTGCGGCAACTTTTCAGTGTGCGATGATAGCGGTATCATCAGTGGGGGACTCGACCTCACCACTGTTGACTGAGCACATATGGGACTAAACTCCATCAAGGACCCAGATCCAGTTGGCTGAGCCGCTATCGGAGTTGTCCCTGGAGTGTTTTCTATGCACCTCCTTTCCATCCCATTTTGCACCACTAATCCTTGGCCGCTCATACCCAAGTTAGGCTAGGTGTACAAAGGTACCGGTGGACCTACAGTAATGGGTAGGGATATCGCATCTGGGTTCTGTCCATTCCCCAAGTTCTGAGGCATGTTCATTCCCACACTATGGGTCATCATTGCCGGCATGCCCGTCTGACTCCCCGTCATTTGAGCATGTGCTGTTACTCCCTGCCTCTGCTTTTGAGGCATCAAGAGCTGGGTTGACTCAGCTTGTGCCAATGTTGGGTTGTGACCATTCTGTACTCCCATTACGGTTGGATCTAGAACCATTCCCGTACTGTTGTCACTGCTGTAGTACCTTGGGACCTGCGGCTGATAATTTTCTGCTGGTTTCAATATAGGCACATCTGGATATATTCTCCTAACCTGTGGTATCTGCGGGGTGAACAGTAAACTCGGGTCCTTAGATCCCGATGGCGCTTCTGAATTCGGAGTTTCATTATTCTGTACCGGTGCCGGAGGGGCAGAACTGGTACTTGGACCTCGTTCACTCTCTACATAAGGTGGTGGACGGTCGTTCAGCAATTGCATGATGAACTCCTCATCATCTAACTCGTCTTCTCTATCTTTGGAACACCTCCTGTTTGTCTTACAGGTAGCCTTCTTACCTGTCGCCTCTTCTTCCTTAGTAATTGCGGGAAACAATTTTATCCCCTGCAATACATCTGACCTCCACACCTTCTGTGAATTATCCCACCTAGCGTCCGCTAGTGTCTTTTCTACCTTTCTTACCCTGGTCTCAAACTTCTTTTGCTGTTGCTGTCTAGCCATTAGTTTCCAAATCGCGAGAGCCTCAAACTGTGCTGGCCTTGGAGGTACCTTCATGTCGTACATTGCGAATCTCAAATTCTCCAGGATCCTTATATTGAATGTCCCATGGATTGGGAACGCTACGCTCCCATGTTTCTCTGTCAGCTTGTGCCATTGCTTTAGCCAAAGGCACGGAGCTACCCCCTTTTCCTCCATTACAATGTAAGCTGGTGTACCTTCGGGTGGCATCTCCTCTCCTACACTCGCTTTAATGTAAGACTCCCCCTTCATCGCACTCTTTAATGCTTTAAAAAATTTCATTTTCTCGTCTTTTATTTCACAAATTTGTAATCAATAGGTGACTTTAATTCCCGGAATACTCTTCGCTTGCCTTTCCCCTTCCAATCGAGCCCCACGGACTGCGTCCAATCCGTGCGCGACCCTTCTCTGCAACCAACCTATCCCAGCGCGGCTCCTAGTGACGTCACACTCACACACACTGCGGCTGACAAAGCCTTGCGGCTTGTCCTCCTTCACTCAGCTCCTCTCGTAACAACTTCTAGCATGTATCGCGAGCAACCAAATAATAATAAAACAGATCTGTCGGTTTACTACAGGAAGGGTAACACAATCGCTTCAGGACCTTAGGGATTTTTCACTAGCCTCGGCAGTTATTCCATCTTTCTCGGTCCCCACTTTCGCAAGCAAATTCTGACCCGCAGACTTTGCTCTCAACTTGTCAGTGATCTATTCTAGTGCACTTAGAATTTGTCAAAGCCCGAAGTCGAAGTTTTCTTTCACTCCCTTAGCACACGTACCGACTCGTTGACCACGCCCGGTCAACCTACTAAACCGACCCGACCACAACATAAAACAAGTGTCTCATACACTTTTCAACATACTCCGGAGTCTCTTGACCTCGCAGGGCCCGTCTCAACAACAACAACCACGTGGACCTTTTTCTGCACAAAGCGCCACACGCACATGAAGTTCGACGACTTTCCTACTCTCACACTCGGAGTCGCACCTCTGCTATTCTCTATGAAGTTCGACGACTTCCCTACTCCTACACTCGGAGTCGCACCTCCGCTATTCTCTAAATCCTCGCAACCTTTTCAAACAATCTGCGGCAATAAGCTGTGCAAGTGCAAAATCCTAACTTTACTCATACCATCACTAGTACCGCCAACGCTGATTCCACACCTCCATTCTCTCCATTCGCAAGCTCCGAGATCCCGGGAAAGTCGCGGGGGACTTAGCCCATCATCATTCTCTCAATCTGTTTTACCCAAGAAAAATCTAATTCAACTTCTCGAGTGGGGTCTCAAAGAGCGTAACCGTTAATTCAACACCATATACCTCTCGAATGGGGTCCCAAAGGGCGAAACCGTTATCTCTCGAGCGGGGGTCCCAAAGGGCATAACCGTTATCTCTCGAGCGGGGGTCCCAAAGGGCGTAACCGTCCTCTGCTACCATCTACTGATAGAGCGTTCCGACCTAATAATTTACCTGTGTCTGGACGCTCTTAGGTCGATGAATCTTTTGACCAAGTGGGGCTCTCTTCACCCGAGAGTAATCAATTCAATCAAATCAATAATCAATAACGAACATAAGCAATACCTTGATCAACATAACACTTCACAATTAATCCAGAATACATTTCGGCGAACCATGACCTTTCGGTCATGAATAACCACACCAGTTTATGCAAAGTTAATGAATTTATTTCCCTATATTAACAAAGCTAGCACAATATAAATGTGTCTCAACACCAAATGATATATGTAAATGAACATTAATAGCTGTCCATAACGACGAAACAGATGCAATCTATGCAGCATTTGAATAACAATACCTTCGATGATAGCAATGCAAACCACTAAAACTATAATCTGTAATGAGCTAATTGCATACATTGGTCAGCAGAACAAGGTCTCAAATTGCATCGTGCAACAAATGAATCCTCATCTAACCTCGAATTAACATCTGCACGTGGGGCTTCATGCAAAAACAATTTAGCAACATTAATTTGGAAAACTCCTAACTAGGGCTCTTATCAAAATCAGCAGTTGGTTACCTAAAAAGAAAACACAATGCAATTGTACATTTTCCTTTCATATTTACCAAATTCAATCAGCATTCAAGGAAGTCTTCGTCTCACAGGTACCGGTTTCCCGATCAGCATGGGACGGGCAAAGGGGCAGGATGGACGGGGCAATTGCCTCACAGCGGCAAGATAAAAGGACAACTACTACTTCATGCAAAGGGGCAAATCAAAGTTAAAGTCTCTAGGGCGAGAATTACTTAAAGTCTCTTTCTCTCGATTAGAGAAAGCATCAAAGTTTCTTTCAAAATGGCGTCGCAGCAAGATGGGCCATAAAAGCTGCAATGTCCTGCAAAATGGCGGGTAATGTCTGTGATGTCTCGTAATGGCTGGCAAAAGGCTGGTAAAGTTCGTAATGGCTGCTTTCTTCTCGTGCACCTGGTTTAAATAGACAACAGTTCAAATCCAGTAGGGTCTTCCATTGGAGGGTTCATAGGTTGGCTTCAAATTGTCCAATCAAAAACTACAGTTCACAAGCTTCTACCTAGGCATACATTATCCTTGGAGTCGGGAACGTAAGTTGCAACATATTTTACCAATTAACTCACTTTCAGAGCTTCCATTGTCCGCACCTGCAGATTGACCTTGGAGCAAAGAAGAAGATGCCAGGCTGGCACGAAACCTTAAAGATAAGCATGTGAACGATCTCACTGGAAAAGTACAGCTTCAAGCAAGAATACACTTTTATTCGCACGTTGGAAAAACACGAGCATCTAAACCGTGAGACAAGGCAACTAGGCCAAAGCCTCCACTAAAGTTATGCTAAGCTAAACATTTCAAACAAGCAAATCATGGCACACGTTTACGATTATGTCAAACTAGTACAATTCTAATACATCACGTTATATAAAGCACGCTTATAAATGTTGGCAAACTACTCTGAGGGCACATTTTGTCCCCGTACAATCTTTATTACTTCGGTTAAAGTCACACTTGATTATTGCAGTACTACGTTTATGCGCTAATAAATGTAAAACCTTCATTTCTGCGTCATCACCCCTTCAGCCATTTAGCCAAGATTTTGCATGAAGAATTCAAGGCATGCCCCCAACAGAAAGGAAAATCAGCATCATGCTCACCAGGACCTCACACTTCGCAGTCCCACCCCCACAGCACCCCTCCACACACTCAAACCTCCTGCTCCTTTTTTTTTTTTCATCCACAGAGGAGCAGCCAATAAATCCTTCAACAGAGCACTGTTGTGCTGCAGGTCAAATGCATGGACTCATCATATTTGCTGTGGCAAGTCCTCTCCAATTCCAACTGATTTTTTCTTCGGCGGCACTCTGAAGAAAAGTCCATCAGCATCAAAAGCCTGAACCTAATGAAGTGGTGCTTGCATTAAGTCCTGACCGCTGCCTGTTAATTTTCATTGCATTCATTTTCTTCACTTATTGAGTGTATACAAATGAAAGTGGTTGCCCATTCATAAAACAAAAATAAAAAAAAACATAGTGCACCTTAGGCCCTGATTATAAGCCAGGCAGAGCAAAATTCCACTGTGCCAGAGTCAGAGAGTGCCGGTGTTCCCTCACCCAGTTTTCCTAGGGTTGGGAGCACCAGACCCTTTTTAATACACTGTAAAATCGCATGAAACCTTGGTTGCAAGAGAACCCAAGCCTCATTTCAGTTTTTTCTGATAGGGGCTTATATACAATGCTCTCTTTTGTCAGAGTTTGACTTTCCCTTCCCTTTCCTAATCCACACATCCCCCTCCCTCACTCCCTATCCCACCTGTAGGCTGAACCATACATTTACCACTTGCTCCAGGCAGGTGGTTAATGTATGCATTAACCCTATGGAATTGGGAATTCTGTGTGGTTTACAACCAGTGAGTCCAGTACCACATAGTAATTCCCCATTCCATGGAGGTTCACTTCTTACTGGATGTTGGAATTACCGCATGATAGCAGTAAATGTGCCTATATGTTTACTGTTTCTCATTACTGTCAAAATTATCATGAGTGACTTAGAGGGATGTTGTTTAATAACTAAATTAATATTATTGTTTTCCTCCCCTCTCACAACAAATTCCCAAAGATAAGTAGTGCTGCCAATGGCATGATTATGGGGCAGATTAAAACTTACTTCCGGGTTCATGATTGAAGAATCTAAGAGTTAAATCACAAAATAGTAAGATGTTCAATAGTATTAGAAGTGATTTTAATTCCAGAATAGTCTATGGCAGTTGGAAAACCGTGTTCAAGTATGAAAGTTACTACTGGTCAAACGGGACTGGTAAAACCCAGCTGGGCTGGGATATAATGAAATGATGGAAGGACATTTTCAAAGTCCTTTAGGGTAGTTTGAACTTTGGAATATATAGTGTTCATTACTAACTGTACATGAAGATCAAATCAAAAATTGAGATATGAAAGACAGAAGCAAAGAAGGTAGGCAGAATTTCACGTTTTCTTTGTTAAGAGAATGTCAAGGAGGTATTGAGGAAACAGAGAGAGGCAGTGTTTCAGTGAGAGCAGAATCTTGGTAAGTTGAAATAAGAGAAACAGAAGATAAGTAGATGAGAGGGAAGTGGAGATGAGAGGGAAACGAAGTTTGGGGCAACAGTGATAGTAGCAGAAAGTGTAGGGATGTATCCTAGGTCTTAATGTTCCTTCAGCAAGGTTGCCGATGTGAGAGTGTGAATTTTCTAATATGTTTATTAATGATTTTGGTGTAACTAAATGTATGATGAATTAACATGTAAAACGGGTGACTTTTGAAAATGGTTGGCACAGTTCATTTTCTGTTCCTAACTGGTGCAAAACTCTAATTAAACATAGTGGTTATTTTCCATAAATCAGTGCTTACATAAAAGTGCATGCGGAGCTTTAGTAAATGTGTCCACAGCTACCCCTAGTGTAGAGGTCTTCAAACTGGCCTCATGTGATCCCAGGGGGGGCACCAGACTCTGGCTAAAGGAAGCATTACACAGATAACAGGCGTTTGTTTTAAGCTGAAGCATGTTATTGCATTTTTAAAAAGGTAATCATACTTAACTGCAATGATTAAATAGGTCTAGACATATTTAAACATTGCCATCTTTCTAAAATAATTGTGAACAATTCTGAAGGGGGGGCCCAATGATTGTTATTTTTCAGCTGGAGGGGGCACGGCATTAAAAGGTTTGGAGACCACTGCCCTAGTGGTTTGGTGCATTATGTCTTACAAGGTCATGTTTTAACTGAGCATTGCATAAATTGAATGTTCTATTGTTTGAGAATGTTACTAATACGTGATTTTTCTTCGAGGATGGAAGTGAAGCCGCAACTGTAAAAGTTTCTTCCTGAAGGGACGCGTTTGGCCAGAGATGGAACAATGGAGCTACAGACGAGACAGTAGGGGAAAAGATACAGTTGAAGAAAACGTTCTAGTTAATGTAATATTGTCATATTTTAGGTTATCAATTTAGTTGTTGATTGGCTGAAGAGTAACCACCCCATAGACTGACCAATCATAAGCTTTTTAGAATTTAGTACAATAGCCTAAGTAGGATGACTAGAGATCAGATTGACCAGAGAGAATGACCAGAGATGACCAGAGTTCAGATGACTAGAGTCGAGATGAGATTGCAGTTTCCAGCTTTTCTGTAGCAGTGTGGGTTTAGCTGTTGTTAGGCCCAATTCTTCTGAAAACATTACTGATGGTGTCCCCTAGCTGAAGTAGACTTCTTGTTGCTATCGATTTTGGGGTAAAGTATGTCATTGTAATGTTATATATGTCTCTTTTGCTTTCCAGGTACCAGCTGCAACTTATGATCAGATTGCTGCATATAAATATATTTTTTTATTAACCAGAGATAAAGAGATTTTTTTTAAATTTGTGTTACTAAATTATTTTCACATGAAGCCCAACATGTTGATGCTAATTTGTGGTTAGTGAAGGAATTAACTTGAAATGCTCATAATTTACATTGAAATCTTTTGAGTGTTGTACTAATGTATATTTTGCCATTATTACCCATTTTGGTATTATTAATAGGCGTAATTCTCTTTTGTTTGGTTGTCTTAATTAAATTGAGATACATAAGACGTTCTAATCAACCGTTATTAATCCTATATGCTTACCATTTGTGTTTGAGAGTTATTTTCGTAACATTAGCATTGTTAATCTAGGGAAATGAATTTTATAATTCTTCTTAATAAACAGGTGTGGTTATTGACTGAGGTTTAATATCATTGTTTATGTTGATTATTGTTGATGATCACATTACTCATTGTTGACATCCCCTAAAACCAATGTCGCTTCAATCCATCGACCTCTAGCGCAGAATCCACTATTCTGTGTAAATAATAGCTAGGAATCCGTGGTGCTGCAGCACCGACCTTACCATATTGTGGCAGACTGACATTATGTTAGCCCTCCTCATCACACTGTGGGCATTCTAGGAACATGACCCTGGAAGTAAAGTAACCCTTTTGGCATACTGTGGACTTTCAGACTATTATGGCATTCTTTGCATAAGGTGGTCATCCATGGCATGATGTGGGCATGGTAGGCACTGTGGGAATGCAAACACAAGGTTGCCCTCACTGGCATATTGTAAGCATTTTAGTCATCATGACAGTCATCAATGGCAGACATTTGGCTATTGACATATTGTCAGGATAACAAGTGGGGTGGTGTTACTGTACTTGTATTCATAGGTGCAATAATCCTGCAATGTTTAGTAGGTACAGGTCCCCCAGGCTATACAAATTAATTTGCCTTCATTAAAATGCCTGAAATTGTCTTTTGATGTGTTTAAATCATTGTAACAGCACTATCAGTTCTAGTGTCCTTCCACATCTAACACTGAAATCCAATTTGAGGCAGATCCTATACCCACAACAACCTCAGAGACAGATGTCTGGTAGAACAAAGTTGAGTGTTCAGCAAGCAGACAGCAGATACAGATTGAATACAGTAGAATAGCTTTGACATCCTGTCTTTGCTCTTTTAAGTGAACACAACATGTTATATGTAAATCCAGCAGACTCGTCAAACATTCTTTGACTCTAATGTCAAAAAGAGGCCGTCTGTGATTGGGGTTTGTCTGGCCTGAGGGGCAAAATAAGTGCTCATCCAAGTGTAAGCTTTAATGTGCCTGAGACAGGGAAGGCCTCTTTGAAATGCACCCCACGTGTGATATGAAAAACCCTAACAGGCCTGTTAGCAGCATGTGACTTTGAAGCAATATTTGGCACTCTCATGTCAAAAAGGATGCTCACGTACCTAGCCTGCATGTTCTTTTTTTTTTAGCAGTTCTTTATTCAAATTATTTCAGTTTTACAGACACCCCCTGTGAGTATCCCTCAATCTGCACACACAGCAGAGAAAGCACATCAATAACTATTGGGAACAACAGTAGTACATACAAGTAAGTGAGTAAACCAAAGAGAGAAATACAGGAGCAAATACAGCAGCAGCAACAACAAACAAATTGGGTGCCTCCCTGCGCAACATGCCCACCACATCCGTACCAATGAGGACTATCAACCAACCTGTGCCGTCCTACCCACCTATCACCAGAGCAACATCTATCCCAACAGAAATCTCTCTACTAAAGATCCTAACACCTAAACCAATCCCTCCTGACAAACGTGGGCCTATCCCATTACATCTTTAGGCAGGGCCAACAGCATGAATGAGCCCCCTCCAACACAACCAATCCAGGAACCTATCGCGTGCGGCCTTCACCTGCCCCAAAATAATGAAGAAGAACATGAGGCTCAGAGGTAGGGGTGAACCAGTGGTATGAGCACCTCCCCGCCAATACAGGAATTAGAGCCCCTACTACCTTAGAAAGGCACTCCACGCCTCCTCATACACAGGTAAGCAGTCCTGCAGTTTTTAGACACTCATTTCATACGTGGCCAACCAGTGTAATTCTATGAACCATTTCTATTTAGTGGGACCTGGGTACAATGCTAGTGATAGAGGATATGTATTTTGGCAACCATGAGGGCTGTCGACAGCTACCTTCACCAATGGGAGGACTTGTTCTCTACATCTGTAAAATTGTGTAACTGAGCCATCTTGACAGAATCACAAAAGGGGATGCAGCTAGTGGAATGAAGGATTTGCCACAGAGAGCACCAGTAGGGAATTAGAGCAGGACATGACCATAAGACATAAAAGAGGTTGCACACAACAGAGAAGCAATGCCAACAGGTATATGCTAGAGCTAGCCAGGCTTTGTAACAGTTTGTTCGGTGTTTAGTACCAGTTACGGAGAACCTTGAAATAGGAGGATTGCAGGCAATGCTCCCTGAGGAAACAGTCATGGTGATCTAAAGACCTTCTTCCACTCCTTGTCTGTATATTCCATGCCAAGTCGTTCATGCCAGTAAACACGAGATGCTGTGCATGTGCCTTGGGAATATACGTTGTCAATGAGGATTTTATACAGCTTAGAGGCAGTTTGCCTTGATAGTCCCCATAGACCAAGATAGACAAATATTGAGTGTTTCAAAGCTAATAAAAGGAATCCACCCTTAAAAATGTCCCATCCAAAAGCGCTGGAATCCCCTGTTGCTCCCAGAAGGTCCAGGTAAATGGGTGCCGGGCAATAGTCACACCCTCATTGGACCACAACGGTGCCCCCTTGTAGGCTGCATGATGAATGCCCTGTAGTCAATGGGCCTCCTCCTACATTGCCCATTTAGCCCTCAGAGCCAGGGGCAGTGGAGAGAGCTGGAAGCCTGGATGCTGTACAGAAGTCCTAAACCTCTGGGGGCCTTGGCACTGTCTATTTCCAAGAGGCCCACTGCGGAAGAGTGTCCGTAGGGACCAAGGCCTAAGCCACCTGGGAAAGGTGGTGTGCAGGGTAATACATGCGTGTGTCCGTCAGACAGATCCCTCTCGCCCTGGTATCTGTGTGCAGTCTTGCAGGTTTGAAACAAGGCTTTCTGCCCACACAGACAAACAACTTGATGCACCTTTTGATGGTGTGGAGCCAAGGTGTGAGGATCTGAAGCAATAATATGCCAAAAACATAGTTGAACGGGGGAGTCGTGAACATCTTGATCATCTAGACTCTCCCCCATAAGGAAACCTCTAGGGGAGACCTCCGGGTGAAGTCTAGCTCTGTTTTGGCTAGAAGAGGTTGTAGGTTGTCCTGCACCATATCTTGTAGACCTTTATTTATCAACAGGCCCACCTATTTCAAGTCCTTTGTATTCCATGTGAAGCCATACGTGGCCAGGGAGGGCCGAGGACCATAGTGTGTCAGTGGGAGTGATTCACTATTGGTCAATTAATTTTGTACCCTGAGAAGACTGAGAAGTTATCAATCAAGAAGATAAGATAGGTTTCAAGAAGAGACTAATAAGTACTTTGATTTACTCTGGGCACAGGCCCTTCAACTCCTTGAAGATTTTATAGAACAACAGTACCACCATGTCTGTGAAGATTTTATTCCATCAGGTTAGTCTGCCTGGGCGCTAAAGGGAGCATTCTATTCATGCCTGGTGTGTTCCATGTGACCCAGTAGATCTTAGGTGGGACATTTCGCGTAGGTCTCCAAAAGGTTCCAAATGTCACCTTCCACTCGAGTCTGAGTGTCCCGGGTAGTTCACTTGCGAAGTGCAGAGTCTTACATCACAGCACCCCCCCAGGGTGGCCTTTCCTACTGCCCAATAACCCTGTGCAGAGGATATGGAAGATTAATTGTCACTGCAGTAGCTGTGGAGGTGCTCCCTCAGCTGAGGTTTGGCCTCCAGCTTCCAATAATGGGAGAGGTTCAGCCAGTGATTAGAGGGTGGGACACATGTTCAAGGTCAAGCTCCAGTAGGACCGGAGCATGTTCCGAGATCTCTTCCACCACTATTGCACAGGCATGCATGAAGGGAAGGATAGAGGGGGAGAGGAGTATAAAGTAAATGAGAGAACAAGTCCCATGAACACAGGTCAAGAATGTGCATTCTTTGTCCCAGGGATGCGTGAAATGCCAAGGGTTCATGTAACCCATGATGATCCACCAGGTGATACGGTACTTCCTTGCCCTTACCTTCAAATCTATCCAAAGGGCCAGCAAAGTCGAGGTGGGGAGCCTGGCACCACATTCCAGTCCCCTCCAATGATTATCCTGGTTGCGGAAGAGGATAGCTGCCCAGCACTTTTTCCGGGAAGATGCAGGCCTATCCGAAGCAGTCACTCCATTTGTGTAGGAACAAGGCTGCTGCTCACAACCATACCCACTGAGTCCCCCCTAAGTTTCTCCGATTCCAGGGGTGACAAATGACTCTCCTGTATAGAGCAATATCAGGGGCCCATGAAGCAATGTATGTGAGTGTTTCTTAATGTTTGATGAAGTAAGTTAAGACATTCACATTAAAGGATAAAACGTGGAAGCACTTGGACCTCTGTGGCATGTTCCTGGGGTGTAGGTGTGGTGCGGCAGACATGTGCAAGCCAACAGGGAACAGTTGCAAGTACAGAGAAACAAGGGTGCGAGGGCTTTTGAACTGGGGGGAGGGGATTGAGAGCCACTTGAACAAGGAGGGTGACAATCCCAAAGTTAGGGAAAGGGAAGAATGTGGTGGCAGAGGACCACCAGGTAGTAACAACTCAAAAAGTCCTTCCAAAGGTATGCATAGCCCCGTAAAAGAGATACAAAGAAGATAACAAACTACCAAAACTTTAAACAGGTGAGAGTAACTCCCAATCCCATGCCCACCGACACCCCCAGTCAATACCAAAAGCATCAAATGACATTTGGCCCATAAAGGCAAAGAGATCCCTCCTGATTGTGGCAGTACACATAGAAGTCGGGTACAATAAATGCAGCTCAGAAGAGCTTCTTTTTTTAATTTATTTATTTATTTTGTATTTTATTTTCAGGTATACATATACAGAAAAATAAAACATGAATTAAACCTAGGTAGCATCAATCCTTAAGAATCGAGTTCCTTTGGCTGGTGAGTTAAAAATAACCTTGCTATGCACCCTAGTTCAAATAATTCAAGTCACTTTTCAAATTATAATCACACCAAGGCTTCTGTCTGTATCCACGAACAATATTTTCTGATAACTCCCTGCTTTACCTGTTCATGGCTTGTTACTCCTCTAAGTACTGCTATATAGCTGTAAATCTTTTTATACTTGTGACACAATCTGAGTATTCCTCTGCATGTTTCTTAATTCTCAGTATTTTATTCCACCAGTTCTGCATTGTAAGGCTCGTCTGAGTGCGCCATATCTGAAGTATTAATGATCGAGCTGCTGCTAAAACAATAGCTATAAACTATTGTTAGTGATTTGCTAACTGACGTGTTTTCTCAGAGGTTCAAAACAAAACTAGACTTGAATCTAACTCAATCCTATAGTTGGAGCTGTAATTCATTACCATCTCTATTTCCAACCCGAAAGTAGTTAATTTGGGGCAGTCAAAATAGAAATGACGCCAGTCCCCCCTCCCATCCTGAAGGCAGCGAAGCATTGATCGGGAATTGAGGGAAACATTTTGAGTATCTTTTCAGGAGTGTAGTAGGCCATCCATCTGGAGAAAAAAGACATTCTTTTATAGTTAGCTGCCCTCAAAAATGTATAGCCCATTTCCGGAATAATTCTCCATTCTTCATCAGATGTTACACATTGTGTTGTTCGGAGAATATTATCCCTGAATTCTGTAATTGTTGGAGAGGCAGGTCGTTCCACTAGCAGTCTGTACCAGTTCCTTGTGCCAAGTACTTTACTTCTGATACAGCCCTCCACTTTGGGTGTTCTTGGGTACTTTCCTAAGGTAAAATTGTACTGAGAAAGTAGGCGATCTAATAAAAGCTCAAAAAAAGTCTAGGTGCCATATCACCCAGTCCAGTTTCGACCTCATCCCAGCTGATGTATCTATTTCTTAATATAAAATCCCCCATCTCTTTAAACCCTTTGCTATTCCATTGGGCTATCACTGTTTCTGGAAGGTGTAAACTGAAATATTTACACTCTTGTATTTGTAGATAAATATAACCCAGTGGTATTTGATATGTTTTGCTTAAGATCTCTACTCTTTTACTAAAATCGTGAATATATTTATATTGAGTTTTTTGGGGGGGAGTTTCATAGTTTTAATAAATGCTGGGACACCTATTGCTGATTCTCTGATCATTCTATTGATTCTATTGACCAAAAAAATATCCATAGTTCCTTCGATAGCCGAGTGTTGTGCCAATATATCCTGCAATGCGGCCTGATAATAAACTTGAAAATTAGGAAGTGCCAGGCCCCCTTGGCCTCTATTTAGCTGAATAACTGAAAGCCTCACCCTTGGGGTTTTCTTGCTCCTTATAAAATGTTGTATCATAGAATCCAGTTCATGAAAATGGGAGATATTTATTCTTATCGGTACATTATTAAATAAAAAAAGAAAGAGCAGGAGCATTGACATCTTGATTAAAGAGATTCTCCCTATCATAGTCAATGGTAGAACTATCCATCTGTCTAAAAGCACTTGTACCTTTGCAAGCATCCTAACATAATTAAGATTAAACAAATGTCCATAATTCTTTGTGACGTAAATTCCCAAGTACCTGATAGGTTTGGGTGAATTCGCTTTATGGTGGATTCTCTGTTCCTGGGTTAAATAGGAGAACCTCAGTTTTGTTTTCATTAATCTTGTATCCTCCTATTTGAATGAACTCATTAATCTTGTCGAGAACTCTTTGTACAGTATCAATCTCTGGTTTTAAGTATAAGATAATGTCAGCAAAGAGCTCAATTGTGGGCATATCTGGTACAGGTGCAGTAATTTCCTGCGAATTACGTTTTATCTGTTGCTGAATGCTTGTAGTTATCGAGTTTAACTGTATCTCAATTTTATGATTGGCTTCCGTTTGGGAAAGTTTTAAGGACTTCAGTTCGTTTAATATTTGGAGGAGCAGGAAATCCTGGGTTTGCAACTTGTCTGTGGTCTCTCCTGCGGCCCTTTAAATGACGTTATCTGCCCCTCCCCCTGTTGGCCCTGCTGACTGTGGACGAAATTCCACTTTGCTCTCGGAGTTCACGAAAGTGCCAGTGGCACTTGTATCTCTCACAAAGCTTGTATCCGAGCCATTTAGAACTGGGGGAGGAAGGCTATCTTCCACAGGAAGTGAGGTATGACTGGAGGGTTGTAGTCCCGAACCGATCTCCTTTGAGCCCGTACCACCCCTGGCAAATAGTGGATATAACTGCTTCAGAGCTGCCACCCTCATAAGGATCACCCCTCTCTGCTAGTGGGGTTGGGGTATTTTTTGACTGATTGCTTGGGTCAGGATTTACCAAGTTAGCTTGTTGCCCATGCTTTCCTAGTGCTTCATCCGCTATACCAATGGACTGTTTTACTGACATGCCGTAATCACTGAGCTTTGGCTGATCTGTGCCCGTCAAGCTGAGGGCCTTGCGAGATCGAAGGTCATTATCAGCTGACAATTGAGGCCCACTTATACTTGTGGTAAGCTCAGTATTGGCCATCCTGCCTGGGAGCAGAGGGCGCTTAATTTTAATACTGTGTGCTGTCTTTAAAGACTTTAACGATGGACGGCCCTTATTCTGTGGATCTCTAGGGGAGCGTCGCATCACTGACAGGGGGTGAGGCCAATGAGTGCCAGTATTATAAAACCTTTTTCTGGGTAGCTGGAGACACCTGGGGGCCACAAGCCACACCAGTGACTCCACAGGCCACCTCCATGACTCCCCACCATACTCTGGCAGCCCAGCGGGGAGACCTAATGTCTTCTCCCGCTGGGAGAGATAAATATGTGGTGTTTACTGAAGCTCTGGTTGAGTATAAAAAGGGACCGGGGGCAGGGATGCCTATCTGTGGCCCCTGGAGGCGTATTGCGTTGTGAGCTCCCTGTGTTGCCTGGTGTGCCTCCCCAATACATAACAGCTTCTCCTCTCCTTTCAGGAGGGTGGGGGAGAAAGGCTTGATGGTGCCTCGCCCTTCAGAGCTCACCCTACCTCGCCCCGTATCTTGTTGATGAAATTTGGTGTTTCTGAGTGCTCGGAGGCCAGCCATGGATCCGAGTCGTCTGTTAGGGCCGTCACGTCATCCGAGACTCAAATCAGGTAGCTCGTCCACCGGCGCCAGGGCGTCCATTGCAGTGAAACGCTGCTTCCCTCACTGCGTTCGGTTCCTCAGCCGCGGAGCATGATGGGAGCTCCAGACGTGGCTCCAGCTAAAAAAAAACAGAGAGCTCAGAAGAGATTCATGAGAGAAAATGCAGAATGTCAAACAGTTGTGCAACCAAAACAGATGTATCGATTTCAAGGGATGCCCACAGAGGACCAAAACAGAAACCCCAACCACCCACCAGAAGTGTCCTAGGAGAGACTGACATTGGAACATCCCATCGTCTAGAGCATTAGTTTGACCATAAGAAGGGCATAGATAGGAAGTGCTCTGCAGTTCGTATTGGGGTCTGTAAGATCACAGTTTTATAGGAGGGCATGATTTGTTACTGCCCCACTCAGCTACCTTTGCACCATTTCTATGTGAGGTGCTCTCCTAGTGTTTAAGTACAGAGCCCAGTCTCAGGTGTTGAGGGCAGTCAGTGGTTGAATCCAGCCGTGGAGCAAAGGTGGGCAGCCATCAAGAGAAGAATCAAGCCCCGACAGTTTGGTGTCCATGTCTGTTTCTGTGCACACTATTTAAAAATAATTTTTAGTCCCTTTTTAATCTAATCCTGTTTATTTTTTTTAAATCTTGGAGTTTTCTGAAATCGATTTCTTGTCTAATTAGTGCTAGCCTACCCCTGTCTTTGTTAAAGGTAGGCAGTGGTGTTCTATGTTATCCTTATTTTTTCTTATTTTGTATACATGCTAATATTATTTGAAATACATCCATAGTAATTCAAAAGACGTATAATTATCACTAGCTGTACTATAATTAGCTCCAGTGCTTTACTCTTGTGGCCCTCCTGCATTGCTATTGACTTCTAGCAGTGGGCCAGGGTACTATAAGAGTAAGTCGAAGTAACATCTTTGTGATTTAGACCCATAGCTGTCCTCATTGTTAAGTTGTTACCCACGTTTGGCCAGCCAAGATTTTATTGTTGTGTGGCAATAGGTATTGGTATTTATGTGCAAAAGCCTGCCATCTACCCGGGATTGCTATGGAATGCTATGTGGAATGAGATAGAAAAAGATTTCACTAAACGGGGAAAATAATTGGAGAGGAGACAGTTCTAACTGATGCAGCTTCCTCACAATAAATTTAGATTGATTTGACACTTAGAGAGAAGCTTTTTCCTAGGGCTACATGACAAAGATCCGGTTTTGAGGCTCGTAAACTGCGAGTCGCAAACCGGATGTACAACATTGTATTCAACACTGTTTGCAATTCCCAATGGGGTCGCAAATGACCTACCTCATGAATATTCATGAGGTTGGTCACTGCCGCCATCACAGGGATGATGGCTTGCTGGAGACAGCAGACCACCATGTCTGTGACTTCTTTTAAATAAAGCAGGTTTTTATTTTGTTTTTTCAAATGCAGCCCGTTTTCCTTAAAGGAAAACGAGATGCATTTAAAAGTCAAAAATGAAAAGTTTTCATTTAATTTTTTTAGAGCAGGCAGTGGTCCGAGGGAAAATATTTTCGCTGCCATTCACAAGGAGGAAGGGGACCCAGTTTGAAACTGGTGCTAACTGCGATTGTCTTGCGATTGCATTTGCGGTCACAAAACAATCATACATACCATTTAGATTTGGTATTAGATAGGGATGCCCTTGTCACGCCCCTTCCTAATACGGAATCGCAAAACCCAAACTGCGATTCGGTAACAAGTTACCGAATCGCAGTTTGGGCTTTGTACAACCCAAAAAGCATTTTTCAAGTCGCAAACTGGATGATTTTGCGAATCGGCCACTTTGCATCTTGAAAAATGCTTTGTACATCGGGCCCTTAATGGGTTTTGGACTTCCAAATCGATCCGTGCCATTTCTCATACAGGAGAATTCCTTCCATTTGTAAGGCACTATGGGGGTCATTCTGACCCCCGCCGGCGGCGGAAGCCGCCGGCCTGGCGGTTCCCGCCAGAAGACCGTACCGCGGTCAAAAGACCACGGCGGTCTTCTGACTTTCCCGCTGGGCTGGCGGGCGACCGCCAAAAGGCTGCCCGCCCGCCCAGCGGGAAAGCACCAGCAACGAGGAAGCCGGCTCCGAATGGAGCCGGCAGAGTTGCTGGTGTGCGACGGGTGCAGTTGCACCCGTCGCGATTTTCAGTGTCTGCCAAGCAGTCACTGAAAATCTCAATGGGGCCCTGTTAGGGGGCCCCTGCAGTGCCCATGCCAGTGGCATGGGCACTGCAGTGGCCCCCAGGGGACCCACGACACCCGTTCCCGTCATCCTGTTTCTGGCGGTGAAAACCGCCAGAAACAGGATGGCGGGAAGGGGGTCGGAATCCCCATGGCGGCGCTGCTTGCAGCGCCACCGTGGAGGATTCCCTGGGGCAGCGGGAAACCGGCGGGAAACCGCCGGTTTCCCTTTTCTGACCGCGGCCTTACCACCGTGGTCAGAATTGCCCCAGAAGCACCGCCAGCCTGTTGGCGGTGCTTCCGCGGCCCTCTGCCCTGGCGGTTGACCGCCTATATCACTTTACTTAGTGTATGGTTACTAATGTTTTATGGGTGTATGCCTACGTTCTATTAAGTAGCCCACTCCAGTATGTAGCACCTATGGTTCAAGTGTTGTCTTTATCACTTCCTATATCAAAACTGCTTGCTGGTATTCCCTAGAGTGAAAAAAAGGTTTTCTTTGTGCATTCCCACCTCAACACGGATCTCCCAGTTCCACTCTGCTTCAAAGAGAATTACATCATGTGCTGCTGCCAAGACTGCCTGTATCAAGTTCAAGCTGTAGGTTGTCTGAAATCTTCCAGCATGATGTGACTACATCACATGCCTGCTGGTTGTTGTCCTCAACCCCTAAGGGATTAACTAGATCACCTAGGATGACTGTCTTTTTCCGGTTCATTATGTGGAGAGCTTCTTTCTGATTTCTGAGTAGATACATAGAGGTTTATACACAAAGAAAGGCTTTATCCCTGTGAATGGCAAGTATTTCATTCAGAGTTAACATGCTATTTCAAAGTAAGGGACTCTTTACATTTCTAAATATGTTTCTAGGATGTATTTATAAAAAAGCATTGACAATTTAATAGGTCACCCATTTGCTTGAGTTAAAGCTATTGGCGTTGCACGTGCATAACTGGACTTTTCTTGTCACATAAATTGGTCAACCCTGCCACATAATTAATTTGATTCTCTCTGCCCCATAACCCCAGTTGCCCTCCATATAACTAAAACACTTACATTCTTCCTCTATCTGCAGCAAAAAATGAATATATTGCCATTTAGCATCCTAAATTAAATCTGCCATGCTAATTAGAATAGAATGCCACTTTCACTGCCCCACCATCAGAGTTGCTGGTTGACTAACAGAAAGGCTAGGAGTAGAAATATTAAAAACCTTTTAAGTGTTTAGCCCTTGCAGCACATTATCAGCCACTGTAATCTCACGGGGAGATGAGGTGCACTACCACAGACCGTCACTAGAGGTTCATGGATAGGAATACACAGCACTAGTTGCACTATGTTGCACTACCACATGCTGTTACTAGAGGTCCCAGGAGAGCTGGGCTTTAACTCTCAGAGTTGCACAACTCCAGACTGAAGGACAAAACTGAGCTCAGAGTGTTTGCTGCAAGATTGACAGAAGTCAGTGTTCGCTAAACTTCGAAGAAATCTGAAAATGAAAAATGTATGAGTGGCCTTTCAATGCCCACTTTATAATTATATTAAAATAAATATGGATTCTGAACTCAACATAGCAACATGTTACGCTTTGACTCTGTGATATTTTGATATTAAGCTGCCTGTCTGCTTTTGCTGAAATATGGGCAAAAATTACATCTCCCCACCCCAAACTCACCTCTGCACTCAAAACCCTAAACAGTGTATCTGTGGGAGGTTTGTTTGAGAGGAGAAGGGGCAGTCATCTTTGTGTGATGAAACAACTATTGTCCAATGAGGAGGTAGTGAGAGGCAGCGGCGAGGACACAGCAATAGTCCAGAGGCACTGAATTACAAGGCCCCTTATTGCCAGGGAAATACCTATTCAGGTTATGCAACGTTTAACAGCAGAATATAGCTCACATAAACCCTGCACAAAGCTGGTTTCTAAGCGCTCTCCACAATCTTCTTTAGGTAGATAACAGAACTGCTGATGGAGCCACTATTAATTGACGGGGATCACACAATGCGAGTCACCATCTGCCCAATACCAAAGTGCCACAGCCCATTGGGGAGGGAGAAAAGGCTGCTCTCGTTGCGAACGTACTCAAGTATGGCGGACAGCCGTAACAGGAAATGCCTAGAAAAAGTATGAGAATCTTAAATCCCTGTTATGGCTGTCTGCCATACTTGAGTAAGTTGTGGAGCCACTGATGAGTGCATGTATGACAGAAAAGTATGTCCCTTCTACACATAGATCAGCCTCACCTGTTCTATATTACAATCCATGAGAATATTCTCACCAGTACCCAAAACAGATGCAACTGCAATCATGTAATCCAGCATTCAAACTTAAACTTGGTTGACCTGATAAAACCCTACCCACCACACAAAACACCAATCAACCAGTGCTGTGGAGTGACAGATGAGTGGGCGGGCTCTGCAAAAACATACCTGTTTTGGGCAATGATGTGTTTTAGATGCTGAGAATATTTGGCCAATAAGGAGCATGTCGGAGAATGGTTACAGGATCGAGGGAATGCAACAGCAGAAGTGAGCAGCTCGGAGCAGCAATGTCTCTGTTGGAGTGTAGTTTTATATTCAAAATTAACATGAAATGTTTACGAATTAATGCATAATGATGCCACATAGAAAATGTATTAATGTGCTTTTACTAAACGTGTGTTTGAAATGTGCCCACGTCGCCACCAACGTATACGATGATAATTGAAACTGACTAATAATGAAATATTAATGTACTAATGTATGACTTTGTATTAGTATTAAGAGTTAAATGTTAAGGTTTTGTTAATTAATCACTAGGCCTTAGTTAGCATGAGTCGGGCCTAGCTGCCGGTCTCATATTAAATGTGTTTTTCTAACGTGCAATGTGCTGTCTTTTTGAAGGACATGTAGCCGTACTTTTCCAGAAGCTAGAAGATGTGTGTAAACCATAGTAAATTCTTTCTCATGAGACTCGACTTGCTCAAGGAGACATTCTTGAGGAATGCAACAGTGTAAACTTGCAACAGGTACAAGGTCGCCTGAACTGGTATAGACAATGAAACTACTGACTGGGACTGTGAGAGGACCGCGAGAATATGAAATTGTACCTGACACTCTACCCGTTGGAGACGTCAATTACAGGGGTCAATAAACTACGTGAGAACTGTTCTAAGGTGACAATCTTAATGAGACGACAAGTAAATCATTGGATGGAGATAATGGTGCACCAAAACTTGCCCAATTGTAAATTAGGGGACTGTACAACAAGATCGATATAATTCTTGGACACAAGGAGGAATCAGCCATTACGTGCCTTTTGCTATTACCCAGCCACTTTGTCACTCTGACTTTGCTGTTTGAACCTTCGAATCATCCTGATCTTTGTCTTGCCCGATTCATACTTATCCTCCTTATGAGGGAAGTTTCCCTCATTGCCTGTCTTGCTGAACTTTTCTGTGTTTCCTGGCCAATGGCGAACCAACTCATGTCCTGCGGACGAAGACTGACTCTGTATGCTGACCCATTACGGAGGGTAACTATATGATGATGAGATTGCATTTGTCTGTTTGCCTTTCTTTTCTAGGTACCAACTGCTACCTTTTGATAGAGACCATAGTTAGATTGTTTCTAAATTTGTGTTGCTAAATTGTTTTGCATGAAGCCCAGCATGCTAATGCTAATTTGAGGGTAGTTAAGAAGTTCACTAAACGGACACAAATAAACAAATGACTGAATCTATGCTTTGTTGAATAATGCGCTGACCATGCTCTGTTAAGACTACTCCATGTTGACGTTGTGCTTCTAATGTTTATGATTTTTGCTTTGATGAAATCGTATTCGAGTTGCCATCTTATAACAGTGTTGATGTGTTTTATGGGTTTGAGACTAATAAACTTGCTAGTAGAGTGTAATCAATAGGGAATAAATATCATAAATCTTACAAAATATTGTGTGGTTATTCATGACGGAGAGTTCTTGGTGTGTTTTGATTCTTACCTTTGCCATTATCCAATTTGAATTGATTTGCTATAGTGAATATTGGTAACGTTTTTGATCTATTGATATCTATGTTGATTAATTGTCTCGTCCTAAGGTGTCTTCAATCAGGGTCAAAAGATTAATTGGCCTAAAATGAATCCCAGACTAATTAATTATTTAAGACGGGACGCGTTATCAGTTCCAAAGATGACCAAGAGTCAACAAGCAAGGAGAGAGTGGGAAGAAAAAAGTAGTGTGCTAAACCAAAACATATAGCCTATAGCGAAAGGATCCATGAAGCAGGGGCAGTCTCCAGGGATGTAAAGCGTTTACAAGCATTTTTCCAAGCAAACCAAAGGAAGTTTGAAAGGCAGTCCAAGGAACAAAGGAAAGTGATGGGCATGAAATGTGCATGGTTAAAGCCCACAGAGTAGATTACAAAATGTAGAGAGCGCAGCGCATGCGCACTGCTAGGCTCGACCCTAAAAGAACGAAGGCCTCCATCCACCAAGGTGGCATGCTTTATCACTGGGCCCCTCCTTAATGCTCATCCCAGTTCTGGTGTCTGCGATAGGCTCTACATGAAGCACTTCAAGGTTGTTGTTTTTTAATATTGTATTACCTGCCAGTAGATCAGGTGGTCTGGGACCCAAGAGATGTCAAATGCTTCTGGTGAGACGAATATGTTTTATTGGTGCTTGCCAGCTACATCAATAAAAAATGGGATACACAAGGGATGTGTAATATGCAGATCCTAGGTGTAAATTAATTGTCAAAATGGTTATTTCCAAGCAATAGGCCCCACAGGATCCAGGGAACTCCTCAGGACATGGGTCTCTTTTTGTAAGAAAACTAATTAGCTCTGTACATTCTCCCTACATCTCTAATTTTAGGATGTCTGTTGAGGTCAAGGAAAAACCTAAAGAGCATTATCTTACATTCTTTCATGCTTTTTCACTTACTGGTGTGGGACCTGAAGAAAAAAAAACATAGGCATATTTATTGCTAAGTCTTCAAAATGTACCAAAAGAATGGCAGATCTGTGTCATGCCTGGTGATTAGTAATCCAAATATGTGATCACTGTACAATGCACATGAGCCACCTTGACAAACAGCACAGAACATGAAGCAATGTTAAGTGATGTTAAGTCTAAGTCAATCATGTTCTGTCTTCAAGCCTATGAGTTCAATTAGAACAGGAGTAAAAGGAGGAGAAAGGAACATGCCCACCTATATTGATTAGAAGGTGGGCCACCTGCCTCAATTGGTTCACAAGATAGGTACAATTATCAAGCAAATAGCAGAATTCAGGTATCTACTTATTTTGCTTGAAGTTCAATAGAGGTATAGCTTAGTAATTATTAAAACAGGTGAAGATGTTCTCTCGGGTGGGCGCAGCACTTGTCACAGGAGCTAATGTTTTCAAACAGTGCCCACGCTCCTGTCCAGCATTTTTAGTTGCGTTTCAACTGCAGAACACTGACCACTGGCATCCAGGCAAGCACTCAGGTGCACATTGTTGAATCATGGTGTGTCATAGTGCTGGCTGACACAGTATTTGCTAACTTCTTAGTTGGTTTAGTGGTGGCCATTTTACAAGGGGTTTATATACAGTGTGACTTACATAAGCATAATCAATCTATTGAGAGAAGATACCTTACGGAATACTTGGTGTGTTACATGTATCAACTTAATAAGGCCAGAGAGTGCCATCGTGGATGATTTAAGTTGACTACACAATGTTCAATTAATCATAAATCCTCCTTTATGGTTCTATGTCCAATGTAGATTGAGCAAGAAGAAGACAAGCCCAATAGGCCATCAAGATATATTGCTGTGATCTGCAGTTTATTCCAACTGGTCAAAAATGTTTACTTTAGATAGATGGTCCCAAATCTGTTGCATTGAGATGTGTATCTTAAGCCTTCTTCTTGGATCTATATTTTATGGTGACAGGCTGAAACATGAGCCCTTCACTCAATGCATATTGATATGTAAGATCATCACAGTCTATGCATCCTGTGTTGTTCAAGTGTACAAAAAACATGTTGATCATATGTGGGAACGTTTTGGATTCACTGTCACAATTTGTATGGTATTTCTATTTCCATGGGTGCAGTACACTCAGGTTTAGTTGAGTGATGGGTTTTGTGTATTTACAAATACTGCAGGTATCGCATGGATGGTTGCCATCCACTTGTGAGAGTCACCATAACGTACATTGATTTGTGAATCTTTAATTGGTTATGTCTGGTGTGAATGAGGATGTCATGAAAAGGGCGTCATAGCTTACATGAAAACAGAGGATTCTCTAAGGTAGAGTCCAATATTTTTGGTACTCCTTTGTTTTACGATGATTATTTTCAGTTTGTTTGAGATTGAAGTGAAGTTATGACACATGCCAAAATGTCTCCAACTTGTCATGCATCAGTTTCCATTAAAGCATCTCAGTTGTTATCACAAGCCCATTTGTAGGAGTTTCATATTAGTTTCTGTGGGTAGTTCCTCCACCGCAGGTTTTTAGCTAGTACCTTGGACTGCATATCAAACACTGCCTTTTTGGTAGAGTTTCTTTGACTCCTGGGAACTAACCAAGTAGGGATTTTCTAAGGGATTTTGGGTGATGGCTATCAGACAGGAGAAGTGAGTCTTAGCACTAGATATGATGCATACTTCACTACTTAAACCCCTTCTTCTGCTCCTTTCAGCAGATTAAGAAAGGATATTTCTGTTTGTGAAATGTGTTCAGTGGAGCAGAAAGGTTGGCCAAGTTGGTGCACCTTTTGGACTCAGTTCACGTATGAGCATTTTTCCCCTTTACTAATGATGGGAACATCATCTGTGTAACATTTCTGGTTCTTTATATTCGCAGCAAAGCGATTACTGGTATTAAAGATGAATTGTGTTTCAAAATCATGCACATAGAGACATAGCAATGTTGGCTGCTTATGGGTTACTGACTGATGTACCTCCTACCTCTTGGTATAGATTATTCTCAAATTGAAAACTTTTTTAGTCAGAGCTGTTTCTGCTAGTGCCATCACCAATGAGATAATTATCTTATATTTCAATTATAAAATACTCAATAAGCTATTAACAATTCTAAGGGTGGTTTCCTGAGGACTATTTGTATATAGTGATACTACATCAAATGTAATCCCAAGTTTCTCCTCAAGATAAAAACATATCAACCTAAGTAGGATGAGTACGTCCTTAGTGTCTTTCAGATAAGAAGTTATTCTTTGCTATTCTAGTCTAATAAAACAGTCACAGACTTGTGGCATAGGTTCCAAAATTGAACCTATCTGGAAAATATCGGTCTGCCTGGTGGGGCATCAGACTTGTGTGTATTTTCTGCAAGATATAAAAATAGGATACTTTTGGTTCCCTGTCTATTGGAAGTCACCTTCCTTTTTTAATAACCAAGATGCTTTTTGATACCATCAATTCAATCTTCTATTTTATTATGCTTGTGGAATCTTTTTCAGGATCCTGTAGTGTTATGAATAGTTTAAAGCATTCATGCCTACAATCAAACCTTTTCATCAGCATTACAGCGTATCCTTTGCCTGTTTTTTTTTTTTTTTACCAGATTTGTATGGTTCTGGACTAGTTTTAGTTCTTCCTTTTCCATGTGGGATATGTTATAGAAGATACTCTATACAAGTACTGCCTTTTCAAATGTCTTTGTTTCTGGAGGTAGTACATATGGTGAATGGGAGAAATTGGGTTGTTGGTAGAATGGGGTGTGAGCTCTTGTCAAGCAGCAGCTACTATTCTTGTCAAGGTAAGCCACAAGCAAACCCCAAATTAACCTGTGCTCACCCACTGGTAGGTTAGCACAGAGCAGTCATGCTTCATTTGAAGGCAATGCAGAAAATTACAAATATGAAACATATGAAAACACCACACAAAAAGATCCCAAACCAGGTTAGAAAACTAGAACTGAATTTAATAAATAAAACAAGGCCTAAATGACAAAAACCCAATAAGTAGAACTTGGTTTAGGATTTTTTAAAGAATAAACTGTAAAACAGCGCTTAGAAGCCAAAAGCTGGTGATATCTGGTCACGCCAGTCTGAGATAAATTCAAAAGTATAGGCTGACCGCAATGATCTTCAGGCTGGCTTTAGGGAACTAGGTAAGCCAGCTGAACCAAAGTAACTTAACTCCAGGTTATAGAGCGACACATCGGATCTGAACCACTCAGTAGAGGGTATGAGTCGCTTTTCTCCACGCAACAGCAGCTATGCATCGTTTCCAAGATGCGGTGAGGCTGAGGTGCAAGTTACTGATGTGTTGATGTCGATGCTGAGGATGCATTGGGCAGTCAACATGATGCTTTTGTTTCGATGAGTGCATGGGCTGGAATGCTGAGTTTTGGCATTGTAGTCGAGGCCGCCGTCAACAGGGATGTGAGGACCTTGCACAGAGAAAATCACAGCAGTGGCAGTTCTAAAGGGGATGCACTGGTTTCAGGATGGGAAGTACAGTGGAAATGCGACTCTGGTTGCGCTGGTTCTGACCCATGCAATAGAGGTGGTGCATCAATTTTCTCCAGGCACCAGTGGCAATGTGCTGATTCTGCTCCCGCAGCAGTGGATGCATCAGTACCACAGTAGCAAGCAACTTGGGCCCACTTGCAAGGGTCCAGGACTAGGACGGCAACTTTGCAGCACTGACTCACAGATGTCTGATTCCAGGTGCAGGAGCATGGTGGTTGGACGTCTGTTATGTCCCTGAGATTCAAGATCTGGAGGCCAGCCAACTAGTCCTCGAAGTCCCTCTAGAAACTGAGTTGGAGCGACTCAGGGCCAGTGTTTCTCACTCCCAGGCACTACCAGACAGAAGACACAGGTCAGCACAGCAAAGCAGGAGTCCAGCAAACAACAGTCCAGCAGAGTGGCATGCCTTCAGCAGCACATCAGCCCTACTTTGTGGCAGAGCATCCATAGGCCCTGAGGTGTACTGAAGTGGTGGTTTCAGAGATCCAGTACTGCTACGTAGCTAGGCTTTTGAAGAGGGAGACATGCCTTTGAAGTGCACAGAGTCCCAGCCTTTCCTGCCCTGTCTCTAGTCTCACTACAGGAGGTGGTGCAACCATTTGTGTGTGGACAGGAAGCTGCATATTCAGGTGTAAATGAGGCTGTGCCCAGCTCCTCCTTCCCTTCCTCCCATCCTACCCAGGATGGTCCATCAAGGCCCATCAAGTCACACCTACACTTCCAATGTGTGTGGTTGTCTAGGAGGAATATACAAAGCCCAGCTGTCACCCCACCCCAGGCATGTGAACAGAAACAGGCAGTAGGTATAAAATGGATAAAGTAAGAAAATGCCAACTTTCTAAAAGTGAACTTTTCGGAATTGCAATTTTAAATCCTACTGCACTATAAGTTGAGATTTCAAACTGTGGTTCCAGGGACATCAAACTCAAAAAGTCTATCTCTTCCAGATTGAGAATTCCACATATAAGGTGTAATATGAAAATCCCAATGACTACCTATGGGAAAGATAGTCCTTTCAGTGGTGAAAAATTAATTTAAGAGGAAAATTAAAAGTACATGTCCCAAAAAATATGCTCAACCCTGCCCTTGGGGGCTTCCTAGGGCCTACCTTAGGGGTGACTTATAGGTATTAAAAAGAGAGGTTTGGGTCTGGCAAATGGTTTACTTTGCCAGGTTGAAATGGCAGTTCAAACCTTCACACAGAGGCTCTGCAACAGCAGGCCTTGGACATGTAAAAGGAGCTACTCAAGTAGGTGGCACAATCAGTACTGTAGGCCCATTAGTAATATTTAATTTACAGGCCTTGGGCACATTGAGTTCACTTTAATAGGGACATATATGTAAATGAAATATGTCAATTGGAGATGTATCAATAAAACCACATTTTAGGGAAAGTGCACAAGCACTTTAGCACTAGTCAACATTGGTAATGTGCCCAGAATCGTGAGGTCAGGACAAATGAAATCACCAGAAACAAGAGGTAGGAAGGGGGAAACCACTCCAAGGATACCAGGTCTAACAGTGAAGATATGAAATTAGTACCCAGTTTTATCAAGGTTTTGCGCTGCCCTTGTACCACTCAAGATTATGGAGAGCAAAGCAAAACCTAGAATGAGATTTACCATGCTACTCAGAGCGACTGTTGCTGCCTTGTGCTACAATATGCCGAAAGGTGTTACATTGGTGGAGCGTGGGTGTTTCCATGCATCAACCCATGAATTCTAAAGTAGTCCCAGATTTATCAACTCTGGTAAACCAGAGAATGTGTCAGAATTGTATGCCTTCCCGATAGACAGTCAATGAGGAGAAATATTTTTATGTCTTATCATTGTTTCCTCTTATTAAGTATACTGCATTCTAAAGCATACTTTGAAAGAAGAGAAAAATGCCTTTCAGCATTGTTCTTTTGCAGAAGGATGTCTCTTCCTGCAAAAAAAAAAACAATCCTGCCTGTAATGCAGGCACCCTTGCACCATTGAGCAAAGGTACCTGCATTGGCACTGGGTTTCACTTAGTGTGCCAGTGTAAGAGAAGGATAAGACTGCACCATACCTTGACAGATGTGGCCCATTTCTGCCTTCTCCCTTGTATGCAGCATCTCAAGGTGTCAACCTGAGTTGAGTTGCGTGAAAAGATCATAAATCTGGGCCAACATTTTAATTTTATGCCTGTGTCAGATATTTCTGTCTCAGTTGCTGGTATATGTCTAAAATAGAATCACTATTTTGTTATGTGAAAATAATTTTGCAGTCAATGCAAAGGAATAGTGTTTGACTGCAGTGACGAAATACAGCTCTTTACTAAGGACTATTATCTCTTGAACAATCAAGTTAATACCACTCAAGATGACAACAAAGTCTGTCTCCATTAGTTCCCTGTCTGGACTCTACCACTGCTCCTTGTTATAATCATCAGTGGTTCTTCCAAAGTCACTCAACAGTATTATGTCCTCAATACGTTTGTTTTCCTTGTCAATGGCTATGGCCTCGCCATAAAAAAGGTTTGTGTCAGCCAAAGTTTTGTGCACCATATAGAAGAAAATATCTGGTTCATCCAAACCCCTTGATTAAAAGGACCAACCTGCTTTTCTTTGCCACTACTACCTTAACTAACAGAACAGTTGCTCTACATCTTGGGGGGGTTCCGTCTACTGGGTGATAGGGTTCTATAGTACTCATCTTTAATATATGTAGTCTTGTGGTAGAATGTATTCACATTCTTAGGTTTAGTTGTCTTAGATGTAGTTAGGAATTATTTGAATTGGGCCTGTTCCCATTGATTTCTTTCACCCTCTTTTTAAAAGAGGGATCAAATGACTTACTTTAATGCTACCTTCTTTTTCTGTTACGTTAATCGTGGTTGAGCCTGACAATTGCTTTGCTGTGTTGGTTATTAATGAGCCATGCTCTGTGGTACCAATGTCAAAGCTGGTTCATTGAGAAAGATAGGCAGTGTGTTGGTCAATATCACGCTGGGCAGGGCTGCTTTTTCTCAGAGGTATTCTATGAACATTGCTCAGTTCAGAGTTGTTTTGACTTGGTAATGTTTGAGATTAATTAAAGCATTTCAGTCCCAAGCATGGCTGAGTACATGGGTAATATTTATGTCCCCCAACAGAGATGGGCTGTTAGATTGTCTGCTACCATTTTATCCATAACTCCACATGATTAGTGTAAAAAGGACCAGCGATGGCTGTGTCTGGGTTGGTGTCATGTGATTGCATGATTCTACTCTCCTCCAGTATTCCTCTGGTTGGAGGTTTTATTGAAGGGCATATTTTAAATTCCAAATATTATGATTAAATTGCTCTTGCAACTGCACTGCTGCTCATTAAATAAACACACACGGGGGAGTGGGTGGAGAAAGGGTTTTAGATACACCTGTTGAATTCAATATTTCTTGCTACAAACATATGGACTTTCTACCATATACTACTAGGGTGCATTTCTAAAAAGTACAAAGGCCCTCATCCACAAAATTGTTATGCTTCATCATTGGACCCACCTAATCAAAGATTCTAAATCTGGTGTCAGTGAGGGGCTCTGTTTGGAACTCTTAGAGATTACTGTTGTTTAAATATTTATTACCTGCCAATGGGTCAGGTGAGCAGGAGCCCAGGGGAGTTAAAAATTATTCTAGGGATTCCAATAACTGTTATTGGCTCTTCTCAGTTGCATTAATAAAAAAAAATGCACAAGAGTTGTACCATGTAGGTCCTTGGAATGAACTAAGGCCCATATTTATACTTTTTTGCAGCACATTTGCTTAATTTTTTTATGCAAAAGCGGCGCAAATTTACAAAATATAATTGTATTTTGTAAGCTTGTGCCTCTTTTTACGTCAAGGAATGACGCAAATGCGGCACAAAAATTGTATAAATATGGGCTTGAGTGTCACTATGTTGCTCATAAAATGAAGACTGTTAGGAGTACTTAGAAAACTAGTTAGTCTTTTTTTATTAAAAAGGGATGCCTGTCCTAGGGAATGCCCTCAGCTCTCTTGGCCATGTATAAAGTCAGTTGTTTTATTAGCTAACTTTATGCATAGGTGCTAAAACACTTTTATTAAAATTACTAACAACTTCTTTTATTTTGACTAAACTATTTTACTGTTTTTAAGATACTTTCAAGTTAGATCATTAACGATGATGGTTAAATACATGGTAAAATGGCTCAGTCAATGGATCGATTTTTTGAAGATGAGTGGCATTTTAAATCGAATCTCTTTAATGTTTGAAATGTTAAAATGAAAATTGAACTTTGTAACAAACAATTTTTAATTGCTACCTTTTTACGGAATGCCAATTGGGATATCATTTGTAAAATGCTTCCAATTCCATCTAATTTAACCTAACATATTTGTACAATTAGGTAATTGCTTCTCACCCAAACAAAGCTGAATGTAAACTCTTTGATACTTTAATGGCTTTGTCGACCAAATCATCCTTATTTTCATTGAAAAGCTTGGTGGGCTTTTCCAATCATATTTGGTGAGAATGAGTTAGTCTATCCTTCTTAATAAATATCGGATGAAAACAGATTTATGCAATTTATCCTGGCTGTGCTGAGGATACATTGTGATTTTGTCTGTTTTTCTATTATTTTACAAATATACCTTATTTTCCACCTATTGCTACTTCCCTATTTCAGCTTTTCTAAAAAAATTTAAATTGGGTATTATTCAATATCCCACACAGGTCTCTTAATTAGTGAATATTGTGTCTTTTATTATAAATTTGCAATAAAAGGTGTTAATCTAAAACAACTTAGACACGTCTTTCATGCAACCACTTAATTAACATTAATAGAGTAGTAGTTTTATCTTTGTGACAATTTTAGAAGGTACTCATCTCAGAGTTATCTGTGGGATGTTCATTGTTAAGAGGACAGTGGCTATTACTGGGACCAGGTGTTCTGATTTAAAAGTGAAATTTTCAATTGGACCGAGATCCTTCTTTTGAGAGCAGGGCTCTGACATTCAGAGATGAAAATTGTGGGATAGGTGGCCAATCCCATACAATTTACCTAATAAAACTCAACAAAGTGGATTGTGCCATAGACATCCACTGGATTGGAATGCAGAAAGGTATGTGTAGCAAGTAACATGAAAGAATAGGTGGGATGGGATAGAAATAAAAGTGGTGTAGAGCCAGTTGTCACCAGTAAAACCAGGAGGACAGAGCAGCGCGGATTGGGAGGTGTGAAATGTCATTGTAGTCTGCTACAACAAGAACCATGCTTCTACAGGAGGACTGTGCTCCAATATACTTTTATAAACGTGGGAATCAATAAGGCAGTGTTTGGTCTAAGTTTACTCAAAATACCTTTTTATGGGACCCTCAAGAAAAGCACCTCAAAGAAGGTCAGCCCTTCTTACTCTGTCTGTCTAGTCAACTATGGAAAAGTTGAATTATATGTTAGTGCCACCTTTGGTTTCCACTCTGACCAGGTTACCAATTAATCCAAATTTTTGCAATCCCTTGCAAAGCACCTGCTTTCTATGAACATGACTTCTCCTACACATTGCATTTTAAAGTATTTATAAGAAATCCTTTATAATGAAACCTATATGAAAAATGTAGCTTTTTTAAATTTTCTCCACTCCTATAGTTCATGCACAGGAAATCTAATTTATATTCAGGAGAGTAAGAAGGGGACTGGATTGAGTTTTTGAACTCTGTGGCCAACTGGGACGGTAGGTGTCTCCTCAATAGAAAGTAAAAAGGTACAGGACAGTCTTTATTCTCTGCACAATGGGTTGGGCTTGAACAAAAGACTAATAATCCCTTGAGGAGCTAAAAAAGACAAGGGAAAAATCTGGTCAATGGCCATATGCAGAAACTAATCTGTGATTTACTGGATACAAATCTAAAGCAACTGAGAAAGGGGTTAATAGGTTCATGCACTTTTGACATATTAAACACGTTCTTGAATTAAAGAGTGATGTTATCCAGCTACACTGAGGTAAATTCTTCTGTCTTGAATCGATTGAGTTAAATTGTGGCTAGAATATAATTGTTATTCTTTCAAACTGAATTATAGTTTTACATTGGAAATTCAACTTTTTATACAATGGTTTCTATTGGTTCAGTTATTCCATAATTCTGAAAAGAAGTATATTTTAAATGGTTGCAGACAGGCTGCAATTTTGCAATTCTAAACCACAAGCCAAACTTCCAGAGCCTGCTAAGGTAGTGCAAGAGTTTAAAAAGTGAGCTCAACTTTAGACATTGACCATACACAGGCACTTGGCTTCCTGTTCCAGACCCATGAAGATTCTTAGGTATTTACCATTTTCTTTAAAAGTTCCCTGATCATTTGCATACTTCTGAAGTTCAGCACCCAGCCCTGTTGAGATCTGGTAGGAATAATAAACACATACCCAATGAAGGCTAATATTGTCAACATTCTTAGTGAAAATATTTTAATTATTTACTCAAGTTTCTTGTAAACTGTCAGCACAAGGTAGATTCTTCTAATCGGTCATCACAAGATAGGCATGCACATGCTTGGTAATTCACATAAGGATTAGATTGACTGGGTCTTTGCCATACTACCCTATCGTCTGCCACCACTGCAGAAAGAAAATGTAGCTAGAGGAATGAGGTCTAGTTTTTGTTCAAAATGAAGAGATTTGAAAAACTTTTTTAGCACTTGTGAAGTCTTCTTTACTGTCTTTACTTCAACGAACATTAGAAGTATATGGCGAGAAATACACTTTAATGCAGCAGTATTTCTGTTTCTTTCTCACTATAGAAAAACCATAAAACAACATAATTGCTACTTTTGAAACAAAACTGGAATTTAACATTTTGCAGGGTTGCTAACATGGCACAGGCAGGTGCTTAGCATTGTGTTAATTTACTTATATTAAAAAACGCATTCAGGTGTATTGCAAAACTGTGCAACACTGAGTTATCTCGCATTCAGCCCTTAATGAATCTAGACCTTAATCTAGTCTGCCCAGAGCCAGCTTTAGGGTGGTATGACCATTACCGTCAGACCGGGCACCTAGATCAGCTGGTGGGTACTGTATTTTGAAATGTCTTATGGGGTTGAAAGCACTTGCTGAAGACACACACACCCTACTGCTTTGTCCATAGCGCTTAAATTGCACACCCCCATGCCATAATCTTGATTGTCCTGGCACCCAATCACTCTCATCCCGCTGTTGCTTGTTAACTCCTGTGCCACCATGTCCGGTTGCCCAATACCCCCTTGTTGTTTTTTGCCTCGCTGCTTCGTGCTCATGGCGGTATGTTATTTCTTCGTTGTCCTTGGTTTTGAGCATCTTGCTGCTTCTTTGCAATGATTTTTTCCTGTTTTATGTAGCATGAACTTAACACAAAGGTATGGGAGTGTTTTATTTACGTTTTTTGCAGTTTTATATAGCGCAAACTCGATACAAAGGTACATCGCTTTATGTGAGCACCAGTTACATTGCACAAGAACACATTCATTTTTGGTAGCAAGGGGAGATTAAATGATTGGCAAGAATAACAGGATGTTGAGCTTGCACTAAGACTTGAACCATGTTTCCAAGCTCCAAAGTCAGCAGCTCTGGCCCTTACACCATATCTTCTCCCCTAGGGTCTATGGCTGGTCTGTGTTAGGGCAGTCTGAGAATAACTCATTTTTTTATATATAGTGCTTGGTAATACAGGTTCAGCTATTTCCTAGCGCTGTAAAGCAGGTGCCATTCTTAACAAAATCTCTATAATTCATTTGCATCGACTTTGCAGAGATGAAGAGATGAAAAAACTATGTCAGAATTACAATCTGTGACATTCTCATTCTGTCAAGAGCATTGACCAACTGACTTGAATAGAGCTTAACACTAGGCAATAGCACATGCTATTGATAACCTCTGGAGCATCAACAACGAAGAACATAGGTCAGTTCTAGGCAAGAAGATGTCAAAAGGTGTCCAAAATGGTGGAAAAGCAGTTGTGATTACAGACCCAAGCACTTCATGCCCTCAAGCTTGTGCTAGTGCGCCCGGTCCTTAATAAGTAAACTTATAAAGGGACACGTATAGATCGATGAACCATTTGATTCGCATGGAGTGTCCTAGCTACAGTGTAACCAATGTTCATCAATAATCAATACACAAATCAATAACCATTTGCAAAACACTAATCAGCAGTTAATAACATCACACTATGACATTCGGTCATGAATAACCACAACTCAATATACGTTTTATCAATTTTATTTCCCAATTAGTTACAATACTAATTCATGGGGTTAATTCAACTTTATTCAAAGCAAATTCATATTAATTCATTAGAAGGCGCCAAAAACATAATCTAATCAAAACTTGCATCAGAGTACATTCTAAAGCAGTAGCATAAGTCAATAACTGAATCAGGAATTAATAAGTCAACATGAATAGCGAAGTTCAGCAAATCAGTTTGTCAATCATTTGTCTCTGCGTTTGTCAATGTCATAAGGTAGGGACCTCACCTCACCCAGATTAGCATCTGCATGTGGGACTTCATGCGAAAACAATTAAGAACATGAATTTGGAAAAACATCTAGCTAAAAGAAACTCTTAAACAGTGCAGTTGGTACCTAGAAAGAAAAGGCACAAAAGGTAATTCAGTCACACTGTCAGCTACCTATCCACGATATGGATCAGCAACAAAGTCAGTCTTCGTCTTCAGGTCATCAATCGGTTAGCATCTCATCCGGCTCTCAAGTGAATAATCCCAAAGACAGAATTTTGAATCTCTTCAAACATCCATGCCTAACCTCTAACATCCGAAGTTTTCTCCCTTTGTCACAGCATTATATCAAAGTCACCCAGACTATACCCCAATTCCTAATTGTTCAAAGAATGACTAGTTACGACTCCGTCCAATTATCTTAATTTTTCAAATCTATGAAGTCTAATTTTGCACAGTTCTCAGGATGTCGATTGGTTCACTGTACGATGTCCTTATCGTCCGGCTCGTCAGGCATCAAAAATGTTGCATCTTTTCTCCAATCAGTGTCTCCATTGTCCAGTCCTGGGAAAGTACACCCAGTATGCTTTACACTGATTTAGATACAAACTTTTATTCTGTCAACTCCTGTTCATGGTTCACGCATAGGATTTTAGCTGAGCAGATTTTATTAAACAATGAGCGGTCCATGGTCAGTCCAACACATTCGCTTTTTCGACATTGTTGGTCAATATTCGCCTTCTACACAAGGCCTGGCACACTAGGCCACAACTTCGGCTAAGTTAGCTCTACAATATAATGCAAAACATACATTATATATCTCAATATGACATACTACTACATTATTCAATAAATTTTTCTATATTTCACACGTTATTCATTTTATTAGTACATTTGTGAATCTTGGTGATCGCTCTCCGAGAGCACATTTTCAAATGAGCACGTTATTTTTCCAAGTTAATTACTCAAACTACTTAAACATTTATAATTAATTTCTAATTAGTATCTCTGCGCTATTGGTCCTTCCTCTGGTGACTAATAAGTCATAACACTACTTTTACTCTTAACAGTTTCATAATTCCATCTCTTCAGCATTTTGCCTTTTATTCAAATCGTCCCTATAAATTCTTTCTCTATTTCATTCTTCCCTCCTCTGATTATTTTTAGACTTTTTCAATTTAATCTTTGGACACAATTTATATAAACCCCATAATCCTAATAAACAAGAAATCATAATTAATATTCACTGTGTGATTTATAATAATACCCATTCCAAATGTTACTAAGCCAATTTCCCAATGAAGCAAATCCCTTTCCAACCTTTTCCCAAACACCTGGTTCCTTCAATTTCTTTAAATCTTTATGTGAGTTAGTCAGGTTAGTGAGTAAGGCCTTCAAACACCTGGTTCCTTCAATTTCTTTAAATCTTTATGTGAGTTAGTCAGGTTAGTGAGTAAGGCCTTCATTACAACCCTGGCGGTTGGTGATAAAGTGGCGGTAATACCGCCAACAGGCCGGCGGTAATAAATATGAAATTATGACCAGGCGGAAACTGCTCAGACAGACAGCCACTTTAACACACCACAGGGCGAAATCAACAGGCACCACGGTGGTAACCACCTACAGCTAGGTGGAAGACAATGTTCCGCCCACTGAATTAGGACACACCAATCTGCCACCTTTTCCGGGGCGGTAACAACAACATCAAAAGCCTGGTGGAAAACTGCACAGAAGGGAAACAACTCACCTCTGGAGACTCAAGGAAAAACCACGCTGCCATGGAGCCAGAGTTGCATGTGTTCCCCATTCTCATCTACGTTTTGCTCCACTACGAACACCAGCACTGGTGAAGATGACCACAGTGAGTACTTCCACCTAGCACACAGGGGAGGGAGTAGGAAAAAGAGAGTGACACACACACACACACGCAACACCCCCAACACCATACACACAAGCAGATGCAAAAACATTACATATTCACCCCGTACCCCTCAGGAATAATGCAAGGACAAAATGAATTGATTAAAGTGAATGTAATAAGATAGAATAGTATAAATATGTGCATCCAAATCAACAAGTATATACAGATTTACAAATGTTGGGACATTGCCCAGTCATCAATGTCCATGGGCCACAGTGCCACATCACATAGTCCAAGGCCCCTCCTCACTCCTTCAAGAACACGGAGAGAACACTGCAGGGGCATCAGGTCTAAAATAGCCAGGCACCTCAGGGGGATGGCGAATGGGGGGACCACCTCAGCTGGAAGATGGTACAACGCCACTGGTCCTGGAGGAGGCAACATGCCCATTACTCTGTCCTGGGGAGTGCAAGGCCACAGTCTCTCAAGTGGGTGACTTGCCCACTGGCTCTGGAGGGGGCACATGCCCTGTGCTTCATCCTGGCGAGTGCAAGGCCAGAGTCTCTCAAGTGAGTGACTTGCCCACTGGCTCTGGAGGGGCAACATGCCCTGGGCTTGGTCCTGGGGAGGGCAAGGCCACAGTCTCTCAAGTGGATGGCTTCTTCCACTGGTTCTGGAGGGGGCATTGTGCCCTGTGACCTTCTTCCTGGGGAGGATGGGATGAATGGATGGCTTCTCCACTGGTTCTGGAAGGGGCATTGTGCCCTTTGAGCTTCATCCTGTGGAGGATGGGGTGAGTGAATGGCTTCTCCACTGGTTCTGGAGTGGGCATTGTGCACTGTGAGCTTCATCCTGGGGAGGATAGGGTGAGTGGATGGCTTCTCCACTGGTTCTGAGGGGACATTGAGCCATGTGATGCAGATCTTGGGGAGAGCAAGGTCACAGTCTCTCACCTGGGTGTCAGACCCACAGGATTTGCTGGGGCCAGGCCGCACAACAGCCCATGGAGGCACGACTACACACTGTCCGCCGGAGGTGACGGCTGCCTCAGTGGTGGCAGTGGTGGTGCTGCTAGTGGAGCTTGGACGGCTGCCCACTGGGGCTGCTGCTGGTAGTGGTGCTGGTGGTGGTGCTGGTGATGGTGGGGGGATGCTCCAGCCCTACCCCTGCAGCCTCGGATGGCTGCCCACTGTGGCTGATGCTGCTGGCAGTGGTCCTGGAGGCGGTGCTGGTGGCGGTGCTGGTGCAGGTGGCGGGGCTGACAGTGGTAGGTGGAGGCAACAGCCCTTCCCCTGCAGCCTTGGACGGCTGCGCCACCATGACTGGGGGGGGCTTTGACTGAGTCACTGCACCAGGCCCCTTGTCTCTGCCGCCTGCTGTTGCAGGCCCCTTGACCCTCCTTCCTGCAGCTGGTGCTGCCTCCTTGCCCATGTGTCCTGCAGCTGGGGCTGACTCCTTGCCCTTCCATCCTGCATCTGGGGCTGCCTCCTTGTCCTTCCATCCTGCAGCTGGGGCTGACACCTTGCCCTTACTCAACACACTTGGGGCTGGCACCCTCTCCATCTGGCTGGCTGGTGGCCAGGATCCTTACCCACCTGGAGTAGTTGGGGACACTACTGTGCCCGTGGACTGTGTGGATGAGGTGCTTGCCTGGGTTGTGACCTCCCTGGCCTTTTATGAGCGACGGGGGGAGGGGTAGGGAAGAGGTCAATGGTGGAGCGGAAAAGCTTCTTAGGGACATTGGGGCGGGAAGAGGGAGATAGTTTGGGAGTGGAGGAAGAGGGAGTGGTGCTAGGAGGTGTCTGTCTGCTGTGTTTGGGTGCAGGTCCATGGGCTGGATGCTATTGTGAGGTGGATGACTGTTGGGTGTCTGAGTGCTTGCTTTTGTGTACTTTGTGAGGAGAGGGCACAGACACAGTGGGAGAGGACACAGGGGGTGTGTGCATGGATGTGGGAGTGGTGACTGCCAGTAAGGGGCGTGTACTGTTAGGTGTGCTGGTGATGGTGGTAGTGGATGAGGATGTAGTGCATTCAGGTGTGAGTGTAGATGCAACTGGGAGGGAGGTGGTGGATGAGGAGGTGGGGGCCACAGTAGAGGCAGTGGATTTTGGTATGTCTGCTTCTGGATGGTGTTTGTATGAGTGCCTGAGGGATGAAGTGTGGTGCTTGTGTTTGCCATGTCCACTCTTGTGTGTTGTCCTGGGTGCATGCTCATCTGACTGTGTGCTTGGGATAGGTTGGGATTGAGGGGAATGGGATTGGGAAGAAGAAGTTGGAGGGCGAGGTTGGAAACAGGGACAATGGCTGCCATCAGAGAGGAGGCCTGAGCCTGAATTGATCTATGTTGGGCCGCCAAGCCAGTGTGAATGACCTCCAGGAATGCATTTGTCTGTTGGATTTGAGCTGCCAGCCCCTGGATACCATTCACAATGGTTGACTGCCCAACAGAGATGGATCGCAGGAGGTCAATAGCCTCCTCACTCAGGGCTCCAGGGCTAACCAGGGCAGGGCCTGAGGTGCCTGGGGCGAAGGAAATGCCCGCCCTCCTGGGTGAGCAGGCACGGGAAACTCGCTGAGGGGCTGCTGGGAGGACAGTGCTGTTACGGGGGTGACGGCTGTACCTGTAGCTGGGGTGGGCACAGAAGTGTCTGCCACCACCAGGGAGTTCCCATTGGAGGAGGTATCCGTGTCTGAATTGTCCCCTCCTGTCTCCGCCGTGGTGCTCCCCTCGCCCTCTGTCCCACTGGTGCCCTCATCGTTGGTGTTTTCGGCCTCCTGGGACCTATTGGATGCAGCTCCCTCCATTGCCGATGCCTCTGCTCCTCCGCCAGATGGTGCTAATGCACATAAGGACAGGGTGACAAAAAAAAGGGGGGGGAAGAGACAAAGGATACACTTGGTCAATGGCGCCAACAACACCACTGTTGGTGTACACAACACACTCACGCACAGGGAACAGCCCTACGCACTAGGTAATGCACTACCAGTCACAATGCCAGTCACCAGCCCATGGATAGTGACACCTAACGCCAATTGCAGCATACCTGAGACCCACTGACCCCTGCCCAGTAGTGGATGCCTACTAGCTTGGTTGGAGTAATTTCACATCAGAACCCTGCCCAACATGGGACATACCCTGCAATGCTAGACCTGGGCTAGGGGCACCCACAGGGCCCACACACCCCCACCCGGATACCACCCCTCCACGCGCAAGTTGTATATTGGTTCACTGTACTCACCCCCTTGTTGCTGTTGTATTGCCCCCAAGCACCCACCCAGCTCCGGATAGGCCATCGCCAGTTTGTCGGCCATCAGGGGGGTCAGAGTTCGATGGGCACCCCTTCCTCGTTGGGAGACCATTCCCAGCTGGGCCTCAGCGGTATTCCATGCCCAATGTCTCAGGTCCTCCCACCGTTTCCGACAGTGGGTGCTCCACCTGCCGTAGACCCCCAGGGTATGCACGTCCTCGGTGATGGCACGCCATATAGCCTTATTTTGATGGTCGCTGACCTGTAGGGAAATAGACCCAGTGAAAGGTATTAGTCCAACCGTCCTGCCTGTTACACTCATGGCCCACCATGCCCCTTCCCATCCCCATTAGCACAGACATGGCCAACCAGACATGCTGCACGCTGCCCAGGGCCCATCCTCCACCCACCCCCTAAATGAGGCCTTCACACTCAGCACTCCATGCATTCACGCCTCATGCATCCTACTCACGGTGTACTCACCTGTTGGTCTGGAGGCCCATACAGCATTCGGTACTGGAGTGGGGCCTGTCCTCCCCCTCTTGCACGGCAGTCCTCCAAGCTTCCTTGTTGTCCTGTGCCTCTCTCCCCTGAACCGTGTGCCCACTGCCACTGACCCCAGGTGCCTGATCGTCCTGTGTTTGTAGGGTCCCTGTAGTGGTGGACACACTGCTGAGTGGGTGCTGTTGTGGTTTTTCCTGAGGGGGGAGGCTCTGTGGTGTGTGGTGGTGTGAGACTGTCCCTGGGTAACCGACTGTCAGGAGATCCCTGATGGGCCAGGTTGGTCTTCCAGATCCAGGCTACCAGAGCTGCTGTCATCACAGTGGGCCTCTTCTGTGGGGGGACTGGATGTTGCCGGCACCTCTTCTCCGGTGACATTGGCTGGCATACCTGAGGGGATGTAATTGCAGTGTTATTGTTTCTGCGTGTGATATATTGTGCATGGGTGTGTTGCCCTCAGTGGTTGTTATTGCCTGGCAGATTTGCCTTGTGTGAGTTGTTATTTGGTGGGCTAGGTGATTCTCTCCAGTGTGCATGCAGTGGTGATAGGTGTCCATGCAGGTCTGTGAGGGGGTGTCCATACATAGGTTTTGCATGCAGAGCTTGGTATTGGGATGAGTGGGTTGTGATGGTGGGGTATGCGGGAGGTGGTGGCATGCAGGTAGGGGTGGTGATAGTAGTATAGAGTTGACTTACCAGATTCCAGTCCTTCTCCTACTCCTGCCAGGCCCTCAGGATGCATGATTGCCAAGACTTCCTCCTCCCATGTTGTAAGTTGTGGGGGAGGAGGTGGGGATCCACCGCCAGTCCTCTGTACTGCGAGCTGGTGTCTTGCTGCCACGGAACGCACCTTCCCACGTAGGTCGTTCCACCTCTTCCTGATGTCATCCCTTGTTCTGGGGTACTGTCCCACTGCGTTGACCCTGTCCACGATTCTCCGCCATAGCCCCATCTTCCTAGCAATGGATGTCTGCTGCACCTGTGATCCAAATAGCTGTGGCTCTACCCGGATGATTTCCTCCACCGTGGCCCTTAGCTCCTCCTCTGAGAACCTGGAGTGTCATTGTGGTGCCATTGGTATAGTGTGAGTGGTGTGGGTGTATGGGGTGATGTGTTGGGGTGTGTGATGTAAGGTGCGTGGGTAGTTTATAGTTTATGGTGTTATGTGACTCTGGTTGTGTGGGTGCTCTTGCTGTGTCTCTCTCAGTTGGCAATTGTTTCAAGTCTTAAAGAGTTGTGGGTAATGTGGCTGTGTGTTTTATAGTGGTGTGGGTGTGTGGGTGTGGTGTGTGTATGGGTGTCAGGTGTGTGTAGTTTGAATTGACCAATGTGGTGTTGTTTTGTATGCATGTGTGTATTTTGAGCACGGCGGTATGTACCACCTATCGTTTACCGCCATTGAGTGTCCACCACGGTGATTCGTGGGTCATAATGTGATGGGCGTTGTTCTGTTGGCGTAACGGTGTAGGTTTTGCTACCGCCAGTTTATCACTGACCTTTGGGCTGGTGGAATTGTGTGTGTGGCTGTAAAGTGACGGATTGGTATGTGTGTGTCATAATTTGGTTGGCGGTTATCTGCTGCAGCAGCGTTGTGTTGGCAGCAATCAGCATGGCAGTAAGTGGGATTTACCGCCAATGTCATAATGAGGGCCTAAGTGTCTTATCTCCTTACTATTATCTGTTATGTTTGAGCAGCAATGTCTAGAGTTAATAATTTTACACACTCTGCCATCCTTCGCTAGAAGGATGTCTAAAGTAAGGCAATTTTGAAGAGTCATAGCTCTATCCACAGCTAATTCAGTATCTATCAAGAGTATTGCCCCTGTAAAATTTCTCAACATGTTATCCACAATAGTAGACAACTTTCGTAATCTTGATGGAGTTCTGGATGACTCCCAGTGAAGGAATCACCGCACCAAATATATCCCCCACAACTGCAGCGGAGGATTCCCTCCTCTGTCGCTTATGATGTAATTCAGTCAATTTTGGAAACTTCTTTAAGTCATCTATCTGATAAATCTTTGGGAAAACTATCCCCAAATAACATGTCCCATACCATGCTCTTGGAAGACGGTAATAAGCATTTAGTCCACAAATATAATAGATACCTGGAATCGCAGGGTCCTGATCATTCAACATAAAAGTCCATTTACTCTGAAACAAAAACACATGCCTACATTCACTCGTTTCCACAAATAAAGTGTCAGTGCATGATTTTGGCATATATATATATATATATATATATATATATATATATATATATATATATATAAACCTTCCCTACATGTAATGCACCTAAATCTAATTTCCCTTGAGTCTTAATTACAGTGTAAGCATAATCATTCTTGCATTCTTGTAAGTCCTTTTTTCTAAGCCTTTTTCTAATTTCTCTTTTAATGCTTTTCTCCTATCAGTATGCACTAAAAAGCTTTTCTCTAAAGGTGTAAGCAAGCATGTGAGATTATTTCTATGTTCGTAAGCAGTTCCAAATGTTAGTGTAGGCTCAAAGAATCCTCTAACCAATACTATATCATGATCCTTATCCACTCTACTCAAATATCTAATAATAGGGACGAATGAAAACACTAAGGGGGTCATTACAACCCTGGCGGACGGTGTTAAAGCGGAAAAAAAAGGGAATTATGACCGTGGCGGAAACTGCCAACAAAGACAGCCACTTTAACACTCCGACCGCCGCGGCGGTACAGACAAGCAGCGCGGCGGTCACCGCCAACAGACATGCGGGAGACAAAGTACCGCCCACAGTATCATAACCTACAAATCCGCCACCTTTTCCGGGGCGGATTCACCGTGGATAAAAACACGGCGGAAACAGCCATTTCAGTGGGGAAACGCTCACCTCAACACACTCCACGAGGAAGGAAGGCACCATGGAGCCAGAACTCCAAATACTCCCTGCGATAGTCTTCCTGCTCCTCTACGATCATCAGCAACGGCGGCGCCGAAGACAACGGTGAGTACTGCACCTCCGACATAGGGGAGGTGGGAAGCAAAAGTCAGGGACACACGCAACACCCCCACCCCCACCCTGACCCTCACCCACTACAACACATACACCAATTCATATCCAAACATCACAGTAACAACCACCAACCCCCCCGGAAGAATGCAAAGACAAAAGGAAATGAGTTCAACCATTGTAATATATCAAAATACAGTAAGGAAATATATACAGATATATATACACATTCTACAAAATATACATCACGATTAGTAGTGCAGGTATGCACCATTCAATGTCCGTGGACCACTGGGCCCAAAATGCATGGGCGAGGCCCACATCAGATACATGACCAGAAACGGAGAGAACACTGCTGGGGCATCAGATCGAAATACAACAGGCACCTCAGGGGCAAGGGAAGGGGGGGCACCTCAGCCGGATGACAGCACCACGCCAGATCCACGACGGGGCTCCAAGCCCATTGATGTATCCTGGGGAGTGCAAAGCCACAGGCTCTCAAGTCTCTACAGTGGTTGATTTGCCCACTGCTTTATCCTGGGGAGTGCAAAGCCACAGTCTCACAAGTCTTTTCAGTGGGTGGTTTGCCCACTGCTTTATCCTGGGGAGTGCAAAGCCACAGTCTCACAAGTCTTTTCAGTGGGTGGTTTGCCCACTGTACCATCCTGGGGAGTGCAAAGCCGCAGTCTCACAAGTCTTTTCAGTGGGTGGTTTGCCCACTGCTTTATCCTGGGGAGTGCAAAGCCACAGTCTCACAAGTCTCTTCAGTGGGTGGTTTGCCCACTGTACCATCCTGGGAAGTGCAAAGCCACAGTCTCACAAGTCTTTTCAGAGGGTGGTTTGCCCACTGCTTTATCCTGGGGAGTGCAAAACCACAGTCTCACAAGTCTTTTCAGTGGGTGGTTTGCCCAATGTACCATCCTGGGGAGTGCAAAGCCACAGTCTTTCAAGTGGATGACAGTCTCCACTGGTTCTGGAGGGGGACTGGTGCCCAGAGTGCTTCATCCTGTTAAGGACTGAGGTAGTGGATGCTGTTGTCCACTGGTTCTGGAGGGGGACTGGTGCCCAGAGTGCTTCATCCTGTTAAGGACTGAGGTAGTGGATGCTGTTCTCCACTGGTTCTGGAGGGGGACTGGTGCCCAGAGTGCATCACTCTCCCCGTGACGGTCCCAGTTCCGTCACTGCCCCTGACGCACATGGGCTACTGATGCTTGACTTGGCGGTGCTTGCCCTATTCAGCGGTGCTTGTCCTATTCAGCGGTGCTTGCCATGGCGGTCTTTGCCCTGTTCAGCGGTACTTGCCATGGCGGTCTTTGCCCTGTTCAGCGTTGCTTGCCCTGTTCAGCGGTGCTTGCCATGGCGGTCTTTGGCCTGTTCAGCGGTGCTTGCCATGGCGGTCTTTGCCCTGTTCAGCGGTGCTTGCCCTGTTCAGCGGTGCTTGCCATGGCGGTCTTTGCCCTGTTCAGCGGTGCTTGCCCTGTTCAGCGGTGCTTGACTTTGCTGTCTCTGACCTGTGCAGCGGTGTTTGCCATGGCGGTCCCTCATTGCCCAGCGGGGCTGTGGCTGCCGGGGCCCTCCTGGGCACTGACTCTGGCGGTGGTCTCCTGACCAGTGACGATTGGGCTGCCCTCCGGGGCACTGACTCTGGCGGTGGTCTCCTGACCAGTGACGATCGGGCTGCCCTCCTGGGCACTGACTCTGGCGGTGGTCTCCTGGCCAGTGATGATCAGGCTGCCGGTGGCCTCCTGGGCAGCGGGATGATGGCGACCTTCTCCGCCATGCTGCTCTTCCCAGACTTTGGCGCTTTCTTCTGCCCCTTCCCCACCTTGGGAGGAGTCACTGCTGAGTCGACACTCCCCCCGGGACCCTTGTGAGCAGCTTTGCTGGCTAGAGTCTTCCCCCTATCCTGTCAGGCACTGTCCAACCTATGGTGCTTCACAGGGGGGACTGGCTGTGCTTTGGCTCCATGTCCCACTGGCTGCCCTGGTGCTCGGTGCACTCCACATACCTCTAACAGGCACCACTGGTACCAGAGATATTTTGGCTGAGGTGCTAGTACGGGACCTATGAATTGGAGGGGGAGTGGTGGGAAAGAGGTCAACGTTGCTCAGGAAAAGTTTCTGACGAACACTGGGACGGGTAGCTGGAGGGGATCTGGGAATGGAGGAAGAGGAGGTAGTTGTAGGAGGTGTAACTTTTGATGATTTGGGTGCAGGTGCATGTTCTGGAGGCTGACGTGAGGTGGATGGATGTTGGTTGTGTGTGTGCCCGCGTTTGTGTACTTTGGGAGGGGGCATCACAGACACACTGGGAGAGGACACAGGGGACGTGTAAATGGTAGTGGGGGTGGTGAGTGCAGGTGAGCGGGGTTTGGTGGTGGGTGTTCTGGTGCGAGTCCTAGTGGCTGTAGTGGTAGTGCATGCAGGTGAGAGTATAGACGACACTGGGAGGGAGGAGGGAGACGAGGAGGAGGGGACCTCTATCCTGTCTGTCAATTTTAACCAGTATATGGTAACTGAGTTGTACATGTCCATTACGGTTTCACAGATGTGGTTACCAACGTGTGTCATCTGCTTGCATCCTTCATGGACTTGTGATGTGTGACATAGGTATGTTGACATTACTATTGAGAACGGATTTTGTCACTGTCATGGCTAATACACATTTTCAAAATCACAGACTGACTCCAGATTGTTTTGTGCTTCAAGGGTGTTTATTGAAGTGCTAATTATTGGAGGGGGTGGTAAAATGGTGAGGGGTGATGGTGGAGGACTGTCCATGGCAGAGTCCAGTCTATTAGTCTCACAGGTGCACTGCCCATATGGGCATAGGAAGTGGAGCTGGGGCAGTTCCAATATAGACAGAGTTACAAAGTGGGACAGTGGGATGACAATCAGGGTGGTCTTATTTCTTGGCAGGGTTCTTGCCATCGTGCTCTGTCCTGTTCCTGGATCTCAAGGAACGCTTGCGGGGTGGTTCTCCGTCTGCAGGGGGTGGGGTGCTGGTGTGGTGGTCCTGTGGCGGGGCGTCCTGTCCGCTAGCGCCGGCGGAGGTGGTGGGCAGTTCATTGTCCATGCTAGTGTCAGCGGCCCCTTGGAGTGCCACGGTGTCCCTCATGGTGTTCTGTATGTCCTTCAGCACCCCTACAATGGTGTCCAGGGCGGAGCTGATGGTTCTGAGTTCCTCCCTGAACCCCAAATATTGTTCCTCCTGCAGGCGCTGGGTCTCCTGAAACTTGGCCAGGACCGTAGCCATCGTCTCCTGGGAGTGGTGGTATGCTCCCACGATGGAGGAGAGGGCCTTGTGGAGAATGGGTTCCCTTGGCCTGTCCGCCCCCTGTCGCACGGCAGCCCTCCCAGTTCCCCTGTGTTCCTGTGCCTCTGTCCCCTGGACCGTGTGCCCACTACCACTGTCCCCAGGTCCCTGTTGTTGTTGGGGTGGTGGGTTATCCTGGGTTCCCTGTAGTGGTGGACACACAGCTGATTGACGTGTCCTGGGGACGGAGGTATGGGCCCGCTGGATGGGTGCTGTGCTGGTGTTACCAGAGGGTGGAAGGTCTGTGTTGGGCTGTGCCTGTGCGAGGGGAACCGACTGTACCGAGGCCCACGATGGTCTGGGCTGGTCATCCGAATCCAGTTGGCCAGAGCTGCTGTCATCACTGTGGGCCTCTTCTGTGGGTGGGGTAGAGATGCCTGGACCCTCCTGTCTGGTGACGTTGGGTAGTGGTCCTGCAGGGGTGTAAAAGCATGATTATTGCATCTGTGTGTGTCATGGTGTGCAATGGGTGGGTGAGTGTGTACCCCAGTGCTAGCATTCCTGTTTGGGGGCTTGTGTGATGATGGTTGGGGGGGGGGTGTTATGGGTATGTGCAGTGGGCATGCTTTATTAAGGGATGTCAATGCTTTGTTGTGTCATGCAGGGCTTGGTGTTGGGATGGGTGGTTTGTGTTATTAGTACATTAGTGAGGAGTTGGAGTGATAGGGGAGGGGGTGAGGGTGGGGGTGTGTGATAGCATGCAGGTAGGGTGGGGGATATGATAGTTAAGATTTGACTTACCAGTGTCCATTCCTCCACCGACTCCTCTGAGGCCCTTAGGATGCATAATGGTCAAGGCCTGCTCCTCCCATGTTGTTAGTTGTGGGGGTCCGCCGCCAGTCCGCTGTACCGCGATGTTGTGCCTGGAGACCACAGAACGCACCTTCCCCCGTAGGTTGTTCCACCTCTTCCTGATGTCGTCCCGATTTCTTGGGTGTTGTCCCACTGCGTTGACCCTGTCGACTATTCTTCGCCATAGCTCCATCTTCCTAGCTATGGAGGTGTGCTGCACCTGTGATCCAAATAGCTGTGGCTCTACCCGTACAATTTCCTCCACCATGACCCTGAGCTCCTCATCGGAGAACCTGGGGTGTCTTTGCCGTGCCATGGGGTGGTGAAGGTGATATGTGGGGTGGGTGTATGTGGTGATGAGTGTGGTGATGTGTAGTGGTGTGTGGTGTTTTGTGCGTGGATGTTGTGTGGGTGATAGTGTTGTGTGCCACTGTGTGGTGGGGTTGTCTATTCTGTGCTCTCTCTCTGGCCTTCGTCAATAATTTTTGGTCGTAGGGGTTTGTGGGTGATGTGGGTGTGTGTTTTATATTGTATTGGGTGTGTGGGAGTGGTGTGTGTATGTGTATCAGGTGTTCGTATTTCGAATTGTCCAATGTGGCGGTGTTTTGGAGATGTGTGTGTATTTTGAGCGCAGCGGTGTGTACCGCCAATGGAATACCGCGGTTGAAAGACCGCAGCGTGGATTCGTGGGTCGTGATAGCATGGGCGTGTTTCTGTTGGCATGACGGTGGAGGTTTTGTTTTCGCCAGTTTATCACTGACCTTTGGTGTGGCGGACTTGTGTGGGTGTCTGAATTTCGGCGGATTCCGAGCTGTGGGTCATAATAGCTGTGGCGGATTTCCGCGGCTGCGGCGGTGTATTGGCGGTCTTCTGCACGGCGGTAAGCGGCTTTTACCGCCAACGTTGTAATGACCCCCGAAGTCATAGTTAAAGTAAAAATACTGTATATACTCTTGATTATAGAACCTTATTAGTAGAAGTCTACAGCTTATTCCATAGGTTAGTGGAAGACTGTGGTACGTAACTCCTTCCTCTACTGATGAAGACTTTGCGTACACACAAGAAATCCCTTGCATCCATCATCTGAACTTATTCACTCAACAAACAATAGAAGACATTAGAAGAAAGCTCTCCTTGAGCATTAGTATAGTCATTCAAATACTTCTCATCTAACTTAAACTTCTCTATAGCTGTTGGTGTAGTAGTTTCAAAAGTAGTAGTATGGATGGCTCCTCTTGCATCAAGAACAGACATACCCACAATCAAAACAATGAACAAAATCCCACACATAATCACCAATTCAATGGTCATATATTTACGGCGCCTAGCATTCCTAACTTGATTATTCAACTCAGCCATGATCTGTAAAGAATCAGAAAGCAGGAGCAACTCTTATATAAGTGCAGTAAAAATCAATAATAAGGGAAAAATTCTTCTCTCACAGTTCAGTTTCACTAGTCAAAATCAATTAGCAGCTTGTCACATCTGGGTTTTATGTCAAATCAGGTTATCAATGTCTCTTCTGGTTTATTTTCAACAGTCTCTTTAAGGTATTTCAGATTGGTTCAACAATTCAGCTCCTTGTTCACCTTCAGGTTACATCAAAATACTGACTTTGACCTCTTTATCAAAACAAAAGGACATAAACTTGTGTTGCCATTCATTTGTAGTTGTATATGCCCATTCAGGACCTGCGTAACGCCGACTTGCTATTCTTTTTCTTTTCAGCTTTCGATCACCACTTATTTCTCCTTCACTCAATTCTTCTTTTCTCATAGTATCTACTTCTTCCTCTATTGTTTCATTTATGACCACTTCCTTTCTTTTCTCTACTTGCGATTCAGGCCAGTTATCTCCTTTTCTCAATCCTTCTGTTAATATTCTTTTCAATATTGGACTCTTCTCCTTCTCTTTCTCTATGGGGTTTTCTCTTCATGGACCTGCAACAGGCTCAGGAGGAGTCGGATCACTTTGACTTTGATCCGTCTCAACTACTTCCCCTTCCTGGTCTGGCACTTGCTCTGTCTGCTTTTCAGCACCGTCTGCTTCTGGCAAAACCCCTGCTAAGCTAGGCTCTCCTGCTGTATCTGTGGAGATTGATTCTTCCGCACCCTCCTGTAGTTCTTCACTTTCGTCTCTTACAGGGGTAATAGAACCATCTTCCACAAGCTCTTGTTCAGTTTCAGGCTCTCTTGGTTCTTTTTCTGGTTCAGGTACGACAACCTGTTTCACTGTTGTTGGTGATCTCAACAACGCTTCTTCATGATCCAGTGGATATGCCACTTTCTTCGTATGACTCGCATGAATCCTGGTCGGGAATCCTGCACACTTCCCAGCTGTCGTAGTTGTTAGGACCACCTGGTAATGCCCTCTCCAGCGTGGCTCTAAACACGTCTTGCGAACATGTTTTTGGACAACAACCCAGTTGCCGGCCCTCAGATTGCGTCCTGGATCGTGAATGGGTGGCAGAGTAGTGGCCTCCACCTGCTGAGAGAAAGAGCAAACCACATCAGCCAGACCCTTGCAGTAATCCAACACCATATCATCTGTAATATTCACAAGTGCATTGGCTGGAACTGCTGGTAATCTCTTTGCTCTGCCCATGAGGATCTTGTGGGGGATATCCCTGCCTTCCTGTCAGGTGTGTTTCTCATGGACATCAACACCAAAGGCAATGCAACTGGCCATTTCAGATTCGTAGCTGCGCACATCTTAGCAATTCTTGATTTCAAGGTACCATTCATCTGTTCCACTAGTCCTGATGCTTCAGGGCTATAGCTGCAATGCAACTTCTGCTCAATGTTCAGTACTGCACACAAGAGTTTAATCACCTCATTGTTAAGGTGAGTTCCCCTATCTGATTCTAAAGAGATCGGAAACTCGAAACGTGGTATCAACTCCCTAAGCAACAACTTTGTTACTGTGAGACTGTAATTCCTTCTTGTGGGGTATGCTTCAATCCAGTGACTAAAAATGCACACAATCAGTAACACATACTTCAAACCTCCACACATAGGCATCTCAATAAAATCCAATTGCATTCTGCTGAATGGACCCCATGCTCTTCCAATGTGGCTCAAATTCACCACTGTCCCTTTTCCCACATTTAGTTGTTGACAGATTATACAGAGATGACATTCTGCTGCCTGTCTAAATTTAGGTTTGAACCAGTCAATTTTAAACAAACGTACCAGAGCATCCCTCCCAATGTGTGCCTGGCCATGGTGGTACCTGGTCATTTGTGACAGTAAGCTATTTGCAGGACCATCTGACCTTCCTCGGAAACTCATATCTCATCAGGCCTTTGAACACATTTTAGTTTGGACCAAAGTCGTTTCTCTTCTGACATCAGTTCCCACTTGTCTTTGAACGATAAACAGTTCAATGCGCAAAACCTTGTTACTTGATCCGCATAGCCATTTCCCAGTGACACGTAGTTCTGTGTTTTTAGGTGTGCACTGCATTTCACCATGGCAATTTCTTCAGGTATCTGTATTGCATACAGCAACTCTTTTATTCTGATGGCATTTCTTACTAGTGCACCAGTAGCGGTTAGGAAACCTCTTTGCAACCACAACTGACCAAATCATGGTCTTGCAAGAGGCTTTGTCTCATACAATGTGGTCCGCAATTGATTCAAAATTCTTACATTAAACGTCCCGTGCTCTGTAAACGCTAAAGCTCCCTGTTTCTCAGTCAATTTGCATCATTGCTTTAACCAAAGACATGGCGTGACACCTCGCTCCTCCATCACAATTTAAGCCAGAGAATTTTCTTGGGGGGGTAGGCTCCCCCACTGTTGCCTTAATGTATGTATCCGCCTTCATGGCACTCCTAAACGCTTTGAAAAACTTCATCTTTCTCTGTTGTATTTATTCGATTCAATATGGAAATGACTTTTATTCCCAGGATTCCCTTCACCCGCCTTTTCAACCAATTGTCTCTCATGGACAGCTGCCAATCTGCTTGCGACTCTTCTCACTAACCAACCTATCCCAGCGCGGCTCACTCTGATGTCAAACTTACACACTGCGGCTGACAAAGGTTCGTAATCCTAATCTTCAACTCACACAAAACTAATGCAAATTATTGCAAGCACTAACCAAAAACCAATAACCAAAAACAAACATTTGGTTTACTATAGGAAGGAACACAATATATTCAGAGACCTTATGGATTTTCACTGATGGCCCTTTCGCTCATGCAGCTATTCCTCTTTCTCAGTCTCCCACATTGGCACGCAAAATTCGACCCACAAATTTTACTCTCAACTGATCAATGGGTCTGTCCTGGTGCACATAGGACCCACAAAAGTTTCTCTTACTCACTTAACTCACACACAGACTTGTTGACCACGCCTGATCAACCTTCTAAACCAGACAGATTACAACATATAACCAAGTGTCTCCTACACTTGTCAATATATTCTGGAGTCTTAGATCATGCAGCATCCATACATCACCAGCAACCACATGGACAATTATCCTAGCACAAAGCGCCACACACGTGAAGTTCCATGACTTCCCTACTGTCATACTGTGGAGTACGCACACTCCTATTAAACCTCAACTGGAGTATGCAGGCCCCCTACTTCCCTCACATACATCACAATTCACCTGTGATTTGCATAAGCCTTTGCAAGCACGATCTACCACTTTCACATTGTCACTAAAAAGCCGAGAACATACCTAACTCTACTTGCAGGATCCAGGATCTAGGGAAAGTCATTTCTGGGCTTAAGGGGACATCATTCTTGCTAAAATTGCCATTACGAAAAACAAAATCCAAATCACAATAGTAATGAACACTAACCCTAATTCAAACTACTACCCTAACCATCGGTCACCACATAACTAGTTCTCCAAGGAAACTAACCATCAAGCTGCTACAAAAAACTGCTAGCGCGTCAGTTCCTTAATAAGTAAACTTATAAGGGGACGCGTATAGGTCGATTAACCTTTTGATTCGCATGGAGTATCCTAGCTACGGTGTAACCAATGTTCACCAATAATCAATACACAAATCAATAGCCATTTGCAAAACACTAATCAACAGTTAATAACATCACACCATGATGTTCAGTCATGAAATAACCACAACTCAATATATGTTTTATCAATTTTATTTCCCCTATTAGTTACAATACTAATCCATGGGGTTGATTCAAACTTTATTCAATGCAAATTCAAATTAATTCATTAGAAGGCGCCAAAAACATAATCTAATCAAAACCTGCATCAGAGTACATTCTAAAGCAGTAGCATAAGTCAATAACTGTATCAGAAATGAATAAGTCAACATGAATTGCGAAGTTCAGAAAATCAGTTTTTTCAATCATTTGTCTTTGCGTTTGTCAATGTCATAAGGTAGGGGCCTCACCTACCCAGATTAGCATCTGCATGTGGGACTTCAAGCGAAAACAATTTAGAACATGAATTTGGAAAAACATCTAAGTAAAAGAAACTCTTAAACAGCGCAGCTGGTACCTAGAAAGAAAAGGCACAAAAGGTCATTCAGTCACATTGTCATAGCTACCTATCCACGATATGGATCAGCAACAAAGTCAGTCTTCGTCTTCAGGTCATCAATCGATCAGCATCTCATCCAGCTCTCAAGTGAATAATCACAAGAACAGAATCTTGAATCTCTTCGAACATCCACGCCTAACCTCCAACATCTGAAGTTTTCTCCCTTTCTCATCGCATTATATCAAAGTCATCCAAACTATCCCACAATTCCCAATTGGTCAAATAATCACGAGCTATGACTCCATCCAATTATCTTAATTTTCCAAATCTATGAAGTCCAATACTGCACAATTCTCAGGATGTCGATTGGTTCACTGTACTATGTCGTCATCGTCCGGCTCGTCAAGTATCGAAAATGTTGCATCTTCTTCTCCAGTCAGTGTCTCCATTGTTCAAGTCCTGGGAAAGTACATCCAGTATGCTTTACACTGATTTAGATACAAACTTTTCTTCCATAATCTCCTGTTCATGATTCACGCATAGGATTTTAGCTGAGCAGATTTTATTAAACAAAGAGCGGTTCATGGTCAGTCCAGCACATTCGCTTTTTCTACATTGCGCGTTAATATTCGACTTCTGCACACGGCCTGGCAAACTAGGCCACAACTTCGGCTAGGTTAGCTCTACAATATAATGCAAAACATATGTTATATATCTCAATATGATATACTACTACATTATTCAATACGTTTTTCAATATTTCATACGTTATTCATTTTATGAGTATATTTGTGAATCTTGGTGATCGCTCTCCAAGAGCACATTTTCAAATGTGCACATTATTTTTCTACATTAATTACTCAAACTACTTAAACATTCATTAATAATTTCTAATTAGTATATCTGTTTTATCACTTGATAGCAAAAAAAAATCTAGCCTTTGGATGTAAATTGGCCCTCTTCAAATAGAGTTCAGTTAGTAGAAGCAGCCAATTTCCTAACCCTTTATTGCAAATAAGCTAATACAAGGGTGCCACAGTGAGAAGAGCAGTGTCTCACAGGGAACAAAAGTGGAGCAAACTTCATCACTTCCTCCCCTCAGAATTCACTGGTGTCATGGCTTTGATGGCAGTCCCCTCATGGCTACTGCCAACTTGCAGATGCCACTTCCGGAAGTGGTTTCTAAAACAGCGCTTGAATAGCACTGCTTCCTGTTTGAAGAGGCACAGCCTTGAATACCTCCCACGTTCGGTGTCACAGGTGCAGAGTGCTTCCCCATCACCCTCTGGACTCCTGTTTATAATGATCCATGCATCATCTTTAACAGTACAGTAATGTTTAACCTGCTCTCCTCTCTTCCAACCCCAGGCTTCATGTAACTACTCCACTACGTTCCCATGCATCATTTGATGTAAAATGAATGCATTATTTCTGATTGCTGTGGTTACCAAGTACATGGAAAATCAATGTCAAGAAAATACGTTTTCTCACTCCTGCTTCTGCTTGTGTTCCTCTCAGTGCTTTACCATGCCTCCCGGTGTCTCTAGAAATATACATGTGTTTGTATATGTGGGTACATTCACTAAGGACTACATCTCAAAGTCAGCCCTGGACAGTAACAGTAAAGACTCCATGGACAGCAGATGTTTTAAACAGGAGAACTGTTGTTTTGCAAAATGTAGCCACCGGGACCAGCCACTGCTTGTACTTATGTAACCTCAATATGTTGTTGTGACTGAAGTCTTTTTTTGTATAAGACAACAAACAGCCAGGATCCATGCAAGGCTTACAGAGTAACCATTGTGTAAATAGGTTCCATGTAATTTATCTTATGTGGGTATCAAGAAACTATGACATGGTTCTGGACCTACCTTGGATGTACCCAAACAAGAAATACATTTGAATCCTTTACATAACCCGAAACAATGCCAATGGACCAGCCCTGTAGGAGCCTCACTGGCACCACTGGTCTAGGTGAAAAAACACACTATTGTCCAAACCCAGCCTTCCATTCTACTCTGAGTGGTACAGATGGGAAACCAAGACTTCAAATTTTGAGTAGCGACCCCAACAGAGATAATTCTGACGTCAAAACCATCAGCCAGTGCGCAAATGTATGGACCAAAAAGGCACCATCAAGGCAAAGGAGATTCAAGTACACATATCTGTTTAGACCAGAGCGAATGGCTGCACTAAGACTATTAACCCAAGGCAGTGCTTGAAATTAATACAGAGTACCAGCCCATCTGTATTTCCATTTAAAACACTGACCGAAGGACACAGATGTCACTCCTCTGGAACTCATGCTGTCGGCCCATCTACCACTGAAACTCTGTTTCACCACTCTGCACACATTTGAAGCCTCCTGTTCAGTTAAGCTGCCTCTTCTTTTATTCTATTTGTGTACAGTCAATGGTTTTAAATGAAGGCTGGTATTGCCACTGTAGATAAATAATTCCTTTAAAAGTTTAACATACAGAAATGTATGGCTGGCACTTTTCTTTGCTCCTAACTCTTTAGACCCCTCTTTTTCTGGGTTGAATGCCGCAAGGGTGCCTCTTTGTGGCTTGGTTGGTGCACAAAGGTTTAGGTAAACACACTAGATAGGGTTGTATCTCTAGGGTATCACAGTCAGTCTGTAGGAATGAGGCACAATCATCCCCAGGGTGGCGGGCTTTTTGGGTTCTCTCTTCTTCAGCGACAGACCTGGAAGGGTTGCTGCGGCACCTGGTATACATCCACTAAAATCCAAACCAAAACACATAGGTACAAGACATTGGCCCTCATTACAACCCTGGTGGTCGGTGTTAAAGGGGCGGTAATACCGCCAACATAGACAGACACTTTAACACTCCGACCGCCACAGCGGTACAAACAAACAGCGTGGCGGACTCAGCCAATAGACTGGCGGGAGACAATGTACTGCCCACTCTATCACAACACGGCTATCCGCCACCTTTTCCTGGGCGGAACCAGCGCGAATAAAAACACGGTGGAAACAGTACACAGAAGGGAAAACACTCACCTCTCCACACGCCACGAGAAACCAGGACGCCATGGAGCCCTAATTGCAGATCCTGCAGGCGATGGTCTTCCTGCTCCTCTATCAGGAGCTCCAACGATGGCGGCAACGACCACGGTGAGTACTGCACCTACACCACAGGGAAGGGGGGAGGGAAAAGAGAGTGACACACACACGTAACACGCAACACCCCCACCCCCACCCTCACCCACAACACCATACACAGAAATACATGTTGCAACATTACATATACACCCCACCACCCCCCTTGAATAACGCAAGAACAAAAGGAAATGATTGTCACAATTGTAATCAATAAAAATCCATTGGTCAAAAGTCAAAATCCAGTTTATACAAATATGTTCACCAACTACACAAGTCCGGATAGTGCACCAATCATTGTCCGTGGACCACTGGGCTCAAAATGCATGGGCGAGGCCCACACATGATACCTGACTCCAAACGGAGTGAACACTGGAGGGGCATCACATAGAAAATATACAGGCACCTTAGGGGGAGGGGCGGCACCTCAGCCTGATGAACGCACAACGCCACTCCTCCACGAGGGGGCTCCATGCCCATTGATGCATCCTGGGGAGTGCAAAGCCACAGTCTCTCAAGTCTTTTCAGTGGGTGGTTTGCACACTGCTTTATCCTGGGGAGTGCAAAGCCACAGTCTCTCCAGTGGGTGGTTTGCCCAATGCTTTATCCTGAGGAGTGCAACACCACAGTCTGTCAAGTGGATAACAGTCTCCACTGGTTCTGGAGGGGGCTTTGTGCCTAGAGTGCTTCATCCTGCCAAGAACTGAGGTAGTGGATGCCTTTCTCCACTGGTTCTGGAGGGGGCTTTGTGCCCAGAGTGCTTCATCCGGCCAAGGACTGAGGTAATGGATGAGATACTCCACTGGTTCTGGAGTGGGCTTGGTGCCCAGAGTGCATCATCCTGTCAAGGACTGAGGTAGTGGATGAGATATTCCACTGGTTCTGGAGGGGGCTTGGTTCGCAGAGTGTTTCATCCTGCCAAGGACTGAGGTAGTGGATGCCTTTCTCCACTGGTTCTGGAGGGGGATTGGTGCCCAGAGTGCTTCATCCTGCCAAGGACTAAGGTAGTGGATGAGATACTCCACTGGTTCTGGAGGGGGCTTTGTGCCCAGAGTGCTTCATCCTGCCAAGGACTGAGGTAATGGATGAGATACTCTACTGGTTCTGGAGGGGGCTTGGTGCCCAGAGTGCTTCATCCTGCCAAGGACTGAGGTAGTGGATGCCTTTCTGCACTGGTTCTGGAGGGAGCTTTGTGCCCAGAGTGCTTCATCCTGCCAAGGACTGAGGTAGTGGATGCCTTTCTCCACTGGTTCTGGAGGGGGCTTTGTGCCCAGAGTGCTTCGTCCTGCCAAGGACTGAGGTAGTGGATGAGATACTCAAATGGTTCTGGAGTGCTCCACGTGCAGCGTGGCCTGTACAATTCCCTCACCTGCGTGTGTGTGCCACGAGATTCCCAAGGTACAGGTAGCATGATACGCCATGGAGGCAGCAACATACCCCACAGTGCTGCGGCTTTGCATACCATATGCAGGTGACCACTGTGATGACAGTGATGCTTCATGGAAGCTGCCCAGGGTCCTGGAACTCACAACCAGCCTTGGACGACTGACCACTGGGGATGGTAGCCATGTCTTCGGTGGTGCCACTGGCTGAGGACATAGCGGGGCCACTGGCGGTGCTTGCAGCGGTGCTTGTGGCGGTGTCAGTCGCGGCGTTGCTGGCTGCGGGGTCTGTGACGGAGGTGCTGGCTGCGGGGTCTGTGGCGGCGGTGCTGGCTGCGGGGTCAGTGGCGGCAGTGCTGGTGGCGGGATCTGTGGCGGCGGTGCTGGCAGCGGGGTCTGTGGTGGCAGTGCTGGCTGCGGGGTCTGTGGCGGCGGTGCTGGCGGCAGGGTCTGTGGTGGCGGTGCTGGCTGCGGGGTCTGTGGATACGGTGCTGGCGCCGGGGTCTGTGGCAGTGCAGGTGTCAGTGCAGGTGGCAGTGCAGGTGGCGGTGTTCTCCGCTGTACAGGTTGGTGTCGACATGGACAGAAGGTGTGACAATGGTCCCTCAGTCGGTGCCACCATGCCCTCTCCTGACCTGCCCTACAGTTTTTGCCCCTTCCCCACCTTTGATGGTGGTGCAGCTGTCTTGCCACTATCCCCTTTCGTTTTCCCTGACCCCTTGGTGGCAGATGTTTCAGCTTCTCCCGCCGGGATGTGGGCACCTTTTTCACCTTGGCAGGTGGCGGAATGTCCTTGCCCTCGCTCCGTGGCACACTGGCAGCCCTGATGGTTGGCGCACTCCATGACCCCGCAGTTGCTGGCACCACTGTGCCTGGGGATGTGGTGGCTGAGGTGCTGGGCTGTGACCTGGAAAGCCTGGCCCTAGGGGAAGGAAGGGGGGAGGTGTAGGGAAGATGTCAATATTAGCCAGGAAAGGTTTTTTAGACACACTGGGACGGGTAGATGGAGGGGGTTTGGGAGTGGAGGTAGAGGTAGTGGTTGTAGGAGGTGTACGTCTGCTGAACTTGGGTGAAGGTGCATGGGCTGGAGGCTGTTGTGAGGTGGATGGCTGTTGGGTGGGTGTGTGCCTGCGTTTGTGTACTTTGGGAGGAGGGCTCACAGACACACTGGGAGAGGACACAGGGGATGTGTGAATGGTAGTGGGGGTGGTGAGTGCACGTGAGCGGTGTGTGGTAATGGGCGTGCTGAAGATGGAGGTAGTGGCTGAGGATGTAGTGCATGCAGGTGTGAGTGGAGGCGAGACTGGGAGGGAGGAGGGAGATGTGGAGGAGGGGGGACACAGTGGATGTTGGTATGTGTGCATGGGTATGATGCTTGTGTGAGTGCCTGTGGGATGTGTAGTGTGTATGTTTGCCTGAGCCACCCTTGTGTGTTGAGGTGTGTGCATGCTGGTCTGATGGTGTGCTTGGGATAGGCTGAGGTACAGGGGATTGGGTCTGGGTGGAGGAAGTCGGAGGGGGGAGGCTGGACACAGGGGCAATGGCTGCCATCAGTGCTGAGGCCAGAGCCTGAAATGCTCTCTGTTGGGCTGCTTGGCCAGAATGAGTGCCCTCCAGGTATGCATTTGTTTGTTGCAAATGCCTCTCAACACCCTGGATGGCACTCAGAATGGTAGACTGCCCAACAGTGAGGGATCTCAAGAGGTCAATAGCCTCCTCACTGAGGGCAGCAGGGTTGATTGGGGTAGGGCCTGAGGTGCCTGGGGCGAAAGAGATGCCCACCCTCCTGGGTGAGCGGGCACGGGACACACGCTGAGGGGCTGCTGGCAGGGCGGTGATGGTAGGGGGGGTGGCGGCTGTACCTGTTGATGCGGGGGCACAGAGGGGCCCGCCACCGCACAGGAGCTCCTATCAGAGGAGGACTCGCTGTCACTGCTGTCTGCTCCTGTCCCCGCCGTGGAGCTCCCCTCGCCCTCTGTCCCACTGGTGGCTTCAGACTCCGTTGTTTCGCCCTCCAGGGCCAAGTGGGATGAGCTCCCTCCTGCTCCGGTGCCAATGCTCCTCCGCCTGATGATGCTATTGCACACAAGAAGAGGGAGACCACAAAAAGGGGGGGAAAGACAGAAGAAAGACATGTTCAGTGCATGCAGCACCACTACCGTTGGCTGACACTACAGACACAGCAGCCCTCTGCACTGCGCCATGCACTTATAGTTCCGAGATTAATCACATGCCCATGGGGTACAAGGCCTAAGCCCGATTGCTGCACACATAGATGTCACAGGAGGTTGACTAGGTGTAGAAGGCACTAACCACTAGTGGGGTTGGGGTGCCACTGAGCCTGCCTCACAAGGGACCTTGCCTACCAAGATCGCCCTGGCCTAGGGGAAGCCACTGCCCACCTCCCCCACCCAGTCAGCTGAATGAGAGTGTAATCACCCCCTAGTGGCTGCTGTGATGCCCTCAAGTGCCCATCCAACTCTGGATACGCCACCGCCAGGATCCAGAACATCAGGGGGGTCATGGTGCGATGGGCACCCCTCCCACGTTGGGAGGCCATCCCCAGCTGGGCCTCCGCTGTCTTCTTGCTCCAGCGGCGAATGTCCTCCCATCTTTTCTGGCAGTGGTTGCTCCGTCTGTGGTAGACCCCATGGTCCAGACGTCCTTGGCGATGGCACGCCAAATAGCCTTCTTCTGGTGGGCACTGACCTAGAGGAATAGTACAGGGGAAAAGGAAAATCTTTACCCATCCGGACCGTCATACTCATTGGCCCACGTTCCCTCCCTTGCCCTGACGCACATGCACTCACCGTCCGCACATGCAGGCCTCAGTCCCCCCCCCATTTATCTTCCATCCACACCACTCCAAACAGGCATTGCCCATGCAGCATGCTCACAGTGTACTCACCTGTTTGTCTGGAGGACCGTACAGTTGTGTGTACTGGGTGAGGACCCCATCCACTAGTTTCTCCAAATCCTCCGAAGTGAAGGCAAGGGCCCTTTCTCCAGACACATGAGCCATCGTCACTTCCAGACTGAGGTCACAGCAGCACTTGCAGTGTAGGTCCTCTCCTGTTGAAGGTCGGGTATCAAGTGAGTAAAATGACAGAAAATGGCAGTCAGGTCCACTGCGGTGCGTACCGTCGCCGCCGGCGTACATCGTCATTGGCTCCTCTGACCCATAGGGTCCAATGTTAAGTAAAGCAGGATTGCGCCACGGTCTTCGACCGCCTACCGCAACGTTGTACAACGCCAGCGCAGTTACCTCATATCCCCTTGTCCCACCTTACAGGTCAGGCAGCCACCATTTCAGGGGGGCCACATGGCATTAATATTAACTGTGTCACACCAATGTAGGCCTTGGATACACGCACTGACAGGCACATTGCGGATTAATAAATGTGTGCAAATTACATGTTGTGATACCTCAGTGTTGGCTGACTACCTGCTCGCTGTTCTCGTCCATAGGACACACGTCTGCTGGGGCAGTTGATGCGATGGTGGCATCCTCCAGTCTACAGACCTCTGGTGGACCTGTTGACAATGGAAGAGAGACACGTAATAGTCACCTACAGACTTGATCCTGCAACAATCCATGAACTGTGTGCCCAGTTGGAGCCCGACCTGATGTCAGCTATCCGCCATCCCACAGGAATCCCCCCTCTAGTGCAGGTCCTGTCAGTACTCCATTTCCTGGCAAGTGGTTCCTTTCAAACAACAGTGGCAATTGCATCAGGCATGTCGCAGCCAATGTTCTCTAACGTGTTGCCCAGAGTATTGTCTGCCCTGCTGAAACACATGCACAGCTACATCGTGTTCCCTCAGGTGGAGGATTTGCCCACAGTCAAAGGTGACTTCTATGCCCTGGGACAAATCCCCAACATCATAGGTGCCATTGATGGGACACATGTGGACTTGGTACCCCTCCGCAGGAGTGAGCAGGTGTACAGAAACCGGAAAAGCTACCATTCTATGAATGCGCAGATGGTGTGTTTGGCCGACCAGTACATCTCCAATGTGAATGCCAAATTTCCTGGCTCAGTGCATGACGCTTACATTCTGAGGAATAGCAGCAAACCTTATGTGATGGGGCAACTCCAGAGACATCATGTGTGGCTAATAGGTGAGGACAAGGACCCTATACAGTGTGAATAGTTGTCTGAGTATGGGGTTGTCCCTACGGGTTAGTGTGTGTCTAACAGTTGCCCCTCGATATTTGAAGGTGACTCTGGTTACCCCAACCTGTCATGGTTACTGACCCCACTGAGAAATCCCAGGACAAGGGCAGAGGAACGCTACAATGAGGCACATGGGCGAACTAGGAGAGTGATGGAACGCACCTTCGGCCTCCTGAAGGCCAGGTTCCGGTGCCTCCATATGACAGGTAATTCTCTCTACTACTCACCAAAGAAGGTGTGCCAGATCATCGTGGCCTTCTGTGTGCTGCACAACCTGGCTTTGCGACGGCAGGTGCCTTTTCTGCAGGAGGATGGTCCAGCTGGTGGTCTTGTGGCAGCTGTGGAGCCTGTGGACAGTGAAGAAGAGGAGGCAGAAGAAGAGGATATCGACAACAGAAACAACATAATCATGCAATACTTCCAGTGAGACACAGGTAAGAAGATGTCACTGCCTCCCACATTTCATACTATTGTTGGAGCTAGCATACGTCTGTAATTTTCACTCAGTGTATGGACCCTGACTTGTCACTTTGCCTTTCCATTTCACAGATGTGGGTCCCACTTTGTGCCCTCTTCTATATTTACTCCAGCCCTACAGCTGTGTTACATCAGTATGTGAACAATTAAATTGACATTGCTACATTCCATGGTTATTCCAATTACACGTTTGTGAAAGCACAGACTGACTCCAGATTGTTTTGTGATTGAAGTGTGTTTATTTCTGTGCAAATAAGTGGAGGGGGTTGTAAAATGGGCAGGAGTGATGGTGGAGGAATGTCCATGGCAGAGTCCAGTCTATTTGTTTCACAGGGGCATAGGAAGTGGAGCAATGGCAGTTTAAGGATGGACAGGGTGACAAAGTGGGACAGAAGGGTGACATTCAGGGGGGTCTCATTTCCTGGCGGGGGTCTTGGCAATATTCTCTGTCTTGTTCCTGGATCTCAGGGACTGTTTGCAGGGTGGTTCTCCATCTGCAGGGGGTGGGGTGCTGGTGTAGTGTTCCTGTGGCGGTGCCTCCTGTCCACTATCGCTGGCGGAGGTGGAGGGCTGTTCATCGTCCAGGCTAGTGTCAGGGGCTCCTTGTTGTGCTACAGTGTCCCTCCTGGTGTTGAAAAGGTCTTGTAGCACCCCTACAATGGTGACCAGGGTGTTGTTAATGGACTTCAGGTCATCACTGATCTCCAGATGGTGTTCCTCCTGCAGCCGCTGGGTCTCCTGAAACTTGGCCAGTACTGTTGCCATCGTCTCCTGGGAATGATGGTAAGCTCCCATGATGTTGGAGAGGGCCTCATGGAGAGTGGGTTCCCTGGGCCTGTCCTCCCCCTGTCGCACAGCAGTCTTCCCAGTTTCCCTGTTTTCCTAAGCCTCTGTCCCCTGTCCCCTGAACCGTGTGCCCACTGCCACTGCCCCCAGGTCCCTGATTTTCTTGGGTTGGTGGGTTTGCCTGGGTTCCCTGTAGTGGTGGACACACTGCTGATTGACGTGTCCTGGGACAGAGGGATGGGCCCGCTGGGTGGGTGCTGTGCTGGTGTTCCCTGAGGGGGAGGCTCTGTGGTGGCTTGTGCCAGTGTCAGGGGAACCGACTCTCCCGAGGTCCCTGATGGGCCGGGCTGGTCATCTTGATCCAGTTGTGCAGAGCTGCTGTCATCACAGTGGGTCTCTTCTGTGGTGGGGGGGCTGGACATGTCTGGTACCTCCTGTCCGGTAACATTGGGTTGGGGTCCTGTAGGGTGTAAAGGCATGATTATTGCATCTGGGTGTGCCATTGTGTGCAATGGGTGAGTGACCCTGTACTCCAGTGCTTGCATTCTTGTCTTGATCCTTGTGTGATATTTGGGTTTGGGTCTGTGTGGGTATCTGTAGTGGACATGCTTTGGTGATGGGTGTCCATGCTTTGGTGTTGCATGCAGGGCTTGGTGTTGGGATGGGTGGGTTGTGATAGTGGGGCATATGTGAGGTGTTGGAGTGATGGGGATGAGGGTGAGGGTGGGAGTATGTGATGGCATGCAGGTAGGGTGGGGGATAAAATGGTAAAGCTTTGACTTACCAGAGTCGAGTCCTCCTGCTACTCCTACAAGGCAATCAGGATGCAGTATTGCCAAGATCTGCTCCTTCCATGTTGTTAGTGTGGGGGAGGGGGTGGGGGTCCACTGCCAGTCCTCTGTACAGCAATCTGGTGTCTGGAGACCACAAACGCACCTTCCCCGTAGGTCGCTCCACCTCTTCCTGATTTCATCCCATGTTCTGGGGTGCTGTCCCACTGCGTTGACCCTGTCGACGATTCTGCGCCATAGCTCCATCTTCCTTGCAATGGAGGTGTGCTGCACCTGTGCTCCGAATAGCTGTGGCTCTACCCAGACGATTTCCTCCACCATGACCCTGAGCTCCTCCTCAGAGAACCTGGGGTGTTGTTGAGGTTCCATGATGTGGTGTGGGTGATGTGTGAGGTGGTGTGTGTTGTGATGTTTGAGGGGATGTGTTGTGTGTTGTTTGAGGTGCGTGGATGTTGTGTAAGTGATGGTGTTGTTTGTGTGGATGCTAGTTTTGTTTATGGTGGTGTCTCTCTTGGGCGTGGTATCATAATTCAGGTAGTATGGGTTTGTTGGTGATGTAGGTGGGTGTTTTATATTGGATTGGGTGTGGTGTGTGTATGTGCATCAGGTGTGTGTATTTCGATTTGTCCAATGTGGTTGTGTTTTGTAAATGTGTGTGTATTTTGAGCACTGCAGTATGTACCGCCAATGAAATACCGCGGTTGAAAGACCGCCTCGTGGATTCGTGGGTCGTGATAGTGTGGGCGTATTCCTGTTGGCATGACGGTGTGGGTTTTGTTATCACCAGTTTATCACTGACCTTTGGTGTGGCAGACTTGTGTGGGTGTCTGTATTATGGTGGATTCCGAGCTGTGGGTTGTAATAGCTGTAGTGGAATTCCGCGGGCGCAGCGGTATGTTGGCGGTCTTCTGCACAGCGGTAAGCAGCATTTACCGCCAGGGTTGTAATGAGGGCCATTGTCATTTAGAGCACAAATAGCTCTAACTCTCACAAATATGAGACCTTTCACACTGCAAATGTTTGTTTTTTATGTAGCTATCTCAGTGTATTACTGCTTTTGTCACAGAGATCCTTTTGTTTACTTCAGGTTCATGAATTACACTCCTAATGCAGCACACGGAGCTATGGAGTGATATCAAAGAGCTCCATGTAAACTACAAGACATAGGTTTGGTCCTTCCAGTATAGGTGACATGTAGCTCCTACACCTTGTAGTCCTCATTGTCTTATGTAACAAATGTTATTTACACACACATGATTTGTTGTCTCCATTTAATATGGGTGATGTAAAGTGTTCTGAAACCCTTCATTGGTATGAGTCACGCTATAAAAGATATAAAGCGCCGAATTTGCGGCGTTTTTTTCGACGCAAATTCGACGCAAAACTAACTCCATATTTATACTTTGGCGTTAGACGCGTCTAGCGCCAAAGTTCATGGAGTTAGCGTCATTTTTTTGCGTGAACACCTTCTTTGCGTTAATGATATGCAAGGTAGGCGTTCCGGTCTTAAAAAATGACTGCAATGCATATGCGTCGTATTTATACTCCCGGGCAAAAATGACGCCCGGGAGTGGGCGGGTCTAAAAAACCCGCATTTGCGCCAGATTTTAGCGCCTGCTTCAGGGCAGGCGTTAAGGGACCTGTGGGCTCAGAATGAGCCCAGAGGTGCCCTCCCCTGCCCCCAGGGACACCCCTTGCCACCCTTGCCCACCCCAGGAGGACACCCAAGGATGGAGGGACCCACCCCAGGGACATTAAGGTAAGTCCAGGTAAGTATTTTTTTTAAAAAAAAAATTGTGGCATAGGGGGGCCTGATTTGTGCCCCCCTACATGCCACTATGCCCAATGACAGAAGTCCCCTGGGCATGGCCATTGGGCAAGGGGGCATGACTCCTGTCTTTGCTAAGACAGGAGTCATTTCAATGGGGGATGGGCGTCGTAAAAAAATGGCGCAAATCGGGTTGTGGCGATTTTTTTGCCTCAGACTGACTTGCACCATTTCTGGACACCCATACGCCATTTTCCCCCTACGCCGGCGCTGCCTGGTGTACGTAGTTTTTTTTAACGCACACCAGACAGCGCCGGCGGCTAACGCCGGCTAACGTCATTGAATAAATACGGCGCCCTCATGGCGCTTCAGAATGGCGTTAGCCGGCGCTAATTTTTTTGACGCAAAACTGCGTTGGCGCAGTTTTGCGTCAAAAAGTATAAATATGGGCCAAAGTACATATGGAAGAAGGGCTATGGTGAGAAGAAAGGCACCATTGGAGTGCAGTAGGTAGGGTATCTGTGGAGAAAGAGGTCAATGATGATACCAACAAAGCTAAAGCCAGTCCTGACCATCTAACCATTATCATCAGAGGCCAGATTAAGAGTGCCCTAGTATTGGACTGTTATTTGTTACATCTGATAAATAAAGATACCCTGGATATCATTATTTATCATGTGTGATAAATCACGCCAGTTACGGGTCTCGTCCATGAAACTGCACCAAACGTGCACTCGCTTTGGTGCCTTCTGCAACAAAGTCTCCAAATCCCTGTAGTTTTTTTGCCTTGTTTCACAATACATGTTGGCTTGTTTCGAACTATCGATATTTACCTGTGGAAAATTGCAGAGGTACGATGTTTTCCGCCGAACTCCTAATTGCGATCTGTGCAATAACAGAAGTTACCACACGGGTCGCAATTAACCGGGGCACCCGTATTTGGGGCCAAAGTATAAAACTGCAGCGACGGCCACTGCAAATCTCAAGGGGAAGGGTGGGCGGAAGGAGATGGCGGGAGGAAAATAATTTGTTTTTTTAAAGTACCTTACGCTGTCTCCTGTCACCTCACTCTCCTCTTCCTTCCTTGTGGTGGCCCAGCATTCACTGGGACACCAGCACATTCTCCCCAGCAATTCTGGCGCTGCTTACATGCTAAACATAGCATGTAAGCAGCATCAGGATTGGTCTGAGCAGCAGTCACTGCTGGCCTGGGGTCTGTGCTGTTTCTCCAGGCCGGCTGTGTACACAGCAGAGTTGGAGAAACCTAACAGTGCATGTGTATTTGCCCGGCCTCAGATGGCCGGCCAAACACACATGCACACTTAGGCGCACTCTCTCCTTTTCCCCCTCCCATCTCCCCTTGCCCTGCCTGCCCCTCCCTCTCCTGTTGGCTGAGTATGACATAATAGAAAGAGCCAGAAGAGCAACACTCCTCCTTCGCCAGAGTGAAGGAGCAACGCTGTATAGACATTCGATATTTCCTCAATCATGTATCCATTTCTCATACATTGTAGAAAACTACATCTAAAATGACATTTGCAGCAATTCAAGAAGCAACACAACTTCCTCGAAATGCTATCAGACGTTTTTAGAAGGAGAAATAGTTTGGAATTAGAAAAATTCCATGAGAGCAGTTTCAACAGCAGACGCATGTAAAAGAACCATTGCTACAGCTGGAATGTCGTAATCTACTAACTCCAAGGGCCATTTTTATAAAACAGAACCTCAACAAACCTTGCTACAATTCTTTTGAAAACCTTCGGAGGCTCCAGCGTCACTGTCAAAGTATGTGAGGGCGAGTGAGCAGGCATGTATGTATTTGTGCAGTGTGAATCCAGCCTTAAAGGTCCTGAGCAAAACTCAGCCTCCCTAGAGGGTTTGGGAAGAGGTTCTCAAGCACAAGACAATTTTAGAAATATTGGCCCCAAGCAGTGCAAAATAAAGCAGCATTTTCCAAACGTATGGCTCAGCACTACAAGAGCTGGAATATGGCTGTGCATCCAGCCCAAAACAAAAGGCAGGCCCATAGCTTGTAGCTCACTGAGGAAATAAGAGCATGTCTGAATGGCCAGTCCAGCACTGATTTGGAGGTAGAGTCCTTAGACGCCGAGCTGCTGGCGCTAGCGGAGAAATAAAAGAGAGTTAACTCTTATTGGTGCAGATGCTCATCAGGCCTCTTTGCCCCAGAATTAGCAAATGTATGGCACATCTAACCAGATGGTGGGTGGTGTGATCACTGTGCTCTCACTAAGAATGAACTTATGAAAAGTTCAAACGACCTGTGCAAAGGATAATATCCATTGATAGAAGTTGAGAATGGCACAACCACCTTTGATATGCCATGTCAACAATACCTGCCACCCTCGGAGCCAGGTGTGCAGCAGACCCTAACCTATTGGGAATACATGGAGTGAAAGGAAGCATGGACACAGATGAGCAAATGGCGATTGTAATGCTAACACCGTGACTGAAACCCAGGACGTTCCCAGGGTGATAAATAGGCAACACAGAGATTCACAATTCAATCACATGTGAATGAAAAACAAACACACTCACATAAAGGTGTACTGAGAGTGGTCAATTATGATTGTCAATATGTTTGAATGTGTCCTACTCACAAGGACTTGTCAATGCTCTCAGAGGGGGACCATTGGCGGCAATGTTACTCCTTCCTCCCTGGAAGTGGCATGGCATGTTAGCCTATTATCCAATTGTGGGGACACCACAGGCAGAGATTCCAAGGCATATTCCCATAATCTATCCTTTGACAATTCTCATCACCCACCCAGCTGATGAGGGCTACCAGGGCCATGACAATGGTGAAGAGACAGCTCTTAGGTCAAAGAAGAGTATAAATCAACTTTCTCATACTATTGCACCCCTTGCCTCTGTTTTAAGAATCTCGAACTCTTACATTAACTCCAAGCTTTGCTCCTATTGTTTTGTCCACAGATGATTCCTGTGTGTCTCATTGTTGCACCACCATCCCCTTCCCATTTTAAGAACATCTCAGTCTCAATTAGTTTCAATATATTTTCTTTTATTAAGAAAAGCTGCTCGTTTGGCCCCCAATCCTCTTCCCTGGGTTTGTACATCCCCTTCACCAATGCAGTGTTTGTTGCTTGACACAACAATCTCATAAACTTTGCAAATATAAATGTGCAACATCAGTTGGTTTCTGACGTGGTTCACATATTTCCCTGATACTTTCTACGACACCCTAATTCCCTGAAGGTAATCCAATGTACCAGGTGTGACCTTTGCCCTGGAAAAACATACATTATCCATAGCCCTCTAGCTTTCAGTTAATCTTCCACCATTTTAAAGAACTTTTGTTTTGTAGCTCAACATTGCCATCAGTTTCTCCTTAATCTGTCTACAACAAAACTGAAAACTCTAAATCTCTCCAATCTCAAATGAGTAAGTAATGTGGGCTAATTCCATTCATCAGAGCACAACTCTTCTCCTGTGGTCAATATAATGATCTGACATATCAACTAGCCTCTCCCTGTCATTCATCACTGACCACGTTTGTATTCCTTGAAAGGCTGGTCTACTTTCAACTCCAAATGGTCTGAACACTCTCATCAGTAGCTTTAACATATCTCATTCAGGCTAAGCGAGAGCCTTCCTGCAACTGCATGGAAATACCAATATCTACCAGCTGTCATGGCAGGGTTCCTCATACACTCATGCACATCACTGGTGAAATAGTGGAAAACTCCTGCACAGCTTTAGTGATAGTCTTTCAAAAATGCAATGCGTATACCCTTCCTCAATGAGGCACATAAGTAATCAATTGCCAGTAGCTCAAATCATCCAGCGTAATTATAGCACTGAGGTCAGAAGGAGATGTATATAGTATTTCCTTATGACTGTGTTGACTAAGCAGCGACAGATCCAACAGTCCTCTATAGCAAGGCAGCCACATGGGGTGTCTTCTTACCAGTGGCAGGAGGTGAAAAAAAGTTGTCCAAGCAAGCAAAAAAAAAGCTGTTAGAAGGATTCAGCAGGCTCCCCAAGCCAAAGCTTTTTCTTAAAAAATAAAACTTGGACCAAGACACATTTCACAGAAGCAATTTACATAAATTTGGCAAAAGTGCTGAGATTCAGAAGGGTCACTTATAGTACATTCCACTACTGTTGTGATGTTCACCAATCCTTCTCTTCTCCAGGAAGGGATGAGATTTACCCGCTCCAAGAAAATCATGATAAAATTAGGCAGTAGGCTTTTCAATGTAATAACCCCAGAAACTCTGCATTCAAGAAAATCTGGCTTTGTAAATGATTGAAAGACTTAATAATGTTAGTTATTTAAATATGTCTGCCTAATGGCATTTAAAAAAATCTGATTATGCCAGTTTGTGTGGCATATCTTTTTTACAAAAAGATATAGAGCATCTTTGTTAACTTCAATTTTCAATTTCAGATTATCAGTCATATGCTACAGTTGAGCACTCCACAACGAAGGAACATGATAATGCAAATTTGATATCACAGGCTATAGACAGCAAACATAAGACAATCCTGCAGGCTCATACAGCAACACTACTGCTCAATTTCATAGAGATCATATGCCATACAGCAAACTGATTGCACCCATCTCACATTCTCAGAGCTCAACCAGGAGTAGTGGTAACACCGGGACTGGTTTTAGGGCAGTGTGACTGGTTCAGCCTCACTGGGCTCTGACCTGGAAGGGGTGCACTGACCTCGAGGTTGGGGAAGAGTACTGTGTTTACCATTTTGTATGATTTCAATGCACCTGCTGCAGAATTACTTTTGTGACCACCTTTCCGGCAGCAATAAAAATGTCTTCAATCCTTTCTATGTGATCACCCACCACAATGGGCACAGATGAAGGGCGGATATCGGTAGTAAAAAAATGAAGCAACAGTTTGGGTTAAATTATTATTCCCGGTTTTCAAATTCTGTTATGTCCATATGACAGTTACCCCTTCATGGACTGGAAGTATCATTCCCGTGCTAGGAGCGGTAGGCAAGGTTTTTCCGGATGTTTGCTGGCTCAGCTTAATTCTGGGGGAAGATAATAAAGTCATCCCATTAGAGCCGACGGGGTTCAGAAAAAAACATAGGACCTTGGATAACATTGCAGAGTTACAATTAATTAATGAAAAATATGTGGCTATTAGTGGCTCTCCAGTAAATGCAGCGGTCATTGACTTCGTCTTTGATAAGGTGGATCGTCCAACTCTGTAGAAGAAGTTGTCTAACCTGGGCATTTCTGAAACCATATTGCACCTAATTATTGCCCTCCACTCTACTACATGGTGTAAAGTTCTGATAGGTGGCGATCAAGGGCTTTTTAAGAAGATCCCAACAAAAAATGGTTTAAAGCAAGGTTGTTTTCTCATCCCATTGCCCTTCTCCCTGTATACTTCTGATTTGCCCGGTTCTCTTCTACAGGGCTCTGGCTTTCCACACAGTATTGGTTGGTCGGTCAATATCATGTCTTCTATATGCAGATGATATAATAAATATGGACCTTAACCCTAAAGTTCCTAATAGTCGATTAAGGGCGCTGTGCAGTACGGTGACGCACATTTTTTGATAATCAATTCTTCCAAGAGTAAAATCCTTTGCGCCCATAGGAATAATGGTAAGTACTCCAATTATCCATGGTCTTTAGGGTCCCAAGAATGGGAAGTGGTCAAATCTTACACTTGTTGGGGGAAAATTATGTGTAGCAACTTGAGTGATACTGACCATATCTCGAATAATGTATGTAAGGCACAATCCCAGGCCAAGGGATTGGGAGCATTTTATAATGTAGTGGGCAGAAGACATTTTTCTCATCTTCTATCTATCAGGCCAATATCCTTGCCACCTTACTGTATAAAGCAGAGCTTATTGATTTGTCAAAGTGGGGCTTTTTAAATAAGACAGAGGGGCTGATTTTGAGGAGACTAATATCTCGTAGCACCTTACCATTAGCGGCAACCTTAAGCCTGGAATTTGGGATTAAAAGCTCCTCTGCACAATGTCTGTCAGAAATTGTGCAGTGGGCTTTCTGCCTCGAGAAACGTGAAGGGGAAGGACATTTTTGTAGTGAAAAATTAAAAAATGTTATTCTTTAGTAACCTTTAATTCGCCTTAGACCATCATGAGCTACATCAAAGTCCAATGTTCCCACTTTCTGTAACCTAATTAAAGGCCTGTTTAAAACAAGCTTCATAACCTTTAGGTTTTCGCTTAGACAGCGATGCTTGTAGCATGAAAGAGAGCTACCAAACGATAAAGGATACTATTGCCATGAAAACACTCTAACTGCATGTCAAATGGCACATGGGGTTAGATGTTCGGTCCCTCTTGCGATTAAACATTCTTACCCCTAAATGTTTTAACCTCTAAATGGTATGGGTCATCAGTAACCTGTAGCCTTTGCCTAAACGGTCCAAGATTTGAAGCATGTGTTATTTATTTCACCTGCTCTTTTACTGCACTGCCTAAAATGCTAAGACCTTTATTTCTGTAATTGTCTGTGCGATCTTCCTCTGACGTTTTGCAACTAATGTTTAATGCCCCCAATGACATTTTTTTGCAGTCGAATTTTTTACTTTTTAAAAAGTTTTGTAAACGTATATTGACCTTTTAGTCCGAGCTATGTTTTAAGATGGTAATGTTTCTTATGACTTTTGTGAAAATGAATTTAAGGCTCTTTTGGAGATATTGATGTTTTATGTCTTTCACTGTATATGAAATTGTTCTCTGGTTTAAAAAAGTTTTATGTGGACTTTTTTGGAGGTCCAAATCATGAAAATAAACTTGAATTGGCAATAAAAATGACAACTCTTATGATTAATGTTCCGGCTAGAGACAGGTACCAGAGTATTGTCTAGTGGCAGTTTTGGTTCCCCATAAAGTAGCATTGAGGGTTAATATGCCAGCTGCAAAGAACAGATCTGTATTTTATATGGTTCGCTAAGTGGAATACTAAAAACAGCCTTTACTAGCTCATTAACACAAATGAAATGTATGTGAGAGAGGCCATGGAGAGATAAGGGGCACTTTTACCTGGTGGTGGTGAGGGAATCTGAGGACAAGTTCATGGGCGGACACAAAAAATAATTGTCACACTGGGTGCCATCAGTGCTAAAGCCAGCCCTAGGTAATACCATGTGTTTTTCTCCTGTGTCAGACAGGCTGCACAGCCCCATGCTTGAAGTGGGGCAGAAGTTGTCAACCCTGATTTTGAGGGGCTCTTCGTTGGGGATAATAGGGCTGGAGTAGGATTTGCCTTACCTGATCCTCACAGATATGCAGTGGCTAGCTGTTATCCAGCCCCAAACAGTGTAGCACCCGGTAGATAAGAAGTTGTTCTCCTGTGTCGGTAGGCAAGAGGGCAATGATTAGCAAATCTGTGTTCAGCAATGAATGCAGTGAGGTACTGCACAGTTTACTGATATGAGCTGTTGAATAGGGGTCAGGGTGAAGCCACCCTTAATATGTCTCTAACACTATTTCCCACAATGCTAATACAGACAACATTTCTCCAAAGCCCTTATCAAAGCTGATGGTGTTCTGTTTCACCAGGGTGGCTCCCTTTAAGTGAAATAATATAAAGCTTTCCCTCCTAGCGCCCTAGTTCCCCTAATGCACCTAGTTTGTCAATACTTGCCCCAGCTGACCAAAGCAGTTCCTGCCAATTTAGTAAATGTCATGCCCACGTGACAGTGTGTTGCATGGCAACTTATCATTGTGGTTATGTGAGTTTTCTTTGGTAATTGCTCAGAGAAAATTTGCTTTTTCTGGGATCACCTTCTGCTTAACGTGCACTTATAAAAAACATGCACTACGCACTATGGCATAGTAGTCCACAGACTGCTGGAAGAGTGAAGACCCATCCATCCAGTTCACAACTAGATCAGGGGCAGGGACATGGCGGTGTTACATGGCAGTGTTACATGTGTTGTCAGCAGCCACCTATAAGTATCTAACCCATGAAAATCATTCTGTGTGGTTGAAAGCAGTAAATCGGAATTCTGAACAGCCTACTGTTTGCATAGGTTAATCATTCTCAATTGCTGATCGTCCTGCAGGTCAGAAGTTCTGACTGGCTTCTGTCAGCCAATCTAAATGGGTCTCTGTCAGTTGACCATTCCGACTGGCTGGTGCCAATCCATTCAGATGAAGAGACATCCACAATTACCCATGCTGCTTGCAGTCAAGGGAGGTACTAGCAGCTCAAATGTACTTTTTCTGTGATGGGTGAGAAATCTGACCTTTTTATAGGCCTGGCATTGGCCAAGATCTTTTGATTACATAAAAAAATATACTTGTGATATACTTCCTCACGGGTGATATTCAGCTAGTCCTCTGTCTGTTGTTCTGTCATTTATCATTTCCTTCCGACCACTACAGTATAAGAGCTTGGCACAAAGGGCCAGCCCACTTTAACCATTGGCTAACTTCACTGTGGATAATACCATTGTGCTCTTTCACATGAAGTGCATTTACTCACAAACTACTTCTCTTCAGTGCTAGGGACTTGTATGTAAATGCATCGTTTTTTAGACCAAAGAATATGTTTGCAATTAGCCAGTTTTTTCTTACAGCCATGAGCTTCCATCAGCTCCACCAATAATAATGTTTTACAAAAATCATAACAAAACAAATCAGACATTGATAAGCCGAAAGGCTGACACCCAACAACAAATCAATTGACATTGCCAATGCTTGTTTCTTGTCCACTGCTAAACTGAATTTTGGTATTTTGTTAGCTGCAGTTCCCTCTGCAGGGAAACTAATGAAAAAAGTCAGATTCCACCTTTTTTGTCAAAAAAGTTGTTTCTCCATTACCCAACAGTGACACATCAGTTGCGTTGTATGTCCCTACTTTGCTTGTCACAGATGCAGAGTCTTTGAAAAGTCATCAATTAAGTTGTGTCATAAAGGTTCTTCTCGTTAGGCCCAGTGAACCTATCATATGACTTACCCATAGCTGATACGAAACATTTAACCTAGACTAAGAATGGTAATGCAAGATGGGGAACTGATGCTACCTTATAGGGACAACCCAATATCCCACTTCTTCACCCTCAATTGCTATGTGGATGATTCCGGGGCGACATTTATCTTACAAGTCTACATGAGGAGGAAATCTCGGGTTCATTCTCAATGACTAACCATTGAAAGTTTTGTGAAGCAAAATAAATTTATTGGTAATGGGCATCTGACCAACTACCTGGTTTAGTCATATTTTGACCTTTGGACCCTTTTGCTGTTAATGTACCCAAGAATATGGATCTGCAGTTGCCCACTCCCCCTCAGATAGCACTAAGATCAAAGTCACTGCTTTAGCTTCCTGCACTCCTTTAATGCCCAGCCAGACGGAAGACTCCAGGACACTCTACCACTCACCCCAGGACCTGATGCGGGCAGTTGAAGATAGAACCTTGACGAAGATAAAAATGCACTAACATTCACAGAGACCCTCAAAACTCTCAACAAAGACTGAGGTGGACTGCTGAACAATTGACTGTTTTGGAGTGTTCATGAAACGAGCACTGAATCTGCCTAGCAAGCACACCCTCACTGCACTTCCTTTCGTTTTTTTCATTTGCTCTCTGTCCTTATTGAATATGTTTTAAATTTTGCATAGAGCTCACAGGCTCTTATTTCTCAAACGTATTTGCCAACTCTATTTGTAATGTTGTAATCTGCTTCTTAAATAGTGCTGTAAATAAATGAATGTAAAGATCCTTCCAAACTAGACTGTCTCTTATTTATCGTTTAAATTTCACATGGAATCAAACATGAATTGTTGTAACTTACGTTTTTCTCCATATCTGAACTAGTGTCTTTAAATATTTTATGAAATATGTTATCTTTTATAGTTGTGTACCCTTGAGATTTTCAAACTGAACAAAGGGTATATTGACTGAAGGTTTGGGCACCCCGTTGCATACCCCTAGCAAGATCTGAGCACCTTGTGGTTTTTAGTGACTCTGTGTACTTGTGGTCTTGCTCCTTTTATTGCGGGCCAGGCACCGCCTCCCCATTAGTAAACACACACACACAAATTCGGAAAAACTGCCCTTTTCCTTTACAGCTACTATGTATACTGTCAGTCAACTTGAAGTCGCTTTAATGTTTTCCCTGTACTATTCCTATAACTATGAACCTCTAAGGATGCAATAATTATTTACTACAAGGTAACCATGTTGTGGGAAATTGTAATCTTCCTCGCTTGTGGTATTTTGTGTTGTTATTTAATTGGCATTGTCCACATGAGGCATTTCCAAATCCTGCCTAACTAGATGAGCAGTTATGCTCAACATTGAGAAGATTCTCTGTTTCTTCCATTCTAGGTGTAGCCTGCACTTTGCAGACTTTAAAGATTCAAGAACATTACAGCTGTGGGGTGATGTGTGCAGCCAGTGACCCTCATCGTTTTTACTGTATAGCGCTATTGCTGCTTTCCTGATTACAAGTTGTTCCTGAGATTTTAATTCTCATTGTGAGAAACAAAAGTTGTTGTGTGATTATTGGGTTGTATTTTCATTTTGCATTTTTGCACTTGTTATGTTCAGGTTAATGTTGCTATGTTTCCCATATACGATATTATTACATGTGTTGTTTAATCTTTACTGGACATTGAGTACACATTTAATAATTATGTTGTTATATCTACACTTGCCCCATACCACCTCCATTAAGTTAGACCTTGACTGCTCATGGGACCCAAGCAGTCAACGAGTCTAAGTGATGTTTATTTTCCATTAGAAATGTTGTCTTTGGAGCACTGGCTCATAGGGATCCTGAGCATCCTCCTTGTGAAGTGCTTCCGTCCAGGTGGCCTTGTTACTCCTCTTGCTATGCTGTTTAGCACGGGTATTGGTTCCTAGTGTACTACAAATTCTCTTTCATGATATCCTGTAGTTTTATGAATGAACAAGGAATGAACAAGGCCGAGGCACGTATCAGAGTAATGTCCTATCAGCGAAACTAAACCACAAAGTAAGATCGTCTACGAAAAGTATTGAGAGACAAGAAATTGCCAGCCATTATGCGTCATGATGCATACGACTCAAAAAGCACAAGTGCCCAAAGCGGTAAGTATGTCAGCTGTTACAGGGCTTTGGAGAGACATCCTAAGGGCAGGAATCATCATCCACCGATGTCCCTATTAGTGTCTGACTCAAACATGTCCGTTCCATAGAAGAGGGAGCCAAAGGGGATTACAAAGGCAGGATGGATTTGTTTTACCGTGATTGATAAGCGTAGTGCTCAGAGGGGTAGGGAAAGTAAGAACCTTATCAGCAAGGGGAACTGTTGTACACTCATTTACACAGAACAAAAATGTTTTATAGATGAAATTTGTGATATTGTACATTGCGTAACATGCTAATGTACGCGTAAAGAAATATTTGATGTTGGAAAGAGCATATAGTGGGGTTGGCGATAAGATTAAGATGTTGAGAGCCTCGGACCCACTTCCTCACCTGGATTGCTCCTAGAAATGAATATATGTATGCTGCTCTAGGAGCCTTATGTTAAGCCCGAGGATGTCTTCAAAAGCGTGGGAAGATTTGAGAAATCGGACATGACCACATCAAGTCGGTATAGATTAATCCAGTTTGGGCACAATGATGTCTTTTTCTGTATGTTACTTGTAGGCAATGCTGTGGAATTTAATGGCGTCCTAAAATGTGTTCAGTGTCTTTCGAATTCCTCTTTTCTCCCTTGATTATGCTGTCTCTCCCCTTTTGGCCCTATTTGCTTGGTTTGTGATTTCTCTCTAATGTTTGGGTTTTTATTGCAATGTCTAACATTTTTCGCCTATTTATAAAAAAAACCTTAAGATAGTAGCATAACTTGTGAAGTTAATGTCCTTGGTATTATGTTGTAGCCACTTTTACCTCCATCAACGTAACCCCTTCACTGCCAGGCCTTTTCCCTCTCAAGTGCCAAGCCTTTTTTTGGCTCTTTGGGGCAGTTGGCGCTTAGGTCCTCATAACTTTTTGCCCACATAAGCTTCCCATGCCAAATTTGCTTCCTTTTTTCCCAACATCCCAGGGATTCTAGAGGTACCCAGACTTTGTGGGTTCCCCTGAAGGAGACCAAGACATTAGCCAAAATACAGCGTAAATTTAGTTTTTTTCAAAAACATGGGAAAAAAGGGCTACAGAAGAAGGCTTGCATTTTTTTACATGAAAATGGCATCAGCAAAGGGTTTGCGATGCTAAAATCAACATCTTCCCAGCATTCAGGGACAGGCAGGTTTGAATCAGAAAACCCAATTTTTCAACACAATTTTGGCATTTTACTGGGAAATACCCAACTTTTACTATTTTTTGTGCTTTCAGCCTCCTTCCAGTTAGTGACAGAAATGGGTGTGAAACCAATGCTGGATCCCAGAACGTTAACAATTTCTGAAAGGTAGGCAAAATTCTGAATTCAGCAAGGGGTAATTTGTGTAGATCCTACAAGTGTTTCCTACAGAAAATAACAGCTGACTTAAAAAATATTTAAATTGAGATGAAAAAAACTGCCATTCTTCTCCACGTTTTACTCTGTAACTTTTTCTTGCGCTGTCAGATGTTTGAAAGCAATATACCATTACGTCTGCTGGACTCTTCTGGTTCTCGGGATATATAGGGTTTGTAGGTTCATCAAGAACCCTAGGTACCCAGAGCTAATAAATGAGTTGCTCCTTGCAATGGGTTTCCATTCTATACTGGGTATACAGCAATTCATTTGATGAAATATAAAAAGTGAAAAATAGGTATAAAGAAAACCTTTGTACTTCCAGAATGGGCACAAGATGGGGTGTTGAGAAGCAGTGGTTATTTGCACATATTTGAATTTCTGGGTGCCCATAATAGCATGTGAATTACATGGCATTTCTCACTAGAAGTATTTTTTACACAGTGTCTTACATTTGGAAGGAAAAAATGTAGAGAAAGACAAGGGACAAGAACACTTTTTTGCTATTCCGTGTTTCCTGAAGTCCCCCGATAAAAATGGTACCTCACTTGCGAGGGTAGGCCTAATGCTCGTGGCAGGAAACACAACATGGACACATCACATTTTTACATTGAAATCTGACATGTTTTTGCAAAGTGCCTAGCTGTGGATTTTGGCCTCTAGCTCAGCCGGTACCTAGGGAAACCTACCAAACCTGTGCATTTTTGAAAACTAGACACCTAGCGGAATCCAAGAGGTGGTGACTTTTGGGGTTCTGACCAGGTTCTGGTAACCAGAATACTTTGCAAACCTAAACATTTGGCCAAAAAAACACTTTTTCCTCTCATTTCGGTGACAGAAAGTTCTGGAATCTGAAAGGAGCCACAAATTTCCTTCCACCCAGCGTTCACCTAGACTCCCGATAAAAATGGTACTTTACTTGTGTGGGTTGGCCTAGTGCTCGTAAAAGGAAATGCCCCAAAACACTATCTGGACACATCAAAATGATCAAATACAAAACTACCTGTTTTTGTGGGGTTGGTGCACCTGCGTCTTTGGTCCTGGGCTCAGCAGCCATATAGGGAAACCTACCAAACCCAGACATTTCTGAAAACTAGACTCCCAAGGAAGTCCAGGGCGGTGTGACTTGCGTGGATCCCCCAATGTTTTCTTACCAAAACTCCTCAGCAAACCTCAAATTTTGCTACAAAATCAAATTAACCCCATATTTCTGTGTGGGATCACCACACCAGGACTAATTTCCTACCACCCAACGTTCCCCTCAGTCTCCCGGTAAAAATGATAACTCACTTGTGTAGGTGGGCCAAGTGCCTTTGACTGGGAAGAGCCAAAAACGTGCCGAAATTGAGGGGGATTTTTCTACATGGCAGTGTCCCAAAGTAAAAAATGTGCAGCCCTCACCATTCCAAGTGGGACGAATTTGAGAGTTACCAAGCTCTCATAGCCCAAATGTAAAACCAAAACCCAAAATAATCAAATGCCCTCTTGCTTGCCATGGGATAAGATGTTTTAGTGTGTGGGGGCAGAGCTGAAAGACTGTTACCCCCTTCCGTTGAGGTGGGGGCATAACCAGGCCCATACTGGTTGGCAGCCACACCCCACTATTTTTATTTTTTTAATTCCATGGCATCTAGTAGACTTTCTGCCCCCCTCCCCCCGGGTGTGGATCAGGGATAATTGCCCCATCTGCCCACTGGAGGGCAGAGCAACGTTTGCCCCATTTATTTGGGGTGGGGGTATGGCCATACCCCCACACTCTTATTTTGAATAAAAAATCTTCCATGGTCTCTGGTGGGCCTTCCAAAAATAGGCCGATCTGCCCCCAAGATGTGGTCAACAGTAATGTGCCCCCATGGGGAGCGACCCTTGCCCAAGGAGCTGCCCCCGAAACAAAACACACACATACACACACACCAATCCCTAGTGTCTGGTGGTTTCTGCCCCCCTATCAAAAATAGGTCGATCTGCCCCCAAAGGGGGCAGAAATGGACTAAATACAATTTGCCCCCCAGGGGATTGACCCTTGCCTAAGGGGTCGCTCCCCGTACATAAAAACATAAAGTAAATACAAATATATAAATATCCCTGGTGTCTAGAGGTTTCTACCCCCCCTGGGGGCAGATCAGCCTAATTATAGAAGGAGGGGCAGAAATGGCCTAAAAATAATTTGCCCCCCCGGGAGCGGCCCTGCCCAAGGGGCACGTAAGTATAATAAAAAAAACATTCCCTGGTGTCTAGTGGTTTCTGCCCCCCCGGGGGCAGATCGGCCTAATTATATTAGGCCAATCTTCCCCCGGGGGGGCAGAAATGGCCTAAAAACAATTTGGCCCCCCCAGGGAGTGACCCTTGCCTAAGGGGTCGCTCCCCACACATATAAGAAAAACAATAATAATTATCCCTGGTGTCTAGAGGTTTCTGCACCCCTGGAGCATATCGGCCTAATTATATTAGGCTGATCTGCCCCAAGGGGGGGCAGAATTGGCCTAAAAATTATTTGGCCCCCTGGGAAGTACCCCTTGCCAAAGGGCCCGTCCCCTCATTCAACAACATCAAAAAAAGAATCATTCCTTAGTGTCTTTTGGGCATTTCTGCTGCCCGATCGTATCCCAATCGGGCAGCAGAAATGCTTGCAGAGACATGAAAGGAAAGGAAACGCCTTTCCTGTCATGCCTCTGTCGTCCTCCTCCTCCTGAGCGGAAGAGAAATGTTTCTGCATTTCTCTTCCGCATCGAGCTGAAAGCATGCTTCCTGTGCAATAGGAGGTGACCTCTGATGAGGTCAGCACGCAATTGCGTGCTGACGTCATCAGACGTCACTGGTGGAGGTCAGGAGTGGAAGGGGAAGCGATTCCTCTTACAGCCCTGACCTGGGGCGGTGCGGGGGCGCTTCCCCCGAGGGCCGGTACATGGACGTAATGGTTACACCTGTGGCGCCTGAGAGGCATGCAGGGGGTTAATACTTAGTCATTATGTTTCCAAAGTATACCACCAACCAAAGCAATTAACAACATGTAAAATAGTTTGTAAAGTTGTTGTGGTTACTTTATTTAATACAAACACATTTTACTCTACTTACTGGCAAAACTACATTCTGCATATTATGTAACTTTGTCCTCCAAGAGCCTAATCTACCAGAGGTTTGCCTGGACTTGCACCACTCAAGGTGACATAAGGCGACACCAAACCTAGATTCAAATTTACTAAGCCACGCAAGGCAACCCTGTGTGGCCCTGCATAACTTTGTAAATCTAGTGCAACTCAAGTCAGTGCAAGTCACTGTCTTGCAGTACACCGCATGGTGGGGGTTTTACATGGTTGTTGTTCCCACAAATCTATCCATGAATTTTAACAACACTGGTGGACCTGGATATTGGTCACAATTGTATGCCTTCCCTTCAGAGGCACAATTAGAAGAAATATCTTTATTTCTCCTTGGAAAATGAATCAGATTGTTGTTTTTGTGTTGGAAGGTGACCCTTCACGCCGCAAAACAATCCTGCCTACAATGCAGGCATCGTTCCACCACAGTGCAAGGGTGCCTTCATTATTGGTGCAAGGCAGCACTTTGTGCACCAGCACAGGAAGAGAGCAGAAATGCACCATATATTGGTAAATATGGCTCATTCCTATCCTGTCACTCTCAGACAGCCCAGCAAGTTGTCATGCTGAGTTGTGTTGCGTGAAAGTATGATAAATCTGCCTCAAGTGTCAGTATACTGTAGTTGTAAAATGGTATAGTTGGTTCATGCAATTACTGGAAATTCAAGTCGAAAATGAGTCCTAAGGCACACTTAACCCAATGATATAAGAACACAAAATTGCCAAAGATGAAAAGAAAGGAATTTAGAAGAAAGAAATGAGCAATATTTTCTTGGACCTCCTCAAAGTATCAACCTTCTAAAGCATGAATGGGAGACTAGTTCACTCGTTCGTTCACTATAATGTTCTTTTCAACAGAAGAGAGTACAAACCATTCCTTCTCCAGCAACCATAGTGAGAAACAACCTGGATTACAGATAGAATTCATCTTTGATGTGGCTGTATTTGTTTTTAGAAATCATATGTAATCCACAGGACACAAATTTCAGTTTTGTAGAAAATAGCTTTGTTATGTACTGTTTGTGGAGTAACTTGGAAGGCATAAGTGTTCAGTTCTGCAGCTCTAACCTCAGTGTTTCATAATTTTAAGGTTCTGTAGTGAGGTGTGTGTATTTTTCACCCCTCTGCCTTACATAAGTGTGTGAGCATATGAAACTTTTCCCAGAGGCCCCACTGTCTATATGAAGCAGGTGTATATTTTTTACATTTCTCATTATATTGGACGATATGAAAACGACGATGGAGGCATGCAGACATTTATAACAAAATAGTGAATTTGTTAATCCCTTGTTGTTTTTGTTGAATTTTCAAATATATAACTACAAATGTAATGCCCATGCCTTGTTTGAGGGTAGGGGCTGCAACTTTTCCCAATGATTGTGGGGGCAGGCTTTTTAATCTCTTGCGATATTGAAAACATCAAGACAGAGTACACAAAATAAAAGATGTGGATAGGATATTTTTGGTGGTGTCCTTTGTGTTACACAAGGGCAGGGATACTATGTGAAATCCTACACTTTTGCTCAAGGACTAGTGGATCAATCATCTTACCTTGCTTAAGGGTCGGTGGGCTCCTTAGTACTCCCCCTTACTACTACAGAAAACGGGGTATATATGCTTTTCTCAATATTGGCTAAAAGAGGGTGAGTTTGTTGTGTTTCTGGACCTTTATGATAGCCAAGGGCAAGTGTGTATGTGTGAAGTGCTCCAGGCACCTGCGGGCTGACATGCTCATCCAATGACCTACAAAACACCGCTGGTTACAGTTAAGTGTGGCAGGCTGTAATTGCATATGTGCCTTGGTCACAATTGCAAAAAGAGTACAGCAGCATCTCCATGGCCCAAACCGCGACGCGGTGCTCAGGGGAGTGGCTTTTCTGCTGCCTGCTCCAATACTACCTTATCAAATGTAGAGGAGTTACCATAGCAGCTGTTAAGTGCCCCGCTTTTTTAGGCTATACCCATCCTTACCCTTGCACAAAATAAGGGGAGTAATATTCACATTTCAGCTGACAGAAAAGGTGGACGGTGTTATCAAACCCACCACAAACATCACCAATTGTGTCATCGGGGTAACCAGATGACAAACATTTACCCCACACCCTTGGACAAGTCGAGGCTCTAACAAAATCCACCCCTCACACCTGCATATTATGAGTGAATGATTCCTAGTGGACAAATATTTAGTACACCCCTGGGCAAGTAAGGGACTGTTACAAAATTCACCAAACACTACAACAATGCAAAGGGAAAAAGTTCATATGTTTGGAGAGATCGGATATACTATACTTACTCCAGTCCCACAAACATCAGTGAAAATACATATACTGGTGGGGAGGAGGGGGCCAGATTTACTTATCTAACTTCAGTTAACGCAACACTTGGGAAAATTCATATATTTGGGAAAGCAGTCAGATTTACTATGTTAACCACAGCACCACAAACATTAGGAAAAAGTACATATATGTGATGGAATTGATGTCAGATTTTTCTAATCTAACTCCAGTCCCACAAACACTAGGAAAAATTGTATATTTGAAGGTGGAGGGGAGAAGATCCACTATTGTAACTTCAGCCTCATCAACACTGGGGAAACTGCTTATATCTGCATCCATACAGCATGGAGCAGTGAGCATGTCCACTTTAGCTACTGACTAGCTTCAGAGTGAGTGACAGCATTCTGCGAGTGTCAGGGGCACATTCGCACATAAAATACTTTCCTTCAAGCCAAGGACTACTATGGCACTGTGTGCCTTTTGAAGCCAAAAACTCATTCTTTGCCTTTTACATTTTTTTCCAGTGAGGGCCTCGCTGCTTTGTCAACAATGTTTAAAAAAAAAAGAAGAACAAGGCAAAACAAAACAAGAATTTACAAAGCCGAAAGACAGGCAGCCAATTCCACACCAATTGACTTTGTTTACCTTCATGTTTAGCAAATAGAATATATTACCCCCACGAAAGAACATACAACACTATGTTTACCATTTTATGACAGGTGCAGCAGTTGTGTTGGGTCAAACAATCAATTTCTATTGTTTCCATCCCCTCATTTATATCTTTTCACATTTGAAGTAAACGTGAAGGTTGACCTCTGAAAGCTTTCAGCAGCATTCCAACAAGTTTATTGTATGCTATTCAAAATGTAACTTACAAATACATAAACTCCTGCATGAGCATTGGAGATATTAGGCATATTTAAGAAAGGTGGGTCTGCACACAGTGCAGTCCCACTTCTCTTGTGCCCCTTAGCTCCCCCCTAATGGCACCATGTGTGCGCCGTATTTAAAATATGGTGCACCATGGCAGTAGTTAGGGGACTAGCATCATCATTTTTTATGCTAGCCCAGAGCTTTGCAGGATTAACGTAAAAAATGTTTACGCTAATCTTGCAAAGTCCCCGTTGTCTCCTTTTAGCGCCTGCTCTGAGCAGGCATTAAAAGTGCCATAGAAAATGACACAAAGAAATCTCTTAGGTTTCTTTGTGCCATTTTTTCGCCCCCTTAATGCGAGAACGCCTCCTTTACATTTATTATGGCTGGCACAGGCATAAAGTAGGGCAAAGGGATACAAAGTGGTGCAATGCATGCACTGCGTCACTTTGTAAATATGGCATGGGGATTTTTGCCTTGTTGGGCCACGTTAGTGTAAACAAAATGAGTCTAATGTGGCGCAAGGAGGTGCTCGGGGTTCTTTAATATGCCCCCAAGTCTGTTTCATTTGATATCCTTTCTGTGAGGATTTGGGTGTAATATATTATATGGCTGTGGGGCTCTATTGTGCAGTGCACTCTCAAATACCCTCTTGGGTCCAGTCATGTCCGTTTACTTAATCTTAAGTTCAACCCTGGGTAGCTGTGGCTGCCAGCTGTAATGCTTAGCAAAGAACAATGTGTAAAGCATTAAACAGCACCAAACAATGAAATTAGCAAGCAATGACACACAAAAGAAAGAAGGCACCAATTTATAAAAATAGATTATATTTGTATGTGTTTTTTAGAGATCTTGATGAACAAAACTCACTGGAGGGTTCCAGATATACAGATTTTAGAAAATATTATCACTTTCAAATGCAACCACAAACAAGCATTGATCAAAAAAACTTTGGAAACTTTTGAAAAGTTTGAAACAGTTAGTTCAACTTCTTCAGTCCAGGTTGGGTGGTCCGTTCTATCAGGACAGAGGTCTATGTGGCCGGGTGGACACTTTAGACAGTTACCTGGCCACCAGAGCATTTTGAAAGCAAAATCCAAAGTTTACAGGACAACCAGTATAGTTGACAATGAAGTGGTCCTGATGCTGAGGGATGCAGGCAAAAGATGTTCAAAGGATGCTTTGGTTTTGTGTGGGTGACATGGGTGTCTTCGTGGGTGTTCCTCGGACCACTGGTGAAGTGGAGCAGACTTGGCCATAGAGATCGGGGTACATCAAAGTCCTCTACGTTGCAGTAGCAGTCTAGCCGATGCTGGGCTACTAGTCAATCTGCACTACAGCTGGGGCGAAATCCTTAGGTGGAGGCTACTGTCCCTTGGTTGTGATGAATTGGGACTATGATAGCACTCCAGGGTTAGGTAGATGTGGGTGCAAATTTTGCCTAACTCAGATTTGTTCTTTTGGGTGCCCGGTGTCTGGTAGCATCAAAGGATCTGCGGTGGCATCCAACTTGTTGGTTTGGGCAACTTTAGCTCTTGTGTCCCTGGAGTTGGTTCCAGGAGATCAGCCGACTGATCCTTGGAGTCGCTGCTGTTGATAGGGGCTGGGAAATAACTTTTTCCCCAGGCAGTAGCCACAGGCACAGTGCAAACTTTGCTTATCTAAAAGGCCGAAGGTGCAGTGCTTCTAACGGTGCTTCCTCCCTTTGAGCGGGTCCAAAGGCAGGTGGGCAGTCCCTGTTCGCTCCTCTCACCAATTCCAGTGTGATCTAAGGTTCAGAGTGACAATGGTGCCATATGTACCCGGGAAAGTGCCCTGTGGGGACCACGCAGTCATTAGCCGATGGGATTCTGGGTCCCTTCTTACCTAGTGACAAAGTTCCTGTGATGTGTTTCATCTTGCTATCCCAGAGTGCCACATTATTGCTCCTTTCAAGATGCACAACCCTTTCTCTGTTGTTATGAGCTTGGTAGCCCACCTTGAGGTGTGGCTACCAGAGGGCTAAACATGCGCAGTAGTTGGGGGCGAGGTTTCCCTCTTTGACCTTATCTCTACTTTGCCTGCAGGAACGAAAGGCAACCTGTTCAGGGGTGTTGGCACTACTTCCCTCACAAAGATGGCTTCACGTTTGAAGTTTGCTGTTTGGGCTAGCACCCTGAGTTGCTATCCTCCGCTGCAACTGCCTTTGTTCCTGTGCTGGGAGTTGTTCAATAATCTCCCAAAGTGGTCAGAAAGATGTCTGTTTGCCTGGGCCTTTGTGAGTTGCCTACCTTTAATAGTGGCATTAAATTTGACCCAAGCATCAGGTTGGGTGTTATGCCTCGATTAATTTTATACCTTACATGACCGAGTTAGTTGGCCCCATTCAGGAATTAGCTGAGTTGGGATGCCAACTGACAACCCTATGTTAGACAATTGGGTTGCTAACTTTATCTACAGCAAAATGACAATTTGGAAGCGTCACTGTTACAACATATCAAAAATAAATGTCTTACTTAACATAATACAGCTTCCTGTCACAGGCCTTCCTCAGGGGAGACTTACAAATGGTACTAAGGGATTGGGTGACTTTGCTATTGGTCTGAATGGCAAAGTTGAACTGCCAATAAAAACACTGTCCTTACAGTCTGCTTTGACAGGCTAGGACCCATTTTGAACTTGGTCACAAAAAAGGGGATACAAACAGTAATGCAACTCTGAGAGAACACTTTTCCTTATGTGCCGTAGGTACCATATACTAGAAACCTATAAGTATATCAGTCCTTGGCAGTTGGGTGTATCCAATTCGACATGCAATTTGCATAGCCTCAGAAGATTAGTAGTGAGGTATGATTAGCAGGCCTCACTGCACTCCTAGAGGCAAAAAAAACAGCAGCATTAGTCCGATAATGTGGAGGTGAACATGCAAAAGGAGGCATTTCTTTAAAGTTTCATTTAGTCTTTTCTTGTTTTTGAAAACAGCCTGGCTATTGTGTTTTCTATGTCAAAATTTAATAATGGTTTTGCACCATCAATAATCCACCACCCACATATAAAGTAGCCATTCCTTGCCCAGCCTTGACTAAAGTTGTCAGCATAAAAATGTGTCTCTTGTGTTTTTTTTTCTATCTATTATTGTAGATGTGTCATGGCAAGCGTGCATTGCTCCTCATGCAAGTAAAAAAAAATTACTGTATCCCATGTTTAGAGACTGAAATATTGCCTTAACAGGAGCTCAAATGACCCCTTCTGAACTCTGGGCCTTGTGCCAATGTACTAGCTGAACAACTGATAGCTATGCCTCTGTGTCGTACCTACATATCTTTAAAAAACACCCTGAATTTAATTCAGTAATTTTTGCTTCATAGTATTACCATCCTCAGGTTTGTTGTCTTGCCATCCTCAAATTACCAAAATACCAATTATTTTAGAAAAAAGAATCACTTAACATCACAGTGTCATGAGGACCTCTAGGATCCCAGGTTGGTCACCCCTGTTTTACCTTATTTTGACAGTTCATATTTTGTTAATCTTTTATTCCTTTGGTGAAGGCTGCTTTTTTATATGGCTTTTACACATTTTATCAGTTTGTTTAATTCTGAAATGCAAGAAACATGCTGCTCATTCACTTAGCCTTGGCACAACATATAATCACTACTTTCTGTCTAAGGCTATGGAACGTGGTACACAATATGCCAATTAGTGTTGCCCGTTCAGGAGACAGCTTCTATCACCAAGACACAGCATTGCATTGCAACTGTATTTCCAATGTGGTATGGTTTATCATATAAACAATGCACCTAGCCAATTAGGGCAGAGGGCATGTCGGCAATACAGCTCGGCTGGTGCCGATCTGCCAGCTTCCCGATAGGATTGCAATCTACATTGCAGAGGCTAATTCCTGACACACTTTTCTGGCATTGGGATGGGGCTAATCCCTTAGATTGGGCCAGGCAGAGGGTTACAACTGCTATGCTCTCAGAACAGACATTGGGTTATGTAGCAACTTCTAGAACCACATTTCTCATGGTGGGATTGTTCATCTTCTTTACCATGTCTGTAATACTGAGTTACTTGCTTTGTTTCATCTGCCTAATTATCCAGGTCTACTCTTTATATGCCAGATTGCGATTGTTCAATAGATGTGCTGAAATCTTTTTTTGCATCTTTCTGTCTCTTTGGGGCTTGTGTTAGCAATATTACGAAAGGGGTGGCATGTGTTTCCACAACTTCCCTGGGTAGTTGGAGTAACATAGTTTGGTTGCCATAATCACCTTTTACCCCGGTTGGTTTAGAGGTGTGGGAGAGGATCTGTGAGCTAGCCAGGAATTAGGCCTGTAGTTACTAAATGGATTTCTACTCAGTCTCTCACACTTTGCTGATCTGCCATCCTAAACACACAGCCCTATTACCAAGGAACAATAACAAGAGAAGTACTAGATTGTAATGTAGGCTAGAGTGATATGTACTTGTGTGTGGGCATAATTAACACATACACCTTAACCTACAGCTAACATATTTAAATTTACCTCTACTCTGAAAAATACGGTATGATTTGATGGATTTTGTGTTTATCACTCTATTCATGTTCATTGAAAAATGTGTCTATACATGTACATTTTTATTACTACTATAGTTACAAATTGTATCAATTTGAAAACATTTTCTGTGTTTAAGAATTTTGGTGCTTTGATGTCCCATGATGAAAGTGAAGTGTATTCAGGGGCCATTGTAAGATTGAGAGAGTTGGTAGATGATTATTTCACTATTAGTGAGACTGTAATGAATAGTTGGGGTGGGAAGAATTAGAGGGCTTTCATTTAGACGAATTCCACTGAATTAAATTAAACCTCTGCAGAGTTCCATGACGTTCGACCAAGGGGCAGACTGTGCACTGCAATGTGCAGTGCATACCCCTCAAGGGTATGCACTGCACTACAATGCACTACATACCCCTCAGTGACCTTACATAACTGTGTAAGTGTACAAGGGGTATACATTGGAGTGAATATTCCTTGGTGCTCTTATATGATTTTGTAAGGATACTGAGGGGTATGCAAGCACTACCATGCAGTGCATACCCCTTAGTACCCTTACATACTTATGTAAGTAAACCATAAGGTATGCACTGCATATTGTGGTGACCTCTCTGCCTCTTAGCTGAATTCAGAGCAATTTTATTGTAATACAGCAGAATTCCACACAATGAAACTCCGCCAATCCTTCCTATCCCTACTATTCAATACAGTATATACCACACAGCAACCTTACATACATATGTAGGGGCACTTAGGGGTATACATTGCACTGCAATGGTTTAAACGGGACTGGAAGAGGGAGTAGTCCCTCTATAGTTAACAATTACTGCAGATTAAAAATGTAATCTGCAGTAGTTTTCAAACATAGAAAAACTTCTCCCTCGTCCAGTCCTATTCAAATCCCAACAGTGCTGATTTATTCTGTGAGTGGAATTAAAAATTCTGCCTACCCTTAAAGAATAGGCCAGAGTGAAATTTTAGCTTGTAAAGGAAGAACAGTCTAACCTGTGGCCACATGCTGAATAAGGTATTCAGTGCCATGGGATTGTCTTATCCACTTCACACAAGCCACGTAAAGAAACAGGGAGTGTGCAGTACTCCATGTGTGTACCTCATAAAGAGTCAAACAATGAAATGTGCATGTCAAACCAGTTCAAGCTACTGAAATTAACAGTATCCCACCCAAAAATATTCTTTCACAATTATCGATTGACACAAATATCATGTAAAAAATATCATGGTGTCAAGAATATTGTGCAACAGGTTATTGCCGAGTATTTGCATTGTTTTTAAAATATTCGCTTTTGGTTAGTGTGTTGAGTTTTTTTGTTATATATTTTTATTATTTTGTATTTGGTAAATTATTTAATGTTTTTTAAGTATTATTTCAATTATTTCTTTAGTGGTGGGTTGCTGGGGTTGTGGTGAGGCACTGTGGGAAGTGTTTTCATATTTTTCTTAATTAATTAAAAAAGGTTTCTTAGGATTTTTTATTTGATTTTAACGATGCCAATAGTTCTAAAAATATTTTTAAAGATAATTTGAAACAATGGCAACTTTTTCAATTGCTGATTAGTTAATTAGATATTTAATTATGTACATTTTTAATTAGCTTTTTATCATTTTCTCATATTTAATGTTATTATACTTTAGGTTTTATATAATAAATACATTTATAATATTATGTGGTTTAAATCACATGCATTTTCATTTTATTTCCAATATTTGTAATTTATTTTTATGGGTAATGGAGATTCAAGATAATAGGGTGAGAAGTGGTTTCAACCTCTATTTTATTTGTTGTTAATTGATACAATTTTTAATGTTATTTTCATTAATAAAGTGATTTAACATTTTTACTTTTAATTATTTATACATTATGTAATGTTAAGCATGTTTTTTTAATCTTTATTGAAATGTATTTTATGTTTCTTCAATTTGATATACATTTCTTTTATTTTTGATTTAGGAGAGGAAAAACTATATTTAATTGTTCTAAATTCCAACACTTTTTCTGATATTGCCTACACTAGAGTGGGAATAGTAGTTCTCATCTCTCCGAAGTCCAGTGCTTTTCCTAATATTGTTTAGGTTAGAGTGGGAATATTAAAGCTGACCCCTCCAAAGTCCAACAATTTCTTTATTGTTGCTTATTTAGAGTGGGAATAGTAAATTTCACACCTGCAGGGTCCTTTACTTTTCCTACTGTTGTTTAAGTTTGAGTAAGAATTGTACATTAATTCCCTCAAAGTCCAACACTTTCCCTATTGTTGCTTATGTTGAAGTGGGAATAGTAAATATGACCTTTCCTAAGTCCAACACTTTCTCTACTGCTGCTCACCGTGCGAGAACATAAAAAACCTAAACACTCCAAGGTTTCCAGTTTTTAAGTGATTTGTTTTCAACTGTTTTCGTCATTTGCATTTGAAACATTTATTACGTTGTTGCTTTTATATATTTTTGAATTAATATTTGATTAAATATTTTTATTTGACTATTTTATTATACATCTTATATTTGTCTGCAATATTCAGTTATGCCACTGATACCAAGATGCAGCGGCCACACACAGGTCAGATCTCACAAACCATAGAAAGGTGCAATGTACTGATATTCAATTTTTTTGCATCACCACAATTCAGCAAAGTTTGCACATTTCTCAAACAAATATAGAAGAAAAATTGTGTGTCGCTGACCCACTTCCTGCAAGGTCCTGAGTGATCCACCCCTTTCTGTAGAGGATGCAAGGGCCCATTAAAGGACAAGCTTAATTGAGAAGAGGCATTTTCTTTTTCATTTGTTCAAAGTCTGATTTAATTACCATTGGTTTCTTTCTGTATCGTAGTTAGTAGAGAAACCATAGACTGGGTATACTTGTAATTATAGCTTGGCTGTAATTGAAGTATGTGCAAGTGCACCCCTATTTGTGGTTGGCTTATCCAACAAGCTAAAAGTCAAGCTGATTCAGATGACTAATGAGTTCAAATTTATTCAATTATGTCCAGGATGTCAAGGGTTCCAAATGGTTGTGTCTTCTTTAGATAGACATCATGAGACCTTCATTAGAGTACTTGTTCATAAACTGCATGCACTGCTGAGTTGTGCATTGTTCCAGCTTGGATTAATATAAGTTGTGGGATGTCCACCAACTGATTACAAGGACCTATATGTTTTAATGAAAGACAAAATATGCTTGCATCTACACCTATGGGATTATGCAGTCCCAGTGAGCCACTGCTTCGATTTAAGTCATCTTCTGAATGCTGCACACATTCCCTAAGTGACTTTGGTAGGTGATAATGCTCAGAGCATTTTGGAGCTTGCAGTCCCATGACTGATCTCTGCTTCTATACAGCTTGATGAGTCTAAATAAAAACACAGAATGCAAGGAGGATGTGCATACAGAGGACCTGCTGAAACTCTGAGATTGAGTCTTTTATGTTTATGTTTGACGAGACAGATAATAGGTTTACTATGAGGTTGGACTATAAGAGAATTGAAGATTCATATTAAAATGTAACTTTGGTACCTTGGGCCTTATTACAATTTTGACAGACGGAAAACCTCTGTTTCCATCCGCTGGCCCAGCGGGAAACAGCCTACAGCATTGTCTTCAGCTCATAATAGAGCCGGCAGCAATGCTGTAGTGCACAGAGTTCACCAACACCTTCGCTGTGCTGGCCAGGGGGGCCCATGCACTTTCTATGCTAAGTGCATAGGCAGTGCAGGGGTCCCCCTGGAGTCCATTGCACCAGTCTGCGCCAGTCTTTTCCCCATGAAATCGCTGGTGGAGAACAAAGTCATAATTCCCTGGGCAGTGCTGCTTGCAGTGCTGCCCTGGGTGGATTAGGACCACCACTGATCGCCAGACCACTGGGTCACTAATCTTGGTGGTGCTGGCAGTCTGACCATGGCACATCCGCTGTGGTCATAAGGTGGCATGCTGACCGCTGCATTTGGTGGTGGACCATACACCACTGCGAGTCTGGTGGTCAAGAGACCGCCGGGCTCATAATTAAGCCCTTTGTCATTTTGGAAAATGTCCATTGGACACAAGTGTACCCTGTGTAGTGTACGGAGGTGTACCCTGGGCCTCACTGACTGACTCCTGTGAACTGATATCCTTAGTTTTCCTTGTCCGATCTAACATTCTTATCTTATGTGTGAACAAAGGCCTAGGCCTGGTTGTGAGGCATCTGTAGTGTAGAACCTGTTCTGTGATATGGCAGACCAAACACCAGCTCGACATGGGAGTACAGTCCATGTACTGTTCCTTTGAGAAAGCAGTAGTGGCATCCTTCTTTTAGGTTTGTATTGTGGAGCCGATCCTTTTCTCTTGTTCAGATGGACTGCGGTGCCTACAGACCCCTCTCTTATAAAATTCTACTTTTATGTCTCATCCAGATCCTTATGCTGACATACTATGTGCATGTCGCATGAGTGTGTGTTTGAAATGTAGATGCAAGAAGAACTGCAAATTGTACAAGTTTATGGTTGCTGAGACCAGTGGGATCCATTTTAGTTTGCCTCTGGTTTTATGTGCCACAAGATGGAAGTTAGAATATGGCTTCCCTAGAATGTGGACATGGATTTCCTGCATTCCTGGAGCTTATGGGAGGAGCACTGATACTGAGCACTGGTGGGAGGATAGAGACAAGGCTACCCTTAGACATTTTTTATGAGGACCTTTTAGCAGGGGACTGCTGCTAAGGGTTTCCTGAGAATTTACATTTGGTGTTTATTAAGTAAGAGGGGATGAGTCTGCAGATTCTGTTGATAGAGAAGGAAGATTAGAAGCAATGCTTGTACCGTTTGTCTGTCCCTGGGTGTGATGCCAGTTAGGCTGGTGAGGGCTACGTGCAGAGGTTTCACATTGCATTGTGCTCATGTTTTGGGTGTTCCTGCTTGGGAACAGCATTGTTACTAACTGCTGCGAGAACCACCATGTTTCACAAAAACTGCGTCTGCACTGCAGCTAGAAAATGACATTTGAAAAGGTGCCGCCCTAAAACCAGCTCCTAGACTTCAGAGAGAGGATCAACATCCCTTGTCTAAACAATCAGAATAGAGGTGGGACCTAGATCCATCTCACTTTGTTCCAGTTCTAAGTTCATCTTGACCAAAGGAGGGAGTGCTCTCTGAAAACTCATACAGCTATATGATCTGGGATTGGTTTGTTTCCAATAGTCAGTCTCCCAGAGGAGTGGACTGTACTTTTGTAGTAGATTTGACATCTGGTGAAAACTTAAATTGCAGGCATGTAATTTGGGTGGGGGAGCCTTGGTTGGAATCTTGATTACTGGGTTCTGGTTGTCTGCTCCAGGGAAAGAGCTTCACTGATAAACTGGAGGTTGGCTCTGGGTCAGGGTGCAGGACCTGGTGCCTAGTAAATTCAAAGCGCAACCATGTCTATTAAGTAAATGTGCTACCAAGCCTGCAACGACAACTAAGGCTAAGTTGCATTGTCAACACTAGGAACCTTATCAGCGTTGGGGCTTGATCTAAAGGCCTATGTGTTTGAAGACAAGAATGCTGAATTTTCTCAAAGCATGCGACTCTCATTGTTATTCACCATCCATGTCTCAGGAGGCCTGCAATGTATGCTACCTGAGTCAAAGATTTGCAGTAAATCTGGGAGAAAATATATAGAGGAGGGATCTATGACAAGGCAACTGGATACTCACCTATTATGACTAAAGTTGACCCATGACCACTTGCCTCTTTTTGCAGGTAGTGAAACTAAATTGGGTGGCCTAAATTGGGTGGCCTAAATTGGGTGGCCCCAGGGCCTTCCACCAGCCCTGGGGATGACCAACGGCTGTGAAAGAACTGCAGTTGGAGTCTGAGGTGTGCCCCCTTATGCTTGGGAATGCAATGCCAGGAGAAGTGCACACCACCTAGGCTGAATTATAATGTATGACAGACCAGTGCACAAAGTCACTCAAAGTATTTCTCAAAGAATGACAGACAACTGAAGGTTTCCTTTATTTTGTTATTTGTCAAAGGGAGCACATGAAAAGAGGTGCAATTGCAGGCTGCACACGTTGTTCTTCATTATGCACATGTTGCAACATTTCAAGTTTTACCTTCTTTGTCTGTGTCCCTCTGAAAAGGTTCAAAGTCAAGAAGTTGCATGGGTGATACAGAGCACTCCATAAGGAAATGTTACATATCTGTTATAATATTATGCTACTTGCATTACAGAACATTTTTAACTTGCTCTGACACAGGGCTAAGGTAAATTCCCCTCATTGCATGTATAAAACAATGCCCTGAATTTGGCAGTAAAACCTGTAGAAGAGCCAAACAAACAGGGAGGTTGCCATCATTGGAGGTGCGATGGTGTAAATTATGTAAAATAATCTGGTGGCTGGCATCCATGGTCTGAAAGAACTAAGGACAGATTGTGCATTTTTGATCACACAATGCTGGTGTTGTTCAAAACCGTCATGTATTAAAGACATCATTTTTATAGGTGGGGCTGGGGTCCCATCAAAGATGTTGGCTGTTTTCAATAACTCATAGCTTATGTACAAAAGGCTTAATAGAAGCTTCATTAGAACATTGGAACGTTGGCAGCTCCATTGAAAACAATGGAGTGCTGCACCTGCAGCGCCAACATTCCAATGTCCACTTTGTTCACAGCAAGCGCTGTGAACAAAGCCTCACGGAGCCCAAGGGGATTTTAATCCCCTCGGGCTTTGTGAGGAATTTGTTTTATCTAATAGAACATTCTGCCCTGAGTGGCACAATGTTCTAATAGCCTTAGAACCCGCCGTAGCGGGCTCTACTGGCTATTAAAGGCCCTCTCCTTTGTTAAATGCCCTTGCCTTCGGCTCGGTCATTTAACGCGGTAGTGGGACTTTAATAGCTGGTAGAGTCCGCTATGGCGGGTTCTAAGGCTATATTAGAACATTGGAATGTTCAGATCTCCATTGGAGACAATGGAGTGCTCCGGGCTTTTACTGGCCGGTAAAAGCCCACTACGGCGGGTTCTAAGGCTATATTCCAATAGGCCTAAGTTTGAGAAGCTGTGTCTTTTAGACATTTACATTCAATTTCATGTTCGAAGCATGGATATTTTACTTCACATTTGCCCCAATTTTTCACAAATAAGCCTGTTTTAGCATTTGAATTCAAACTTGAAGTATGGTAATCTGATTGTACAATAATAATATTTTGTTGCTCTTATCAGGGACTCTAGTGCCGGGCCGGGAGCAATATTATGTAAGCTCTGTCTCTGCCCCTTACTCGAGAAAATCACCTATAATGGAGAATTTGCTGGACTCTTCCTAGGTCTGGAATTGTTGCACCTTCCTTGCTCCAGAATGATTTCCAGAAGGAGGAGGAAGGGATGTGAAGGAAGATACTCCCAGCCCACTTCAATGTGTGCACGTTCTAGTCATAGCAGTTAGATATAGGAGCTTGCTGAGCTGGCTGCAATCACTGTGGGAACTAGGGGACTGTACCATCAGCTTGGTATTGCCTCATATTCTTGCCCTGCTATGTGTAAAAAAAATCTCACCAAGTTGTTTGTGTACAGGCTTACCTTGCCTTAATGGTACTGATATTGGCATACAATGTATATTCCCATGGGGATATCAGCTATGCCTAGCACAATAAAGCCCATCATCTCCATATTATGAGCATGATGACAGTGTTGTTGATCCCTGGTAGTTAGTTGTTAATCCTTAACTTCCTGTGTGCATTATTGATGACATTCTGGTTATCTTTGGCATAATAATGGTCCCTTCTCCACATATTGTAGTCATTCATGACAACAGTATGCTATACTTTGTTTACTCATTTCCACCTTTGAAATTCGGTGGCAATGCTTGACAACATATCTCCATCTTTTGCATAATGGTGTCCGTGGCAAAATAGTGCCAATTCTTGATTTATTATCCTCATTGCCGAACATACACATCAACGTGGTTGTGAAAATCCCTCCATGTGAAGAACATGGTAGTAGTACAAGTGAGCTGTGGCTACAATGATTATACAATGTCAATTTGCTAGAACTGGAAATGTAGCATTTCAGGCCAGAAAATATTTTTATTTTCACAAAAGTGACAGATTTTTGTTTGGGGGAGGTAAGTGCATTTGTACAAAATGAAAAAGCTGTATTTCTTGATGAATTGCTTGCATTTTCGGAATCTTACAAGCTAATGTTTTTGACTCAATGATTGCATTTCTAAATCGTAATTGAATCCTTTGTTTAAGGTGTGATTTATAATGCGTTTGGGATGATTATTGCCGATTTTGTTTCATTTGTACCAGCGTGCACTTACTACTATGGTTGTTATTTCATTGCTTGTTTATAGAAATGTATTCATTGATAACAGCATCTGTCAGAAGTTAGATCACATATTATTGGTGTAACCTTGCTGCTGTCTAATTTGCAAGCCTTAGAAGTAGCACTGGAGTATGGGCCGATCACATTAGTTTAGCACTACTGTCTTAGACGTGCGATTGTATGATTTGATAACGTTTTATTTTTCCATCCTGCCTCTTCCATGAAGATACACTATTTTAATGTATAAAATACCTCAGAATCTACATGAAAGCAGCAGTATGGAAAAATGAAGAGAAGAAAGGAGCTACAAACATTGTGATACTGAATAACACACTTTATCAGTTTATCTAGATTTATTAAGCTACTTCTAATACAAATCACGCTTTAGTCAGTCTTTTAGGAATTTTCCACAATGTTTCCAAACAACATTTTGTTGGAGGAAATGAGCCTTAACAACCTCTGGGAGCGTAAGACTAGCCCAGGGCACCTATCAAGTTTTACAATATTTTATTAGCGCCCCTCAATACCCTCTGGACTTTTAGGCAATTTGTGTGGACATTGTGTTTTAAACTGCACCATTTAGCACTATGTTTAAATGAAATTGAAATAGTGCTCCCTTGCTATGCTCAGATACTTGGTCCACTTAGAAGCAGAAATCCATGCCCACCACTTTCAAAGTTCATCATCAATCCCTGCACCACTTTGTAACCCATTGTGCCACATTATGAGGCCCAGAAAAATGGCACAGTGAAATTTACAAGATTTCACTGTGCCATTTTTCCTCTCATTTTTAATGCCTGCCCAAGACAGGTGTTAAAGTGACACTCTCATTGTTCCCGATTGGCCTCCCCATGCATTGCTGGACTAGCATCATAGTTTTTGTCACTAGTTGACCAATGCGCCACAATAGTGTCAAAAATGTTGACGATATTGAGCTAACATGCGCCATGGTGCACCATATTCTAAATACAGCGCTAATTTTAGGGGACAGGGGGGCCCAAGAAAAGTGGTGCGTCATAGCTGATGTGCCACTCTGTTGTAAATCTGCCCCTAAATGTACACAGCACTCTAAGGGGTATATTTACAAGAAAGTGGTGAATCAGTCCTCATGCAACACATTTCTTGCGTTGTTCTTGCCCCACCTAACGACACCATGGTTGCACCGTAATTACAATACAGTGCAGCATGGCGGTTGTTAGGACAATAATGTCAAAAACATTTATGCTACTGTGGTGCTTTGCTGCACTAGCATAACAAAATTTGACACTAGTGCTCAAAGCACAGGGATGCCCATCGATTAAAATGGGTGCATCATTTTAACTCCTGCTCTGAGCAGGCATTGAAAATTATGGTAAAAATGGCACAGTGAAATGTTGTAAATTTCACTGCGCCATTTTTTCGGGCCTCCTTGCGTTGGAACGCCCCACCTTGCATACATTATGCCTGACGCAGGCCTAATCTGGTGCAAGGGGTTGCAAAGAGGCGCAATGCAAGCATTGTGCCACTTTGTAAATATGGCACAGGGGAGAAACCATCTTAGGGCCGCCTTAGCATTAAAAAAAATGACGGTATTGCGGCACAAGGTGGCACTTGTAGATATGCCCCTGATTGTCATGATTATATTCTGTAGTTTCTGCTTCTTGAAACAAGCAACTAGCAGGCTTTTTACGGGAGAATGATGAGGCAAGGGGCCGGCCATTTGATGCCATTGGGAGCCAAGTGAAAGAACGCCACGTTTACAAACCCCCTTTCTCCCAAGCCCCTGTATTTGGGTGAATCGACATGGGAGAAAGGAAGTGGCTGTACTGTTAGAAAAGGGCGTCTCTGGTAGGTCTGAGTGAACCTGCAGGCCCTGTTAATAAATGCCAGCAAAAAGTACTCGCTAACTGCAGCTTCAACATGCAGTACTGCACATGAATAAAATGAAAAACGTCTTTCAAAAAAGCGCTTAGAATTCCTCGGGTATCAATAAAGAGTTACAGGAAGCAGCCCATAATGATGAAGTAAAAACAAGGTTTATGAATAAAAGTTGAAATACAAGCCGCTTTCTTACTTCATGTGTGGGCACTTTAAGAGCGCCTTAACCGTGGGCGTTTGGCTCCTACATATTAAACTACATGGAAAAACATACAGAGATCCCGTCTTCACTCCTCTAATTGCAAATGATATGAAGTTTTCTCTGTAACCTGCCCTCCCTGCTGGTCTCTCTCTCTCTATTCATCCTCCCGTGTTCGCCACTCCTTTAGAGAAGCAAAATAGGCTAGAATTTCAAACATATTTAAAGCTAAATAAAGAAAATCGTTTTTTTTTCCACTTCGCCCTCTTCATGTGGGTTAGGCTCAGACTGCACAAAACTATAGCCGCAAATCTGGGGCAAGATAGGGTTGCGACTAAAACAGGGAGGTCTCCGATGTGGTTGGCACAGGAAGTCTAGGGAATGAATACTGGATGTTTAAGGAAAACGGTCCTCCTCGTATTCATACATACGTTTTTTCCAGCCTTCCTGGTTCTAAAGGTTCTCATGTACACGTCATGTTTTTATGAATGTTAGGCGCTGAGCCTGCAGATCACTTAAGTTTGAAAAGTCGTATGAGTGAGAACTAGTTAGCAAGTTGTATATCACAGGAAGTGATGTCACGGCACCTTTGACATCCATGACGACAGAATACATTCAATCCGTGAAAGAACAAGTAATATTAAATGAATTGAAAATTAATCAAAAACACCAAATCTTCCCTGAAGTAGAACCCTTTATAACAACAGTAGTTGAGCAGCACTCAGAATTGGGCAAGGCAGCTGCTTTAATCCCCTGATGGGTTCTATAGGCATGCTCCACCTGTCCTGAGATGGCTTACCAAGCCCTTTGTAGTTTTTTTAGTGCTCAGGTTTTAACTCTTATCTGGTGTGACATTTAACCTTCTATGAGTGAGAGCAGAATGTTGCCTCCAAATGTGTGAGTCTCACTCAAAATGAGTGAGATTTAAGGTCTCTATATCTGTGCATAGATTTTGACTTCACTAAAACCCATGACTGCATTTGGGGCCAGATGTATGAACGTTTTGCGACTTGTAAATTTGTTCGCAAACCCATTTACGACTGAAAAAGTAGCGTTTCAGTATGTACGAACACCATTCGGTACCCACAAATAGCGATGCAACCAATTTGCAACTTGGCACCAATAGTGACAGACTTTTTGTGACTCACAAATATCGAATCGCATTTGTGAGTAGCAAACCGTATGTTGTAGGCTGTCACAAATTGCGACTAGTCTCAAGAATGCCCGTTTCCACATGCAATTTTACACTGATTCCAGTCAGGGGCAACTGTGTGCAAAGTATAAAAGGTGGCCCAGAATGCATCACAGGTTTCCACAATGGCTCCACTTTGTGTGATTGCGATGAGGAGGCAATTCCTGGCTGCCCAGCAGAAGAGGAGGAGGAGGAGACAGAATATGATTTTCAGAGTCAGGCTCACCATAGTCCAACAGACAGAGGAGGAAATCTATGACATGTATAGGCTGAGTAGCGCTGTGATTCTAGATATGATAGATATTGTGAAACACCAAATGGAAAGCAGTACCCTCTGCAGAACCTCCATCCCCACGCATGTGCATGTGTTCTGGTCACTACAATGTTTGGCCTTGGGTAGCTACCAGGGGGTGATTGCACTTGCTGGTGGCGTCTCCCAAAGTGAACTGTCATGTTTCTTTAACCTGTTCCTAGCTGTCATGCTCATCCACATGAACAATTACATATTCCTCCCCAGGAATGAAGAGGAAAAACACAACAAAAAAAGAAACATATGTAGGATTGCCTAGTTCCCCCATGTATTAGGGTGTGTAAATGAGACACATGTTCCTATTTTTCCTCCACCACATATTGAATACCTGTTCCAAAACAGGAAAAATACCCATTCCCTCAACATCTAGTTGGTATGTGATGCCCATAATGTCATAATAGATTTAGTGGCCAAATATCCAAGGAGCACCCATGACGTATACATCTTCAGGCAAAGTGAAGTACAGCGACACCTGGAAAATGGGGAGTTAAATGATGCTGTTTACTAGGTGATATGATGCCTTTACATAAAGGACAGGAGCCAGTGCTTATGTGTTACAGCATTGGATTTTGACCCCATACCTAGCCCCCAAAGACCACAATGAGAGGCGATACATTGCCCATTACCTCACTGGAGTTGCAATCATTTGGCATGCTCAAATCAACATTCCTGTCCCTTCACAAAAGTGGAGGTGCACTCCTGTATGCCCAAGATATTTCCTGCAAAACTGTGGCAAATCTGTGCCATCCCACACAACGGAGCGACTAGCAGTGGGCTACACCTCAGTTTGGAGGACACAGATTATGAAGATGATGAGCCAGAAGTACCACTACTACAGCAACAAAAAAGGATGATGGACGGGGTGCTGAACAATGAAAACACTCAGTCACAGATCTGGGTTTAATCCATTGTTCTTTTGCTCACCATGCTACCCCAGTTTGTACTCAGTCATATGCAAATCAGTCTTGACCCTGTTCCTCATGGGAACAGTCTAGCCTGCCTGATGACGGGTGATACCCCGAAACAGGTCCTAGCATGCTTGAATCCTGTCCAGGGAGGACCTGGCTTGGCAGTTTGGGCTGGACTGCTCCCATTGGGAGCAGGGTCAAGATTGGTTTGCATATAGCTGGATCGGAACTGGGGTGACGTGCAAGCAAAATAACAATGGATTAAACCCAGATCTGTGACTGGGGGTGACTGTTTGAAAAGTTTCAACACTCCGTCCATCATTTTATTTTGTGATAGTACCACTAATACAGCCTGGTGACCGGACCATAGTGGTGGAGGGAGACGTAGATGAGATTTGCAAGGTAAGTTATGGGTAACACTGCATTCATGAAATGAGGCAAGCAGACACAATTTTGTTAACTAGAGCAACCTCTAATGTCAGGCTACTCTCTCTGTCATGTCGTTCTGGACTGCATGATTCCCAAGTGGTAAGTACAATACAAAATTGTGTTAGTTACATCACCAAGCAAATAACAGTCATGCAAAACTGCAAACCTACAGGTAAGTGTGTGTTACCGATTTTTACGGCCACGTCTAGCATGCCCTGTCCCTGCATGGTCTCCAACAGGGGTACTACTGCCATTGTGGTGCAAGACAAGAGCATCAGTGGCCGATAAGCTGCTCACACTAGAATTCTCTTCACTATCCTGAGGGGCATCTCCTGTGCCTCTTGCAATCTGTGCCACCTGTAGCAGTTCTACAGCAGAAGGGATCTGTTTTAGGCCCCTGGAAACGTCTACGCTAAAGTGTCCCATTTCAACCTGCAATGTGATGGTTCTCCTGGAGAGGCTGCTGGCAGAAGTGGCCATTCTACCCATGTTATGACTTAGCCGGTCCATTCTAGCTGCAGCACTGCAATCCGGATGCCTCTAATGGGCACGGTTGAACCTCATTTGCTGGCACAATTCCTGTAGGGCAGTGGTCCGGCTCACTACATTGGTGTTCAGTGTTGTGAATTGTGTCCCAGTGTTGTTCAAGCCAATAGTCATGTTCTGCCGCATGTTCTGGATCTGCTGATTGTTTTTCATTGCTTGCTTAGCTGGCGTTGACTTTGGGGCAGGGATGCCTCTAAACCAACAACACCTGTGCGTTGCCTTTATCTTCATCAGCATCACATGCCATATGATGCCTCCTGCACCAACGAACTGGAAGATGCTGGTCTTCACTCACTCTTGACTGTGGGATTGGACTTTATGGCAGAGGCGCTTCATCATCCTGCATTGCTGCAGGCTCTGGTGACAGTGACATGGTGCTAAAGTTGGGTTGTATGGTACTCAGGTGACTATAGGGATGGGTTCTTCTGCTGCCATGTTAGCATCATCCACCCCCTCCACATTGGCATCCCCACTATGTACTTCAGGGGGATCTGTGGGCAAACGAGATGCATCATATTTACCTTTATGAAGTCTGCTCCAGTAAAGGTGCATATGACTCCTTAGTTGACCTTTTTTACTACTTCACCTATAATTCACTGTCATGTAACATACTTAATATTTGAGATGTCTGATACATTCTGCTGGACCATTTGAATTTGGACATAGCTGCGGGATCTGGGTTGTGACATAAGTAGATATTGCACACTTACTTTGTGATGTTCCTGGTGCAGAACTGTTGATTCCAATTACCACAACAGCTTCCCTCTCCAGTGTGGTCTCCACCATGGTCTCGAGCGCAGAGGGTGGTGGTACTGATGGGGGTCGCTTCCAGTTCCCCGGTATTCAGTGAGTTGCTGAGCCACCTTTTCCTATCGGAGCAGTGTGTGACTCCAGTAGCATTTATTAACGCTTGGATTTCCTGCAAGACTTTTGTGACTCAGGAACTGTCATTGAGGCCCTCACAAATATGACATAATAGTTCTCACAACACTCCTCTTTGAGTATCTCCAACTCCTTTTCGACACAATTTTTACTTTCTTTTTCTCCCTCCGGATGTTTTCTCACCATTTTGGCTGGCCATATCTGCTGCTTGTCCTCCTTTTGGATTGTTGGGCCTGTGTTGTATATGGCAGCTGTACTCCTCCTCCGCTCAGGCTGGTCTCCAGGCAGGGTCTGTGAGGCACTTTCTAATTCAGAGGTGATTACCCATGACCAGGAAGTGCTTTTTCCTATTTTGCTGTGCCATTCGCAATTTGCGACACGATTCGCAATTTGCAACGCCATTCGCAATTTTAGGTAATCTCTATTTGTGATTCCTCAAATTGCAGTGCGACTTGCTACCAAATCGTAATTTGAGGCCTTACATCATATGTACATGGGGATTTGCAACTTCCTATTTGCGGTTCACCTTGATTCGCAAATAGAAACTCACACATTTTCTACTTTGTGCATGTGGCCCTTGGTAGCAATATCTTTATATTCTAGGCAGAAAAATAATTAAAAAATCTCATGGGGTGCAAAATCAGAGCAACCATGACAGATCTGAAGGTGTCTATTCTGTTCCTAAATGGGGTTTAAGTACAGTGAGGTGGCAGTGCTACCAAGCCTGGCTGATGATTTCTGTGTTGTATCAGTTTAGTGACCAACCTTTCGGCTGCTCAACCTCTATTATTTGAACACATATGCCTTGAAATGAAAGTAATGCACATTGAAATAATAGCAATCAAGTCAGTTTTTATATTCTTCCTTGCCGCTGGTTCATCCTCTGCCTTCCAGTATCTAGCCCACCTTGTATCTTCACATTGTATCTTTGGGGAAGGGTTGAGAGACGAGTTTAGAATTCTGACATTAGCTAACACTGCCAGTTTTGTCTACACTTATTGATCCTGAAGCAGTTTAGGAGCTGCTATGACTTACCAAAATTCAAAACCTGGTACCATATCAGCTGTGCAAACTTGTGTTAAATCCAAGAAAAAGAAGCAGGAGGGGACATCCTTTGCATAACGTGCAGTAAAAAAATTATCCTGAAGGGTTTCTTAGGAGCTTGCTACAGGTGCTGCCAAACTTGCGATTTAAAGGTTACCAGGTTACCAGGGCCACCTAGCCTTTATTCCAGCATGTGGTTACTTGAAAACTGGTTGGGTGAATCTACAGCAATGAAAGTGTGCTGAACCATGCCATTTTAAGAACATGAATATCTTTAGATAGACTGATACCCAGGAATATGAGCACAACGAGTGAAAAGCCCCAGGGCCAGCAAGGAAGCAGCCTTAAGATAGACAGCATTCTACCTAAAACCTGGAGATTACCTGTCAAGTGAACCAGATGGCTCAGTGGACCCATGCATACACTACAGGCATCTGTGTGTGACCTCCCGGTTACAGGTTTAAATCTAAGGGGAGCCCACTCAGTCCAGCAGAGGTTGATAAAATGAGTACTGTTGGGTAACAATAAACATCCCTTAATTGTCAATAGCACCAGGAATATCCACAATGGTGAAGATGCGCTCTACTTATACTATATACCTGTGAAATACCATCATCATTTAGCCAAAGAAATATCATGAAATCATACGCATTTGTGAATTAAAACACATCCTCTTCTTGGAGCATGACCTTGGTGCTCATATTCGGTATTTAGCCTATTTTTAAATTCTCAAATCTCAAAAGGCAGAATAAATGTAAATGAAGACCATTATTTACCAAAGATAAAACAAATTGGCTAAAACAGAGAACCAAGATTAAAAAGCAGACCGCTTGTTTCAAGGCGAGTAACTCTCCCCTCGCACCATATATTAGTGAGTACACATTAAGATTTGTTGATGCCTCTCCTGGGGTAATTTAGCATATGCAGAGGATACAAATCCAGTGTTCATCTCACACAAACATTTACTTTCAGCGTTTCTGGTTCTAAGTACTTGCAATCTTGGTTAAAATGAGAGCAACGAATTATATTACAGAAGTGATTGCACACAATTTTATATAGTATAAATGTGAACCAAGGGCATCAGAGTAGTTTATTGAGCACAAGATCACACTGTACAAGGCCAGATTTTTTTTAGGCAAAGAGAGATTAAATGATTTGCTCACTAAGACAGGATATTGAGAAGACATTTGAACTCAGATCTCATTCCCCAGTTCCAAAATCAGCAGCTCTGATTGTTAGGTGACATCTCGTTCCCTGTTTGTTAAAAAACACATCTCCCTGTTCAAGAGTTTATTACTTGATAGCTACACCACAACTGGTGTGGGTGTGGTTTTGATAGCAGGGCTGAGGGACTGCCCTGCCCAGGAGAGCCACCATTTTAGGAGTCCTGCTTATGTTTCAATGGATCGTTTATTACCAGAATATTTTGTACAGTGGTAAAGAAATGATTATTAGCCTCACAGTTACACAGCTAAAAATATACTACTTTCTGGTCCACCTTTAGTGATAATGGGGATGCAGTGCTTTCACCCCACTCACGCAAAATTACCACCTTTTGGAGGTTTCTGTACAATCACTTTTTAGCAATCACTACCATAAATGAACCTGCTTCTAAGCACCGTGAATATTTGATATGGGAATAAAGGCCAAAGAAGAGTGTGAGGTATTTTTACTAGGTCGTGGGGCAAATGGTGGTGTTGGGTATTTGATAATGTCCAGTCACACCAATATATATTTACGATTTTAAGAGTATTATTAAATGGTGGGGATGATGGAACAACACGCAGTTAGAGCAACTCATAGTAGCCTCTATCCAATTTAAATGGCTTCTGATACGACATTCCTCTTTTTTGAGAAAAAAGTTAATTTTCAAGCAATAAAGCCTCGTCATTTTCTAGCTATTCACAGTTTGTGCTAGTGCTAGTTCTGCATTTCTGGTAAAAAAACAAAATACAGGTTTGGTCCCAAAATAACTCATGTCTGTTAGTGTCCCATTTAGTAAGATATCGCCTGACATGGCCATGTTTTACTATCACATGCCAGGAATGTCTACCATATGTCATAGTTGGCTTTATTGCACCATATCTTGATCTTCAAGCAACCTTTTAGCCTGTGACTCACTGGGCAAATGCCATAGTGGCAGAATGCCCGTTCGAGGCCTGACCCTATTGATGGTATGCACGTTATATCAGGGCTACAATTCCCTTGCTAGGCACAGCAACCAGAGTCAGAAACAGCCACCAGATTCCACAAATAGCCCTAGAAAGCTAGAAATGGCCACTATACACCAGTGATACACAAAATAGGCCAGTAGTGTCTCGCTGAGTTTAGGATAGTTCAATGTCAGGAATCTCTAATATGTGCTGTGTTCCTCAACTCCAGTATGTAAACCTTGAATTACACATTGGAGAACATTGTAGAACAGTGTGCCTTACTTCTACGAGAAATGGGGAGTGTAAGTGCCCTACTTCTCCTCACTGTTCTCCTCCCTCTAATCCTTTCACCTCATACTTTTCTCCTCTTACTCTCCATTTTTGTAAAGACGAAATTCTTGGTGATTAATGAAATAATATTTACTACAAGAACGTTCTTTATCTAGATTATTATGGGAGAGTGACCAGCCACCACTCGGCCAACTGACCACCTCAAGCCTCAAACGCTTTCCAAGTTTGCCTGGCAGAGGATTCTATAAATGATTTCAACACTAGAACGTACCTCCTTGTTGTCTTCTCCCTTTTTCCTGTGTTTTCAGTTTTTACTTTTCCAACTCTTCTCTTCCTTGAATCTTTTGTCTTTCACTGTCCTCCTACTTTTCTAAGTGTCTTCTACACAACTTGAAGCAACATTTGAATCATATTCTACTGGTCTGGCCTCTAAATACGAGTATTCCTACTCATCAATGAATACAAATTGGAGCCGCCTTGAGAAAGAAAACACAACACTCAAGGTGGTGCAAAGATTTTCAACATGTGCTTAAAGCAAAATAGCCAGCAAGCAATTCAAAAGTAAGGCAAGTCAATCACCACTTCAATAGACTAGAGCTTCGCCTTTGAACAGTTGGAGCATGCATAGCTAAATTCCATACAATTTTAATTTACATTCATACAATTTTTCTCAAAAGAGTAAATGGATACGGAAAACGTGACAAAACAGAAACTAAATGGCTGGTTTCAAGATTATCTTGTGAGGGGAAAATGTGAGAAGACCTCGGGTGAGAGACACGGGTAACATTAATAGAAGGTGAGTCTAATATTCTCTAAAAGCCTTGCTTCTTTCTACCAACTAAAGAACAAGGCTACATTTTGCTGGTATGGTCAGCAGAAATGTACAATGTACAACACAGAGTACCAGAACTACAATTATTTTAAATTATGTATCAGTGTTCACCAGTTCTAAGGCATTAGTGGCCTTTATATTACCACAAAAATGAAGTCGCAAATGATTGATACAATTGAACTATAATGTTAAGGCACGTCTGAACAGTGACATTTTAATTAACATATAGGCATTAAGACACTTATGAAAATTAATTTACTTTCTCATTCTCTATATATTTGGTGCCTGACTGTTCATAATTAATTGTATAACTTAATTCTATTTCTTGGAAACAGAAAATATTTTGATTCCATATAATGCATTATTTTCACAAAGCCATTTTATTTACTTTAATTTAGCAAACCGATATGTAAATCTTCCACCCTAGCACAATTGCAAGCAATTTCTGCCTTTAATATATTTTCTTGTGCCCTACATCATTCATAAACTAACGTTAATTTTAGTCATTAAAATCCCCCTTTGTCAAAATAGAGCAGTAATCCCTCCTTTTGCATCTCTTTATTAAATGTGCATCACAATTATAAATCCAACTGTGTCATCCCTGTCATCCTTTGATATCTTTGCCACTTTAGACTTTAGATAGGAAATTATCAATATATATATATATATATATATATATATATATATATATATATATATGTATATATATACATATATATATATATATATATAGAGATATAGATATTTATCTCGATGTACATATCTATATCTATTACTATATATATATATAGAGATATAGATATATATATATAGGTATATATATTTTTTTCACTGAAACAACAAAGGTTATAGGCATGTTATAGTTAGGATATGCAATTTAATAAACCATAAATAATTCACTTAAAAACTAAAGGTTACAGGGATGTTATAGTTAGGTTCTGAATTTACTCACACAAAACAAAGAGTATTTCAAGTAACTATAACTTGCAGCCTAAAGTAACTATAACTCGTGCCCTCACCATGCACTGCTAATTACCCCAGATATTACAGCACTCATGACAAATTTTCAAACGTCATTAAAAATATCAATGAAAAACTAGGATTAAAATTATTGAAAAATAAACTGTGCATGGTGGGGGTGCAAGTTATAGTCATCTTAGGCTGCCAATTTTAGTTAGTTGAAATAAATATAACTATAACTTCTGAATTTCTCTAGTTTTGTGTGAATAAATTCATAACCTATATATAACATCCCTGTAAGCTCTGTTTTTTAAGTGAATATAACCCACCCCTTTATTGTAACTATAACTCGCACCCCCGTCATGCACAGTTTTTCTTTCTAACTTTGACTGATAATGGTTCATTGATATTTTTGGTGACGTTTTAAAAGTTGTCATGATTGCTGTAATATCTAGGGTACTTAGTAGTGCATCCCGAGGGCATGAACTATAGTTATCTTATGGTGTGAGTTATAGTTACTTGAAATAAGGTTTTGAATGAGTAAATTCAGAACCTAACTGTAATGTCACTGTAACAGTTGGTTTTTAATGTGAATTTCTATGTTTTTTTATTTGTATTTCCTAACTATAAGGTCCCCGTAACCTTTGTTTTATTGAGTGAATTTCTATGTTTTTTTCAGGTAAAGTAGTTTTAACTACTATACATTAAACCAGCCACCAGCGCCCACAGCCTTTGGCCATGCGCTGTGGGGATTGGCCAAAGGGCCTGGCATGCAGCAAGGCCCTGCAAACAACCTCCTAAAACCACTCACCTCCGGGCCACACACAGCCGAAGGGTCTGTCTCCCTGGGTGTTAGAATAGGAGTGAGAAGGTGTATCTTTGTGTGAGAATGTCTTGGTGTGAGAGTGAGTGTGTGAGGGCCTGCGATGATCTGTGAGTGGGTGCGGCAGTGTCTGATTGGGTCTATGAGTGGGTGCATCAGTGTCTGATTGGCTCTGTGAGTGCGTGTGACACCGTCTGAGTGGGTCTGTGAGGGGCTGTGTTAGGATCTGAGTGAGTCTGTGAGTGGGTGCCTGAGTGTAAAAAGAGTCTGTGAGTGTGTGTATAAGGATCTGACTGGGTATGTGAATGGGTGCATGAGTTTCTGAATGCTACTATGAGTGAATGAATTAGGCCCCCACTATGGGCGTGACTTTCTTAAGAATGCCATACCCGCTGTGGCGGTCTTACCACCGCCGACCCAGTGGTGAAGACCACCCCATTACAAGTTGGCTGGTTTGGCCAATGCCAAACTTCACAATGCCACCTGACCTGCTGGTGCGATCGCACCGACATGGCCAACGGTGAGCTCCTCCAGGCCGGCGGCAGGCCCCAGACCTCCAGCAGTGTTAGGAGGCAGCATACCACCAGGTTTTTGGTGACAGTCGCACCGCCATGAAAAGCTTGGCGGTAACGCACCCGGCAACAGGAATCTTCATTCCTGTTGCCAGGAGACACACCCCCACATGTCCAAACACCCACACACATGCACCCACACACGTCCACACTCTTACAAACATGCACCCCACTCACCCACGCACTCACTACATATATCCCCATTCACTCGGAGACACACACTGAAACACTCACACTGAAACATGCATTCACACACTTACACACACTCAGGCACACCCATGCAAACACACACACACACACACACACACCCATTCACCCACACACATGTACACAAACATTCACATTCAATTGCAACACGCACGCATTCACAACCCCATCCCCCTTCCACATACATGCATGCATACACCACCCCTTCCCCATCAGCACACACGCACCCATACTACACCCCCCTCCACATACACACAGGCACACACCACTCCCTACCCCATCCACACACATGCACTCATACTACACCCCCTCCGCATACATGCACGCATACACCACCCCCTCCCCATTTGCATACACACACTTATACTACAACCCGTCCGCATACTCGCACTCATGCACTCGCACAAGCAGACACCCCCACCACCGCACTGCATTCAAACTACCACACACACACTCCCTCACACACTTAGACACACACCTTTTCTGTTGAGGAGGTCCTCTGCAAGGGATTGGGTCTCAGCGCTTCCACCGCTGGCATCACACCGCCTTCAGGACACCGCTGCACCCACCGTATTACAGCTCGTAATACGGCAGGCAGAGTCTTGTTGGCGTGGGTGTGTTGGTGGTGGTACCGCCTCTTCAACTCCATCAGCCAGGCTGACAGATTCAGACTTCCATCCAAACAGGATTCCTAATATGGAGGTCAGCATACTGCCAGCACTGGTGGTCTTTTGACTGCAACGGCTTCGGAGGTCTGCTTAAAAGATCGCCAAAACCGTAATGAGGCCCACAGTGTGTGAATGACTGTGAATGTTTTTGTTGTTGCAGATATTCACAAATTTGTCGCAACATTACACAGGGGGCCCTACTGAGCATCGCTACTTATTCGCAAATATCCCTGGTGTGAAAAGCCATATTTTTAACAGCATAATTTGAGTCTTAAAGACTCCTATATCATATCCCTGGGGTCTGCATACTGACACTCTGAGCCCCTTATGTCACTTTTAATTTTATTTTCCAGACCTTTTCTCCTTACTCAAATGGCGACTGCAACTTTCTGGTCAGGTTGCAGCCAACTGATCACAGCATTTTGACTGTGCATGCATTGGTGAATTTGTGTCACGGTTTCTCTGTCGCTTATGACACAGGCCAACTGGAACTGCAGGATGGTCTTGATCCTTGTAGATCCTGCCTTGACCAAGGTAAGGGCGGCCCTTTCTGATAGCCACGGTGCTGCTGACAATGGGACGTCAAAAGGCAGTCCTTGCCCTCCAGAAGACGTCCCAGAGGAAAAAACCCAAAGGGAAAAACCTCTATGACTGGAATTCCCTGTAACAGAGAATAAGCACAAGAAAAAGGTAAGTCTTCCAATAAATAGAAAACAATAACTTAAAGAAATTGGAGAAGGTGAGGAAAAAATTCTGAAGGAAAAACAACCAGAGCATGATCAACACCCAAGGAAGTGTTGCAGCAAAAGGAAACAAGAATCCCACTCTTTATATCCCCTAAAACAGGAAGTGACATACAGGAAGGTAAAAGACGCCATGTTGGATTGGGAAAGGACTATAGGAGAAAATAGATGAAGCCGCCATCTTAGAAAAGGAGCCTAATGCATGCAGGGAAAGAGGTAGCAGGTGGGCATGCTTGGAAAAAGAAGAACATGGCTCCTATTTCGAAGAACAAAGGAAAGAAGAAAAAAGGTGAAAATAGAGAAAAGAAGACAGAGAAAAAGAACAGGTAAACACCAGGTAAGTGAGGGATGTGCACCCACTTCTAATTTTGAGGGTGTGCCACAACCTGAACTCACCGAGGCCCAATGCCCAATCTAGGGCCTCGTGTGAGCTGAGGCCAGAAAAAGGGGCCACAGTAAGCTCTGCCGCCAGAAAAACGAACCGCGGCCCAAACTGCGTCCCGAGATGGTCTTCCTGCTCGGGCTGCAGCAGGACGCGACACAACAATATGCTGCAATCATTGCGATCAATTAGCAGCCACAGATGTACAAATTTATTTCCCCTTTAATTTTTCTTAAACTACTGAAAGGATTTACGTCAAATATACAAAAGTATAATCTGCCTACTGAAACCTACCTTTCTGCCACATTTCCTGTAATTCCATTCAGCCGCTTCGGCAGTAATCTTGTTTAGAATTAACATGGGAGAGGCGTGTTTTTTATCCCTCCTTTTTCTCGGCCGTGCTTGAGGATCACCCCAAAATTTTCTGTGCACATCCACAATAATTGGTACACTTTTCTGGAAAATTTTGTGAATATTCTTGAAACGGCGCCAAAGATATAGGCAAGTCAAAAAACACTTTTTCTATAGAAACATTGTCCTAACTACAACTACCTACTGGCAATATATATATTAACTACTGGCTTTCGCCACTAGGTGGTTCGGTTATAGTTCGGACCTAGTTTCTATTGAAAGAGCGTGGTTTTTTTCCTGATGAAACTTCACAAAATGTTTCAAGAAAATACAATGCTCACTTCAGATTCTGTCTGGAAAGTTTTGGAGTGATCCATCAAGTGGGGGACAAGAAAAAAGGGGTGTTCCCAAAATTCATTTTTCCCTTTCATTTTTCCATAAGTATTTTGAACAGCGATGGCCCCCAAACTACTGGATGGAATTACACCAACTTTGGCAGAAAGGTAGCTCTTGGTCCACAAAGAGCCCTTTAGGTTATTTGGTGCAAATCTGTTTAGTAATTTTAGAGAAATTAAAGAAAATTGAAATTTGCTTATATAGTGGTGCAAAGAATTCGCAACCCCTTCTGATCTTGTGCTGAGATCTGATTGGCTGCCAACACTTCAACAAGGAAATGTTGGGAGCCATGTTGGGACTTGACTTCAGCCCAGCCCCAGAAAAAAAGATTAAAAAGTTTAAACGAGGCCAAGGTAGAGTGGAGGGATCCTAGAGGGACCCCTGTGGGATAAAAAGCACTTCCAAAATAAAATGTTTGTAGCAAATTCGTAAGGGGTTGTGAATACGCAGCAAAATAAAAAAATAAATAAAAAAGCAAAGGCTCCTCTGCATCTTACTATCTAGGCCCCAAGGTGGCCAAGTCCTGGGGGCATTGATATTTGTAATGGGGGGGGGGGGGCTGTCTGCCCCTCCCTGCCCCGGAACTACCACCTCCTGGGGCTAAAAGCATTATGTGTGTGGTGGGACCACCCAGCCCCAGCAGCCCCCAGGAGAACCCCCTCTCTGGGGATTAAATGTCATTCAAAGAGGAGGGCTGCGTGGCCCTGTCGCCGCCCCAGGGTCCACCACCTCCCAAGGGCATTGAAGTAATTTGATGCGGGGAGACCACGCAGCCCCCCGCTGCTCCAGGGATGACCACCTCTCAGGGGCTTCAATGTAATTTATGTGGAGGATCCGCACAGCCCTCCAGAGCCCCGGGCACAACCATCTCCCCTTCGGCTTAAATATCAATCAATGCGGGGTGGCCGTGCAGCCCCCTGTAGCCCTGGGGACCGCCACCTCCCTGGGGTTACTATGAAATTCAATGTGGGGGGCCTTGCAGCCCCCCAGCAGCCCTAGGGATTGCCATTTTCCCAGGGCATTGAAGTAATTTGATGGACTGGGAGCACACACCCCCTGCTGCCGCAATGGACCACAACCTCCCCGGGTCTTAAATGTCATTTAATGCTGAGGGGCAGCACAGCCCCCTCGCTACCCCAGGGATGTCACTCCCCAGGGGCAATTCTGAAATTCAATGCAGAGGCTGAGCATCCCCGTGCTGCTCCGGGGACTGCCATCTCCCTGGGGCATTAAAGTAATTTGATGTGGGGGGGCCGTGTGGCCCCCCCACTGTCCTGGGAACCACCACCTACCCAGGGTTATTTTTATTGGACGTGGGCACGTGGCCCCCTCGAGGAGCCACTGATAGCCCTGGGGACCACCACACCCCAAAGCCAGCCTCTGATATGTCCCGGGGTGCCCACCACTGGGGCATAGCTGTTTGCTGTGGCTTGGCTGCAGCTTTGACACCTGCTGCCAAGCCACAGTAAACACTCTGTCAAACAACTCTCCCTCACTGCGAGCCATGGTTTCCTCTGTCTCCCTGCCTGAAAAGATGCAGGCAGGGAGACAGAGGAAACAATTGCTCTCATAGAAAGGGAGCTGCATGTTTAGCAGCCCCCTCTCTGTGACAGCAATGCTGGCTCCCACAAGAGGTGGGGAGCCAGCAGGGACTGTGGGGGTCTTCAGGCTCCCCCCATGGTCCCCAACATTGTGACTGGGTGCCCTGAGGCACACCCAGGTGACATGGACAGGCCCTGGGGGATGGAGTGCCTGGGGCTGAGATCGGCCTGTGGAGGTATGATCCCCCTCCCCCCAAATAATAAAGGCAGTGACCTGGGGGATGGGGTCCCCTAGCCAAGATTGGCCTGGTTAGGAGTGCTTTGTGGCTGAAAAATAATATATAAATAATTAGGTTGCACACCGGCAGATGGGGTCCCCGGAGCCCCCCTCCCCTAAAATAGAATATTTAGGAACAGCCTTAGGGGGTTGGGGTCCAAATGGCTGAGATCAGCCCCCCCCCACTTTCTTCCAATCGTGTAGCTCTGATGTCAGGTCTTGGTTTTGTGCACAACTTAGTTACTACAAGACAATCATGCTCAATGTCTTCTTCCTTTTCAATTTCAAAAAAACATCTGAGCCTGGCCCTGGGGGTAGGACCCTCTGGGCCAAGACCAGCTTGGTAGGGGGGAGTGCGTGTCCCCCCTTCTCACAAAAAATTTAATATTTAGGCTGGGGGATGGGATCCCTTGGGCTAGGTTGGCCTGGAGAGGGGAGCCATATGGTGTTGGGTTGTTTTAGGGAATGGCTACAGGCCAGGCCCTGCAGCCAACCCCCGCCAAAGGCCGTGCGCAACGCAGGATTGGGTTGTTATAAGGGTTGGTTGCAGGTCCTGGCTGCAGGCTAGGCTCTGCAGCCATCCGTCGCTGCGTATGACCGAGGGCAGTGTGTGGCAGTGGTTGGATTAACGTGGAGTAAGGAAAATTACTTTGCCTTAAAAACACTGCAGAAATGCACTTAAAAAAAAACAAAGGTTACAAGCACCTTATCGTTTGGAAATAGAATTTTAAAAAAACTGAAATTCACTTAAAAACCCAACGGTTACAAGGATGTGCCTTAAGGTAACTATAACACGCGCCCTCACCATGCACCGCTAATTACCCCAAACAAAACATCACTGATGGCATCTTTGATAACATAATTGATAATATCAATGCAACTTTTGAAGTAAAATTATTTAACAGAAAACTGTGCATGGCGGGGGAGTTATTGCTACTTTAGGGAACTAGTTATGGCTACTTGAGAAAAACTCTAACTATAACTGATGAATTCCTATGGTTTGGTACATTTAAGATGTGAGATGTGAGCATAGCTATAAGGTCCCTGTAACCTTTGCTTTTTTCAGTTAATAAAAATAAATATATAAAATCTTTGCTAATGGAATCCACGCCCTGTGTGCTGCCCACATTTTGGCGGTCATTCCTACCTTGGGAACCGCCAGAAGACCGTACCGCGGTCAAAAGACCGCAGCGGTCATTCTGTCTTTCCCGCTGGGCTGGCGGGCGACCGCCAAAAGGCCGCCCGCCCGCCTAGCGGGAAAGCACCAGCAACGAGGAAGCCGGCTCCGAATGGAGCCGGCGGAGTTGCTGGTGTGCGACGGGTGCAGTTGCACCCGTCGCGATTTTCAGTGTCAAGTGCCAAGCAGACACTGAAAATCAATGTGGGGCCCTGTTGGGGGGCCCCACGACACCGGTTCCCGCCAGCCAAGTTCTGGCGGTGAAAACCGCCAGAACCAGGCTGGCGGGAAGGGGGTCGGAATCCCCATGGCGGCGCTGCTTGCAGCGCCGCCGTGGAGGATTCACAGGGGCAGCGGGAAGCCGGCGGGAAACCGCCTGCTTCCCTTTTCTGACCGCGGCTGTTGGCGGTGCTTCCTCCGTCCCCTACCCTAGCGGTCTCGGACCGCCAGGGTAGGAATGACCCCCTTTGTCTGTTGAACACTCTTTTACAAGTCTCCCACCAGGTTCAATTTCTGCTGATTAATTATCCATATTATCCCCACTTTTACTAACCATAACATGGGCCCTCACAAGGCGCAAAATGACTCTATGTGATGCAATGATGCACAAACAATTGGAGTCAGTCAACTTTCACTCGCAAATGTTTTGCTGCACCTAAAAGTGAAAAGGTTGCTGTTGTGTCATGCAATACCAAACCCCTGTTAAGTTACGCAATAGGGCTATAACACGTGAGGACAGAGCAAACAATCAAAGGATTAGATTTGAAGCTATTTCAACTAAAAACGGAAAAAGTGGCACGAGTATGTGAATCCTACCACCAAATTAAAACTGTCACACGCAATGTCCATGGAAGCTTCTCTCTCGGGAGTAAAAAGATGGCGGCCAGCTGACTCACTGTGTGTGTTCCCCTCCTGCCTTGGCTCCCCGGGCCCTGCTGCTACTACAATGCAGCGGCTACAGCAGCGTTTACTGTGATTATTCCAGCTACTATCGCCATGATTGACTGATTGCTTCAATACCTCTTCTTTTCCTTTTTCTCTTCCCGGCAAGTGGCAAATTAAGTGGCTGGCAGATCACCACAGATGCAGGAGAAGCCAGGGTCACAACGATAGTAACATAGTGGCGGTGGAAGTGTTGGAGTGTAGCTTTTATATTCAATATTAACATGAAAAGCTTGCAACTAATGTATAAATGATGTTGAACAGAAAACGTGGTATTACACGCGTAATGCACGCGTTTGAAATGTGCCCACGGGGAGTGACCACCAATGTATACCATGATTAATGAAACTGAGTAATAATTAATAATGTACTCATATATGCTTCTGTATTAACACTATAAATTTTGTAAAAAGGGTTTGCTGAATTAATCACTAGGCCTTAGTTAGCAAGGGTCTGGGCCTAGCGGCCTGGTCTCATATTAAATGTGTTTTCTAACGTGCAATGTGCTGTCTTCCTAAAGACGTGAAAACTGTACTTTTCCAGAAGCTAGAGATGTGTGTGTAACCGTAGTAAATTCTTTCTCATGAGATCCAACTTGCTCAAGGAGACATTCTTGATGAATGCAACAGTGTAATTCGCAACAGGTTCAAGGTCGCCTAAACTGGTAAAGACAATGGAACTACTGACTGGAGCGACGAGTGTAACTTTTCTTACCTGACATTCTACCCGCTAAAGACGTCAAACACAGGAACCAATAAACTGCATGAGAACTGTCTTAGGTGAAAATTCTGATAAGGTGATCAACGGATTATTGGACAGAGATAATGATGCACCAAATATTGCCCAGTTGGAAATTAGGAACTTGTTAGACAAGATTAATATAACGACATGACACAAGGAGAAATCTGCTATTATTGAGCCATTACTCCCCTTTACCCTGCCACCCTCGAAGCTGTTATTCTTCCTAGCTATTCTGAGAGACTTTGGGGGTCATTCAGACCCTGGCGGTCAGTGTTAAAGCGGCGGCCAACCCGCCAACAGGCTGGCGGCCTAAAAATATGAATTCTGACCCTGGCGGGAACCGCCAACACAGGCCGCCGCATTAACACTCCGACCGCCATGGCGGTACAAACAAACAGCGCGGCGGTCACCGCCAACAGGCAGGCGGCAGACAATGTACCGCCCACCCTATCACGACTCACCAATCCGCCACCTTTTCCGGGGCGGGAGCCCCGCCGATAAAAACACGGCGGAAACAGACATCTCCAATGGAAAACGCTTACCTCGACACACTCCACGCGGAATCGGAACAGCATGGAACCCGAACTCCACATCCTCCCAGCCATTGCCTTCCTGCTCTTCTTCCAGGATCACGAACCTCGCCGCAGACGACAACGGTGAGTACTGCACCTACGACACAGGGGAGGGGGAGGAGGAAAGGTTACGGGCACACACATACGCCACACACCCACCCCCACCCTCACCCCCACCGAAATTCCTACACACCTATCCAGATAAAAAAGTCAGAGTGACCCCCTCAACCCCCCCCAAAAAAAACAAAGACAAAAGGCAATGAATGTAAAAGTAGAACCATATTATTGCAACAATAAAGTATAGCGACCTTAGCAATATATGAAGAATGAATACACATCTAGAACTATATCCATACAAGTAGCAAAAGTCCGGCCCAGTCATTCAAAGTCCAAATGTCCGTGGGCCAATGTGCAGCAACACATGGGCAAAGCTCACACACGAGATCGAGTCCATTGGAGAGAACACTGCTGGGGCATCACTAAAATAAAAAGACAGGCACCTCAGGAGGAAGGGAAGGGGGGCACCTCAGCCACATGAGTCCACGACGCCAGATCCACGAAGGGCCTCCATGCCCACTGTGCCATCCTGGGGAGTGCAAAGCCACAGTCTCACAAGTCTCTACAGTGGGTGGATTGCCCACTGTGCCATCCTGGGGAGTGCAAAGCCACAGTCTCACAAGTCCAGACAGTGGGTGGATTGCCCACTGTGCCATCCTTGGGAGTGCAAAGCCACAGTCTCACAAGTCTCTACAGTGGGTGGATTGCCCACTGTGCCATCCTGGGGAGTGCAAAGCCACAGTCTCACAAGTCTCTACAGTGGGTGGATTGGCCACTGTGCCATCCTGGGGAGTGCAAAGCCACAGTCTCACAAGTCTCTACAGTGGGTGGATTGCCCACTGTTACATCCTGGGGAGTGCAAAGCCACAGTCCATCAGGTGGATTACAGAGACCACTGGTCATGGAGGAGGCATGGTGGGCAGAGTGCGTCGTGAAGGCCTGCCCGACACAGACCCGGGGCTGCCAATGGGCCAGCGGTGCTTGACAGGAAGGGCCCAGCGGAGCGGTGCTTGACAGGAAGGGCCCAGCGGAGCGATGCTTGACAGGAAGGGCCCAGCGGAGCGGTGCTTGAGATGAAGGGCCCAGCGGAGTGGTGCTTGAGACGGCGGTGCCCAGCGGAGCGGTGCTTGAGATGAAGGGCCCAGCGGAACGGTGCTTGACAGGAAGGGCCCAGCGGAGCGGTGCTTGACAGGAAGGGCCCAGCGGAGCGGTGCTTGAGACGGCGGTGCCCAGCGGAGTGGTGCTTGAGATGAAGGGCCCAGCGGAGCGGTGCTTGACAGGAAGGGCCCAGCGGAGCGGTGCTTGACAGGAAGGGCCCTGTTCAGCGGTGCTTCTCACGGCGGGGCCCTGTTCAGCGGGTCTGGTCACGGCGGGGCCCTGTTCAGCGGTGCTTCTCACGGCGGGGCCCTGTTCAGCGGTGCTTCTCACGGCGGGGCCCTGTTCAGCGGTGCTCCTCACGGCGGGGCCCTGTTCAGTGGTGCTTCTCACGGCGGGGCCCTGTTCAGCGGTTCTGGTCACGGCGGGGCCCTGTTCAGTGGTGCTTCTCACGGCGGGGCCCTGTTCAGCGGTGCTTCTCACGGCGGGGCCCTGTTCAGCAGTGCTCCTCACGGCGGGGCCCTGTTCAGCGGTGCTTCTCACGGCGGGGCCCTGTTCAGCGGTGCTCCTCACGGCGGGGCCCTGTTCAGCAGTGCTTCTCACGGCTGGGCCCTGTTCAGCGGTGCTCCTCACGGCGGGGCCCTGTTCAGCGGTGCCTGTCTTGTGTTTCCAGTGAACCACACCTGGCCAATACTAGCCGCTCAGTCTGCATCGGACCTTTCTGTTGCGGGGCCCCCCCGTGATGGAGTCCTGGGGCCCTGGCTCTCCTTCGATACCCCCGGAATGGGGCTGGTGGGGCCCTCATGGCCAGGTCGGCTGCTCCCTGCCTTTTGCTCCTTGCTGCCCTTGCCCTCCTTGGCAGACTGTCCGTGGCCCTTGGCTCCCTTACCCGATGTGGCAGGTGACGGTGCAAGGCTACCCTCCTTAGGGGCAGGCGTATCAGTCCTGTCGCACCTGCCCTTCAGTTTTTTGGTCCTCTTCCCAGGGGGGGGGGCTGGCTGTGCCTTTGCTGCTGGACGATGTCCCAGCCCAAGGAAAGGGCGGACTCCAAAAACCAGGCACGACGTTCTTGGGAGTTGCTGGGCTGGTGGTGGCTGAGGTGTTTGTGGAACTCTTACGGGATGGAGGGGGTGGGTCAGGTGAGGAAAAGAGGTCCACTTTAGAGAGGAAAATTTTCTTTGGAGCCATGGGAAGGGTGGCTGGAGTGGGAATTGGAGTGGAGGAAGAGGATGTGGTTGTAGGAGAGTCAAGTGTGCTGTCTTTGGGTGCAGGTGCTTGGGCAGGAGGCTGACGTGAGGTGGATGGCTGTTGTTTGGGTGCCTGCCTGCGTTTGTGTGGTTGGGAAGCGGGGGTGACAGACACACTGGGAGAGGACACAGGAGACGTGTACATGGCAGTGGGGGTGGTGACTGCACGTGTGCGGACTGGTCTGGAGGGTGTGCTGGTGATGGGTACAATGGCTGATGGTGGTGTGCTTGCAGGTGTGTGTGGAGACGTCACAGGGAGGGAGGAGGGAGACGAGGAGGTGGGGGACACAGAGGAGGTAGTGACTGTTGGCGTGTCTGCATCTGGATGTTGCTTGGGTGAATGCTTGTGTGTCCTGTGGTGCTTATGTCTGGATGAGCTGCCCTTGGGTGTTGAGGTGTGTGCAGGCTGGTCTGTAGGTGTGGATGGGATAGGCAGAGGAACAGGGGAGTGGGACTGGGTGGAGGGAGTCAGAAGAGGGAGGCTGGAGACAGGGACAATCGCTGCCGTCAGAGCTGAGGCCAGAGCGTTGAACGATCGTTGATGGGCAGCCTGACCCGAATGAAGGCCCTCCAGGTATGCATTGCTTTGATGCACCTCCCTCTCCACACCCTGGATGGCATTCAAAAGGGTAGACTGCCCAACAATGATGGTCTTCAGGAGGTCAATGACCTCCTCACTGAGGGCAGCAGGGGTGACTGGGGCAGGGCCTGAGGTGCCTGGGGCGAAGGAGATGGCCGGCTTCCTGGCCTTGCGGGCACGGGCCGAAGGCCGAGGGGCTGCTGGGAGGGCGGAGCTGGTGCGCTGGGTGGCGGCTGTATCTGTAGGATCGGTGGGCACGGATGTTGCCGCCACCGCAAGGGAGCTCCCTTCCGAGGACATGTCGGTGTCGCTGACGTCTCCACGGGTCCCCGTGGTGGAGCCCCCCTCGCCCTCCGTCTCACTGGTCATGTCGGAGTCCGTTGCATGGCCCTCCGGGGCCATGTGAGATGCAGCTCCCTCTTGCGCCGATGCCACTTCTCCTCCGCCTGATGATGCTAATGCACACATTCACAGGAAAACAAAGAAAATGGGGGGGGGTGGAAAACATAAAGACAAGTTGAGTGCATGCATTGGGGACACCGTTGGCGGAGAGGACAGACACAGAAGCCCCCTGCACTACGCTGCACACTTGGGGTACACTACTCATTCACTGGGACATGCCCTACAAGCCTAGACTAGGCACCCTACAGAGGTGGGGGGCGGAGGCACAGGACCATAACTCACGGACGGGCCTATCCTACAGAAATCGCCTTGGCCTAGGGATACCCACAGCCCTCCTCCCCCACCCAGGCACCTCCGCTGCGCGCAAAATAGCTGAATGTGCTGGTACTCACCCCCTTGTGTCTGCTGTGATGTCCTCAAGCGCCCATCTAAATCGGGGTAGGCCACTGCCAGGATCCGGGACATCAGGGGGGTCAAGGTACGACTGGCACCCCTCCTAGGTTGGGAGGCCATCCCCAGCAGAGCCTCCGCGGTCTTCCTGCTCCCGCGGCGGATGTCCTCCCACCTCTTGCGGCAGTGGGTGCCCCTTCTGGTGTGGACCCCCAGGGCCCGGACGTCCTTGGCGATGGCACGCCAAATGTCAATCTTCTGATGGGCACTGACCTATGTGACATGTACAGGGGGGGAAGAGAAAGATCATCACTTTTCTGCATGCTCGATGTGAGTGGCCCCCCCTCCCCAACCTTGCCATGTGGCACATGCTCTCATCTGTCGTGCCATGCATTCGTCATTCGCTGCCCTCCCCTCCATCGTACATCCTCCCCACTCAGCCCAGGCATTGGGCACTATGCATTGCCCCCCGTGTACTCACCTGTTGGTCTGGAGGCCCGTAGAGTAGCGCATACTGGGGGAGGACCCCGTCCACGAGCTTCTCCAACTCCTCGGAACTGAAGGCGGGGGCCCTTTCCCCAGTCGCAGCAGCCATTGTCACTTCCAGACCGAGGTCACAGCAGCACTTGCAGTATAGGTCCTCTCCGGTGGATGCTCAGGTCTCGTGTGATCAAGCAGAGAGAAAATGGCGGTTACGGCCGCGGCGGTGCGTACCGCGACCGCCGGCGCTCACTGCCATTGGCTCCTGAAACCCATAGGGTTCAATGTTGTCCAATGCGGCTTTGCGCCGCGGACTGCGACCGCCTACCGCCACGGTGTGCCACGCTTGCGCAATGACCTCACTTCACATTGTCACACTTCACAGGTCAGGCAGCCGCCATTTCAAGGGCCCACATGGCTTTATTCCTACTGCGTCACACATGGCTAAGCCTTGCACCGACAATCATACTAGCCATTCAATCCCGAGAGATTCGTGTACTGGGCATGCTGTGGGCACTTACCTGTGGGTTGCTTGACTCTGTGCTCCATGTTGTCCTTCCTAGGCATCGTCCGCAGGGACTTGCGAGGAGACGGAGGAATCTTCCCGTGTACAGACCGCTGGTGGACCTGTCGACAATGGAAGAAAGACACGTCATACTCACCTACAGACTCAACCGTGCCACTATACAGGAACTGTGTGCCCAGCTGGAGCCAGACCTGATGTCACCCATCCGCCAACCCACAGGGATTCCGCCTCTAGTGCAGGTGCTGTCAGTACTGCATTTTTTTGCCAGTGGATCATTTCAAACTACCGTGGCCATTTCATCTGGGATGTCTGAGCCTATGTTTTCAAAGGTGTTGTCCAGAGTGTTGTCTGCCCTGATGAAATACATGCGGAGCTACATCATTTTCCCTGAAGTGGGTGACTTGCCTACAGTGAAGGGTGATTTCTATGCCCTTGGACACATTCCCAATATCATTGGTGCCATTGATGGTACCCATGTGGCTTTGGTTCCCCCAAAAGACGATGAGCAGGTGTACAGGAACCGAAAAAATTATCATTCGATGAATGTCCAGGTGGTCTGTTTGGCTGACCAGTACATCTCCCATTTAAATGCCAAGTTCCCAGGGTCAGTGCATGACGCGTACATCATGCGAAATAGCAGCATCCCTTATGTGATGGAACTGCTACAGAGATACCGTGTGTGGCTAATTGGTGACTCTGGTTACCCAAACCTGCCTTGGCTATTGACCCCAGTGAGGAATCCCAGGACCAGGGCAGAGGAACGGTACAATGAGGCCCATGGGCGTACCAGGAGGGTGATTGAGCGGACCTTCGGCCTTCTGAAGGCCAGGTTTAGGTGCCTGCATATGACTGGTGGATCCCTAATGTACTCACCAAGGAAGGTGTGTCATATCATCGTGGCCTGCTGCATGCTTCACAACCTGGCTTTGCGACGCCAGGTGCCTTTCCTGCAGGAGGATGGTCCAGATGGTGGTGTTGTGGCCGCTGTGGAGCCTGCGGAGAGTGAAGAGGAGGAAGACGAAGAGGACGACACAGACAACAGGGACAGAGTGATACTGCAGTATTTCCAGTGACACACAGGTAATAATCTTCTCCTGCATTGTATTATATCTGTAACTGTAGTGGCTCTCTACTGTCTGACCTTTCACCCCAATGTATGGTAACTTAGTTGTGTATATCACTTCCTATTTCAGTGATCTGATCCCCACGGAGTGCCCTCTGTTTTTTTTCCCCATGGACTACCGCTGTGTGACACTGGTATGTTGTCATCACAATGTAACTAGAAATGTTTTGTTGGTTATATCGAATACATTTGGTTTAAATAAATAGATAGCAGAATCCAGTTGGTTAATGTGCAATAATTGTGTTTATTGAAGATTTAAAATAGGTGTATAGTTCAAAAAGGGTGATGGGTGATGGTGGAGGCATGTCCATGGCAGTGTCCAGACTGTCGTTCCTACAGGTCCATTGTCCATATGCCTGTGGAAGGTGGAGCAGGGGCAGTTCAAGGTTGGACAGGGTGAACAAGTGGGACAGTGGGATGACATCCGGGGGTTTCCGTGCATGGTGGGGGTCTTGACATCCTAGTCTGTCTTCTTCCTCGATCTCAGGCCTTTCTTGCGGGGTGGTTTTTGTTCTGCAGGGGGTGGGGTCCGGGAGGGCCGTTGCTGTTGTGTCGGGGCCTCCTGACCACTAGCGCCGGCGGAGGTGGTGGGCTGTTCTTCCTCCATGCTAGTGGCAGGGGCCCTTTGGGGGGCCACATGGTCCCGCAATGTGTTGACAATCTGGTTGAGTGCCACCACGATTGTACCCATTGTGGAACTGATGCTGCGCAGTTCTTCCCGGAACCCCATGTACTGGCCCTCCTGCATGGCCTGGATCTCCTGGAACCTGGCCAGGACCGTCGCCATCGTCTCTTGGGAGTGGTGGTACGCTCCCATGATGGTGGTGAGGGCCTCTTGGACAGTGGGTTCCCTAGGCCTGTCCTCCCTCTGTCGCACAGCAGCCCTCCCAGTTCCTCTTTGTTCCTGGGCCTCTGTCCCCTGGACGGTGTGCCCACTACCAGTGCCTCCAGGTCCCTGTTGTTGTTGGGGTTGTGGGTTACCCTGGGTGCCCTGTACTGGTAGACACACCGCTGCTTGACCTGTCCTGGAGACAGAAGCATGGGCCGCTGGGTGGGTGCTGTGCTGGTGTTTCCTGAGGGGGGTAGGTCTGCTGTGGCCTGGGGCTGACTGAGGGTAACCGACTGTCCAGAGGTCCCCGATGGTCCGGGCTGGTCATCAGGTTCTAGGTCGACAGAGCTGCTGTCAACACTGGGGGCCTGTTCTGGGAGTGGGATGGGCAAATCTGGACCCTCCTGGACGGTGTGTTGGCGTTCGGGCCCTGCAGGGGTAAAAGAGTATGGTTATTGATTTTGTGTGTGCCATGGCGTGCGATTTGTGGGTGCCCTTGTCCCCCAGTGCTGGCAGTCCCATGTGGGAGGAGTTGTGAGGGTGGTTTGTGGGGGGGATGGGTATGTGCAGTGGTCAGGCTTAGGTGATGGGTGTCCATGGTTTGTGTTGGCATTCAGGGGTTGGGTTGGATGGGTTGTGCTGGTGAGACATTAACAGGGAGTATGTGTGCTGGGGGGTTAGGGGTGAGGGTGGGGGTGTCGGTTGGCATGCTGGTGGTTGGGGGGGGTGAAGTAGTTGAGATTAGACTTACCAGAGTCCATTCCTCCGCCTACTCCAGCGAGGCCCTCAGGATGCAGGATGTTCAAGACCTCTTGCTCCCATGCTGTGAATTCGGGTGGAATGGGTGGGGGTCCGCCACCAGTCTTCTGCACAGCGATGTTGTTCTTGACACCATCGACCGCACCTTCCCCCGTAGGTCATTCCAGCGCTTTCGGATGTCTTCCAGATTTCTGGGATGCTGTCCCACAGCGTTAACCCTGTCGACGATCCTTTGCCATAGCTCCGCCTTCCTGGCTATTGTGGTGTGCTGCACCTGTGTGCCGAAGAGCTGGGGCTCTACCCTGATTATTTCCTCCACCATGACCCTGAGTTCTTGGTCCGAGAACCTGGGGTGTCTTTGGGGTGCCATGGGGTGGTATGGATGAGGTGTGGGGTGGTGTTTGTGGTGATGAGTGTGGTGGTGTGTGGTGTTTTGTGCGTAGATGTGGTGTGGGTGATGATGTTGGGTTCCTGTGTGTGTTGTGCTTTGCGTTCCCTGTGCTCTCTCTCTGTGTATTGCGCCTTGTCTCTGAATTTCGATTTGTGGGGGTTTGTGGGTGATGTGGGTGGGTGTTTTATATGGTGATGGGTGTGTGGGTGTGGTGTGTGTATGTGTATCAGGTGTGTGTATTTCGAATTGTCCAATGTGGCTGTGTTTTGTAAAGGTGTGTGTATTTTGAGCGCAGCGGTGTGTACCGCCAATGGAATACCGCGGTTGAAAGACCGCCGCGTGGATTGGTGGGTCGTAATGGCATGGGCGTATTTGTGTTAGCGTGACGGTGGAGGTTTGGTCATCTCCAGTTTATCGCTGACCGCTGATGAGGCGGGCTTCAGTGGATGTCGGGTTTTTGGCGGTTTGGCAGTTGTGGGTCAGAATGACCGTGGCGGTTTACCGCGGCCGCGGCGGTATGATGGCGGTCTTCTGACTGGCGGTAAGAGCCTTTTACCGCCAGGGTCAGAATGACCCCCTTTGTCTTTAGCTGTTTGATGCCCTAAACCATCCTCGCCTTACTCCTTGCCTGATTTTCACTTCTCCTCCTTATGAGGGAAGCATTCCTTCTTACCCTATCTTGCTGAGAGACTTTGCTGCTTATCCTGGCTGATGGCGAATCGACTGCTGTCCTGAGGACGAAGACTGACTCTGTATGCTGACCCATTACGAAGGGTAACCATATGATAATTAATTGCAATTGTCTGTTTGTCTTTTCTTTCTAGGTACCAACTGCTCATTTGACAGAGACCATAGTAAGAGGTTTTCTAAATTTGTGTTGCTAAATTGTTTTGCATGAAGCCCAACATTCTGATGCTAATTAGAGGTTAGTTAAGGGATTCACTAATATTGGGTGCAAATTGACAAATGACTGAATCTTTGCTTTGTTGAATACTGCACTAATGATAGTCTGCTAAAGTTGATTCATGTTGACATCGTGCTTTGTTCTGATGTTCCTGATTTTTGCTTTGATAAGTCTTATTCAAGTTGCCATATTATGATGCTTTTGATGTGCTCATTGATATTGAGACTAATAAACATGACCTTAGAATTGTAACAAATAGGGAATAAATATCTTAACCTTTATTAGCTTTGCATGATCATTCATTGGCTGGAAAGTCATGGTGTTTTAGTCTTATTGGAGGGTATTGTTAAGGTGAATCGATTAGTTATTGTGAATACTGATTAAGTGATCGATCTATTGATTAAAATGCTTAATAGCTATCTCGTCTTAAGGAGTCCCTAATCAGGGTCAAAAGGTTCATTGGCCTAAAACGAGTCCCCATGAAAATAAATTTGCTAGGTTGGGACACGTTAACCGAAGCACCATTCATCGCTAGAGGAGTCTTTTGTATCAGGATCGAGCCACGTACCTCTGCAGTATGTTTCTCAGAGTGGCTGAAGCATCTCTTGTTACCAGTGGCTGATGCAACTTATCACCTTGTGTTGCATTCACTCCTATCTGTCTAGCCGTTGCAGGCCAATCCCTATTCCCCGTGCCATCTTCTGGACTGGTATGGCATCCGTAAAGACTGTTAGCATTTGCAGGGAGAAGGCCCCAGCCTAATGGCAACCTCAGCATGCAGTGGCAGCATTTTGCTGCAGCAAACGGCGGTGAAACACCCCGGTTCCGGTGTTGGTATAGCAATCAGCCAGCCTGTGACAAGGTTGTTGGCCCCTGGCGTTGCCTCGTCTATATTTACTGCGGATTCATCACTCCGTCTGTTCCATTGACTTCGGTTGGCGGCATGAGGCTTGAGACACTAAAGGAGACAACCCCTGAAGCGGATAATTCCTATCCTGCAGCTTCAGTTTCTTCATCTGCCTCACCGCATTCACCTACCTTGCTGCCAGTCAACTGCTGACGCTCTGTAACAATGTAGCCCTAATGGAGGAGGTTGCCACGAGGACTCTGCTCTCAGGTGACATTGTTGCTTCCTTGCCTACTGACAGTAAGCTGCCCTCTTTCTTTTCCACTCCTGATGCCAACACTCATGCTCGTTTGTGTTCAACCACAGGTTCTTGTTAAGGAGAGTGGTTCTGATGCTGCCGGGCAGGTGCAGGAATCTCATCAGCGTACAGCATTGGCAATAACAGAGGAGGCTCTATCCGATGTATTAGCTGTGCATTATTCCACGGCTTCAAATAATAATAAATTACTACATATGGATAAAGAAAAGCTGGTTCCATCTAACAATAACACTAGCAATAACTCTGCTACTGATCATTCCCCCACTGAGTCAAGCAGCTCTTTGTAATTGTTCCAGTAATCTCTGTCTGCGGTGACCAAGGAATCTCCAGAGTTGAGGTCCACCATTGATAAGAAGGGTGTCAGGGCTAAGAAGAACAAATCTGTGCAGCAGCCCCCTGCTCACTTGACGGTCCAATCTGTCAAAGCAAAGCTAATTACTAAATCTTCTAAACTTTTTAAGGCCCCTGTCAACTGTCATTTGAATTTGTCTCAGACTGTAGAAGGATCCAGCTCACCTCCATCTATGCCTTATGAGAAGTTTGCTGGCTTTCCTATGGGGGTGTCAGCCGGGTCATTAAACTTGGATGGTGGGATCTCAGTATCTACTCACTCCTCTACTTCAGAACCAACTTTGGCCACAATCATCCAACCTACGCAGGTACAGTGAGCTGAGGCACTGCAACACTCCACCCAGGTGAGGAATGACACTGCACAGCTTCAGCAGTCTGTCGCTGAAATGACTGGTAAAGTTTCTGCTCTTACAACACAGGTACTGGACCTCCAGCAGCGAATGGTCGATACCAAAGACGTGGCGTCACACTTGGCTCCATCAATGCAAGCTCATGAGAGCTGCCTTTCACAATTGCAAGCCAAGGTTGAAAATTTGGAGACTCGCCAAAGATGGATCAACTTAAGAGTGTTTGGAATCCCAGAGGGCAGAGAAGGGGATAGTCCTCGTCAATTAATAATTCAACTATTTGGCAAGGCTTTCCCTGAACTATCAGACTGGGATATGAATTGTCAAATACAAAGGGTCCATTGCCTTCCTATACAGTGGGCAATGCCAAGACAGATAAAGCACACACCGGACCCTTGCTGATTTATGTTGGCTATTTTTTGCTTTGACAAACAATGTTCTTTAAGGACCAGTGGACTGCTCCTGTTACCTTGTATTCAGTAATTTTTTATGTCTGCTCAGATTTTTGCAAGTCCACAAGAGAGAGTCGTCAGCAATTGTGTCAATTGATTGATCCCTTAAAGGCGGTCGGTGCTCAAGTGTTTTTGCAAGAGCCTGCCTGACTGAAGATTCTCCGGGATGTTCAACTTTGTGATACAGCACTTGATGCCTCAAAAATGCTTAAGCTCCAGCAGAAGAAGGGGGACAAGGTCTAACTGTTCAGTAACTAATGTTGTCTTATGTATCTAGATATTTGCTAATGTCTCTTTTATGGTTATTTTCAGACAGCTGTGGTCATAGTGGCTATGCCTTATCATTTAATTGCTAGCTGTTTACTGTTTGGGCTCATTCACAGTGGGGCATGGGTTTGGGGATCAGGTTAGCTGGTTGGGGTCCACACTGTGGCTGTCTGAGGGTCTTGTCAGCTGGAGGGAGGGATACGTTTCCCCCTTGGCGAGGGAGGGTGTATTTCTTGCTCTCAGTTGTCTCTAAAGATTTTGTTTTCTGGGTTCTGGTACAGCTGAGTAGCCAAATGGGTGGCGTGGTGAGAGTGGTGGAGTTGGAGAAAATTGCTGTTAGAATCATGAGCATGTCTCTGTATAGTACATGTGCATCAGCTCAGTGTGTTTGTTCCTTTGGGTTTAATTTGCCATCATGCCTCATTTAAGGATTATGTGCTGGAACGTTGCACGTCTTCAAAACCCTATTAAGTGACGGCTGGTAAGAGGAGATCTTGTTAAATAAGCCTTATATTGTGTGTCCTACAGTGACTAATTTGGCATACAAGGATCTGTCATTGCTTAAGCATCTAGGGTTTGATTTTGCTACTTGCTCTAGCCAATTGACCTCCATTCAGGGGGTGAAGATTTGCTGATTTAAGGAGTTGGAATATACAGTGCAGAGAATGGCATCATATTCTAAGGGTAGGTGGAGCTATTGGTCAGTTGGACATTTTATCAAGGCATTTCACAGTAGTTGCAATCTATGGGCCTCAATGATCCTGCCCTGTTTGACTGGCTGAATTTAGAGCTGCCAGCTTGACCAAGTGAGCTACTGCTGCTGGGGACATACATTTTATCATGAGTTATGATATTGACACTACTAACTTGGCAGCTCAACCCCAAGTAGGGCTGCCATCCAAGATTTGGCATGAGTTCATGGCTTGGCTGAACTTTAGCGTACCCTCTAACCAAGGCTTCCGGGGTATACTTTCTTTTCGGCACAACACACACATTATTCACAAATTAACCTTCATCTTTATTGTAGGAGGCTGGACTGGCTTGTAGTGGGTACCAAGGGGTACTTACACCTTGCACCAGGCCCAGGTATCCCTTATTAGAGTGGAGGGGTGTCTAGCATCTTAGACTGATAGAAAAGGTAGCTTAGCAGAGCAGCTTAGGCCGAACTAGGAGACGAGTGAAGCTCCTACAGTACCACTAGTGTCATATGCACAATATCATAAGAAAATACAATACACAGATATACTAAAAATAAAGGTACTTTATTTTTATGACAATATGCCAAAGTATCTCAGTGAGTACCCTCACTATGAGGATAGCAAATATACACAAGATATATGTACACAATACCAAAATATGCAGTAATAGCAATAGAAAACAGTGCAAACAATGTATAGTCACAATAGAATGCAATGGGGGCACATAGGGATAGGGGCAACACAAACCATATACTCTAGAAGTGGAATGCGAATCACGAATGGACCCCAAACCTATGTGACCTCGTAGAGGGTCGCTGGGACTGTAAGAAAACAGTGAGGGTTAGAAAAATAGCCCACCCAAAGAACCTGAAAAGTGGGTGCAAAGTGCACCTAAGTTCCCCAAAGAGCACAGAAGTCGTGATAGGGGAATTCTGCCAGAAACAACAACACCAGCAATGCAACAACGATGGATTTCCTGACGAGAGTACCTGTGGAACAAGGGGACCAAGTCCAAGAGTCACGATCAAGTCGGGAGTGGGCAGATGCCTAGGAAATGCCAGCTGTGGGTGCAAAGAAGCTGCCACTGGATGGTAGAAGCTGTGGATTCTGCAAGAATGACAAGGGCTAGAAACTTCCCCTTTGGAGGATGGATGTCCCACGTCGTGAAGAGTTGTGCAGAAGTGTTTCTTTGCAGAAAAACCGCAAAATAGGCCTTGCTAGCTGCAAGGGTCGCGGTTAGGGTTTTTGGATGCTGCTGTGGCCCAGGAGGGACCAGGATGTTGCCAATTGCGCGAGGGGACAGAAGGGGCACCCAGCAAGACAAGGAGCTCTCTCAGAAGCAAGCAGCACCAGCAGAAGTGCCAGAACAGGCACTACAAAGTGGAGTGAACCGGAGCTCACCCGAAGTTGCACAAGAAGGTCCCACGAAGCCGGAGGACAACTCAGGAGGTCGTGCAATGCAGGTTAGAGTGCCGGGGACCCAGGCTTGGCTGTGCACAAAGGAAATCCTCGAAGAGTACACAGGAGCCGGAGTAGCTGCAAAACACACAGTTCTCAGCAATGCAGTCTAGCGTGGGGAGGCAAGGACTTACCTCCACCAAACTTGGACTGAAGAGTCACTGGACTGTGGGAGTCACTTGGACAGAGTTGCTGAGTTCAAGGGACCTCGCTCGTAATGCTGAGAGGAGACCCAGAGGACCGGTGATGCAGTTCTTTGGTGCCTGCGGTTGCAGGGGGAAGATTCCGTCGACCCACGGGAGATTTCTTCTGAGCTTCTAGTGCAGAGAGGAGGCAGACTACCCCCACAGCATGCACCACCAGGAAAACAGTCGAGAAGGCGGCAGGATCAGCGTTACAAGGTCGCAGTAGTCGTCTTTGCTACTTTGTTGCAGTTTTGCAGGCTTCCAGCGCGGTCAGCAGTTGATTCCTTGGCAGAAGGTGAAGAGAGAGATGCAGAGGAACTCTGATGAGCTCTTGCATTCGTTATCTAAGGAATTCCCCAAAGCAGAGACCCTAAATAGCCAGAAAAGGAGGTTTGGCTACCTAAGAGAGAGGATAGGCTAGCAACACCTGACGGAGCCTATCAGAAGGAGTCTCTGACGTCACCTGCTGGCCCTGGCCACTCAGAGCAGTCCAGTGTGCCAGCAACACCTCTGTTTCCAAGATGGCAGAGGTCTGGATCACACTGGAGGAGCTCTGGGCACCTCCCAGGGGAGGTGCAGGTCTGGGAGTGGTCACTCCCCTTTCCTTTGTCCAGTTTCGCGCCAGAGCAGGGATGACGGATCCCTGAACCGGTGTAGACTGGCTTATGCAGAGATGGGCACCATCTGTGCCCATCAAAGCATTTCCAGAGGCTGGGGGAGGCTACTCCTCCCCAGCCCTGACACCTTATTCCAAAGGGAGAGGGTGTAACACCCTCTCTCTGAGGAAGTCCTTTGTTCTGCCTTCCTGGGCCAAGCCTGGCTGGACCCCAGGAGGGCAGAAACTTGTCTGAGGGGTTGGCAGCAGCAGCAGCTGCAGTGAAACCCCAGGAAAGGCAGTTTGGCAGTACCCGGGTCTGTGCTAGAGACCTGGGGAATCATGGGATTGTCTCCCCAATACCAGGATGGCATTGGGGGAGCAATTCCATGATCTTAGACATGTTACATGGCCATATTCGGAGTTACCATTGTGAAGCTATACATAGGTAGTGACCTATGTATAGTGCACACGTGTAATGGTGTCCCCGCACTCACAAAGTCCGGGGAATTTGCCCTGAACAATGTGGGGGCACCTTGGCTAGTGCCAGGGTGCCCACAGACTAAGTAACTTAGCACCCAACCTTTACCGGGTAAAGGTTAGACATATAGGTGACTTATAAGTTACTTAAGTGCGGTGGTAAATGGCTGTGAAATAACGTGGACGTTATTTCACTCAGGCTGCAGTGGCAGGCCTGTGTAAGAATTGTCAGAGCTCCCTATGGGTGGCAAAAGAAATGCTGCAGCCCATAGGGATCTCCTGGAACCCCAATACCCCGGGTACCTCAGTACCATATACTAGGGAATTATAAGGGTGTTCCAGTATGCCAATGTAAATTGGTAAAACTGGTCACTAGCCTGTTAGTAACAATTTGGAAAGAAATGAGAGAGCATAACCACTGAGGTTCTGATTAGCAGAGCCTCAGTGAGACAGTTAGTCATAACACAGGTAACACATACAGGGCACACTTATGAGCACATGGGGCCCTGGCTGGCAGGGTCCCAGTGACACATACACCTAAAACAACATATATACAGTGAAATATGGGGGTAACATGCCAGGCAAGATGGTACTTTCCTACACAACCCACCCCCCCCAAACGAAGGACAATAAGACTAGCCATGAACTGATGAGTCTTCATTGTCTAAGTGGAAATATCTGGAGAGTCCATCTGCATTGGAGTCGGTACTCCCAGGTCTATTTTCCACTGTATAATCCATTCCCTGTAGAGATATGGACCACCTCAACAATTTAGGGTTTTCACCTTTCATTTGTTTTAGCCAAAGTAGAAGTTTGTGGTCTGTCTGAACAATGAAGTGAGTGCCAAACAGGTATGGCCTCAACTTCTTCAGTGCCCAGACCACAGCAAAGGCCTCCCTCTCTATGGCAGACCAACGCTTTTCTCTAGGGGTCAACCTCCTGCTGATAAAAGCCACAGGTTGATCCTGGCCCTCAGAATTAAGTTGTGATAAGACTGCCCCTACCTGTAATTCAGATGCATCAGTTTGGACAATGAATTATTTTTTGGAGTAACAGGGGCTTTTCAGGACAGGTGCAGAGCACATGGCCTGCTTCAGCTCCTCAAAAGCTTTCTGACAGTTTGCTGTCCATAATACCTTCTTAGGCATTTTCTTAGATGTGAGGTCATTAAGAGGGGCTGCAATGGAGCCATAGTTCTTTATGAACCTCCTGTAGTACCCAGTGAGGCCTAAAAAGGCTCTCACCTGAGTCTGAGTTGTAGGGGGAACCCAATCTATGATAGTTTGGATTTTCCCCTGAAGTGGTGCAATCTGTTCTCCACCTACCAGGTGTCCCAGATAAACCACTTTCCCCTGCCCTATCTGGCACTTTGAAGCCTTGATAGTGAGGCCTGCCTTTTTCAGGGCCTCCAAAACTTTCCATAGGTGGACCAGGTGATCATCCCAGCTGGAGCTAAAGACAGCTACATCATCTAGATATGCTGCACTAAAAGCCTCCAGCCCTTGCAGGACTGTATTCACCAACCTCTGATGCCAGTGTATCTATTAGCTCATCTGCCCTGGGTATGAGGTGAGCGTCAGTTTTGGTTACCTGGTTGAGACCTCTATAGTCTACACAAAACCGCATTTCCTTCTTTCCATCCTTGGAATTAGGTTTTGGTACAAGTACCACAGGAGAGGCCCATGGACTTTCAGAGTGCTCAACCACTCCCAGTTCAAGCATTTTCTGCACTTCTTGCTTTATGCAGTCTCTGACATGGTCAGGCTGCCTATAGATCTTACTTTTGACAGGCAAGCTGTCTCCAGTATCTATAGTGTGCTCACACCAAGAAGTGGTGCCTGGCACAGTAGAGAAGAGTTCAGAAAACTGACCCAGGAGATTTATGCAGTGGTCGTTCTGCTCAGCAGTAGGACAATCTGCCAAAACTACACCTTCCACTAGAGCATCTTGTTCTGTGGAAGAGAAGAGATCAGGGAGAGGGTCACTCTCTTCTTCCTGTCCGTCATCTGTTGCCATGAGCAGGGTGAGATCAGCCCTGTCATAGTAGGGTTTTAGGCGATTGACATGGAGCACCCTAAGGGGACTCCTGGCAGTGCCTAAGTCAACTAAGTAGGTGACTTCACCCTTATTTTCAACAATTATGTGGGGTCCACTCCATTTGTCTTGGAGTGCTCTTGGGGCCACAGGCTCCAAGACCCACACTTTCTGCCCTGGTTAGTACTGAACCAAAACAGCCTTCTGGTCATGCCATTGCTTTTGGAGCTCTTGGCTGGCCTGAAGGTTTTTACTGGCCTTTTTCATGTACTCAGCCATCCTAGATCTTAGGCCAAGTACATAGTCCACTATGTCTTGCTTTGGAGCTTTTAAAGGTTGTTCCCAACCCTCCTTAACAAGTGTTAGAGGACCTCTTACAGGGTGTCCAAATAGGAGTTCAAAGGGGCTGAAGCCCACTCCTTTTTGGGGTACCTCGCTGTAAGCAAAAAAGAGGCAAGGTAATAGGATATCCCATCTCCTGCGGAGTTTTTCAGGGAGTCTGAGGTACTGGGTTTTTCAGAACCGGTACTGATCCGGTAACCCAGCGGTGCCAGGGTACACCCAAAGACCTCGGGTACTTTCCTAATTCAGACCACAGAAACTCAGAGTCTTCCAGGTGAAGTCAAAGATCGAATTTATTGGCTGCAACCAAGTAACAAGCGTCCTAGAAGTACAACAGCACGGTTTGTATGTTCTCAGGAGACTGTCTGTCAATGCAAAATCAGGTTTCCTTATATACAGTTTTTTAAGCTTCAGGCAAACATTCTTGACATTTTGGTTGGTCATTCACATGTTTTCACTACAAAGGAAAAAACAGTGTCATGATGAAACCTCATATTTCATGTCATCCAACCCATAATAAATTTCCCGGCAAGGCCTAATATTTTACATCAGATAAGTGTGGACCCCCAATAAAAACGGACACCTCCCCCTTGTAAAGTAAGAAGAAGAAAAGAGCAGGTACAGGTGTGAGCAAGATTAGGCAGGGTGTGTGAGCGATAATAAGGGTTTTATGGCATGGTGTGCCTTGATGCTATCTGATTCGGCCACTGGGAGAGGGACTGACCAAACAGGTTTGGCCTGAGGCAATGGTTCCAGCTTGCCCAGGTCAGAGAAAAGTCAATCAAGGTGTACGTGTCCTTGGAATCAAATCTGACTGTATTATAAGCCTATGTGAGGGCAACTTTTAAAAATGGGAGCCACGAGTGCAGGACGAAAATGGCGATTTCGAGGTGAAAACGCTGCTGGAATTGAGCGATAATGCTCATGCTTAGTGTACTAGTCATTATCGGTCTTTTGATACTAAAATCGTACTGCTGTGGCAAAGTAAATTACATGGGTCCAGAATTTTTAGAACCACAAGTCCCATTATCATACCTTTGAGAGTTTTGTTAAATCTCTCCACCAGTCCATTTGTTTGTGGATGATAGGGTGTGGTGAACTTGTATGTCACACCACATTCCTTCCACATGGCCTTTAAGTAAGCAGACATGAAATTGCTTCCCCTGTCTGATACCACCTCTTTTGGGAAGCCCACCCTGGAAAAGATTCCCAGCAGGGCCTTTGCCACTGCAGGAGCTGTAGTGGTCCTTAAAGGAATTGCTTCAGGATATCTGGTGGCATGGTCCACTACCACCAAGATAAACCTATTGCCTGAAGCAGTAGGAGGGTCAAGGGGGCCAACTATGTCAACCCCTACCCTTTCAAAGGGAACCCCAACCACAGGCAGTGGAATAAGGGGTGCTTTTGGGGTGCCACCTGTCTTGCCACTGGCTTGACAGGTTTCACAGGACTTACAAAATCCCTTTGTGTCCTCTGACATTCTAGGCCAATGAAACAAGGGAACAAGCCTGTCCCAGGTTTTCATTTGCCCCAAATGTCCAGCTAAGGGAATGTCGTGGGCTAGAGTTAGGAGGAAATTTCTGTACTCCTGAGGAATCACAAATCTCCTGGCAGTTCCAGGTTTTGGATCCCTTTCTTCCGTGTACAAAAAGTTATCCTCCCAGTAAACTCTGTGAGAGTCACTGACATCCCCATTTGCTTGTTTGACAGCTTGCTGCCTTAGACCCTCTAGTGTGGGACAGGTATGCTGCGCCACACTCAGCAAATCCCTGGCAGGCCCCCCTTCACCCAAAAGCTCAGCAGTGTCTGCTTCCAGCTCCTCTGGTGTAGGTTCTGCACAGGGTGGAAATTCTTCTTCCTCAGAAGTTGAATCCACTGTAGAGGGAGGGATAGTAGGTAGTGTTTTACCTTTACTAACCCTAGCTTTAGGGAGCACTTGGTCCATTCTTCCAGGATCCAAGTCACCCTGTCCTTTTTGCTTTTTGGCCTGAGTCCTTGTCAAAGCAAAAATATGCCCTGGAATGCCCAGCATTGCTGCATGAGCCTCCAACTCCACTTCTGCCCAAGCTGATGTCTCTAAATCGTTCCCTAGTAGACAGTCTACAGGTAAATCTGAGGCAACCACAACTTTCTTTGGACCAGTAACCCCCCCCCCAGTTGAGATTTACAACAGCCATGGGGTGGCTAAGTGTGTTGTTATGAGCATCAGTTACTTGGTACTGGTGACCAAGTAGGTGTTGTTCAGGGTGGACCTGTTTCTCTATTACCATGGTAACACTGGCACCTGTGTCCCTGTAGGCCTGAACCTCAACACCGTTTATTAGGGGTAGTTGCTTGTACTTATCCATATTAAGGGGACAAGCAACCAAGGTGGCTAAATCAATAGCCCCCTCAGAGACTAACACAGCCTCTGTGGTCTCCCAATCAAGACCAACCCCAACTAAATTACCAAAAGTGAGCCCAGCTACTCCCTTGGATTGGCTTTTAGTAGGTTTGCTCCCACCACCACTGCTATTACTAGGGGCACTAGGTGTAGCAGCAGGGGTTGTAGTGGTAGGAGGCTTGGTGCTTTTCTTTGGACAACTGGGATCTGTTGTCCAATGGCCTTTTATTTTACATAAATAGCACCATGGTTTCTTTTCTTTGTTTTGATTTGAAGAGGATTTGGGCCCACCACCCCCACCAGAGTGTTTTTGTGGGCCTGATGAAGACTCATTTTTAGATTTGTCCCCACCCTTGTCAGAAGACTTACCATCCTTCTTCTTGCCATCCTTGTCACCCCCTGTATGAACTTTTCTGTTCACCCTTGTTCTGACCCATTTGTCTGCCTTCTTTCCCAATTCTTGGGGAGAGGTCAGATCAGAGTCTACCAGGTACTGGTGTAACAAATCAGACACACAATTATTAAGAATATGCTCTCTCAGGATTAAGTTATACAGGCTTTCATAGTCAGAAACTTTACTGCCATGTAACCACCCCTCCTTGGCCTTCACTGAATGGTCAACAAAGTCTACCCAGTCTTGTGAAGACTCCTTTTTGGTTTCTCTGAACTTCATCCTGTACTGTTCAGTGGTTAAGCCATAACCATCTAGGAGTGCATTCTTAAGAACTGTAAAATTATTGGCATCACTTTATTTAACAGTAAGGAGCCTATCCCTACCCTTTCCACTGAAAGATAGCCATAGGATAGCAGCCCACTGCCTTTGAGGGACCTCCTGAACAACACAGGCACTCTCAAGTGCAGCAAACCACTTGTTAATGTCATCCCCCTCCTTGTAAGGGGGAACTATCTTATGCAGATTCCTAGAATCATGCTCTTTTTCTGGATAACTATTTGGAATACTGCTGCTGCCACCATGGGGTCCTAACCCCAACCTCTGTCTTTCTCTTTCTAAATCAAAGGACTGCCTATCTAAATCCAGCTGTTGCTTCTTGAGCTTCAGCCTGGATTCTTCCACTCTCAATCTATTGAGCTCCCTTCCTAACACTCTGTTATCAGGGTGGGTGGGTGGGGCATGCCTTGAAACAGAAGAATGGTGAGAATGAACAGAGGGAGACCTGGCCCTAACAGATGGCACTCTAACATTCTGGCCTACAGAAGAAACACTTCTACTGTGATGAGAAGCAACACTATTACTGTGATGTGAATTTACATTAGTACCAGCTATGCTAGGTGGCCTGCTAAGGGGCAGGTTGGAAAGATTCCCTCCCAAATCTTTTCCTAGGGGTGACCCAGAATCAGAGTGGGAACCATCAGCCAATTTCTCACCAGAAGTGCCAACTAAGGTCTTATCTTGTTCAATGAACATATTAACTAACAGTTGTCTTGAGGGATTCTTCCCTACCCCTAAACCTCTATCTATGCAGAGACTCCTTGCTTCCTTCCAGCTAAGGTTGTCATAAGCTATGCTGGACAGATCAAGAGTTTGGCCTGTATCAGACATGATAGAAAAGGTTTAAGGGACAGAAAAAGAAAGAAAAAAGTTTCAGAACTTTTTAAAGAACAGAAAAAAAACTTTAAAAACTTTTTAAGAACTTTTTGAAAGTTTAGAGGTACTTTTCAGCACTTAGTAAAAGAAGTGAGAGAAGAAAAGCAAAACTTTTTGGTTAGGTGTACATACACTGAACTTGTTTTGTATATTTTTATCTTATGAAAAGTACAATGACAAAAGTGGTAAGTAGTTGCAAAGTACTTATCCCACCGCTGCACAACCAATGTAGGAGGCTGGACTGGATTGTAGTGGGTACCAAGGGGTACTTACACCTTGCACCAGGCCCAGGTATCCCCTATTAGTGTAGAGGGGTGTCTAGTAGCTTAGGCTGATAGAAAAGGTAGCTTAGCAGAGCAGCTTAGGCTGAACTAGGAGACGAGTGAAGCTCCTACAGTACCACTAGTGTCATATGCACAATATCATAAGAAAACACAATACACAGATATACTAAAAATAAAGGTACTTTATTTTTATGACAATATGCCAAAGTATCTCAGTGAGTACCCTCACTATGAGGATAGCAAATATACACAAGATATATGTACACAATACCAAAATATGCAGTAATAGCAATAGAAAACAGTGCAAACAATGTATAGTCACAATAGAATACAATGGGGGCACATAGGGATAGGGGCAACACAAACCATATACTCTAGAAGTGGAATGCGTACCACGAATGGACCCCAAACCTATGTGACCTTGTAGAGGGTCGCTGGGACTGTAAGAAAACAGTGAGGGTTAGAAAAATGGCCCACCCCAAGACCCAGAAAAGTGGGTGCAAAGTGCACCTAAGTTCCCCAAAGAGCACAGAAGTCGTGATAGGGGAATTCTGCCAGAAACAACAACACCAGCAATGCAACAACGATGGATTTCCTGACGAGAGTACCTGTGGAACAAGGGGACCAAGTCCAAGAGTCACGATCAAGTCGGGAGTGGGCAGATGCCCAGGAAATGCCAGCTGTGGGTGCAAAGAAGCTGCCACCAGATTGTAGAAGCTGTGGATTCTGCAAGAACGACAAGGGCTAGAAACTTCCCCTTTGGAGGATGGAAGTCCCACGTTGTGAACAGGCGTGCAGAAGTGTTTCCATGCAGAAAGACCGCAAACAAGCCTTGCTAGCTGCAAGGGTCGCGGTTAGGGTTTTTGGATGCTGCTGTGGCCCAGGAGGGAACAGGATGTCACCAATTGCGTGAGGGGACAGAGGGGCACCCAGCAAGACAAGGAGCCCTCTCAGAAGCAAGCAGCACCCGCAGAAGTGCCAGTACTACGAAGTGGAGTGAACCGGAGCTCACCCGAAGTTGCACAAGAGGGTCCCACGAAGCCGGAGGACAACTCAGGAGGTCGTGCAATGCAGGATAGAATGCCGGGGACCCAGGCTTGGCTGTGCACAAAGGAAATCCTCAAAGAGTGCACAGGAGCCAGAGTAGCTACAAAACACACGGTTCCCAGCAATGCAGTCTAGCGTGGGGAGGCAAGGACTTACCTCCACCAAACTTGGACTGAAGAGTCACTGGACTGTGGGAGTCACTTGGACAGAGTTGCTGAGTTCGAGGGACCTCGCTCGTCGTGCTGAGAGGAGACCCAGAGGACCGGTGATGCAATTCTTTGGTGCCTGCGGTTGCAGGGGGAAGATTCTGTCGACCCACGGGAGATTTCTTCGGAGCTTCTAGTGCAGAGAGGAGGCAGACTACCCGCACAGCATGTACCACCAGGAAAACAGTCGAGAAGGCAGCAGGATCAGTGTTACAAGGTCGCAGTAGTCATCTTTGCTACTTTGTTGCAGTTTTGCAGGCTTCCAGCGCGGTCAGCAGTCAATTCCTTGGCAGAAGGTGAAGAGAGAGATGCAGAGAAACTCTGATGAGCTCTTGCATTCGTTATCTAAGGAATTCCCCAAAGCAGAGACCCTAAATAGCCAGAAAAGGAGGTTTGGCTACCTAGGAGAGAGGATAGGCTAGCAACACCTGAAGGAGCCTATCAGAAGGAGTCTCTGACGTCACCTGCTGGCCCTGGCCACTCAGAGCAGTCCAGTGTGCCAGCAACACCTCTGTTTCCTAGATGGCAGAGGTCTGGAGCACACTGGAGGAGCTCTGGGCACCTCCCAGGGGAGGTGCAGGTCAGGGGAGTGGTCACTCCCCTTTCCTTTGTCCAGTTTCGTGCCAGAGCAGGGCTGAGGGATCCCTGAACCGGTGTAGACTGGCTTATGCAGAGATGGGCACCATCTGTGCCCATCAAAGCATTTCCAGAGGCTGGGGGAGGCTACTCCTCCCCAGCCCTGACACCTTATTCCAAAGGGAGAGGGTGTAACACCCTCTCTCTGAGGAAGTCCTTTATTCTGCCTTCCTGGGCCAAGCCTGGCTGGACCCCAGGAGGGCAGAAACTTGTCTGAGGGGTTGGCAGCAGCAGCAGCTGCAGTGAAACCCCAGGAAAGGCAGTTTGGCAGTACCCGGGTCTGTGCTAGAGACCCGGGGAATCATGGGATTGTCTCCCCAATACCAGGATGGCATTGGGGGGGCAATTCCATGATCTTAGACATGTTACGTGGCCATATTCGGAGTTACCATTGTGAAGCTATACATAGGTAGTGACCTGTGTATAGTGCACGCGTGTAATGGTGTCCCCGCACTCACAAAGTCCGGGGAATTTGCCCTGAACAATGTGGGGGCACCTTGGCTAGTGCCAGGGTGCCCACAGACTAAGTAACTTAGCACCCAACCTTTACCAGGTAAAGGTTAGACATATAGGTGACTTATAAGTTACTTAAGTGCAGTGGTAAATGGCTGTGAAATAACGTGGATGTTATTTCACTCAGGCTGCAGTGGCAGGCCTGTGTAAGAATTGTCAGAGCTCCCTATGGGTGGCAAAAGAAATGCTGCAGCCCATAGGGATCTCCTGGTACCCCAATACCCTGGGTACCTCAGTACCATATACTAGGGAATTATAAGGGTGTTCCAGTATGCCAATGTAAATTGGTAAAACTGGTCACTAGCCTGTTAGTGACAATTTGGAAAGAAATGAGAGAGCATAACCACTGAGGTTCTGATTAGCACAGCCTCAGTGAGACAGTTAGTCATAACACAGGTAACACATACAGGGCACACTAATGAGCACTGGGGCCCTGGCTGGCAGGGTCCCAGTGACACATACAACTAAAACAACATATATACAGTGAAATATGGGGGTAACATGCCAGGCAAGATGGTACTTTCCTACACAACCCCCCCCCCCCCAAACGAAGGACAATAAGACTAGCCATGACCTGATGAGTCTTCATTGTCTAAGTGGAAATATCTGGAGAGTCCATCTGCATTGGAGTCGGTACTCCCAGGTCTATGTTCCACTGTATAATCCATTTCCTGTAGGGATATGGACCACCTCAACAATTTAGGGTTTTCACCTTTCATTTGTTTTAGCCAAAGTAGAGGTTTGTGGTCTGTCTGAACAATGAAGTGAGTGCCAAACAGGTATGGCCTCAACTTCTTCAGTGCCCAGACCACAGCAAAGGCCTTCCTCTCTATGGCAGACCAACACTTTTCTCTAGGGGTCAACCTCCTGCTGATAAAAGCCACAGGTTGATCCTGGCCCTCAGAATTAAGTTGTGATAAGACTGCCCCTACCCCTAATTCAGATGCATCAGTTTGGACAATGAATTTTTTGGAGTAACAGGGTCTTTTCAGGACAGGTGCAGAGCACATGGCCTGCTTCAGCTCCTCAAAAGCTTTCTGACAGTTTGCTGTCCATAATACCTTCTTAGGCATTTTCTTAGATGTGAGGTCATTAAGAGGGGCTGCAATGGAGCCATAGTTCTTTATGAACCTCCTGTAGTACCCAGTGAGGCCTAAAAAGGCTCTCACCTGAGTCTGAGTTGTAGGGGGAACCCAATCTATAATAGTTTGGATTTTCCCCTGAAGTGGTGCAATCTGTTCTCCACCTACCAGGTGTCCCAGATAAACCACTTTCCCCTGCCATATCTGGCACTTTGAAGCCTGATAGTGAGGCCTGCCTTTTGCAGGGCCTCCAAAACTTTCCATAGGTGGACCAGGTGATCATCCCAGCTGGAGCTAAAGACAGCTACATCATCTTGATATGCTGCACTAATGGCCTCCAGCCCTTGCAGGACTGTATTCACCAACCTCTGAAAAGTGGCAGGTGCATTTTTCAATCCAAAAGGCATTACTGTGAATTGGTAATGGCCTCCAATGGTTGAAAATGCAGTTTTTGCTTTTGCATCCTCTGATAACTTGATCTGCCAATACCCTGCAGTCAAATCAAAGGTGCTTAGATACTTGGCAGATGCCAGTGTATCTATTAGCTCATCTGCCCTGGGTATAGGGTGAGCGTCAGTTTTGGTTACCTGGTTGAGACCTCTATAGTCTACACAAAACCGCATTTCCTTCTTTCCATCCTTGGAATGAGGTTTTGGTACAAGTACCACAGGAGAGGCCCATAGACTTTCAGAGTGCTCAACCACTCCCAGTTCAAGCATTTTCTGCACTTCTTGCTGTATGCAGTCTCTGACATGGTCAGGCTGCCTATAGATATTACTTTTGACAGGCAAGCTGTCTCCAGTATCTATAGTGTGCTCACACCAAGAAGTGGTGCCTGGCACAGTAGAGAAGAGTTCAGAAAACTGACCCAGGAGATTTATGCAGTGGTCGTTCTGCTCAGCAGTAAGACAATCTGCCAAAACTACACCTTCCACTAGAGCATCTTGTTCTGTGGAAGAGAAGAGATCAGGGAGAGGGTCACTCTCTTCTTCCTGTCCCTCATCTGTTGCCATGAGCACGGTGAGATCAGCCCTATCATAGTAGGGTTTTAGGCGATTGACATGGAGCACCCTAAGGGGACTCCTGGCAGTGCCTAAGTCAACTAAGTAGGTGACTTCACCCTCTTTTCAACAATTATGTGGGGTCCACTCCATTTGTCTTGGAGCGCTCTTGGGGCCACAGGCTCCAAGACCCACACTTTCTGCCCTGGTTGGTACTGAACCAAAACAGCCTTCTGGTCATGCCATTGCATTTGGAGCTCTTGGCTGGCCTGAAGGTTTTTACTGGCCTTTTTCATGTACTCAGCCATCCTAGATCTTAGGCCAAGCACATAGTCCACTATGTCTTGCCTTGGAGCTTTTAAAGGTTGTTCCCAACCCTCCTTAACAAGTGTTAGAGGACCTCTTACAGGGTGTCCAAATAGGAGTTCAAAGGGGCTGAAGCCCACTCCTTTTTGGGGTACCTCAATGTAAGCAAAAAGGAGGCAAGGTAATAGGATATCCCATCTCCTGCGGAGTTTTTCAGGGAGTCCCATTATCATACCTTTGAGAGTTTTGTTAAATCTCTCCACCAGTCCATTTGTTTGTGGATGATAGGGTGTGGTGAACTTGTATGTCACACCACATTCCTTCCACATGGCCTTTAAGTAAGCAGACATGAAATTGCTTCCCCTGTCTGATACCACCTCTTTTGGGAAGCCCACCCTGGAAAAGATTCCCAGCAGGGCCTTTGCCACTGCAGGAGCTGTAGTGGTCCTTAAAGGAATTGCTTCAGGATATCTGGTGGCATGGTCCACTACCACCAAGATAAACCTATTGCCTGAAGCAGTAGGAGGGTCAAGGGGGCCAACTATGTCAACCCCTACCCTTTCAAAGGGAACCCCAACCACAGGCAGTGGAATAAAGGGTGCCTTTGGGGTGCCACCTGTCTTGCCACTGGCTTGACAGGTTTCACAGGACTTACAAAATCCCTTTGTGTCCTCTGACATTCTAGGCCAATGAAACAAGGGAACAAGCCTGTCCCAGGTTTTCATTTGCCCCAAATGTCCAGCTAAGGGAATGTCGTGGGCTAGAGTTAGGAGGAACTTTCTGTACTCCTGAGGAATCACAAATCTCCTGGCAGTTCCAGGTTTTGGATCCCTTTCTTCAGTGTACAAAAGGTAATCCTCCAAGTAAACTCTGTGAGAGTCACTGACATCCCCATTTGCTTGTTTGACAGCTTGCTGCCTTAGACCCTCGAGTGTGGGACAGGTATGCTGTGCCACACTCAGCTCCTCCCTGGCAGGCCCCCCTTCACCCAAAAGCTCAGCAGTGTCTGCTTCCAGCTCCTCTGGTGTAGGTTCTGCACAGGGTGGAAATTCTTCTTCCTTAGAAGTTGAATCCACTGTAGAGGGAGGGATAGTAGGTAGTGTTTTACCTTTACTAACCCTAGCTTTAGGGAGCACTTGGTCCATTCTTCCAGGATCCAAGTCACCCTGTCCTTTTTGATTTTTGGCCTGAGCCCTTGTCAAAGCAAAAATATGCCCTGGAATGCCCAGCATTGCTGCATGAGCCTCCAACTCCACTTCTGCCCAAGCTGATGTCTCTAAATCGTTCCCTAGTAGACAGTCTACAGGTAAATCTGAGGCAACCACACCTTTCTTTGGACCAGTAACCCCCCCCCCCAGTTGAGATTTACAACAGCCTTGGGGTGGCTAAGTGTGTTGTTATGAGCATCAGTTACTTGGTACTGGTGACCAAGTAGGTGTTGTTCAGGGTGGACCAGTTTCTCTATTACCATGGTAACACTGGCACCTGTGTCCCTGTAGGCCTGAACCTCAACACCGTTTATTAGGGGTAGTTGCTTGTACTTATCCATATTAAGGGGACAAGCAACCAAGGTGGCTAAATCAATAGCCCCCTCAGAGACTAACACAGCCTCTGTGGTCTCCCTAACAAGACCAACCCCAACTAAATTACCAAAAGTGAGCCCAGCTACTCCCTTGGATTGGCTATTAGTAGGTTTGCTCCCACCACCGCTGCTATTACTAGGGGCACTAGGTGTAGCAGCAGGGGTTGTAGTGGTAGGAGGCTTGGTGCTTTTCTTTGGACAACTGGGATCTGTTGTCCAATGGCCTTTTATTTTACATAAATAGCACCATGGTTTATTTTCTTTGTTTTGATTTGAAGCGGATTTGTGCCCACCACCCCCACCAGAGTGTTTTTGTGAGCCTGATGAAGACTAATTTTTAGATTTGTCCCCACCCTTGTCAGAAGACTTACCATCCTTCTTCTTGCCATCCTTGTCACCCCCTGTATGAACTTTTCTGTTCACCCTTGTTCTGGCCCATTTGTCTGCCTTCTTTCCCAATTCTTGGGGAGAGGTCAGATCAGAGTCTACCAGGTACTGGTGTAACAAATCAGACACACAATTATTAAGAATATGCTCTCTCAGGATTAAGTTATACAGGCTTTCATAGTCAGAAACTTTACTGCCATGTAACCACCCCTCCAAGGCCTTCACTGAATGGTCAACAAAGTCTACCCAGTCTTGTGAAGACTCCTTTTTGGTTTCTCTGAACTTCATCCTGTACTGTTCAGTGGTTAAGCCATAACCATCTAGGAGTGCATTCTTAAGAACTGTAAAATTATTGGCATCACTTTCTTTAACAGTAAGGAGCCTATCCCTACCCTGTGCACTGAAAGATAGCCATAGGATAGCAGCCCACTGCCTTTGAGGGACCTCCTGAACAATACAGGCCCTCTCAAGTGCAGCAAACCACTTGTTAATGTCATCCCCCTCCTTGTAAGGGGGAACTATCTTGTGCAGATTCCTAGAATCATGCTCTTTTGCAGGATGACTATTTGGAATACTGCTGCTGCCACCATGGGGTCCTAACCCCAACCTCTGTCTTTCTCTTTCTAAATCAAAGGACTGCCTATCTAAATCCAGATGTTGCTTCTTGAGCTTCAGCCTGGATTCTTCCACTCTCAATCTATTGAGCTCCCTTCCTAACACTCTGTCATCAGGGTGGGTGGGTGGGGCATGCCTTGAAACAGAAGAATGGTGAGAATGAACAGAGGGAGACCTGGCCCTAACAGATGGCACTCTAACATTCTGGCCTACAGAAGTAACACTTCTACTGTGATGAGAAGCAACACTATTACTGTGATGTGAATTCACATTAGTACCAGCTATGCTAGGTGGCCTGCTAAGGGGCAGGTTGGAAAGATTACCTCCCAAATCTTTTGCTAGGAGTGTCCCAGAATCAGAGTGGGAACCATCAGCCAATTTCTCACCAGAAGTGCCAACTAAGGTCTTATCTTGTTCAATGAGCATATTAACTAACAGTTGTCTTGAGGGATTCTTCCCTACCCCAAAACCTCTATCTATGCAGAGACTCCTTGCTTCCTTCCAGCTAAGGTTGTCATAAGCTATGCTGGACAGATCAAGAGTTTGGCCTGTACCAGACATGATAGAAAAGGTTTAAGGGACAGAAAAAGAAAGAAAAAAGTTTCAGAACTTTTTAAAGAACAGAAAAAAAACTTTTAAAACTTTTTAAGAACTTTTTGAAAGTTTAGAGGTACTTTTCAGCACTTAGTAAAAGAAGTGAGAGAAGAAAAGCAAAACTTTTTGGTTAGATGTACATACACTGAACTTGTTTTGTATATTTTTCTCTTATGAAAAGTACAATGACAAAAGTGGTAAGTAGTTGCAAAGTACTTATCCCACCGCTGCACAACCAATGTATGAGGCTGGACTGGCTTGTAGTGGGTACCAAGGGGTACTTACACCTTGCACCAGGCCCAGGTATCCCTTATTAGTGTAGAGGGGTGTCTAGCAGCTTAGGCTGATAGAAAAGGTAGCTTAGCAGAGCAGCTTAGACTGAACAAGGAGACGAGTGAAGCTCCTACAGTACCACTAGTGTCATATGCACAATATCATAAGAAAACACAATACACAGATATACTAAAAATAAAGGTACTTTATTTTTATGACAATATGCCAAAGTATCTCAGTGAGTACCCTCACTATGAGGCTAGCAAATATACACAAGATATATGTACACAATACCAAAATATGCAGTAATAGCAATAGAAAACAGTGCAAACAATGTATAGTCACAATAGAATGCAATGGGGGCACATAGGGATAGGGGCAACACAAACCATATACTCTAGAAGTGGAATGCGAACCACGAATGGACCCCAAACCTATGTGACCTTGTAGAGGGTCGCTGGGACTGTAAGAAAACAGTGAGGGTTAGAAAAATAGCCCACCCCAAGACCCTGAAAAGTGGGTGCAAAGTGCACCTAAGTTCCCCAAAGAGCACAGAAGTCGTGATAGGGGAATTCTGCCAGAAACAACAACACCAGCAATGCAACAACGATGGATTTCCTGACGAGAGTACCTGTGGAACAAGGGGACCAAGTCCAAGAGTCACGATCAAGTCGGGAGTGGGCAGATGCCCAGGAAATGCCAGCTGTGGGTGCAAAGAAGCTGCCACTGGATGGTAGAAGCTGTGGATTCTGCAAGAACGACAAGGGCTAGAAACTTCCTCTTTGGAGGATGGATGTCCCACGTTGTGAAGAGTCGTGCAGAAGTATTTCCGTGCAGAAAGACTGCAAACAAGCCTTGCTAGCTGCAAGGGTTGCGGTTAGAGTTTTTGGATGATGCTGTGGCCCAGTAGGAACCAGGATGTCGCCAATTGCGTGAGGGGACATAGGGGGTGCCCAGCAAGAAAAGGAGCCCTCTCAGAAGCAAGCAGCACCCGCAGAAGTGCCGGAACAGGCACTACGAAGTGGAGTGAACTGGAGCTCACCCAAAGTTGCACAAGAGGGTCCCACGAAGCCGGAGGACAACTCAGGAGGTCGTGCAATGCAGGTTAGAATGCCGGGGACCCAGGCTTGGCTGTGCACAAAGGAAATCCTCGAAGAGTGCACAGGAGCCGGAGTAGCTGCAAAAGACGCTGTTCCCAGCAATGCAGTCTAGCGTGGGGAGGCAAGGACTTACCTCCACCAAACTTGGACTGAAGAGTCATTGGACTGTCGGAGTCACTTGGACAGAGTTTCTGAGTTCGAGGGACCTCGCTCGTCGCGCTGAGAGGAGACCCAGAGGACCGGTGATGCAGTTCTTTGGTGCCTGCGGTTGCAGGGGGAAGATTCCGTCGACCCACTGGAGATTTCTTCGGAGCTTCTAGTGCAGAGAGGAGGCAGACTACTCGCACAGCATGCACCACCATTAAAACAGCCGAGAAGGCGGCAGGATCAGCGTTACAAGGTCGCAGTAGTCGTCTTTGCTACTTTGTTGCAGTTTTGCAGGCTTCCAGCGCGGTCAGCAGTCGATTCCTTGGCAGAAGGTGAAGAGAGAGATGCAGAGGAACTCTGATGAGCTCTTGCATACGTTATCTAAGGAATTCCCCAAAGCAGAGACCCTAAATATCCAGAAAAGGAGGTTTTGCTACCTAGGAGAGAGGATAGGCTAGCAACACCTGAAGGAGCCTATCAGAAGGAGTCTCTGACGTCACCTGCTGGCCCTGGCCACTCAGAGCAGTCCAGTGTGCCAGCAACACCTCTGTTTCCAAGATGGCAGAGGTCTGGAGCACACTGGAGGAGCTCTGGGCACCTCCCAGGGGAGGTGCAGGTCAGGGGAGTGGTCACTCCCCTTTCCTTTGTCCAGTTTCGTGCCAGAGCAGGGCTGAGGGATCCCTGAACCGGTGTAGACTGGCTTATGCAGAGATGGGCACCATCTGTGCCCATCAAAGCATTTCCAGAGGCTGGGGGAGGCTACTCCTCCCCAGCCCTGACACCTTATTCCAAAGGGAGAGGGTGTAACACCCTCTCTCTGAGGAGGTCCTTTGTTCTGCCTTCCTGGGCCAAGCCTGGCTGGACCCCAGGAGGGCAGAAGCTTGTCTGAGGGGTTGGCAGCAGCAGCAGCTGTAGTGAAACCCCAGGAAAGGCAGTTTGGCAGTACCCGGGTCTGTGCTAGAGACCCGGGGAATCATGGGATTGTCTCCCCAATACCAGGATGGCATTGGGGGGGCAATTCCATGATCTTAGACATATTACATGGCCATATTCGGAGTTACCATTGTGAAGCTATACATAGGTAGTGACCTGTGTATAGTGCACGCGTGTAATGGTGTCCCCGCACTCACAAAGTCCGGGGAATTTGCCCTGAACAATGTGGGGGCACCTTGGCTAGTGCCAGGGTGCCCACAGACTAAGTAACTTAGAACCCAACCTTTACCAGGTAAAGGTTAGACATATAGGTGACTTATAAGTTACTTAAGTGCAGTGGTAAATGGCTGTGAAATAACGTGGATGTTATTTCACTCAGGCTGCAGTGGCAGGCCTGTGTAAGAATTGTCAGAGCTCCCTATGGGTGGCAAAAGAAATGCTGCAGCCCATAGGGATCTCCTGGTACCCCAATACTCTGGGTACCTCAGTACCATATACTAGGGAATTATAAGGGTGTTCCAGTATGCCAATGTAAATTGGTAAAACTGGTCACTAGCCAGTTAGTGACAATTTGGAAAGAAATGAGAGAGCATAACCACTGAGGTTCTGATTAGCACAGCCTCCGTGAGACAGTTAGTCATAACACAGGTAACACATACAGGGCACATTAATGAGCACTGGGGCCCTGGCTGGCAGGGTCCCAGTGACACATACAACTAAAACAACATATATACAGTGAAATATGGGGGTAACATGCCAGGCAAGATGGTACTTTCCTACACAACCCCCCCCCCAAACGAAGGACAATAAGACTAGCCATGACCTGATGAGTCTTCATTGTCTAAGTGGAAATATCTGGAGAGTCCATCTGCATTGGAGTCGGTACTCCCAGGTCTATGTTCCACTGTATAATCCATTTCCTGTAGGGATATGGACCATCTCAACAATTTAGGGTTTTCACCTTTCATTTGTTTTAGCCAAAGTAGAGGTTTGTGGTCTGTCTGAACAATGAAGTGAGTGCCAAACAGGTATGGCCTCAACTTCTTCAGTGCCCAGACCACAGCAAAAGCCTTCCTCTCTATGGCAGACCAACACTTTTCTCTAGGGGTCAACCTCCTGCTGATAAAAGCCACAGGTTGATCCTGGCCCTCAGAATTAAGTTGTGATAAGACTGCCCCTACCCCTAATTCAGATGCATTAGTTTGGACAATGAATTTTTTGGAGTAACAGGGGCTTTTCAGGACAGGTGCAGAGCACATGGCCTGCTTCAGCTCCTCAAAAGCTTTCTGACAGTTTGCTGTCCATAATACCTTCTTAGGCATCTTCTTAGATGTGAGGTCATTAAGAGGGGCTGCAATGGAGCCATAGTTCTTTATGAACCTCCTGTAGTACCCAGTGAGGCCTAAAAAGGCTCTCACCTGAGTCTGAGTTGTAGGGGGAACCCAATCTATAATAGTTTGGATTTCCCCCCGAAGTGGTGCAATCTGTTCTGCACCTACCAGGTGTCCCAGATAAACCACTTTCCCCTGCCCTATCTGGCACTTTGAAGCCTTGATAGTGAGGCCTGCCTTTTGCAGGGCCTCCAAAACTTTCCACAGGTGGACCAGGTGATCATCCCAGCTGGAGCTAAAGACAGCTACATCATCTAGATATGCTGCACTAAAAGCCTCCAGCCCTTGCAGGACTGTATTCACCAACCTCTGAAAAGTGGCAGGTGCATTTTTCCATCCAAAAGGCATTACTGTGAATTGGTAATGGCCTCCAATGTTTGAAAATGCAGTTTTTGCTTTTGCATTCTCTGATAACTTGATCTGCCAATACCCTGCAGTCAAATCAAAGGTGCTTAGATACTTGGCAGATGCCAGTGTATCTATTAGCTCATCTGCCCTGGGTATAGGGTGAGCGTCAGTTTTGGTTACCTGGTTGAGACCTCTATAGTCTACACAAAACCGCATTTCCTTCTTTCCATCCTTGGAATGAGGTTTTGGTACAAGTACCACAGGAGAGGCCCATGGACTTTCAGAGTGCTCAACCACTCCCAGTTCAAGCATTTTCTGCACTTCTTGCTTTATGCAGTCTCTGACATGGTCAGGCTGCCTATAGATCTTACTTTTGACAGGCAAGCTGTCTCCAGTATCTATAGTGTGCTCACACCAAGAAGTGGTGCCTGGCACAGTAGAGAAGAGTTCAGAAAACTGACCCAGGAGATTTATGCAGTGGTCGTTCTGCTCAGCAGTAAGACAATCTGCCAAAACAACACCTTCCACTAGAGCATCTTGTTCTGTGGAAGAGAAGAGATCAGGGAGAGGGTCACTCTCTTCTTCCTGTCCCTCATCTGTTGCCATGAGCACGGTGAGATCAGCCCTGTCATAGTAGGGTTTTAGGCGATTGACATGGAGCACCCTAAGGGGACTCCTGGCAGTGCCTAAGTCAACTAAGTAGGTGACTTCACCCTTCTTTTCAACAATTATGTGGGGTCCACTCCATTTGTCTTGGAGTGCTCTTGGGGCCACAGGCTCCATGACCCACACTTTCTGCCCTGGTTGGTACTGAACCAAAACAGCCTTCTGGTCATGCCATTGCATTTGGAGCTCTTGGCTGGCCTGAAGGTTTTTACTGGCCTTTTTCATGTACTCAGCCATCCTAGATCTTAGGCCAAGCACATAGTCCACTATGTCTTGCCTTGGAGCTTTTAAAGGTTGTTCCCAACCCTCCTTAACAAGTGTTAGAGGACATCTTACAGGGTGTCCAAATAGGAGTTCAAAGGGGCTGAAGCCCACTCCTTTTTGGGGTACCTTCCTGTAAGCAAAAAGGAGGCAAGGTAATAGGATATCCCATCTCCTGCGGAGTTTTTCAGGGAGTCCCATTATCATACGTTTGAGAGTTTTGTTAAATCTCTCCACCAGTCCATTTGTTTGTGGATGATAGGGTGTGGTGAACTTGTATGTCACACCACATTCCTTCCACATGGCCTTTAAGTAAGCAGACATGAAATTGCTTCCCCTGTCTGATACCACCTCTTTTGGGAAGCCCACCCTGGAAAAGATTCCCAGGAGGGCCTTTGCCACTGCAGGAGCTGTAGTGGTCCTTAGAGGAATTGCTTCAGGATATCTGGTGGCATGGTCCACTACCACCAAGATAAACCTATTGCCTGAAGCAGTAGGAGGGTCAAGGGGGCCAACTATGTCAACCCCTACCCTTTCAAAGGGAACCCCAACCACAGGCAGTGGAATAAAGGGTGCCTTTGGGGTGCCACCTGTCTTGCCACTGGCTTGACAGGTTTCACAGGACTTACAAAATCCCTTTGTGTCCTCTGACATTCTAGGCCAATGAAACAAGGGAACAAGCCTGTCCCAGGTTTTCATTTGCCCCAAATGTCCAGCTAAGGGAATGTTGTGGGCTAGAGTTAGGAGGAACTTTCTGTACTCCTGAGGAATCACAAATCTCCTGGCAGTTCCAGGTTTTGGATCCCTTGCTTCAGTGTACAAAAGGTAATCCTCCAAGTAAACTCTGTGAGAGTCACTGACATCCCCATTTGCTTGTTTGACAGCTTGCTGCCTTAGACCCTCTAGTGTGGGACAGGTATGCTGTGCCACACTCAGCTCCTCCCTGGCAGGCCCCCCTTCACCCAAAAGCTCAGCATTGTCTGCTTCCAGCTCCTCTGGTGTAGGTTCTGCACAGGGTGGAAATTCTTCTTCCTTAGAAGTTGAATCCACTGTAGAGGGAGGGATAGTAGGTAGTGTTTTACCTTTACTAACCCTAGCTTTAGGGAGCACTTGGTCCATTCTTCCAGGATCCAAGTCACCCTGTCCTTTTTGCTTTTTGGCCTGAGCCCTTGTCAAAGCAAAAATATGCCCTGGAATGCCCAGCATTGCTGCATGAGCCTCCAACTCCACTTCTGCCCAAGCTGATGTCTCTAAATCGTTCCCTAGTAGACAGTCTACAGGTAAATCTGAGGCAACCACAACTTTCTTTGGACCAGTAACCCCCCCCCCCAGTTGAGATTTACAACAGCCATGGGGTGGCTAAGTGTGTTGTTTTGAGCATCAGTTGCTTGGTACTGGTGACCAAGTAGGTGTTGTTCAGGGTGGACCAGTTTCTCTATTACCATGGTAACACTGGCACCTGTGTCCCTGTAGGCCTGAACCTCAACACCGTTTATTAGGGGTAGTTGCTTGTACTTATCCATATTAAGGGGACAAGCAACCAAGGTGGCTAAATCAATAGCCCCCTCAGAGACTAACACAGCCTCTGTGGTCTCCCTAACAAGACCAACCCCAACTAAATTACCAAAAGTGAGCCCAGCTACTCCCTTGGATTGGCTATTAGTAGGTTTGCTCCCACCACCGCTGCTATTACTAGGGGTACTAGGTGTAGCAGCAGGGGTTGTAGTGTTAGGAGGCTTGGTGCTTTTCTTTGGACAACTGGGATCTGTTGTCCAATGGCCTTTTATTTTACATAAATAGCACCATGGTTTCTTTTCTTTGTTTTGATTTGAAGAGGATTTGGGCCCACCACCCCCACCAGAGTGTTTTTGTGGGCCTGATGAAGACTAATTTTTAGATTTGTCCCCACCCTTGTCAGAAGACTTACCATCCTTCTTCTTGCCATCCTTGTCACCCCCTGTATGAACTTTTCTGTTCACCCTTGTTCTGGCCCATTTGTCTGCCTTCTTTCCCAATTCTTGGGGAGAGGTCAGATCAGAGTCTACCAGGTACTGGTGTAACAAATCAGACACACAATTATTAAGAATATGCTCTCTCAGGATTAAGTTATACAGGCTTTCATAGTCAGAAACTTTACTGCCATGTAACCACCCCTCCAAGGCCTTCACTGAATGGTCAACAAAGTCTACCCAGTCTTGTGAAGACTCCTTTTTGGTTTCTCTGAACTTCATCCTGTACTGTTCAGTGGTTAAGCCATAACCATCTAGGAGTGCATTCTTAAGAACTGTACAATTATTGGCATCACTTTCTTTAACAGTAAGGAGCCTATCCCTACCCTGTGCACTGAAAGATAGCCATAGGATAGCAGCCCACTGCCTTTGAGGGACCTCCTGAACAATACAGGCCCTCTCAAGTGCAGCAAACCACTTGTTAATGTCATCCCCCTCCTTGTAAGGGGGAACTATCTTGTGCAGATTCCTAGAATCATGCTCTTTTGCAGGATGACTATTTGGAATAGTGCTGCTGCCACCATGGGGTCCTAACCCCAACCTCTGTCTTTCTCTTTCTAAATCAAAGGACTGCCTATCTAAATCCAGCTGTTGCTTCTTGAGCTTCAGCCTGGATTCTTCCACTCTCAATCTATTGAGCTCCCTTCCTAACACTCTGTCATCAGGGTGGGTGGGTGGGGCATGCCTTGAAACAGAAGAATGGTGAGAATGAACAGAGGGAGACCTGGCCCTAACAGATGGCACTCTAACATTCTGGCCTACAGAAGTAACACTTCTACTGTGATGAGAAGCAACACTATTACTGTGATGTGAATTCACATTAGTACCAGCTATGCTAGGTGGCCTGCTAAGGGGCAGGTTGGAAAGATTACCTCCCAAATCTTTTGCTAGGGGTGTCCCAGAATCAGAGTGGGAACCATCAGCCAATTACTCACCAGAAGTGCCAACTAAGGTCTTATCTTGTTCAATGATCATATTAACTAACAGTTGTCTTGAGGGATTCTTCCCTACCCCTAAACCTCTATCTATGCAGAGACTCCTTGCTTCCTTCCAGCTAAGGTTGTCATAAGCTATGCTGGACAGATCAAGAGTTTGGCCTGTACCAGACATGATAGAAAATGTTTAAGGGACAGAAAAAGAAAGAAAAAAGTTTCAGAACTTTTTAAAGAACAGAAAAAAAACTTTTAAAACTTTTTAAGAACTTTTTGAAAGTTTAGAGGTACTTTTCAGCACTTAGTAAAAGAAGTGAGAGAAGAAAAGCAAAACTTTTTGGTTAGATGTTCATACACTGAACTTGTTTTGTATATTTTTCTCTTATGAAAAGTAAAATGACAAAAGTGGTAAGTAGTTGCAAAGTACTTATCCCACCGCTGCACAACCAATGTAGGAGGCTGGACTGGCTTGTAGTGGGTACCAAGGGGTACTTACACCTTGCACTAGGCCCAGGTATCCCTTATTAGTGTAGAGGGGTGTCTAGCAGCTTAGGCTGATAGAAAAGGTAGCTTAGCAGAGCAGCTTAGGCTGAACTAAGAGACGAGTGAAGCTCCTACAGTACCACTAGTGTCATATGCACAATATCATAAGAAAACACAATACACAGATATACTAAAAATAAAGGTACTTTATTTTTATGACAATATGCCAAAGTATCTCAGTGAGTACCCTCACTATGAGGCTAGCAAATATACACAAGATATATGTACACAATACCAAAATATGCAGTAATAGCAATAGAAAACAGTGCAAACAATGTATAGTCACAATAGAATGCAATGGGGGCACATAGGGATAGGGGCAACACAAACCATATACTCTAGAAGTAGAATGCGAACCACGAATGGACCCCAAACCTATGTGAACTTGTAGAGGGTCGCTGGGACTGTAGGAAAACAAGATCCTGAAAAGTGGGTGCAAAGTGCACCTAAGTTCCCCAAAGATCACAGAAGTCGTGATAGGGGAATTCTGTCAGAAATAACAACACCAGCAATGCAACAACGATGGATTTCCTGACAAGAGTACCTGTGGAACAAGGGGACCAAGTCCAAGAGTCACGATCAAGTCGGGAGTGGGCAGATGCCCAGGAAATGCCAGCTGTGGGTGCAAAGAAGCTGCCACCGGATGGTAGAAGCTGTGGATTCTGCAAGAACAACAAGGGCTAGAAACTTCCCCTTTGGAGGATGGATGTCCCACGTCGTGGTGAGTCGTGCAGAAGTCTTTCCGTGCAGAAAAACTGCAAAAAAGCCTTGCTAGCTGCAAGGGTTGCGGTTAGGGTTTTTGGATGCTGCTGTGGCCCAGGAGGGACCAGGATGTCGCCAATTGTGTGAGGGGACAGAGGGGGCGCCCAGCAAGACAAGGAGCCCTCTCAGAAGCAAGCAGCACCCGCAAAAGTGCCAGAACATGCACTGCAAAGTGGAGTGAACCGGAGCTCACCCGAAGTTGCACAAGAGGGTCCCACGAAGCCGGAGGACAACTCAGGAGGTTGTGCAATGCAGGTTAGAGTGCCGGGGACCCAGGCTTGGCTGTGCACAAAGGAAATCCTCGAAGAGTGCAAAGGAGCCGGAGTAGCTGCAAAACACACGGTTCCCAGCAATGCAGTCTAGCGTGGGGAGGCAAGGACTTACCTCCACCAAACTTGGACTGAAGAGTCACTGGACTGTGGGAGTCACTTGGACAGAGTTGCTGAGTTCGAGGGACCTCGCTCGTTGTGCTGAGAGGAGACCCAGAGGACCGGTGATGCAGTTCTTTGGTGCCTGCGGTTGCAGGGGGAAGATTCCGTCGACCCACGGGAGATTTCTTCGGAGCTTCTAGTGCAGAGAGGAGGCAGACTAACCCCACAGCATGCACCACCAGGAAAACAGTCGAGAAGGCGGCAGGATCAGCGTTACAAGGTCGCAGTAGTCATCTTTGCTACTTTGTTGCAGTTTTGCAGGATTCCAGCGCGGTCAGCAGTCAATTCCTTGGCAGAAGGTGAAGAGAGAGATGCAGAGAAACTCTGATGAGCTCTTGCATTCGTTATCTAAGGAATTCCCCAAAGCAGAGACCCTAAATAGCCAGAAAAGGAGGTTTGGCTACCTAGGAGAGAGGATAGGCTAGCAACACCTGAAGGAGCCTATCAGAAGGAGTCTCTGACGTCACCTGCTGGCCGTGGCCACTCAGAGCAGTCCAGTGTGTCAGCAACACCTCTGTTTCCAAGATGGCAGAGGTCTGGAGCACACTGGAGGAGCACTGGGCACCTCCCAGGGGAGGTGCAGGTCAGGGGAGTGGTCACTCCCCTTTCCTTTGTCCAGTTTCGCGCCAGAGCAGGGCTGAGGGATCTCTGAACCGGTGTAGACTGGCTTATGCAGAGATGGGCACCATCTGTGCCCATCAAAGCATTTCCAGAGGCTGGGGGAGGCTACTCCTCCTCAGCCCTGACACCTTATTCCACAGGGAGAGGGTGTAACACCCTCTCTCTGAGGAAGTCCTTTGTTCTGCCTTCCTGGCCCAAGCCTGGCTGGACCCCAGGAGGACAGAAACTTGTCTGAGGGGTTGGCAGCAGCTGCAGTGAAACCCCAGGAAAGGCAGTTTGGCAGTACCCGGGTCTGTGCTAGAACCCGGGGAATCATGGGATTGTCTCCCCAATACCAGGATGGCATTGGGGGGGAAATTCCATGATCTTAGACATGTTACATGGCCATATTCGGAGTTACCATTGTGAAGCTATACATAGGTAGTGACCTATGTATAGTGCACGCGTGTAATGGTGTCCCCGCACTCACAAAGTCCGGGGAATTTGCCCTGAACAATGTCGGGGCACCTTGGCTAGTACCAGGGTGCCCACAGACTAAGTAACTTAGCACCCAACCTTTACCAGGTAAAGGTTAGACATATAGGTGACTTATAAGTTACTTAAGTGCATTGGTAAATGGCTGTGAAATAACGTGGACGTTATTTCACTCAGGCTGCAGTGGCAGGCCTGTGTAAGAATTGTCAGAGCTCCCTATGGGTGGCAAAAGAAATGCTGCAGCCCATAGGGATCTCCTGGAACCCCAATACCCTGGGTATCTCAGTACCATATACTAGGGAATTATAAGGGTGTTCCAGTATGCCAATGTAAATTGGTAAAACTGGTCACTATCCTGTTAGTGAAAATTTGGAAAGAAATGAGAGAGCATAACCACTGAGGTTCTGATTAGCAGAGCCTCAGTGAGACAGTTAGTCATAACACAGGTAACACATACAGGGCACACTTATGAGCACTGGGGCCCTGGCTGGCAGGGTCCCAGTGACACATACAACTAAAACAACATATATACAGTGAAATATGGGGGTTACATGCCAGGCAAGATGGTACTTTCCTACATTTATTATCTGGCGGCTGATGGAATATGCTATTATGGAGGTCTGCCCAAGATTACATCAGATCATAACTTACATTGCTTACTTTTGCCCAATGCAGGACTGCTTAAATTAATTTATTCTTAGAAATATCAATTCTGTCACCCCACATATTATTTGGGATGCAGTGAAGGCATTTGTCCTTGGAATTACTCTTCAGTTCATCCAGCAGAACAATCAGTTGTAGAGGGAGGAGACTGCTTGAATGCATGCACAGCACTCTGAGGCCAAAAACCAACATTCTCCAGCATTTAGGGATCAAACAATTAATGAGGTACGTGTAATTTACGATTTTAGGGCTTTGCTGCAGGTTGGAAGTATAAAGCTGTTCAATATGAGTATGGAGAAAGTGTTGGGCGGGTTCTGGCCCAGTAGATCATGGAAAAGAGGAAAAAGAACCTGATTAAAAGAATTAAGGGCAATGATGGTACTCTCAATTATGATACCTCCACTATGGTCAAACAATTTTCAGGTTTCTGCAAGGAACTTTATGGCTTCCCGCTATATGTTGTGCAATCTTTATTGAATGGATATACCCAAGGGGCAGCCTGTCGCCTCTCTGGGTGCAACACAATGTAAAGAATTGGAAGAGGGTATAACTGATTTGGAAATTGAAAAAGTCTATCAGGGCTTTACCAACCGGGAGGGCTGCCAGGGAGGATGCAATCCCATTGGAACTTTATAAAATATTTCTGCATACCTTACTTCCTCTATTTCTGGGCCTGGTTGTTAGCATCAAGAGGGATTCTGAGGTGCTGGCCTTATGGTATCTGACCATTATAGTTGTGTTTCTTAAGAAAGAGAAGCTGTCAGAAAATAGGTTATACTATTGGCCGATTTTGCTCATTAACTCAGATGCTAAGATCTTTGCTAAGGTTTGCCGGCTAGCTTAGCACCTCTAATACTCACTTTAATCTCACTGCAATAACACAGTTTTGTCCCTGGCCGTCGCAAAACGTGGCACACTAATACAGCAGTGGCCATTTTTCATGTACCCAGGAATACCAGTACCTGTCTTGGAATGATCCTGTTGGATGCCAAGAAGGCTTTTGACAGAGGGCCTCATTATGACTTTGGCGGTCTTTTCGGAAGACCGCCGTGGTTTGCAGCCACCAAAAGACTGCCGTGTTGGCGGTCATCCGACCACTGTATTGAGAGTCACACACTGAAGCCTACCAAAAAATAGATGAAAATCTGAGACCACCAGGATACTGGAGGGTGGGAAAGTAGCGGTTCCACCACCAGCAGCGTCAGGCTGCCACAAATACGCCCATCAGATTTTGAGCCACAAATTACCACAGCGGTTCTTCCATGGCAGAAAACCATTGGCGGTGTGAACCACCACGGTCAGAACCCACTACCGTCAGAACACAACACCACATTGGACAGTTTAAATAGCCCACACCTGACACATGTCCACACCCCAGACACACCTACTCACCGCACTATATAACATACCCGGACACAACCCACAATCCTTTGCAACAAAATGACATTCACATACACCAAGAGCAGGCAACCTCAGAGAGAGAGTGCTCTAACACCATAGGCATACACCACATGCATCACACACCACACACCATCAGAGCTAACACACAACATGCATAACAAGTAAACACAAATCGCATGTGTCCATCACACACAATGCACCACCCACACCCCATCAATCACCCAACAGTGCATCCTTACAAACACTCAACACCACCCCCCAACAATCAAAACCATGTCCCCATAAAAGCACTGATGGTTCACAAGCAACGAGTTGAGGATCATGGTGGATGAAATTGTCCGAGTAGAGCCACAACTGTTTGGAGGACAGGTCCAACAAATGTCGATTGTCAGAAAAATTTGGTTGTGGCAAAGAATCGTGAACAGGGTCAACTCAGTAGGCAACCATCCACGCACAAGGGAACGTACATACCATGGCATCACAACACCAGATCACGTTCCTAAGACTGGCAGTGGGCCCCCATCTCCTCCCCCACAGTTAAAATCTTGGGCGGAGAAGGTCTCGGACATACTGCATCCCGAGGGCCTGACTGGAATACCTAGCCGACTGGACTCTGGAAAGTACCCACAACTTCCAAGTTACACAATTGTCGTGCCCTGCATGCTTCCTCACCACCCAAATACTCCCTAAATCCCTGATTGTCTCATTATACCTCCCACCTATTCACTTAATACCCCTCTCCTGCATGGCACACCGCCACCTAACCCAACTGGCCACACATCCATTGGCAAAAGCACAGAGAGCATTGGCTAATACTATCACTACTACTCCCACAATGTACTAGCCCATCTACGTGAAACCCTGGAATGTGCACATCATGTCACATCTCTTGCATGTATGACTAATGGAGCTACACCAACTCAATGGTATAGCTGAGGACCTCTACATGGCAATGATAGCAATGCAATGGCACACCACAATGGCAACCAAGGCTACTAACAGCTACAGCTCTGTGATAAATCCAAATTGCCCACTTTTCTAGATCTCCGACCCCGAAATGGACTGACCATGGTATGGAAAGTAAGATGTTAGACTCTATGTACATGCACAACATTCAGAGACTTGAAATTTAAATTGCATACTCACATACTGTCCTCCCACTGGGACACCATGGTGCAATGTCCAGCCATTTTGTGTGACATCTAGCAAGCCTGACTATTCACTACGTAACCTCAACAGTCATGAGAAGTATCAGGCAGTACCCAAACCCATCCACAGTGCCATATGTACCAAGCCTGAATGACAGCACCCAACATGGAGAATGGAACACATGTCACAGACTAGTATGTACCACCAAAGTTATGCTGTGCAGCATCTGTCATTGTCTTAGCTGGGAATCTTGTTAAGACACTGTATGCATCTGACAAAGAGATAACAAAACACACTTTCCTTATTTAACTCAGTGTCTCACTCCATCCACATATACCACTGCCAGTGCCACCATGGAGAGGATACCAGAGACTGCCAGCCCTCCTCAGGATGAAGGCCCCAGTGAGGACAACACGCCTGGATGTCTGTACAGTGATGACCTACCTAGCCCATCTGAGACACCTGGTCAGTCTACGGCTCCCTGGCACACCCAGCCCACATCAATCCCTCTGTTGCTACAACATCACAGCCAACCCATCGTCCCCAAACCTGTGTTCCAAGGACTGTTCAAATAATTGTGTGCTCCACAGTACAGGGACCTGTGTCAATTCTTGACATCCCAGACAATAAAGGTCCTGCTAACACTGGGAGTGGGCACACCGTGCCAGAGGCACAGGCACCTGGGCGCAGGGAGCATGGGACGAAAGCTGTGGACCAGAGGTGGGGGCCCCCAAAGGACTTGACTGACAAGGAAAACATTCCCGGGACAGGATGAGTCCGATTATGACCATGTTGGAGGAAAACCAAAGGCTGCAGAGAGAATACCACTAGGAGGTCATGCAGCAGTGGCAGGCTCACAATGCCACCATGGCCTCCATTGCAGGGAATATTAGGAACATCAACACCACCCTGCGTGGTTCCACGAGCCACCATCAGGCCCCTTCTGCTACCAACCTTGCATCTGCCTCATCTACATCAACGGCAGCTAATGGGATGGAGGACCTGCTAAGGGAACCAGAGGCCTCAGATACCCCTCCCTTCTGTAGCAGAAGAACCCCCGAGCAAACATGGATGTCCACCCAGACATCCGGCTTGAGCAGATGCCAAGACCAAACCCACTGCCAGGAAGTCAACCTCACCTGATTTGTCTCCTTTGTGTGCCACTGAGACACCATGTTGACTATTCATTTAGGGATCTAGCATTTAGGGATCAAACAATTAATGAGGTACGTGTAATTTACGATTTTAGGGCTTTGCTGCAGGTTGGAAGTATAAAGCTGTTCAATATGAGTATGGAGAAAGTGTTGGGCGGGTTCTGGCCCAGTAGATCAAGGAAAAGAGGAAAAAGAACCTGATTAAAAGAATTAAGGGCAATGATGGTACTCTCAATTATGATACCTCCACTATGGTCAAACAATTTTCAGGTTCTGCAAGGAACTTTATGGCTTCCCGCTATATGTTGTGCAATCTTTAGTGAATGGATATACCCAAGGGGCAGCCTGTCGCCTCTCTGGGTGCAACACAATGTAAAGAATTGGAAGAGGGTATAACTGATTTGGAAATTGAAAAAGTCTATCAGGGCTTTACCAACCGGGAGGACTGCCAGGGAGGATGCAATCCCATTGGAACTTTATAAAATATTTCTGCATACCTTACTTCCTCTATTTCTGGGCCTGGTTGTTAGCATCAAGAGGGATTCTGAGGTGCTGGCCTTATGGTATCTGACCATTATAGTTGTGTTTCTTAAGAAAGAGAAGCTGTCAGAAAATAGGTAATCCTATTGGCCGATTTTGCTCATTAACTCAGATGCTAAGATCTTTGCTAAGGTTTACCGGCTAGCTTAGCACCTCTAATACTCACTTTAATCTCACTGCAATAACACAGTTTTGTCCCTGGCCGTCGCAAAACGTGGCACACTAATACAGCAGTGGCCATTTTTCATGTACCCAGGAATACCAGTACCTGTCTTGGAATGATCCTGTTGGATGCCAAGAAGGCTTTTGACAGAGGGCCTCATTATGACTTTGGCGGTCTTTTCGGAAGACCGCCGTGGTTTGCAGCCACCAAAAGACTGCCGTGTTGGCGGTCATCCGACCACTGTATTGAGAGTCACACACTGAAGCTTACCAAAAAATAGATGAAAATCTGAGACCACCAGGATACTGGAGGGTGGGAAAGTAGCGGTTCCACCACCAGCAGCGTCAGGCTGCCACAAATACGCCCATCAGATTTTGAGCCACAAATTACCACAGCGGTTCTTCCATGGCAGAAAACCATTGGCGGTGTGAACCACCACGGTCAGAACCCACTACCGTCAGAACACAACACCACATTGGACAGTTTAAATAGCCCACACCTGACACATGTCCACACCCCAGACACACCTACTCACCGCACTATATAACATACCCGGACACAACCCACAATCCTTTGCAACAAAATGACATTCACATACACCAAGAGCAGGCAACCTCAGAGAGAGAGTGCTCTAACACCATAGGCATACACCACATGCATCACACACCACACACCATCAGAGCTAACACACAACATGCATAACAAGTAAACACAAATCGCATGTGTCCATCACACACAATGCACCACCCACACCCCATCAATCACCCAACAGTGCATCCTTACAAACACTCAACACCACCCCCCAACAATCAAAACCATGTCCCCATAAAAGCACTGATGGTTCACAAGCAACGAGTTGAGGATCATGGTGGATGAAATTGTCCGAGTAGAGCCACAACTGTTTGGAGGACAGGTCCAACAAATGTCGATTGTCAGAAAAATGTGGTTGTGGCAAAGAATCGTGAACAGGGTCAACTCAGTAGGCAACCATCCACGCACAAGGGAACGTACATTCCATGGCATCACAACACCAGATCACGTTCCTAAGACTGGCAGTGGGCCCCCATCTCCTCCCCCACAGTTAAAATCTTGGGCGGAGAAGGTCTCGGACATACTGCATCCCGAGGGCCTGACTGGAATACCTAGCCGACTGGACTCTGGAAAGTACCCACAACTTCCAAGTTACACAATTGTCGTGCCCTGCATGCTTCCTCACCACCCAAATACTCCCTAAATCCCTGATTGTCTCATTATACCTCCCACCTATTCACTTAATACCCCTCTCCTGCATGGCACACCGCCACCTAACCCAACTGGCCACACATCCATTGGCAAAAGCACAGAGAGCATTGGCTAATACTATCACTACTACTCCCACAATGTACTAGCCCATCTACGTGAAACCATGGAATGTACACATCATGTCACATCTCTTGCATGTATGACTAATGGAGCTACACCAACTCAATGGTATAGCTGAGGACCTCTACATGGCAATGATAGCAATGCAATGGCACACCACAATGGCAACCAAGGCTACTAACAGCTACAGCTCTGTGATAAATCCAAATTGCCCACTTTTCTAGATCTCCGACCCCGAAATGGACTGACCATGGTATGGAAAGTAAGATGTTAGACTCTATGTACATGCACAACATTCAGAGACTTGAAATTTAACTTTGCATACTCACATACTGTCCTCCCACTGGGACACCATGGTGCAATGTCCAGCCATTTTGTGTGACATCTAGCAAGCCTGACTATTCACTACGTAACCTCAACAGTCATGAGAAGTATCAGGCAGTACCCAAACCCATCCACAGTGCCATATGTACCAAGCCTGAATGACAGCACCCAACATGGAGAATGGAACACATGTCACAGACTAGTATGTACCACCAAAGTTATGCTGTGCAGCATCTGTCATTGTCTTAGCTGGGAATCTTGTTAAGACACTGTATGCATCTGACAAAGAGATAACAAAACACACTTTCCTTATTTAACTCAGTGTCTCACTCCATCCACATATACCACTGCCAGTGCCACCATGAAGAGGATACCAGAGACTGCCAGCCCTCCTCAGGATGAAGGCCCCAGTGAGGACAACACGCCTGGATGTCTGTACAGTGATGACCTACCTAGCCCATCTGAGACACCTGGTCAGTCTACGGCTCCCTGGCACACCCAGCCCACATCAATCCCTCTGTTGCTACAACATCACAGCCAACCCATCGTCCCCAAACCTGTGTTCCAAGGACTGTTCAAATAATTGTGTGCTCCACAGTACAGGGACCTGCGTAAATTCTTGACATCCCAGACAATAAAGGTCCTGCTAACACTGGGAGTGGGCACACCGTGCCAGAGACACAGGCACCTGGGCGCAGGGAGCATGGGACGAAAGCTGTGGACCAGAGGAGGGGGCCCCCAAAGGACTTGACTGACAAGGAAAACATTCCCGGGACAGGATGAGTCCGATTATGACCATGTTGGAGGAAAACCAAAGGCTGCAGAGAGAATACCACTAGGAGGTCATGCAGCAGTGGCAGGCTCACAATGCCACCATGGCCTCCATTGCAGGGAATATTAGGAACATCAACACCACCCTGCGTGGTTCCACGAGCCACCATCAGGCCCCTTCTGCTACCAACCTTGCATCTGCCTCATCTACATCAACGGCAGCTAATGGGATGGAGGACCTGCTAAGGGAACCAGAGGCCTCAGATACCCCTCCCTTCTGTAGCAGAAGAACCCCCGAGCAAACATGGATGTCCACCCAGACATCCGGCTTGAGCAGATGCCAAGACCAAACCCACTGCCAGGAAGTCAACCTCACCTGATTTGTCTCCTTTGTGTGCCACTGAGACACCATGTTGACTATTCAGAGACATGACTCCATTTTCCCATGGCACTTGGATACTGGACCTGTGCAACCAACTGCTGCAGCAGCTACTCTAGGCATTCCATCTACCATGACCTAGCTCATCATCTTTACGTCAATTTATGTACCTTTATTTTGACTTTCACTATTATGATATGCACAGTGAATCACAATTGAACACAGCTACTGTATATGTGTCTTTAATAAAACCTCAGTAATAGTCATGCCTGCTAACTGTGGTCTGGTGATGTCCTCCTACATCTAAGAAGCAGTGTAATGGACAGCAGAGGGAGGCACCCTCAGCAGGAGACAAAAATACAGATATTTCTATGGACAGCTGTCAGAGAGGTAGGAATCCAGGGTCATACAAGAGCATAGTCAGTATTCCAATCGGCAAAAAGACCACAACAGAGAGTACAATCAGCATGGAAGGCATTGTGTCACACAAAGCACATATTCAGGTCATAGTTTTCGTGCCCAGTGTAGAATACCTCCTAAGCAGGGGCCCCCAGATATTACCACACATCACCAGTCACAGACTAATCCCACAAATCATTAACCTGCCATCTGTGATGTACAATCGTCATGTCTGTAATAATTTAGCAATGGCTAATGACCATGAATGCCTCAAGTCATAGGCAGCAGAGGCACAGATTATAAACCACAGTCAGTGGGTGGAATGACATGAGAACAGGAGAATGCTGTAAACATAGCTCAATAGTAGTCGGGCCATTTTAAAAGTGACAGTAGGTAACTGTAGTGAACAGACATTAGAGCTGAACCACTGTTACAGGGTACCTTACATTCTTTCAGTCAGCTACCACAACTCACACAAAGGGATAGGACCACATTACACCCCCACTGATGAATCACGTCAGGAAGACTATTGTCACTAATCCACCTCTGAATGTGGACATTCAAGACTTGAAAAACACCACTCTACATACCTGTATGTCACTGGAAGTACTGATTTATGAGCTATGTCCTAGATTCTGCTGCACCTTCTTCCTCTGGTTCCTCATCACTTGCTAATTCAGCATTTCCAGCCAGTGTTCCAGCGCCTCACTCTCATCAGCCATGTATTTGACATCTTAGGGCTAGACTGTGGAGCATGCAGGAGGCAATGATGATTTGGCATACCTTTTGGGGCGAGCAGAGGAGGGCACCTCCAGATAGGTCCAGGCACCTGAATCTTGCCTTCAGGAGGCCGAAAGTGCGCTTAATTACACACCTTGTCTTCCTGTGGGCCTCATTGAAACAGAGTACCACTTCCATGGCAGGAAACATCACTGGTGTCAACAACCAAGGGTGGTTTCAATAGCCATAGCCGCCTGTGTGCACAAATGTATGACTTGTGTAATAATAGGTACAATGACTGGGCAGAATGTGATGACAGGAGTCAAAACAGTGAAAAATGTTCATATGTATACATACCAAGGAGCCAGGCCCCCTCTGTGTGTAGTCGTGCCATCAGGCGTGGGACATTGCTGTTCCACAAAATGTAGGAGTCCTGCACTGATCCTGGAAGCTGTCACTTGTGAGATGTACTGGTCTGCCAGACACACCACCTGAACATGTATGGAGTGGTAGTTCTTCCTGTTCCTATACACCTATTCATTGGCACTAAGAGGGAACAGGGCTACATGGATGCCATTAAAGGCCCCTGTCTCATAAGGCATGTGCCCCATATCATAAAAGTCTGCCTTCACATGGGTCAAGTCCGCACGTTGGGGGAACCTGATGTAGCTGTCCAGGTGCTTTAACAAAGCACACAGTGCATCCTTCAAGACAAGACTAAACATGGGCTGAGCCAGCCTTGCTGTTAAGGCCACTGTATTCTGAAAGGTGCCTGTGGCCAGGTAATCTAGCACTGACAAGACTTGTACAATGGGAGGGATGCAATAGGGATTGCATATGGCTGGCAAGAAGAGATCTGGCTCCAACTGTGTACATAGATCCATAATGGTCTGAGGTTTCAGATGATATGTCTGTATTACATGCCTGTCCTACACAGTTGCCAGGTCAACTAGTGGATGGTACACTGCTGGTTATCTCAATCTCCTCATGGTAGGATATCTATGATGAGAGGAGAGACTGTACAATGAGTAAAGCAGTAGGCACATGTAGCACCACATGGAATATTAGCTCACACCTAACACTATAGGGGATGCATTGCACTGCTGACATATACAATTATGACCATGGTTATGCATATGTTACACCCTCATTGTTGCACATTGGTTGACATGGAAGCCGTATAGGACATATGTCACATGTGTAATTGAACATGTGTGGCTGACTGAGCTGTGCTGCACTGATCACACATTTATTTTTGGAATCTACCAATATATAGCCTTTGCCTATATCTCTCCAACTATCTAAACATGTCCGGCACCGCGTCCCTGCAATTTATTATTTTTATTGAGGCCCCAAATTGGGCATGGGGCCTCACTACAGTAATGGCGCGACGCACCCTCGCTAGTTTCTTGCCTCTCCCCACTCTCCATTTTCCCGCACTTACCTTCTGCTTCTTTTTCTTTCTTCTTTTCTGCCTTCCTCGTTTCTTCCTGACTTTATGCCTTTCTTTCATGTCCATGATTCTTTTCTCTTTATCAGTATGCCTTCCTCCTCCCTGCATGTCTTTTGGAACCTTACTTAACATGGTGACTTTACTATGGAATTCTATGGTATGTTCCCAATCCAATATGGTGTCTTTTACTTCCTGCCGGTCACTTCCTGTTTTTTTGGTATATCAGGTGTGTGATTCCTGTTATCTTTGCGCTGCAACACTTCCTTTGGGTGGTCATCTTCGCACCTGTTCTTCTGAGTCAGATATTTGATTCTGTGTCGCGGCGCGGCGGCCGCGGCGGCCGCAGGCTCAGGCGGCCGTGCCGCGCCGCGGCATTCTACCGAGGTCTGCGTGCGGGCCGCGGGGAAAGCCGTGGCCGGCATGCGGACCGCGGGGGAAGCCGCGGCCTGCATGCAAGCCGCGAGGGAAGCCGCGGCTTGCATGCGGGTCACGGGGAAAGCTGCGAGTTCGTCTGGGGGTCGCGGCACTCGCTGCGCCCCCTTCTTTTGTCTTTCCAGGAAAGACAAACGCGGCGGGAGAAAGACCTCGAGTTTGGTCTAGATCCTGCCGCGCACAGCGCATTAGTGCACTTTACATTTTTGACAGCATGTACTTTGGGCACTTACCAGCATGCACAGGCAAAAGCCGGATATTTGCACATGATGGTGCTTTTATGCAGACCTTTTCCCTTTCCCAGCATGCTACCCACTTCCTCTCTTCCCAGCATGCATTATTTTTCTTTGTTTGGACGCATGTACCTGATTCACTATTATACTCTTTTTCCCAATTCAAGATGGTGGTGTTTCTACTTCCTGTTTCCTACTTCCTGTCTAGAGGTATATAAGGGGAAGTCAGCTGCTTGTTCATTGCGTTGCAACACTCCTTGGTGGTAGTCACGCTCTGACTGGTTTCTTCCTGTGAATCCAGTGTTTCCTGACCTGTCTTCGTTTTCCAGTCTTCCTGTACTCCGGATCTTCAGCTCTAACGCCTTGGTGTCCTCCTTCCTTTTCAGGGAGTTCCTGTTGGAGGTTTTTTACCCTACTGGGGTTTTTCCTCTGGGACTCCTTCTGGAGGGCACGGACTGTAGTGGCTTGCTATTGTCAAACAGCACCGTGGCTACCGGAAGGGGTCGCCCCTACCTCGGCCAGAGCAGAACCTGCCGGAACCGGGGCCGTTCCCCAACTCTTCTCAACTTCGACGGTAAGCCCATTGGAAACCGTGACAGATTGCAACGCCAAAAAATCCAGTTGCAGTCCGGAACCATGGATAATCCAGTGGCAAATATGGAACCTACGAACCAGACCCTGCTTATGACGATACAACAGCAGGCTCAAGAACTCCAACAGCTACGTACTGAAAATACCGTCTATCGACAAGCCTTTGCATCCAGGACCACAGATGTACCCTCAGTAGCTGCCACTACACCCCGTTTCTCCAGAGATCCCAATAAATTAAAGGAATTCCTGGATGCCTTGACGGTTTATTTTGCCTTTCGCCCCTCGCAATTTGTACAAGACAAAACCAAGGTGGGGTATTTGATTAGCGCCTTATCGGGGCCAGCATTGGCTTGGGCCACTCCTTTAGTGACAAGAAATGATCCTTGCCTGTCTAATTATTCCACCTTTATCACTACTTTTAAACAGATGTTTGAACGCCCTGGACTCGAGGCGTTAGCAGAAGAAGCTCTTTGCGAAATCCAACAAGGGAATCAAGATGTATTACAACACATCACCCGATTCAGACAATTAGCAGCAGAAACATCCTGGGTGGAACGTACCTTGGTGAAACTGTTCCGTAGAGGTCTCAGAGAGGATATTAAGGACGAATTGGTGCACTCTGCTAGAATAGAGAACCTTAAAGGATTGATGGATCAGACTCTAACAATAGAATATCGGTTGAACGAACGCAGAATGGAGAAAAAGAAGAGTCGTTTGCCATCTCACTCAGTGACGACTCGCACCTTCTCTCATCGTACCGAGGAAGTCCATCCTGAACCTAAGGGGAATACCGAGGAAGAACCAATGCAAATTGACATGGCTCGAGGACCTTTATCAGCTAGTTTAAGAGAACATAGACGAAGGAAGGGGCTTTGTCTATATTGTGGTGCAGCTGGTCACCTAATTCTCACCTGCCCCATTCGCCCAACCAAGCCCTTGGGAAACGCCAACTCCCGTCCTCATTGAGAAGGGTGAGGACAGGATATCGTGAAATACCTTCCATTTGTTCTTCCAGGGAGGAAGGAACTGCTCTTTTTCTTTTACCAGTTATCCTTCATTTAACTGATGGCCGGGAAGAAAGAACCTTGGCCTTCTTGGACTGCGGAGCCAGTGGTATTTACTTAGATGAAGCATGGGCAAAAGAACGACAGATAGTACAAATACCTAAGGAAGTACCAGAACAAGTACACACGGTGGATGGATCACTCTTAGCCTCAGGACCCGTACAATATACCACCCCTACCTTCTGTCTACAGTTTGGGAAACACCAAGAAAATCTTTCGTTTGATTTAATTTCATCACCACACCATGTCATGATCCTGGGAATTCCATGGCTCACACAGCACAACCCTTACATCAACTGGGAAACAAGAACTATTTCCTTATCCTCTCACTTTTGCCAACACCACTGCTATCTCGCAGGGGATTATTGGTCCCCAAAAGGTCTTTTAGCAGCACCCCCTAAGGTGGGATGCTCTATTAACGTCCTGCAGGGAGTTCCCAGGCATTATCAGGAATATGCCGATGTATTCCAGAAGCCAGAAAAACCTGAACTGCCACCCCATAGAGAATACGATTGCGCCATCCCTTTAGAACCAGATACAGTGGTTCCTTTCGGGCGAATGTACTCTCTCACAGAACCGGAGAAGCAGATTCTTAAGGAATACCTTGATGAGAATCTACAAAGCGGGTTGATTGCTCCCTCTTCTTCACCTGCGCGGGCTCCTCTCTTCTTTGTGCCTAAGAAAACTAAAGATTTGCGTCCCTGTATTGATTTCAGAGGAATAAACAAGATCACTATTAAAGATCGGTACCCGCTACCCCTCATAAAGGACATCCTAGAAGCAGTCAGAGGGGCAAAGAGATTCACCAAGCTGGATCTTCGAGGAGCCTACCATCTTCTAAGAATTAAAGAGGGTGATGAGAGGAAAACCGCTTTTAGAACACCCTTTGGTCACTATGAATATAGAGTAATGCCATTCGGACTCACCAATGCCCCTTCCATTTTTCAAAGGTTCATGGATTCTATCTTTTCTGATCTTTTGCAACAAACAGTAGTGGTGTATCTCGACGACATTTTAATCTTTTCTGTTCATCCAGAGGAACACTCTAAGCATGTTCGCCAAGTTTTAGAGAGACTCCGACAACACCATTTATTCTGCAAACCTGAAAAGTGCGAGTTTGATCAGTCGGAAGTAAAATACTTGGGGTATTGCATAAACCAAACTGGAGTCGCCATGGATTCAGACAAGGTGCAAGCTATATTGATTTGGCCATCTCCTTCTTCTATCAAGGAGACTCAGGCCCTCATTCTGACCCTGGCGGTCGGTGATAAAGCGACGGCCAACCCGCCAACAGGCCGGCGGCCCAAAATATGCAATTCTGACCCTGGCGGGAACCGCCAACACAGCCCGCCGCATTAACACTCCGCCTGCCACGGCGGAACAAACAAACAGCGCGGCGGTCCCCGCCAACAGCCAGGCGGCAGACAATGTACCGCCCACCCTATCACGACCCACCAATCCGCCACCTTTTCCGGGGCGGGAGCACCGCCGATAAAAACACGGCGGAAACAGACTACGAACGGGAAAACGCTCACCTCCACATACTCCACGCGAGATTCCGGCAGTATGGAACCCGAGTTGCAGGTCATCCCCGCACTCCTATACCTGCTCCTGTACCAGGAGCACGCCCGGCGGCGCGGAAGACATCGGTGAGTACTGCACCTACGACACAGGGGAGGGAAAAGATTACCGGCACACACCCACCCACCCACACCCACTACAACACACACATCAATGCATTCCCACAGATCACTGTCACAACCCACAAACCCCCCCTCCGAAATAATGCAAAGACCAAAAGAAGAGATCTTAAATGGGCAGATATATTGAAAAATGGACAGCAGGAATCCAATTAAATAAATAAATAAACTATGTACAAAATATATACAGCTACTAAATGTAGTCCAACCACTGTCCGTGGACCACAGGGGTCCTGAGCAAAGGGGCAAGGCCCAGTCCCACGACAAGAACTCCACGGAGAGAACACTGCAGGGGCATCAGAAAGAAAAAAGGACAGGCACCTCAGGGGGAAGGGAAGGGGGGGCACCTCAGCCACTTGAGTACACGACGCCAGATCCACGAGGGGACTCCATGACCACTGGGCCATCCTGGGGAGTGCAATGCCACAGTCCAAACAGTCCATACAGTGGGTGGCCTGCCCACTGGGCCATCCTGGGGAGTGCAAAGCCACAGTCCATACAGTCCGTACAGTGGGTGGCCTGCCCACTGGGCCATCCTGGGGAGAGCAAAGCCACAGTCCATACAGTCCATACAGTGGGTGGCCTGCCCACTGGGCCATCCTGGGGAGAGCAAAGCCACAGTCCAAACAGTCCATACAGTGGGTGGCCTGCCCACTGGGCCATCCTGGGGAGAGCAAAGCCACAGTCCAAACAGTCCATACAGTGGGTGGCCTGCCCACTGGGCCATCCTGGGGAGTGCAAAGCCACAGTCCATACAGTCCATACAGTGGGTGGCCTGCCCACTGGGCCATCCTGGGGAGAGCAAAGCCACAGTCCATACAGTCCATACAGTGGGTGGCCTGCCCACTGGGCCATCCTGGGGAGAGCAAAGCCACAGTCCAAACAGTCCATACAGTGGGTGGCCTGCCCACTGGGCCATCCTGGGGAGAGCAAAGCCACAGTCCAAACAGTCCATACAGTGGGTGGCCTGCCCACTGGGCCATCCTGGGGAGAGCAAAGCCACAGTCCATACAGTCCATACAGTGGGTGGCCTGCCCACTGGGCCATCCTGGGGAGTGCAAAGCCACAGTCCATACAGTCCATAACATACTCCACTGCCACTGGAGGAGGCATGTTGGCCAGAGGACATCCTGCAGCCCTGCCCGAGACAGATCCTGCCCTGCCACGTCAGCCAAAGGGCCAGTGGTTCCTGGCTGGAAGGGCCCAGTTCAGCGGTTCTTGCCTTGAAGGGCCCAGTTCAGCGGTTCTTGCCTTGAAGGGCCAGTTCAGCGGTACTTGCCTTGAAGGGCCCAGTTCAGTGGTTCTTGCCTTGAAGGGCCCAGTTCAGCGGTTCTTGAGACGGCGGTCCCCAGCGGAGCGGTGCTGGAGACGGCGGGCCCAGTTCAGCGGTCCTTGCCTTGAAGGGCCCAGTTCAGCGGTTCTTGCCTTGAAGGGCCCAGTTCAGCGGTTCTTGCCTTGAAGGGCCCAGTTCAGCGGTTCTTGAGACGGCGGTCCCCAGCGGAGCGGTGCTGGAGACGGCGGGGCCCAGTTCAGCGGTCCTTGCCTTGAAGGGCCCAGTTCAGCGGTTCTTGCCTTGAAGGGCCCAGTTCAGCGGTTCTTGCCTTGAAGGGCCCAGTTCAGCGGTTCTTGCCTTGAAGGGCCCAGTTCAGCGGTTCTTGCCTTGAAGGGCCCAGTTCAGCGGTTCTTGAGACGGCGGTCCCCAGCGGAGCGGTGCTGGAGACGGCGGGGCCCAGTTCAGTGGTCCTTGCCTTGAAGGGCCCAGTTCAGCGGTTCTTGCCTTGAAGGGCCCAGTTCAGCGGTTCTTGCCTTGAAGGGCCCAGTTCAGCGGTTCTTGAGACGGCGGTCCCCAGCGGAGCGGTGCTGGAGACGGCGGGGCCCAGTTCAGCGGTCCTTGCCTTGAAGGGCCCAGTTCAGCGGTTCTTGCCTTGAAGGGCCCAGTTCAGCGGTTCTTGCCTTGAAGGGCCCAGTTCAGCGGTTCTTGCCTTGAAGGGCCCAGTTCAGCGGTTCTTGAGACGGCGGTCCCCAGCGGAGCGGTGCTGGAGACGGCGGGGCCCAGTTCAGCGGTTCTTGCCTTGAAGGGCCCAGTTCAGCGGTTCTTGCCTTAAAGGGCCCAGTTCAGCGGTTCTTGCCTTGAAGGGCCCAGTTCAGCGGTTCTTGCCTTGAAGGGCCCAGTTCAGCGGTTCTTGAGACGGCGGTCCCCAGCGGAGCGGTGCTGGAGACGGCGGGGCCCAGTTCAGCGGTTCTTGCCTTGAAGGGCCCAGTTCAGCGGTTCTTGCCTTGAAGGGCCCAGTTCAGCGGTTCTTGCCTTGAAGGGCCCAGTTCAGCGGTTCTTGAGACGGCGGTCCCCAGCGGAGCGGTGCTGGAGACGGCGGGGCCCAGTTCAGCGGTCCTTGCCTTGAAGAGCCCAGTTCAGCGGTTCTTGCCTTGAAGGGCCCAGTTCAGCGGTTCTTGAGACGGCGGTCCCCAGCGGAGCGGTGCTGGAGACGGCGGGGCCCAGTTCAGCGGTCCTTGCCTTGAAGGGCCCAGTTCAGCGGTTCTTGCCTTGAAGGGCCCAGTTCAGCGGTTCTTGAGACGGCGGTCCCCAGCGGAGCGGTGCTGGAGACGGCGGCCATTCTATGGCCAACTGCTCATTGCCTGGTGGTGCCCTCCTGGGCAGCGGGGATGGTGCTCCTTCAATGCCCACCTGGGCTGTGGGTGGTGGGGCCCTCCTGGGCAGCTGGGCTGGGTCCTCCCTGGGCAGCGGCTATGGGGGTGGTGGGCTCTCCCGGGGCAGCTGTGCCGGTTCCTCCCTGGGCAGCGGCTATGGGGGTTGCGGGCTCCTCCTGGGCAGCTGTGATGGGTCCTCCATGGGCAGCAGGCCTGCTGCCTGACTTCTCCGCCTTGCTGCCCTTGCCCTCCTTAGTCGGGAGTCTGTGGCCCTTTCCTCCCTTTGGAGCTGTGGCTGTTGACGGTGGCTGGCTAGTGTCCTGGGGGGATATAGAACCCGGGCTCCGGCGGCGGCCCTTCCGCCTTCTGCTCCTCTTCCCAGGGGGTGGGCTGGCTGTCCCCTCGCTGCTGGGCGAAGATCCAGACCTGCGGGCTGGTGGGCTCCAATACCCCTGCACCCTTGTCAAGGGGGCTGCAGGGCTGGTGGTGGCTGAGGTGCTCTTCTTACCCCGACGAGAAGGAGGGGGGGCTCAGGGTCAGGAAAGAAGGTAGCAGTAGAGAGATAGAGTTTCCTGGGACAATGGATAGTGGTAGGTACAGTGGGTATGGGAGTGGAGGGAGAGGATGTGGTTGTAGGCGAGACAAGTTTGCTGTCTTTGGGTGCAGGTGCAGGAGCGGGAGGCTGTCGTGAGGTGGATGGCTGTTGGGTGGGTGGGTGGCTGCGTTTGTGTGGTGTGGAAGAGGGGGTGACAGACACAGTGGGAGAGGACACAGGGGACGTGTAAATGGCAGTGGGGGTGGTGACTGCACGTGTGCGGACTGTACTGGAGGGTGTGCTGGTGATGGAAACACTGGCTGATGGTGAGGTGAATGAAGGTGTGAGTGTAGACGTCACAGGGAGGGAGGAGGGAGACGAGGAGGTGGGGGTCACAGAGGTGGTAGTGACTGTTGGCATGTCTGCATCGGAATGTTGCTTGTGTGAATGTCTGCGTGATCTGTGGTGCTTGTGTTTGGATGAGCTGCTCTTGGGTGTTGAGGTGTGTGCAGGCTGGTCTGATGGTGTGGGTGGGACAGGCAGAGGAACAGGAGACTGGGAGGAGGGAGTTAGTAGAGGGAGGCAGGAGACAGGGACAATGGCTGCCGTCAGTGCTGAGGCCAGAGCCTGGAACGATCGCTGATGGGCAGCCTGACCCGAATGAATGCCCTCCAGGTACGCATTGCTGCGATGAACCTCCCTCTCCACCCCCTGGATGGCATTCAAAAGGGTAGTCTGCCCAACAATGAGCGTTCGGAGGAGGTCAATGACCTCCTCACTGAGGGCAGCGGGGGTAACAGGGGCAGGGCCTGAGGTGCCTGGGGCGAAGGAGATGCCCGGCTTCCTGGCAGAGCGGGCACGGGGCGAACGCTGAGGGGCTGCTGGGAGGGCGGAGATGGTGCGCTGGGTGGCGGCTGTACCTGTAATGGCGGGGGGCACGGATGGTGCCACCCCCGCAAGGGAGCTCCCTTCCGAGGACGTGTCCGTGTCGCTGCAGGGTCCAGTCGTCCCCGTTGTGGAGCTCCCCTCGCCCTCCGTCTCACTGGTCCAGTCAGACTCTGTGGCATGGCCCTCCTGGGCCATGTGAGATGCAGCTCCCTCCTGCCCCGATGCCACTTCTCCTCCGCCTGATGATGCTGATGCACACAAGCACAGAAAGACAAACAAAAAGGGGGGGGGGAGAGAAATAAAGAGATTTTGAGTACATGGATCACCGGTACAGTTAGCGGACATGACAGACACAGATGCCCCCTGCACTAAGTTGCGCACTTGGGGTCCGCTACGCATTCCGTGGAACATGCCCTACACGCCTAGAGTTGACAACTGCACCCATGGATGACACGGCCCAGGGATGGCTGTACTGACACACTACTGAGGGTGGTGGCTGGGGACACAGGGGCTTACGGGGGTGCCCAGCCTACAGATATCGCCCTGGCCTAGGGGGACCCACAGCCCTCCTCCCCCACCCAGACACCTCCACTGCGCGACAACAGAGTAGATAATGCTTGTACTCACCCCCTTGTGTCTGCTGTGCTGCCCTCACGCGCCCATCCAAATCAGGGTAGGCCACCGCCAGGATCCGGAATATCAGGGGGGTCAGTTGACGGCAGGCACCCCGCCTACGTTGGGAGGCCATCCCCAGCAGAGACTCGGCGGTCTTCTTGGTCCCGCGGCGGATGTCCTCCCACCTCTTGCGGCAGTGGGTGCCCCGTCGATGGTGGACCCCCAGGGTCCGGACTTCCTTGGCGATGGCACGCCAAATCCCGATCTTCTCATGGGCGCGGACCTATGTGACACGTACAGGGAGGGAGAAATACCACGTTCAAGTTTGTCTGCATTTTCGTTGCCAGTGGCCCAACGCCCCCCATCCCCGCCAGGCCCCCCACCAGGCCCCCCGCCAGGCCCAACATGCCCCCCATCCCCGCCAGGCCCCCCGCCAGGCCCAACATGCCCCCCATCCCCGCCAGGCCCCCCGCCAGGCCCAACATGCCCCCCATCCCCGCCAGGCCCCCCTCCAGGCCCCCCGCCAGGCCCAACATGCCCCCCATCCCCGCCAGGCCCCCCGCCAGGCCCCCCGCCAGGCCCAACATGCCCCCCATCCCCGCCAGGCCCCCCTCCAGGCCCCCCGCCAGGCCCAACATGCCCCCCATCCCCGCCAGGCCCCCCGCCAGGCCCCCGCCAGGCCCAACATGCCCCCCATCCCCGCCAGGCCCCCCCTCCAGGCCCCCCGCCAGGCCCAACATGCCCCCCATCCCCGCCAGGCCCCCCGCCAGGCCCCCAAGCCAGCCAGTGGCCCCAAATCCATATTGAATTAAACTCACTTGTTGGTCTGGAGGACCGTAGAGTAGCGCATACTGGGGGAGGACCCCATCCACAAGTTTCTCCAACTCTTCTCCAGTGAAGGCAGGGGCACTTTCCCCAGGCGCAGCAGCCATTGTCCCTTCCAGACCGAGGTCACAGCAACACTTGCAGTATAGGTCCTCTCCTGTGAAAGTTCAAGTCGCAAGTGAATAAGTAGATAGAAAATGGCGGTCACGTCCGCAGCGGTGCGTACCGCGGCGGTGCGTACCGCCACCGCCGGCGCCCTTCGCCATTGGCTCCTGAAACCCATAGGCTTCAATGTTAACCAATGCGGCTTCGCGCCGCGGTCTTCGACCGCCGACCGCCGCGGTGTGCCACGCCAGCGCATTGACCTCACATCCCATTGTCACACTTCACAGGTCAGGCAGCCGCCATTTCGAGGGTCCACATGGCTCAATTTCACCTGCGTCACACAGGCCTAGGCCTTGCATAGCCACTCAGACACGCCATTCACTGCATAGAGAATCGTTTACTGTGCAAGCTGTGAGTACGTACCTGTGGGTTGCTTGACTGTGTGCTCCATGTTGTCCTTCCTAGGCACCGTCCGCTGGGTTTGGCGAGGAGACGGATGAATCCTCCCGTGTACAGGCCGCTGGTGGACCTGTCGACAATGGAAGCACGCCACATTATCCTGACCTACCGGCTTGACCGTGCCACTATACAAGAACTGTGTGCCCAGCTGGAGCCCGACCTGATGTCCCCCATCCGCCAACCCACAGGGATTCCCCCTCTGGTGCAGGTCCTGTCAGTACTCCATTTCTTGGCAAGTGGGTCATTTCAGACAACAGTGGGAATTGCTTCTGGGATGTCTCAGCCCATGTTTTCGAAGGTGTTATCCAGAGTGTTGTCTGCCCTGATGAAATACGTGAGGAGCTACATCATTTTCCCTGAGGTGGGCGAATTGGCTACAGTGAAGGGTGATTTCTACGCCCTTGGACATATTCCCAACGTCATTGGTGCCATTGATGGGACCCATGTGGCTTTGGTTCCCCCAAGAGACAGGGAGCAGGTGTACAGGATCAGAAAAAGTTACCATTCCATGAACATCCAGGTGGTGTGTTTGGCTGACCAGTACATCTCACATGTAAATGCCAAATTCCCTGGGTCAGTGCATGACGCCTACATCCTAAGGAATAGCAGCATCCCTTACGTGATGGAACAGCTAGAGAGACACCGTGTATGGCTATTGGGGGACTCTGGGTACCCCAACCTGTCGTGGCTACTGACCCCAGTAAGGAATACCCGGACCAGGGCAGAGGAACGGTACAATGAGGCCCATGGGCGTACTAGGAGGGTGATCGAACGCACCTTCGGCCTCCTAAAGGCCAGGTTTCGGTGCCTGCATATGACAGGTGGATCCCTAATGTACTCACCTAAGAAGGTGTGTCACATCATCGTGGCCTGCTGCATGCTTCACAACCTGGCTTTGCGCCGCCAGGTGCCTTTCCTGCAGGAGGATGGTCGAGACGGTGGTGTTGTGGCAGCTGTGGAACCTGTGGAGAGTGACGAGGAGGAAGACGACGGGGCTGAAACAGACAACAGGGACAGAATCATTGAACAGTACTTCCAATAGGACACAGGTAACAATTCAAACATAATTTAGTAAATGTGAACTACTCTCCTGCATCTCTGCTGCCTGTCTATTTGCCCCAGTGTATGATGACTGAGTTGTGGCTTTTCCCTCCCTATTTCAGATCTGGGGTCCCCACTACGAGTCCTGTGCTTCGTTTCCCCATGGACTACAGCTTTGTGGCAGCTGTTTGTTGACTTCACTATGTACAAGGACATATTTGCACTGTCATGTAAATTACAATATTTTGAAATCACAGCCAGACTCCAGATAGTTTTGTGCAAAATAGGTGTTTATTGAAGTGCTCAAAATGGGATGGGTGGTTTCAAGTGGGTGGGGGCTATGGTGAAGGAATGTCCATGGCAGAGTCCAGAGTAACAGTCACACAGGTGCATTGTCCATAGGCCTGTGGAGAGATGGAGCATGGGCAGTTCAAGGATGGACAGGGTGACAATGTGGGACAGTGGGATGACATCAGGTGGTATCCTTTGCTGGCGGGGGTCTTGACATCCTACTCTGTCTTCTTGCGAGATCTCAGGGCCCTCTTGCGGGGTGGTTCTTCTCCTGCAGGAGGTGGGGGTCTGGTGGGCTGCTGTTGTGCGGGGGCCTCCTGTCCACTAGCGCCGGCGGAGGTGGTTGGCTGTTCTTGGTCCAGGCTAGTGGCAGGGGCCCTTTGTTGTTGTTGAGTGTCCGTCCTGGTGTTGATGAGGTCCTGCAGCAGCCCTACCATGGTAACCAGGGTGGAGGTGAGGGCTCTGATGTCCTCCCTGTACCCCCGATAGTGTTCCTCCTGCAGTACCTGGATCTCCTGGAACCGGGCCAGTACCGTCGCCATCGTCTCCTGGGAGCGGTTGTATGCTCCCATGATGGTGGTGAGGGCCTCGTGGAGAGTGGGTTCCCTGGGCCCGTCCCCCCCCTGTCGCACAGCTGCCCTCCGAGTTGCCCTGTTTCCCTGGGCCTCTGCCCCCTGGCCGGTGTGCCCACTACCACTGCCCCCAGGTCCCTGTTGTTGTTGGGGTGGTGGGTTATCCTGGGTGCCCTGTAGTGGTAGACACACCGCAGATTGACGCGCCCTGGAGACAGCGGCATGGGCCCGCTGGGTGGGAGCTGTGCTGGTGTTCCCAGAGGGGTTTGGGTCTGTAGTGGCCTGTGCCTGTGTGAGGGGAACCGACTGTCCAGAGGTCCCCGATGGTCCGGGCTGGTCATCAGTGTCCAGGTCGACAGAGCTGCTGTCATCGCTGACGGCCTCTTGGGTGGGGGGTGTGGAGAATTCTGGGCCCTCCGTGGCGGTGTGTTGGCGGTCGGGTCCTGCAGGGGTATAGAGGTATGGTTATAGTTTCAATGTGTGCCATATGGGTGTATCTGTGGGTTCCCGTGTCCCCAAGTGCTGGCATTCGTGTGTGGGGGCTTTGGTGAGGGTGGCTTGTGGGGGGTATGTGTATATGCATTGGGCATGCTTTGGTGATGGGTGTCCATGCTTAGTGGACGCATGCAGGCCTAGGTTTTGGGATGTGTGGGTTGTGATGGTGAGACATTGGCAGGGAATAGGTGTGCTGGGGGTGGGGGTGAGGATGGTGGTGGGGTTGAGGGTGGGGGTGAGGGTTGGGGTATGATTTGGCATGCAGGTGGGGGGGAAGCAGTATTGAAGCTTCAACTTACCAGAATCCATTCCTCCGCCGACTCCTGCGAGGCCGTCAGGATGCAGGATGTTCAAGACTTCCTCCTCCCATGTTGTAAATTGTGGGGGTTGAGGTGGGGGTCCTCCGCCAGTCTTCTGCACGGCGATGTTGTGCCTGGATACCATGGAACGCACCTTCCCCCGTAGGTCGTTCCATCGCTTCCTGATGTCTTCCCGATTTCTGGGGTGCTGTCCCACAGCGTTGACCCTGTCGACAATCCTCTGCCATAGCTCCGTCCTCCGGGCAATGCTGGTGTATTGGATCTGTGTGCCGAAGAGCTGGGGCTCTACCCGAACGATTTCCTCCACCATGACCCTGAGTTCTTCGTCTGAGAAGCGGGGGTGTCTTTGGGGTGCCATGGAGTGGTGTGTATGATGTGTGGGGTGGAGTATGTGTAGTTAAGTGTGTTGAGTGTGGTGGTGTGTGTTGTTTTGTGTGTGGATTTTGTGTGGGTGATGGTGTAGTGTGCCTCTGTGTGATGGTGTTCTGTGATCGCTGCTGTGTCTCTCAGTGCTTCTTTTTGGATTTTGGTCGAAGGGGTTTGTGGGTGATGTGGGTGTGTGTTTTATATTGTATTGTGTGTGTGGGAGTGGTGTGTGTATGTGTATCAGGTGTGTGGAATTCAAATCGTCCAATGTGGCTGAGTTTTGTTCGTTTGTGTGTATTCTGACCGCGGCGGTGTGTACCGCCAATGGAAAACCGCGTTTGAAAGACCGCCGCGTGGATTCGTGGGTCGTAATGGCATGGGCGTATTTCTGTTGGCGTGACGGTGGAGGTTTGGTCACCTCCACTTTTCCGCCGACCGCTGGTCTGGCGGTCTGTTGTGGCTGTCGGATTTTCGGAGGTTTGGCTGCTGCGGGTCAGAATGACCGTGGCGGGTTACCGCGGCGGAATTATGGAGGATTTCTGACCGGCGGTAGGCGCCTTTTACCGCCGAGGTCAGAATGACCACCTCAGTGTTTTTTGGGATTAGCCAACTTCTATCGACAATTCATAGCAGTCTTTGCCCAGAGAACCAGCTACATTACTCAAACCCTTAAAAAAGAACATCTAAAGAAGGGCTTTTGTTGGACACAAGACGCAGAGTCAGCCTTTCAGGATTTAAAGAAAGCCTTTATTCAAGCCCCTATTCTACGACACCCAGACACCAGCAAACAATTCATTGTTGTCGCAGAGCCTCAGATAGAGCCATTGGGGCTGCCTTATTGCAAAGACAAGACGATGATGATTTAGAACACCCTGTATTCTACCTGTCACACATTTTATCCGATTCTGAGCGGAACTATTCCGTGTTAGAACGTGAATTACTCGCCTTAAAAACCGCTTGCACAGAATGGAGACACTTTTTGATGGGCTCAAAAGAACCTTTTGAAGCCCGGACAGACCACAGAAATCTACAGTGCTTAAGAAACTTTCAGTGTCAAAATAGCCGGCAGGCTCGATGGGCTTTCTTTTTCAGCCAATACGACTTCTATATCACTTACATCCCTGGTTCTCAGAACATCCTGGCGGAAGCCTTGTCCCGACGTCACCCTGAGTGCAGCGATTCTACTATACAGAACCTATTTGATAATAACAAGATCATTGGAGTAGTACAGACTTTTCTAGACCAAGTCAAGTCCGTATATGCCTGTCTAGAAGAGACAGAGCTGAATAAGTTGCGGCCGCAACTTCATAGAGATCAAGAATATTACTATCATGATAAGGCCCTGTTTTTACCCACTAAAGTAGTACAGACCGAAGCCTTACGTATGTGCCATGACTCCCCCATCGCAGGTCATCGAGGAATGAAAGCTACTCAAGAACTTCTGCTTCGCTCCTTCTGGTGGCCAACTCTCAAGACAGATACGGAAGAATATGTATCATCCTGTCCTATCTGTGCTCAATCTAAGACACCCCGTACTAAACCAGTAGGTTTACTTCTCCCACTACCAGTTCCTCCAGGACCATGGCACACCATCTCCACAGATTGTATGTGCTCCTTACCCTCTTCGAATGGAAATCACGTAATAATGGTAACTGTGGACTCCTTCACTAAAATGGCGCACTTCACGGCCTTAAGAAAGTTGCCAACGGCAAGAGACTTAGGTCAAATCTTTACACAAGAAATCTTTCGACTTCATGGATTACCTCAGGTCATTATATCAGATAGGGGTCCTCAGTATATCTCCCGATTCTGGAAACAATTCTGTAAGACCCTAGGAATCGAAGTAGTTTTATCATCAGGGTTCCATCCTCAAACTAATGGTCAGACGGAACGACTATCAAGGCCTTGAACAATATTTACGTAGCTTCTGCAATGCTACTCAGAGTAATTGGGCTACCTTTTTACCGATTGCAGAATACTCCTATAACAACTCCATACACAGTGCCTCGAAGGTTTCCCCTTTTTATGGCTCCTACGGTTTCCATCCAAAGGCCTTTCCGACTCCCCTGAAAGATACTTCCAATCTTCCTGCCATCTCCTCCTATGTCCGACAACTACAGGGTGTCCAACGTGTTCTCCATTCCAACCTTGGGGCCACTAAGTCTCGCATGAAAAGAATAGCTGATAAGAGACGTTGTGAGGCTCCTCACTATCAGGTCCATGATAAAGTTTGGCTCTCCTCTAGATTCCTACCTCTCCGACTCACTCAGAACAAATTCAGACCCCGTTTTTATGGTCCCTTTCTGATTGTCCAAAAGATTAACCCGGTATCTGTGCGTCTCCGTCTGCCCCGGACGTGGAAAATACACCCTGTATTCCATGTCTCTCAACTTAAACCTTACCTACCTGATCCTTTTCACAGACAATTCTCCTGTCCTCCCCCTCTGTTGGTTGATCATGTGCCCGAGTACGAGGTCCAGGAAATCTGTGACTCCCGGTTTTTCTATGGGCGTCTCCAATATCTTATTCATTGGAAAGGCTACCCAATGAGTGAGTGCTCTTGGGAGGATGCCCCTTCAGTTCATGCCCCTCTTTTAGTCCGTCGCTTTTTCCGACTCTTCCCTCACAAACCTGGGGCCTCGGGGGGACCTACTGTCGCGGTGCGGCGGCCGCGGCACGGCATTCTACTGCGGTCTGCGTGCGGGCCGCGGGGAAAGCCGTGGCTGGCATGCGGACCACGGGCGAAGCCGCGGCCTGCATGCAAGCCGCGAGGGAAGCCGCGGCTTGCGTGCGGGTCGCGGGGAAAGCCGCAAGTTCGTCTGGGGGTCGCGGCACTCGCCGCGCCCCCTTCTTTTGTCTTTCCAGGAAAGACAAACGCGGCGGGAGAAAGACCTCGAGTTTGGTCTAGTTCCTGCCACGCACAGCGCATTAGTGCACTTTACATTTTTGACAGCATGTACTTTGGGCACTTACCAGCATGCACAGGCAAAAGCCGGATATTTGCACATGATGGTGCTTTTATGCAGACCTTTTCACTTTCCCAGCATGCTACCCACTTCCTCTCTTCCCAGCATGCATTATTTTTCTTTGTTTGGACGCATGTGCCTGATTCACTATTATACTCTTTTTCCCAATTCAAGATGGTGGTGTTTCTACTTCCTGTTTCCTACTTCCTGTCTAGAGGTATATAAGGGGAAGTCAGCTGCTTGTTCATTGCGTTGCAACACTCCTTGGTGGTAGTCACGCTCTGACTGGTTTCTTCCTGTGAATCCAGTGTTTCCTGACCTGTCTTCGTTTTCCAGTCTTCCTGTACTTCGTATCTTCAGCTCTAATGCCTTGGTGTCCTCCTTTTTTTTCAGGGAGTTCCTGTTGGAGGTTTTTTACCCTACTGGGGTTTTTCCTCTGGGACTCCTTCTGGAGGGCACGGACTGTAGTGGCTTGCTATTGTCAAACAGCACGTGGCTACCGGAAGAGGTCGCCCCTACCTCGGCCAGAGCAGAACCTGCCGGAACCGGGGCTGTTCCCCAACTCTTCTCAACTTCAACGGTAAGCCCATTGAAAACCGTGACATTCTGAGCCTGTTCCAGCTTTTTTCTTTGTCATGTTTGCCTTTTGTTCAGATTTATCTTTACCTTTTGTTTTTTTGTTCCAGGAGTTCCTATTTGAGGTTTTTTCCCTTTTGGGGTTTTTTCCCTCAGGGACTCCTTCTGGAGGGCACGGACTGCCTTTGCCTTTCCGTCAGCAGCCCCATGGCTACCAGAAAGGGTTGCCCTTACTTGGGCAAAGGCAGAACCTATAAGAACAAAGACCTTGCCACATTTCCAGTGGGCCAAAGACACAGACAACAAGTAGGTCATGACAAAACTTAGTTATCAACAATTATGCAGCCTCAACACCTCATTGTGCCAAGAATATCACAATCTGAAGCACTACCATGTTGGCACAACATAGGCTTACACCACCATTTGGGTACATATGTGTATGGTGCACTTAATTAGGCTCATCCATCAATTATATGTGCACAAAATGACAGTTGCCTGCCCTGCTGTATTGGGCAATTGGAAGTGACCTAAGTCCAGTAAGGCGGATAGGCGGTCACAACCGCTGTGCAATTTGTCATTGGTTAACATTGCTGCCTGTGGTGGACTGGGGCCAATGGCGGTGACCACCGGCAGTGAAGGTCCTGTACGTGGCAGCCATGACTGCCATTTTCTGCAGCCTTGCTCACTTCACTCTTGACACTGTTGCTAGCAAAACCTTAACGATGTGAGCCGCTGTGTACTGCCTCTGGGAGCCATCACCCCATGTCCTACAGGTGATAGGGATTCTGCCCTCACCCCACAAGAACTGGAGAAGCTGTTGGAGTAGGTCCTATCCCTTTATGGACAGCTATAATGGGCACCAGAGGAGCAGGTGAGTCCATTGGACCAGCCATGTGTGATAGGGGTTTGCGTGTGACGTTGATTCGGGGATGTGTACTGGTGAGGGAGTTATGCATGCAGAGGGCATACAGTGAAGGTGTGTGAGCAGAAAGGATGGGTATGTGTGGGCACTTGCTGTGACAGATGTGTGGTGTTCACTCCTGTTGGTATGGTGCAAGTGTACATGACTTTCTCCTTTTGTCTGTTTCATTCATGCAGGTGAACGCCCCACAGAAGAAAAGGATCTGGCGTGCCATCGGCAAGTAAGGGCGGACCTTGGTGGTCCACAACCGGCGGAGCACCCATTGTCGCAAGTGGTGTGAGGGCCTGGGATGCTGGGCCTTGAAGACCGCAGAGGCCCAGCTGGGGATGTTCTCCTAACGAGGGAGGGGTGCCCGTCGGACCCTGACTCCCCTAATGGCCTGCATTTTTGCGGTGGCCTAACCTGAGGTGGATGGCTGTTTGAGGTCAGCACAGCAGCCACAAGGGGGTGAGTACTGACTGTATCAAGGCACTTGCCTCTGGTTGTATGATGTTTGCTGCCCTACTGTACCTTCTGTGACAATGTAGTAAGTGCAACCTGTATGTAGACTAGTGGACATGTGTAGTTCCCACCTTGCCTGAGTAATAGATGTGGCTTCATGGTTTGCTATCAGTAAGTTTACATCTCCTGTATCAAGACATCTCCATGTCTGCATGTGGAGATGGTCACATGACAATGCCACATGTGTTACTCCATCCTGCCTTTTGTATGGATGTGAGCTTGTGTATCACCCTACCCATTGAGTATGACCTGATCCATCCATCAGTATATGAGCATTAGTGGCTCTAAAGTGCCTGTCCACTCCCATACGTATTGATCATGTATATTTGCAACTGGCTGAATCTCAATTTTGGTACAGAGACAAAAAACATTTGGAACTGGTACAGGTATAGAATCCATGTGAGGTGTAGTTCCAGTACAAGCCTGAAGTGTTTGTTTCAGTCACCTGCTCTTCCAATAGGTGGCAGGAGTATGAAGAGGTATGTTCAGGAATCAGGTAGTTATTTTTACTTCAGCCAGGGCATGATGTGCATGCAGACATGACTTTGCTGGTGAAAATGTTGATTACTCCAGTCGTGCTAACTTACTTGGAATTTGATGTGGGTGTGAGGCTTGACATACAGGGTTGGTTAGGAGTGACATGTTGTGACATGATGCAGGATATGTGTAATGTCAACAGAGATAGCCTAGCCAGGAGATGTTAACCTACAGTTGTCTATGTTGTAACGTGTGTATGTGAGGATTATGTTAACCCTCTGTCTCCCTCCCTCTCTCTCTCTCTCTATTTGTATGCATCAGCATCTGCAGGCAAATGAGACAGGACACAGGTGAGTGGGGATGCTCCAGGGCATGGGACCTGGAGTGCTGCGACCAGCGACAGCGATGGACCCAGTGACATGGAGAGCAAGGAGAGTGCCATGAGAGAGACCGGATTTTCCACTTCATCTTCGGAATCCTCCTCCAGTGGACAATCCCTTGTGGTGGCGGACCACCCCAGCACCATCTCTGTCCACCACCCCCGTTACTACAAACCCCCTCCCTGTAGCTCCCCTCCAAGTTGTCTATGCCTGCTCACCCAGAAGGGTGGGGGTCTCCTTTGCTGCAAGCACCTCTACCCCTGCACCAGTGTGCCCTGCTGCCCTCAGTGAGGAGACTATTGACCTCCTGAGGTCGATCTCTGTGGGTCAGTTGACCATTGTGAATGCCACCCAGGGACTAGAAACTCAAGTGCAAGAGAGCAATGCATTCCAGGAGGGCATTCACGGTTCACTTGCTGGCCTACAGAGATCCTTTCAAGCTCTGGCCTCTACAGTGACGGCAGCCAGTCACCCTTTGTCTTCCATCTCCTCTCCTCCTACCTCTTCCTAATCCCCCATCCCTCTTCCCCATCCCAGCCAAAGCACAAGAATAGACAAGTATGCACCCACCTCAACATCCAAGGCTACAGCTGGCAGATACAAGCAGCACAGGATCCACCACTGGCATGCACTCAAACGACACCCACCTGCAGACACACCAACTTCAACTACCTGCACAGGCTCCCCCACCTTCACTGACACTACACTGAACACACGGGCAGACACCACACCGACAATCTCCGATCCAGCCACCACTCCAATCCTACTCACAGACAGCACAATAGGAGGCCCGGCCCACAGACATCCATCCCAGTCACCACATCTGCAGGCACCACAACCACCACCACACCGACATGCAGCACATCGTCCATACCTGCAGACACCACCCCAACAGACTGTCACCCATCTGCCATGGCATCTCCCAGCACTTCCTCTCCTCTCCTCCCAAGACACATAAACACCCTCACTTTCCCACCTAACGGACACCCAGCATCCACAAGCATTCCTCGCACACACATGCACTCAAGACACCTTCTACAACCACTCCCTCTCCATCCACTCCCAAAGCCTTTTGCCATGACCGTCTCTGTGTGTCCAAAAAGGTATTCCTCTCTGAGGTTTCTCTCTTCCCTACTCCTCTGCCACCCCATGATACCCCCAAATGCTCTGTGTCCCTCCCCAAGTCCAGCCCTTCAACCTCCAAGTCCTCCCCTGCCCCCCGGCTAATACCCATGCTCCTCCCCCTGCCAAGAAGTCAACCCCTCCAAGTGTTCCCAGTCCTCTCCTAAACCTCGCCCTAAGCCCCCTCCAAGCCAAAGCCCAAGCCCAAAGACACACCTCCCAAACCAAAGCCCAAGCCCCCCAACACGCCCCCTTAATCTCTGAGGTGCCTGCCTGCCCCCTAGATGCCCCTACCCTGTGGAGGTTATATAGCAGTCAGGAGTCATGTAGGGGCACACTGATGTGCCATATGTGCATTGGGCACATTGTTGTTTGGACTGGCCTATGGCCTTATACATTATGTTTTTTATATTTTATTTTACATAGTTCCCTATTTATTTTCATATTTATTTTTATAATATATCCGGGCCAACCAGTTGTTGGTGCCATGGTCACATATTTGTACTGTCTTTCTTTCCACATGGCTGTTTTGGTCTTGCCTGCTTTGGTATGTGTGTGAATAAGTTTAGTGTATGTGTTGGTTGTGCTATCAGTTGTGACTGGGCAGCATGTGTGGGTGTGGCCTTAGCATTTGTCCTGCAGTAATGGCTGTGTAGTGTTTGTAGGACATGTATGTGTTTGGAACATGTATGTATGTTGATATTGTGTGTGTAGTTTGTGTTGACATGTGTTATTCACAGTGTTGTGTGCTCTTGTGTGGTTGTACTGTGTGCGTACGTGTGTGTGGTATACCAGAACCGTTGTGTGGTGTTTTTGCATGGTATGACATATGCTTCATTGTATGGCCCTGTGATTTTGTGCATCGGTTGTCAAGTGTTGTTACTTGTTGTTGTATGTATAGTGCGTATTGTGGTTGCTTGATGATGCGTTTGAGATGTTGCGCTTGTGGTGTAGTTACGTGAATTGCTGGTGTTGTGTATTTTTGTGTTCGACTGTGCCGGTGCTGTGTGTCTGTGGGTTGGTATGTGTTTTGGAAATGTGTGTTGGCTGTGGTGTGTCTAGTACATGTGTGCATGGATGTATGTGGCTGTGTGTGTGTGGCTGTGTGTGAATGTGCATATCAGGGTGAGGGTATGTGTGTGTCAGCCTCGCCACCCATCCTGAATGTGTATGTTGTGTGTGCCTAGGTTCTTTCACAAATTAGACCAGTAACAAGTGAGTGTGCGTACTTACGGTTGCTGTTGTCGTCGCTGGTTTTGGAGTCATTGGAGGGGCAGGAGCAGTGGGAGGACGTGCATTTCAGGTTCTATGGTGGCTCCAGACAGGTAGGTGTACCAGAAGGTGGGTATCTTCTTTTATAGAGTTTTGTTTCCTCCAGGGTTTCAGTGGTGGTGTGCCACGGAAGAAACCTTGGCGGTGTGCAGCCTCGTAATCTGTCCGGCAGGAAACTGCTCTCCGCCAGCCTAAAGGTGGCTACTGCCATCCGAGCCGGGCTGACCGCAGTGGCGGCGCCAGCGGTGGATTGGCTGTGTTCAGTTGTGAACACTGCCATGGTCATAATTTGGCGGTCTTCTCCGCCGGCCTGCTGGTGGTAAGACTGTCAACATGGCGGTCCTGTAACCACCAAATTTGTAATGACCCCCAGAGTGTCTTTGCCCTTTCTCTGGTCACATTATGTTGGGTCACAAAAATGACATTAACCCGAGATTTGCTTCAGTGGTCTTGATTGCGATTATCACAGCTTGGTTATGTATTACAGGAGTCTGGGTTCATCCTACTTCCCCTACAGTCTCTGAATTGTGGCTACTCTTCTCACAGATTTATGAGCTTGAGGCTCCTATTTATAAGGTTAGAGGCCTGAAGGCTCGAGGGTGCCTCAATACGGTTTGGGCTAATATATTTTCATGAGCATTTCCTGCATTTGTTCCAGACATTTCTGTATTAACTCTTTTTTGGTCTTTTCTTTTTTCTTGGTTATATCAGTGATGCCATGTGCTGCTACGTGTTATATCATTCTGGATTGCTCTCCTGATTGTAACAACTCTAATAAAAAAAATATATATAAAAAAAGCAATGTGCATGAGTCATGGTGGGTGACAATGTGCCGATTTCATGCAAAATATGTGTAATGCATGAATGTTGCATATATATGGCAATAGCTATAGCATTACAAATGTCTATTTTTTGTGAGCATGAAATGCATTTTTCACACAAAAATTGACACAAGAATGCAGTGTCCACTGACATAGAGCACTAAATGATGGTTTTCACATGATGTTTCCAAAATGTCCAGCAATTATGTGAAAGCAAATTGTACACATTTCCCATGCCCTTAATAATATTGCACTTGCTTTTTTCTCCACACTGAGAAAAAGTATTAATTTGTACTGCAATCAGTCTGGTGATCCACCAAGTTAAATACTCCCCCACACATGCCCAAGAGTCATGGCAGTGCTATAAAAAGGCAAATTGATAAAACATTTAGCTATTGGCTAATTTTCTTCTAGACATTGATTTTAATCCTAATATTTTAAACAATCTAGGTATGCACTGCTACGCATGTGGTGAAGTCAACAATATGGATAATAATCATAATCAAAATCATAATCATGTTTTAGGATAAAGCGGTAGAGATTTATTCAAAGAGGCTGGAGAAACAGCACATTCTTTCATATCAAAGACTAAAAACGTAGCAACCAGAGGATAGTTGGTGAACTTATCATTAACTATTTCCGAAATCAGACTGTTATCAATCACAGGCCTGTAACGCTAGGACAAAATTAACCATTATCTCCTCAGCTCATCTTTGTCTCAGTCCTTACATAAATTAATTTGGTCCACACATCCCCTAGATTGTTGGAAAAGCTGTGTTTGCATAAAGAACAGTTTATTTGTATTTAAAAGTTGGATAGACTTCATGAGACCAAAGGTTTTGACTGTCTGTTTGGAAATCAGATAACAGTCTTAGGCCTATATTTTTACTTTTTTTGCACCACATTTGCATCATTTGTTTTAATGCAAATGTGGTGTAAACTTAACTTCATATTTATAATTTGATATTGCAGTTTGCACCATTTATTAGATGCGTGAACCCACCTTCCGTCAATGAGGTGCAAGGCAGGTGTTGCCATCTAAAAAATGGTGCTATACCCATAGCCCAATATTTATCCCTCGTGCTAAAATGATGCACGGTTGGGAGGAGGGGCCAAATAATGGTGCAAAGCTTGCTTTGCACCATTATGTAGTGCCTGGGGCAGACCAGGCGTTAGGGGACCTATGGACCCATTTCCATGGTCTGGGAATCATGGAATGGGTCCACAGATGCCTTCCCCAAGCCCCTGGAACACACCCACCCCCAACAGAGGGACACTGGAGGATGGAGGACCCCATCCCAGGTAAGTAGGGTAAGCAGAGGTAAGTATTATTAAAACTTTTTTGAAGTGCCGAGGGGCCCTGAAATGGGCCCCACCATGGCACTGGGTGCGATTGCCATGCCCAAGGGACCCTTGTCTATCTGTGCTGGCCATTGGGGTGGTAGGCATGCATCCTGCCTTTTATAAGACAGGAGTCATATGGTATGGATGGTTTTGCACCACAAAATGACACAAGTCTGGTTAAAGGCATTTTTGGGCCACTAACCAGCCTAGCACAATTTTTTAGTGCAAATCCCCTTCTCCCATACTCCCCCCACACAAGACTAATGACATTTTTATTTACGCCAGCCCACCCTTTGCGCCGGCTTGTGGGAATTCCATAAATTTGGCACCCGGCTGGCGCTTTAGAATGACGCCAGCCAGCGCTATACTTTTTGACGCAAAACTGCATTTGCGCAGTTTTATGTAAAAAAGTATCAATTTGGGTGTTAGTTTTACCAGTCCTGGGCAGAATCCTGGGAAGCTGGGTAAATGTCAACTCAAGCAGTTTATCTGTGAGAACAATCTTGATGATTTCTAGAACTGGTGCCAGTAAGATGAAGGTAATCTTACTAGTCATTTATGATTCTCTTTGCATTCTTGACAATAGTGATTCATAACTACTTTTTTTAACTTTTGAAAGTTAAAGTTTATTAACATTTGATATAGAGCATTTACTGTGTTTACAATCAAGAAAAACAATATGGTTAGAAGAAAAGCATTAAAATAACCATAGAAAGAGGGTAGGAAATGGGGGAGGAAAAATGAAATATCTTATGACTAAATAGGTTAATACAGTATCATTGCTAAACAATTAATTATTCTAAATATATGTTAATGTTGCAATATTTGACATCGTTAATAAATCATGGAGGTGTGGGTACCTTATTGTCATATTGTGCTGATGAGTACAGGAAAGTCATCACAGGTAACCAAAGGATGTCCCTTTTAAAAGAGATATTGGGTTGACATGTGCTCTGTCTAGCCTGTGATTATAGCAAACACCATGCCACCAATCTTCGAACGATACACTAGAAGAGCCTTTCCATGACTTAGTGATCTGTTGAGAGCCAACTGCAAGATGCAAATCCAGCATATCGACCTTACTAGTATGAGAAAATTAATCCTCTGAGATACTACCCAAGAACATATTTTTTTTACTTAAAAGGCATTTGTGTGTTTTTTTGTCTCCAAACTTTCAACCAAAATTGATATGTAGATGGGTATTAAATTGCATATACTTGAGTATAGAGGGTGATTAGTTGCAAGGCCAACAGGAGGAAGTGGATGTGGGACTTTATTTAAAGTGGCGGGGGTACTCAAACGTCTGTTATTATATATGAAAAATATACTTTGAATAGTGTTAGCTGCTCTAGAAGACTTGGTAACTTAGGCCAAATCCTATTCCATAAGGGTATTGAGAAGGATGTGCCCAAATTATGTTCCCATTGTTACTTGCATGTTCTTCTGGAGGAGCAATGAGTTCTTGTAATTTTGTGTTGCTGATGGGCTGGTTAGCAAAAAAAAAGGCTTATTGGGTAATGGGAGAGGTAGGAATAGTATCTTGTGGAAGCTGGTTATGCACTGCTTAAAGCACAGAGATCATTGAAAGGTATTTGGTAAAGTATGAAGAAGGAAAGGAAATCATTGCTGAGCTGTTTCAAAGTGAAGGCAGGGATCATTGTCAAAAGTTGATTAATCCATTTTAGGCCTTTTGTATGTCAAGATTTCCAAACAAATTGTTCAATAATTGGTTTTAGCATGTTTGTTGTGAGGAATGGAGAAATTGATCTTTAATGTTATGATGGAGGAAAAAAATAGGGTGTAAGAATTTAGATGTATTTTTTACAATAGGAAGGGACATGATAAGGCGTTTCAATGTAAAACATAAAAAATCTCGAAGGGAGAAAGGGTGAAGAAATATTGTTTCTATATCAACTCAACAGAGAGAAGTGACAGACTTATGTTCAGTTAGTAAAAAAGGAGGCTTGTTTGAGGAAAAAATGCAGTGTGCGATGAACAAAAACCTGGAATGTTTACACCCCAATATGCTTAGTGCATTTCAGTTTTGAAAAGGACATGCAGGATTTTTTTGCATTCTGTAAGAAACTCAATAGGATTGAGTGCATTTTTGTTTGAGGAAAAAACAAGGAATATTTCTAGGATTATTCGATAAACTAAAAAAAATATTACTGACTAACATCATCTTTAGAGAGTCTAACCAACCCCCCCAAAATAAAAAGTAGAGGATTCCATTTGGATGCAGGAGATGTGATAGTGATAAGAACCTGCTTTTTATGAGTAGAAACAGTTTCTTTATTAGAACCATGGAACAAAAGGGCAAGGTATTTGTTCTTATCCAAATTCCAGTGAAAATGTGAGGAAGTAAAATATGCATGGAAACACAATTTATTTAACAGGAGTATTTCATACTTTTCCTTCTTAACTTATATCCTGTAATAGAAGCATAGTTTGTGACTTTCATTAAGAAGGTTGGTAAAAAAAAAAAGTGGATTTGACATAAAAAGAAAAACATCATCAACAAAATCAGATAATTTTGAGGATGTACCGAATTCAAAGCAGTGAATATCTGAGTTTGTTTAGGGAGGGTGCTAGGAGAAGAACAAATACAAGGGGAGATAAAGGGCAACCATGAGGAACACCCTGATTGAGTGAAAAAGGAGAGGATATGGTACTGTTCACTATCATGGTGGCTTTGGGGGAAAGGTATAATAAAGAGACTAAATTAGTACATTTTTAAACGAAACCAAACCAGGAAAGAGTGGGAAAAATTAAGGAACAATCAATTCGATCAAATGCCTTTTCTGCATCTAAGGCAATAACTGCCAAAGAGTGCCTATGCAACCTAAATGTACTTAAAACACTAAAGAATGCTCTAGTATTGTCCGAGAGGTATTGTCCTTTAATAAAGCCAGATTGCCCCCTTCCGATTAACTGAGGAAGCAGAGAGCCATGACGTAGGGAAGACTTTTTAGCAAAATGTTTACAATCCAATTAACAAGAGATATGGGAAGATCATTTTTACACAACTTTGTGCCTTTATTTTCTTTGTGAATAAAGCATATTAGAACCTCTTGGAATGAACCTCAAGCAGAATTAGAGGACATAAAGTGAGTAAAGAGATGATTTATTTTGGAAGTTAAAAGTTTGGAAAAATGCAAATAAAATTCTACAGTGAAGCCATCAGGTCCCGGTGTTTTCCTTTTTTTATTGAACGCATAGCAGTATGAATATCCTCAATAAGAATGCCTTTGTCCAGGGAGGAGAAATTTATATCAGGAGGTTAAGGTGGTTTGTTGGAGGATAAATATTGATGAATATCCTCCTTAGAAGCTGATGATTCAGGAGTATAATGATTACTGAAGTACATAATAAATTCAGGTAAAATTCAGGTAAAATGTCTAATATTAAAATAATTAGCAAGTTGTTTCCCAGACCTATTTTGTCCCCCATAATATTTAGCACTGGATTTAAGAAGATATGAGTTAGCAATTTCTGTTGAATTCTTATTGAAAGCAGATTTGGCCTGGATTAGTTTATCTAGGCATTCTTTAGAGTTTAGTATTTATGTTCTAATTGTTTAATACAGGTCATAGTTTGAAGTAATTTTTAGAGGATTATTTTTTCTTGTGAGACTTAAAGAAATGATGAACTCCCTAGAGGTAACTTTGAATGTATCCCAGAGAATCTGAGGAGAGAAATCTGGCAAATCATTAAAAATAAAAAACTAATTTGCAAACTTCTCAAATTGTTGAGTAAACTTACAGTCAAGTGGAAGCAAATTATTAAATCTTCACTGCCTGTTACCAGGAGTATAAGGAAAAAGATCTAAGTCTAAAAAAAACGGGCATGGTCCAAAATGAATATGGAGCTAATTTCTGACTGGATGTGTAAGACGTTGTGAAAAAAATATATATTCATCCTGGATTGAGAAAAGTGGGCAGTGGAGAAAAAAGTTAATTCTCGTATGATCGGGTTACAAAGTCTCTAAGCATTATTTAAAGATCTTTGTTTTATGTTAGAAGTAAGTTCAGGATGCATGGGTGAAGGAATACATTTGGCATTGCAATGGTGATCAATAAAGGGGTCCATAACATGTTGCAGTCCCATCCAAAAATTAAATAAGAGTCAGTGAAGGTCATTCATTTAGATAGAATTTGAGGCCAAAAAGATTGATCTACCCATGTGGCAGCATAAATATTCAAAAGTGTTATAGGTATCCTATTGATAGTGATGGAAGCTGCAACTCATCTGCCGATGGAATCTGAGTCTTATGAGAAAACTTATATGTCCAACAATTGTTTGCAAAGTATGGCATCTTCATTAGAGTTCCCTGTCCCCAGGGAAGAAAAATATGTCTAATCCATTGCTTTTTAAGTTTATTAATTTATGTTTCAGCTACATGAGTTTCCTATAACATGAGAATGTCACCTCTAAGCTTAGAAAGGTGCGTTACTACTCTTTGGTGTTTTATCAAAGATCCCAAACCCTAATATTCCATGAAATAATTCTTAAAGACATTTGAAGCTTAGTAAGAAATCTATTACATTTTGTTTGTAAGAGAAACGATCAATAATCATTGCCAATGTAGATACAATGAAGTAATTAGAAAAGAAAGCAATGAATAAAAAATGAAAATGGATATTATAAGAAAGATTGAAAGAATACAGATGGAAACAGAAAGATAATTGATACGTGAAGAGAGAAGGAAGGAAATAAAAGAAGAAAAAAAAGAGGGAGAACAAATATGATAGAAAAGAAAAAACAGGCAAACATTTGAGAGTGGTGAAACCACATAAGGGGAATGACACAGCCAATACTCAGAAGCATGTGAAAATGGAAGAAAGTCCAGGCCACATAAAACAACATAAAGACTTCTTCCAGACACACTTAAATTGCCTAAAAGGCAAACATATTAACTACAATTAAAGAAGATACAATGCAAAACGTTTAACCTTTTCAGTAATGAATGATAACAAGGTGATGTGTCAGGCATAGCATTAAAAGAAAAGTAAACAGAACCACAGAATCAAGTAACATTACATTTGGAAGTGTCCATCAACACTCATCCACAGTTATCAATACATTTTTGGAGAAGAGAAGGATCCATGCACATACGTAGTAGTCTTGTTGTTGTATGTTACTTTGAATAAGTACATTTTGAAAAGACTAATTCCAGCATTTAGAGTGCAAAGGACTGGATGCATGCAGAGAAATTTCTTGCATCTGTCCGCTGTAGATTTGGCAAAGTCTTGTGCAAAGAACAAATTAGATCTAAACCATGAAATATGTCCTTTAACCTTGTCTGCACATATAATCTTGAGTAGGTCTAAATATCGTAACAAATAAATTACTACTCCTCCGGGTTTCTAGAGTGGGAAGGAAAGTCAAATGTGTATGCTCTTTATATATTTAAACAGGTGGAGTCAGGAAGATCCAAAACTTTAGGAAGGAAAGATTGGAAGAACAAAGTAGGATCTAAGCACTCCATTCCTTCCACATACCATAGAATTATTTCTTCTATTGCAATTTTCCATATTGTCAGCTTGCTTTATTGAGTGTGACTTCAGTCATTAGCATTTTAACAGTCAGCTCAGTATCTTTGAGAACCTCAACTCTCCGTTCTACCTGATTAACTCTATCCTCTATGTGTATCCATTTATCATCTAGAGCTTGAAGTTGTTTGTTAGTTTCTTCCATGTAAGGCTTGAGCGCCCAAATTTCCTCAAGAAGTAGTTCAATGAATAATATAGTAGTACATTTTACGGGCGAAGGAGGATCCTTCTTAGCTCTCTTGTTAGCTGAGTATTAAAAGTCACAGGTGACCTAGAGGCCATTTTGGCATTGGAAAAAAATGCAAGCCCAGCACTCTCGAAGAAGAGGGTGCAGAGCACTGATATGTATGGCCAGTATCCTCCATATTTTCCTGAACAGTAAAAAAATTGGAGGCAATAACTTTGGTAAAAGCCTTAGTGGCTGGAAATGTATTGGTGATAAGTTGGAGATTCCTGGTTTAACCCATATGAGGAATGTCAGGTCAAGTAATCACAGAGTTGCATCAGTCATGAAAAGAGTATATGTAAATACAGTCATCGTGAAGAAACACTTGGCATTCCCCTCATTATGTATGGAAATGCAGCATGTAACAAAATGTAACTCCCATGAATTCTTTCAAAGAGACATCAGCAACATTAGGCGGTTAAATGGCAAAGAAATGAGCATTACGCATAATGATGTGAAAACAAGATGGTGGATGCAACCTTCTCGTTAGCCTGGCAGTATAAAAGTCATATAAACTGCAAGGAAATGTCTTTGCTATGAACAAGCAAGCTTAGTAGAAGTTTTCCCAGCATTGCCGCAACAGCCGGTATGAAGTGTGTCCTGTGAAGACACGTCAGCCTGTCTTCCCTCTGCTACTGCAACAGAGCCTACAAAATGGCTGCCATTTCGAACCAGTGCCAAGCCACTCCCCCATGATTTATAACTACTGATATTGCTTAATCTTCCATTGTTGTTTGATGTATTCAAACATTATATACTTACTTATTTTTAGAAACTTGCATTAGAATAGATAATAAAATTCTAAACTAGTTCAAGTCTTCTCCAGCCAACCACTCACAACGAATTAAAATTGACAACTCATTGTCAAAACCGGTCTCTTTATCTCAAGGAATTCCCCACTGATACATTTTAGCTTATGCTTTCTATAGCCTTTATCTTGAACCAGTGGGCAGCATCCTAAAACAAGCTGGCATTTTGTATCATTACCTCTCTGGTCTGGAAACAAGCATCCTGGGACCGGTTTCAGGGTATCACCCTTCATCAGACAAGCTAGCTTAAATTCAGTGGCACAGTGAGCAAGGGACCCACATCTGGGCATACCCTTCCCACTTAGGGCAACTTTAGCAAGGGAAAAGGATGATGGACAGAGTGCTGAACAATGCAAACACTCACCCCCAGTCACAGATCTGGGTTTAATCCATCGTTCTTTTGCTCACCATGCCCATGCCCAAGTGGGAAGGGTATGCACAGACGTGGGTCCCGTGCTTGCTATTCCACCAGATTCAATCTAGCCTGATACCCTGAAACCGGTCCCAGGATGCTTTTTTCTGGTCCAGGTAGGACCTGGCCTGGCAGTTCGGGCTGGGTTCCCATGGGAAACAGGGTCATGACTGATTTGCATATGGCTGAGTTGAAACTGGAATAGCATGACAAGCAAAAAAACTTATGGATTAAACGCAGATCTGTGACTGGGGTGAATGTTTGATTTGTTCTGCATTCCGTCCATCATCTGTTGTTTTTGCATTTGTCGCCCCAAGTGGGAAGGGTATGCCTAAATGTGGGTCCCGTGCTTGCCATGCCAACAGATTCAAGCTAGCCTAGCTGATAAAGGGTGATATTCTGAAACTGGTCCCAGGTTTCTTGTTTCTGGTCCAGGGAGGACTTGGCCTGGCAGTTCAGGCTGGACTGTTTCCATGGGGAACAGGGTCAAGATTGATTTGCATATGGTTGGGATCAAACTGGAATGGCATGGCAAGCAAATAAAGTGAGGGATTAAACCCATATCTGTGGCTGGGGGTAAATGTTTGATTTGTTCTGCATTCCGTTCGTCATCTGTTGTTTTTGCATTCACCCAAGAGGGTGGGCGTCTCCTTTGCTGCAGGGACCTCTGCCTCTGCCCCTGTCAGCCCTGCTTCCCTCAGTGAGGAGGCTATTGATCTCCTGAGGTCGATCTCTGTGGATCAGTCGACCATCGTGGGACTTGCAACTCAAGTCCAACAGAGCACTGTGTACCTTCAGGGCATTCATGGTGCACTGGCTGACCTGCAGAGATGCTTTCAGGCTCTGGCCTCCACACTGATGGCAGCCAGTTACCCTTTGTCTTTCGTCCCCCTTCCACCTTCCCCTTCCCAATCCCAAACCCCTCTTCCCTGACCCACCAAAACACACAGACAGACAAGCATAGCATGCATCCACCTCAACATCCAAGGGTAGCTCTGATAAACACAAGCACCACAAGACAGACCACCGGCATGCACACAAGCAGCATACACCTGCAGACACAGCAACAGTCACAACCTGACCTGCCACCCCCTAGGACACCCAGAATCACAGACAGTACACCAGACACACCTACAGACACCACCACAACCTTCACAGATCCAGCTGATACACCTATCTTAACCACAGACAGCATGACAGCAGACCCTCTGACATCCACCCCAGTCACCACATATGCAGACACCACAACCACAGACATGCCTTCATGCAGCACATCCACCATACCTGCAGTCACCACCCCAACAGACACTCACTAACCCAGCACGGCATCTCCCAGCACCTCCACCCCCCTCCTCCCAAGACACATAAACTCCCACACTCACCCACCCAATAGACACCCACCACCCACAAGCATACCCCACACAAAGATGCACCTAATAATCCACAACAACACCTCAGACAACCACTCCGTCTCCCTCCACACCCATACCGTCCTCGTGTGTGTAAAACAGCTTTTCTTTAGGAGTTTGCCCTTTTTCCTACTCTTTTCCCACCCAGTGATACCTCTAAACATTCTGTGTCCCTCCCCAAGTCCGGCTCTTCTACCTCCAAGACCTCCTCTGCCCCCCTGCAAGTACCCATTCCCCTCCTCCCACCAAGAAGTCTGCCCATCCCAAGAGTACTGAACCCTCCCCTAAGACTAGACCTGAACCACCTCCACCCAAGCCCAATTCCAAAGGTCCCCCTCCCAATCTAAAGTCAAATTCCCCCTTCTGGCCCCCCAATCCCTGAGGTGCTTGCCTGCCCCTTTGATGCTTCTACCTGTGGAGATAACATGGCAGTCAGGAGTCAAGATGGGGGAACACACATGTGCATTGTGTGCATGCTGTACATTGTTATTTTGGACTGGCTTGGACATTTTGAGAATATTTATTCCCTTAATGCGTATTTGGACCAACACATTTTTTGTTTCGACGTTACATATCTGTCCTGCATTTCTTTTCTTAGGGCAGATTTGTTTCTGGCTGACATTGTATGTGTGTGAGTATTTGTGTGTCAGTGGTGGTTGTGCTACCTGTTTTGTCTGGCCAGCATGTGAGGTTGTGTGCAGTTCATTTGCTCCTCAGTGATGGGCATGTGTATGTTGGGCACATGTTGTTGTGGTGGTATTGAATGGTGTTTGTGTTGACATGTGTTTGTTGCAGTGTTGTGTGCCTTTGTGTGCTTGGAGTGTGTGCGTGAGTGTGTGTGGTGAATGGTATGTCAGATACGTTGTGATGTGTGTTTGCTGGGTATGTCCAATGCAGCATTGTATGGTTGTGTGATAGTGTGTGTTTGTTCCCTGTTGGTGGTATGTTGTGTTGTACCTCTGATTTGTCAATGGGTAGTGTTTATTGTGGATGCTTGCCAATGCTTTGCTGGTTTAGGGGTTGTGTTGTTGTAGTGTTGTTTGGTGGTGTTGTGTGTTATTGTGTGTGACTGTGCCTGTGCTGTGTTCCTAGGGGTAAATATGTGTTTTTGACATGTGTGTGTGTGTGTGTGTGTGTGTGTGATGGCCGTAATGTGTGTCCTGTGTATGTGCAGTGTGTATGTGGCTGTCTGTGAGTTTTCATGTCAGTGTGTGGTTACGTGTGTGTGTCGCCCTCGCCACCCGTTCTTGATTGTTATGTTGTGTGTGCGTAGCTACTTTGACATTTTACAACAGTGATAGGTAAGTGTGCGTACTCACGGTTGCTGTTGCCATCGTTGTTGCAGTTTCCGAAGTCGTTGGGCGAGCAGGAGCAGCGGGAAGACATGTAGTTCTGGTTCCATGAAGCGTCCATTCGAGAATGGCTTCCTGAAGGTGAGTGTCTCCTTTTATACAGTTGCTTTCCACCTGGGTATAGGTGGTGGTGCCACTGCAGAGGAAACCTTGGTGGTGTGCAGCATCGTAATTTTTCCACCGGATACATGGTATTCTCTGTCCTGCAGGTGGCTACAGTCATCTGTGGCGGTCTCGCTGCAGTGGCGGTGCGGGAGGTGGTTTGGCTGAATTCTGATGTGAATACCACCATGCTCATGATTTGGTGGTCTTTTCCGGCAGCCTGTTGGTGGTACAATGGCCACCACCAACTTGACGGTCCTTAGACTGCCAGACTCGTAATGAGGCCCTCAGTCTTCAACAACATATCAACACTATAGCTAGAACTACGAATAAACTTATATGAGATTTATAATAGGCTTATAGGAATTTTAACTCCACTAAGATATTATATTGCTGTCCGCCCAATTCACTTAACCTTAACTTTAATAACAGACTGATTTAAGAAAAGTGGTGCTGCGCCAGGTTGTAAATCCAGCCCCCAGGTGGCAGAAATACTTTTTCTCCTTTTATCAGGTGTGAGGGCATGGCTACACCAAGTCTAAGCAGCCATCACCTCTCCATTTTTATTTAAAAATAAATCTCTGGTGCCTAGTGGGCCATCTTCCTCCTGGGTGGACAGAAAGACTGAAATGGAAACAATGGCCCAGATGGAGCACAAGCCCTTTCCAAAGGGGTACTCCCCCATCCCTGGTGGCTGGTGGGTGGATCCCTTCTTAGAGATCACTCTTTCATGGTGATCCCCAAGCAAGGATCCAGTGGGCAGATGTATTTTTTTGGGAAAGGGGAGATTCTCCTCTATACAATGAAACTCCTGAATAGGTGCTTGGGGGATTGAGATAGCCCTTGAGCACTGATTCAGTGCAAGTAAAATGAGCTCATTGGCTCATTATACTTGTACTTTGACTGCAATTATGTCACTGCACCCTGCTACGCGGGATGCATGGATTTGCCCACAGTTGACACAGAGGGACTACAGGTCACAGGAAGCTACGTAAGCTCAGAGAGGGAATGGAGCCACTGTACAGTGTGCACTACAATGCTCTGGATCTCTCACCCATCATGGCCAGGAAGAGGAAAGGAAGGCAGGGCTACCACCCTTGTTTTTCTTACAATGCATCCTAAGTAAGGAACGCAATTACAAAGGTAGGTTTGTGTTTCATCTGCGGCTGTTGACTGTCTGGTGTCTCTGGGTAAAAGGAAAGCTTCATCCCTGAAAGGTGTCAATGAATCCATTGCTTAAATCACGCCCACATTTACCAGCTTTCTCACTTTAGTTATAAGGGTAATAATTTAAGATATTGGTCTGGTTGAGGAGGGGAATAGATGCCACTTATTTCCTTTGCAGGACACTTTGCTAGCTGTTGAGGCAAACACCCAAATTTGATTAACCAATCCTGAGTTATTGATGGGAGAAGAGCCCTAAATACATTGTCGCACCTACAAAAAACCTGAACGTCATCCAAAGCCAACATATTGATAATACTGAAGTGTTAACAGGCCTTCAATCAGCAAAAGGACAATTGTTATCAAAGGACAAAGCTATCAAAGTCGACAAAGGGAAAATCACTCACTCATTTCCAGAGAATAAAACAATTGGCCCCCATGTTGACTCTGGATTTACAGCAAACTCAGGGATGCTAGATCTAGATAGACTGAATGAAAAGTGTAGTCCTTGTCTATTGTTCATCCTATTTTCTGCAATTTGGAAGAAATCCTGAAGGAAATCTTAACTTAAAACATTGGATGGCAAAGTCACTCATTTAATGCATTACACCTGCTGGAGTGTAAATTTAAATAACGTTTTTAGTGCACCAGACATCAGAAGTTGGTATCATTTCTACACATACTTAAAGACCTAGGGCCTCATTACAACATTGGCGGTAAATCCCGCTTACCGCTGTGCAGAAGACCGCCAACACACCGCTGCAGCCGCGGAAATCCGCTACAGCTATTACGACCCACAGGCCGGAATCTGCCAAAATCTAGACATCCACACAAGTCCACCACACCAAAGGTCAGTGATTAACTGGCGATAACAAAACCTCCACCGTCACGCCAACAGGAATACGCCCACACTATCACGACCTACGAATCTTCGTGGCGGTCTTTCAACCACGGTATTCCATTGGCGGTACAAACCGCCGCGCTCAAAATACACACACATTTACAAAACAGAACCACATTGGACAATTCGAAATACACACACCTGATACACATACACGCACCACTCCCACACATCCAAACCAATATATAACACACACCCACATCACCCACAAACCCCTACAACAAAAATTGAGAAAGAAGCACACAGAGAGACACCACCATCAACAAACTAGTATCCACAGGCACACAACACCATCACTCACACAACATCCACGCACCTCACACAACACACACAAACACATCCCCTCACACATCACAACACACACCACCTCACACATCACCCACACCACAACATGGCACCGCAAAGACACCCCAGGTTCTCTGAGGAGGATCTCAGGGTCATGGTGGAGGAAATCGTCCGTGTAGAGCCACAGCTAATCGGATCACAGGGGCAGCACACCTCCATTGCTAGGAAGATGGAGCTATGGCGCAGAATCGTAGACAGGGTCAACGCAGTAGGACAGCATCCAAGAACACAGGATGACATCAGGAAGAGGTGGAACGACCTACAGGGGAAGGTGCGTTCTGTGGTCTCAAGATACCAGATTGCAGTTCAGAGGACTGGCGGCAGACCCCCACCTTCTCCCCCACAACTAACAACACGGGAGGAGCAGGTCTTGGCTATACTGCATCCTGAGGGCCTCACAGGAGTAGCAGGAGGAATGGACTCTGGTAAGTCAAACCTTAATTATTCCATCCCTCAACCAACCTACATGCTATCACATACCCCCACCCTCACCCTCCATCACTACAACACCTCACATATGTCCTACTATCACAAACCAACCATCCCAACACCATGCCCTGCATGGACACCCATCACCAAAGAATGTCCACTACAGATACCCACACAGATCCCCAAGCCAAATATCACACAAGGTCGTAGACAAGAATGTAAGCACTGAGGTACATGGTCACCCACCAATTGCACACAATGGCAAACACAGATGCAATAATCATGCCTTTACACCCCTGCAGGACCCCTACCCAACGTCATCCGACAGGAGGTGCCAGACATGTCCATCCCCCCGACAGAACCGACAATGTGCTAACATGAGTTAACAGTGTTGAAATATATTTTAATCATTACAATTAATTATTATTAGTAGAAATGAATATGATTTATAATGATTTATGATTAGTTAGTTTAAAGTTACATGTGTGCAGAAAAATAAATGCATATTTACGTTATACTGAATATGATGTTTTATCAAAGTCTGCACTTATTCATGAACTACTTTTATTCTGATGAAATATTATTATTGTTGTATTCATGCTTGTATACTATGGCCCATATTTATAATTTTTTAGCACCACATTTGCGTATTTTTGTTATGAAAACGTGGCACAAACTTGCAAAATACACTTGTATTTTGTAGTTTTACGCAGTTTTTGCATCAAAATGCAGCTCAAATGCGGCGCTAAAAAAGTATAAATATGGGCTTATGTGTTTTATTAATAGTGATATTAATGCATTTTATTTCTTGTGTTAACTAGGCCTGAAGACTTCACATTTGCAGCAACAGTAAATTTCTATTAAGTTGTTTCACACGATTAGTAAAACGTCCTACTGTATTATGTGTGGCTTTTATTTCACAGTGTCCTTGATATTGCTACATTTGAAACTGAGGATTGGAAAGTAAAGCAGTTCCATTGTGTAACTGCTTGTTCCCATGAGGAAGGAGAAAATCATTCTGTGCCATGGGAAGAAACGTGGATTGCAACAAGTGATTTACAAATTGTTAAAATATTGAAGTCACACAGAAAGGACAGATTACTTCACACCTACCCTGAGAGAACTCCCTGATGTTTCAAATTCAATTTCGGTTATGATTTCTATTGGATATTGCCCCTTTTGCGGAATGTGGACTCATTTAACTGACTAATCGAACTGCTTTGAGTTATTTAGAATAGGGAAAGACATTCTAAGTTTGAGTCAGTCTGCTCTTACATTTGCTCTGTTAAGGAGTGCCCATTTTACTCTTGTTCCGTGAAGCAGTCCCCTCTCAAATCTTCTTCTTTCAACTTGTTTCCTTGGACGTTTCCTGATTTCCATGTGCAGCCTGTGTTCTGAACTTTTTCCTCTGATGGTGATTCTAATGGACTTTGCTGATGATTTATATGCTTTGCTGACGAAACTGAGTTGAATGCTGAACCCAGGAGAGGTAAATTCTAATGCAAATGTTATTTTCCACTGACCTGCTTTCTTGAGTAGAAGTTAGCATGCTGACACCTGCCTCTTTTATTTTATTTCGCCTAACTTAGCCCGAAATAGATCCTTTTCCAAATTATTATTGTGTTTCCTTTTTGAGTTTGCCCACATGTGTTAGTCCGCTCCCATACATGCTTGCCCTAATGTGGTTAGTTCTATGTAGAAGCTATGTCCCAATCCTTGAAATCAGAATTTGTATAATTCTCTTGACTCATGTATTCACAGCCTGAACTGAAACGTGTTTCTGTTTCACAAGTGATTGCTTTATTAATATGTATTATTCTTTTTGAATGCTTAATGGTGTTGATATTGAGTAGATTAAACATGTTTCGTAGATTTGGTCAGCCTATGGTGCACATTAATCTTTACAACTTGATTCTGCACACAACTTATGTGACTTTGGCTTATAAAATAAAGCTTTGAAACTATTAATTGATTGGAGTTTTCTTCCGTGGCCACATGGGGCTTGGTGATTAAATTGTTGTATGCATTTTAATTGATTATTGATGGTTAGGAAACTCCTCACTGAGCAAAAAGATCCATCGACCTTTGGGAGAAGAGGTGTTTCAAAATCCTGTGAAGGGGTAGCAAAGCTAGTAGAGGACGGTTCAGTCTCATGAGCAGGGGAACTGTCTATTTGATGAGTGCTAAGGGTGACAAATTTGGTAGTAGAGTTGTTCTATGGTTAGTTTGAGAGGTTTATGAAATTTCAGTGCTGTGTTACAAGTGTACAGTGGATGTGTAAGAAGGGATTTGCCCTTGCAGTGCTTTTGCTATAAATTGTGGTGAAGTGTGATGTTGTGAGGTGTTTGTGGAGTTGTGGAACTCAAAGTAATTGTGGTGTTTGTGCTAAAAAAATGTCCAGATTAACGCACAAGTGTATGAAGACACTTGGTTAACTTATTGTCTGCAGTGAGGTATTGGTCATGACGTGCATTAACAATACCAGTAGTTTCCCTTCATTGAGTGTGAGTAGTTGGTTGATATTAGGTGAATTCTGAGTGTATGTGGAGGATCCGTATCAACCAGGGTGAGATTTGCTGGTCAAGTCTAAAATGTGTAATTGTGAAAGACTCATTCGGATGTGTAAGGCATACAGCTTTCAAAGCATTTGAGTCCTACCCATAGTGCGCAGACAAGTTTTGGTTTTTCTTGTGCTTGCAATATTTTGCATGTAGTGTACTTGTGAGTTGTGAGAGAGACAGCTATGAAGTGACTTGCAGCTGCAGAGTGAAGTGAATGTTGGTTAGTGAGAAAGCTGTGCGAGTATTGGTGAAGAGTGCGACATTGCTGTAGGTTGAGAGCAGCTCGTAAAAAGAATTGGGGGATTGAATTTACTTCCTGTTTTTGTTCAAATTCATATTATTGATTGAAATTAGAGTAAAAATGATGCTTTTCAATATTTTAAGAAGTGTGCTGAGAGGATATGTATTTGTTCCAGTTAGGGATGGTGAGCAGACAGCATCCGAAGGAACACCAGCAGATGAAGTGGCAGAGCAAGAGGAGTTTCAGCATGCATTTGGGTTAAACGGTGGTATAAAATCACTGAGAAGGAGGGGTAATTGGCATTTACATGTTACGGAACCTTCAATTTCAGAATGTTACAAAATTTGAGGATGGTATTTTACAAACTAAGAACTCCTCCAAGACCCCCACAGTTTGAAGCTCTTGATATTTGGGAACTTGTTTGTGAGATAAAAATAAATGCAAACATTTCAGAACAAAATAAGGAGAGCGGACAACACATTATCAAAAGCTAGGTGGGATGAGGAACAGAAAGTGTTAAGAAAATAAAAATTAGATGGGGTAATAATATTTCCAGCTATTAAAGAAGAAGGGGATGGTAATACAAAACCGAAAACAAAAAGAAAGCAGACAGAAAAGACAGAGAGTGGATGAGAATAAAAGGACAGTTGCAATGATCGTGACTCAATAGGCGAGTTTATAAATCAGCTTAATTAATCTTCCCCCACCATATCATACACTTGAGAGAGTAGTTTAGAATGTAGTCCACAGTGTGGCCACAGGCTACAGTTTCACAGAGTCAGGTTCAGGCAGTCCTGAGTTCATCTGTCAGTTCAGTGATAGAAGTGCCAGCGATTTATCCAGCAGTTCCTTTTTTGTTAGTATACCACAGCAAATGATGAGCCAAGTCATAACCAAGGTAATGCCAAGTATAAGAATGATTCAGATGGAATCAACACCTAGGCCCTGATTTATACTTTTTGGTGCAAAACTGCACTAATGCAGTTTTGCACCAAAAAGTTTAGCACTGGCTTGTACCAGTTCTGTACACCAGCCGGGCACCATATTTATGGAATGGTGCAATGTGACGCAAAGGGTAGGCTAGCGTAAAAAAAATGACATTAGCCGGGTGGGGCTGGCGGTATGGGAGAAGGAGGTTTTGCCCAAAAAAATGACGTGAGGCAGGTTAGAATAAAAAAAATGACTCTAACCAACCTAGAATAATTTTCTGATGCAAAACCATACATACCACATGACTCCTGTCTTAGAAAAGACAGGAGTTATTCCCACCACCCCAATGGCCAGCAGAGGGGACCAGGGTCATGCGGGGGCCTATTTCAGGGCTCCCAATGGCACTTTAAAAAAAAAAAACTTACCTATACTTATCTGGGATGATGTCCCCCATCCTCCGCTGTGCTGTCCTTCTAGTGTGGGCGGGGGTGTCCCTGGGGAGGGCACCTGTGGGCTTATGCCATGGTGTTCTACCATGGAAATAGGCCCACAGGTCCCCTAACACATGCCTTCTCCCAGGCGTTAAATAATGGGGCAAAGCAAGCTTTTCCCCATTATTTGACCCCTCTTCCCCATGCCTGATTTTAGCACAGGGATAAATATGGCACTAAGGCCATAGAGTGAATTTTTGCACGGGAACGCCTACCTTGCATCTCATTAATGCAAGGTCCAAAAACTGACTTTAACTCCATAAATTTGGCACTAGACAGGTCTAGCACCAAAGTATAAATATGGAGTTAGTTCTGCACTAAATTTGCATTTTAAAAAATCATGCAAATTCAGGACAAAACAAGTATAAATATGCCCCCATTGTGACAGCACCGGTGCAAACTTTTAATAAGAAACAAACAGTGTCCATTTATTCTCCATAACCCACAACCCCCAAAAATTCCCCCCAAATTGCCCCAAAACAGGACAGACTTTCAGTACAATATTTACATGTCAAAGTACAGGGATGGTTCCAGAAAATCAATTAAATCTGACAGGACCAGAAGCATTGACAGTCCGCGTAATCATAGGTCCAGTTGTCCCACTGTATGCTACAGGTAATACTTGAAGTAGCCTACAGACACCAAATCCAGTATCTGCCAGGGTTTCGCCATGCGATACATAGATCAGTTTATTCAACTAATTTGGAAATCGATATATTAGCTTCGTCTGTTCTAGCTTTGACCCCAAGCGAATTGCAGATCCCATCCAGATCTTAGATCGAGCAGGTCCAATAATAGATGTGAAATGTCCTCCAGGAACTCCAGTTACAACCATGTCAATGCCAGAACAGATTTTAAGAGTCCCTTGTAATACACCGCAATGCCTGACACAGGAAAATAACATCAGTTTGCAAGGATTTTCAGCAAAGCAATTGACTGAGTTGTTAGACAGTTTGAGTGGTGCAGCAGGTACAGTAAACATTGGTGGTAGAACAAAGGAGACTGAAGCGAGAGCAGGACAGCCAGTGTGCCCAGATTGAAATTGGAGTTGAATTAAATAATTGAGGGAACCCTTGAGCTGGAATAATTGGATACGTACAATGAGGAATAATTGTGCTTCATGTGCAAAGATATTACAAATTGTGCAGGACAGACGTGAAAAATGAGTATTGATTGAAAAATATAATGTGGATTTAGAGAATTCAAAGCTACAGATTAGAATCCAGTTCCAAAGACATTGTGAACATGAGGTCACCTGGCATGAGAATGCACATTGAAGAATTAATTTTGAACATTCGGACATGGGGAACATTAGATAAATGCAGATCAAAAAATGAGATCAGAAGCAATCAAAGCAGACTTTGCCTCCGCCTGGAATAAATCAAGCTGATGAGAGTATGAAAATGCTACCAATGAAAAAGATACCAGGTGGAGGTTATGTACATGTCCCTTGGAGAAGAAGTGATGTATTGTTATTCACAAATGATTAGCCGAGATTGAGAGATGAACCAGTAAAGTGTTAGAAGCAAACAGAAAGGTTTATGAAACTTTCAAAATGCGTATGAGAGGATCTGAATACATTATTTGACATTGTGGCTCCAGACAATATGCGGGTTAAGTTCTGGTGAATGTGGATTGGCCAACTCATGAATCACTGAAAGATACAGTAACAGATACACCGTCTGAAGAGGTGCTGAAAAGGTATTACAAAGTGATAGAGTTTCTGAAGAATAAAGGTTTCCTGATATGAGTAGAATTGTGCTTATTATGAAAATTTACTGCAGGCATTTAAACAGCATAGTGGTTCAGAAGTCATTTAGCCGAAAGACATAAGTCATTTTGTTTGTAGATTCATGCAAGAATTGAAGCCTGAAATTAGCAGCATAATTCAGAATCATTTGATTTGCCGGCAGAATAAACTGGTTGAAGAAGTGGTGCAGTATGCTAGGTACTGTAGCAATGAAATTGAACTGAAGCAGAAAAGATTGAGGGAGAAAATGATGGCTATGCAAATTAAGTCTGCCCAGACAGGAACACAGAGTCCACAGGTGACGGTGAACATTAGTGGGATGCAAGGTGCGCAACAGCAGGTTAACAACGTGCCTCCGTTTAGAGGTAGAGGATGCCAAAGGTGATCCAAGGTTCAGGAGGGTTGAATCAGAGTCAGTTGATTCCTGCTAGCTCATTGCTAGCTACATTGAAAATCCAGTTGTGTCAGGAGCGAGAATTGTGAGAGGAAACCAGTGGCCTGCACAAAGTCCAGACCCAATAGCAGATGTGCATCCGACTGTAGTTGAAGTAGCTGAAGAGTGTGATCAAAGTGGCAGCTGATGGTGAAATCTGTGCAGCAAGGAGATCAAAAAGAAAAAGAGTGACGAGTCACAGGTACTCAGAACCTGAATGGACATACTTTGATGCTAATGAATGGGAGAAGGAGATAATTGCCTTCTCTCTTGACAATTCAGATTCAGCTGGATATTCGGAGACTTGAAATTGCACTTGAACTGAACTTTAAAGTTTAATCGCTGCTTGATGAGCAGAGACATTACCTTCTGGAAGTGCTAATCATTGATTACCAGATGGTGTATTACTAGAGAAATTACAAATTTTGATAAAGACTTTGAACATTTGCAATAAAAGAGGAACTTGATGAACTTTTGAAGGACTGAGAACTGTTGTAAAAAAGTGCAAAAAGACCTTGAAGCATTTTTGGTTTTGATTTTTCTTTGCCCACGTTAAGGAAATAAAAGCATTTTAAAAGCCGCTTTATATTTCTGATTTTTGTTTAATAGATTTGGTATTTTGGTCTGACTCAAGACAAGTCATGAAACTGGATCAAGGTAAACGGAGTAAGTGTAAGTATGTGTGTTTAGGCTTGGCAACAGTGTGTGTGATTGTGAGCATTTTATTGATTGCTGGTTTGAGTGTGTCTGTGAAAGGCAAAGCTGAAAGCACAGTTACACCAGAGGAGTCACAAGCTAAACAAGATCATTTGTATGAAGATGAGAGATTGCTTCATCTTGATGACTCAAAGGGAGATTCGTCTTCTAAAGAATGCTACAGGTTAATGTATGAATACATTGAAACTTTGGATGTGCATGATTGTTACGTATGTACACATATTCCTTCATCTGTATAGGAAGGAATGACATCCCATAGTCTACCTTTGACTAATGGTATTTCTTGCAGTCTTTTACTAACATGACTATATAATTAAGAGTACATTCAATATTTCTGTTCCACTAAGGATCTTGTGTTTTCCTTTGTGCCTATTAACCAGCATTTGAGTAGTACTGCTAAAGCTAAAAACATTGACACAGTGGGACATTTCTTTGAGTCAACACTAATGGAACTGGTTTTAAGCATAAGAATAATTTAACCAGCATTCTCGCACAAGTAGAGAAGGATTTCATTAATCAAGTGGATGATAGGAGAAAAGCAATGAAAACCAAAATAGAAAAAGGAGTAGTTTTACAGGATTGGTAGAAAGATGCAACACATCTTGCAGATGGTGATACACAAGGACCCTTATTTTGAGATTGGCAACATATAGAGAAGCTATGTATATATAGGCCGCAGTCAAAGAATTACAATAAGTTTGTAGTGAATGTAGACATGTGTTTTGGTTTAAAAGTGTTTGGAATATTATGTTAAATGGACAGGACCCTGCCTTACCAAGCTGCTGAAAGGCTGGTATGGTACATGCTATCTAGGGGTAGTTTTTCTAAAAACCTACTGTGTGGACAATTTTGACAGTCTAGATTGGAAGGAGAGACTTAAATTGAGGGCAATAAGAGGAGCTAGTGCAGCAGAGATTTCAGGTGCTACATTTGGTGCCTTTATTCCATCAGTTGGTGTGATCTTGACTGATATCAAGATTAGGAAGTTGTTTGACAAGATGTCTTATAATTATGCTAGAGCAATGGATACGGAAATGGTTGCTATGAGATCGATGGTTTTGCAAAATCTTCTTGAGTTAAACATCTTATTAGCAAAAGAAGATGCAGTCTGCAAAGTTTTATAGGAACAACATTGTTGCACGTTGATTCCAGACAATAATAAGGAGATAATCTCAAACATTACAAACTTGAAAAATGACCTGAAAAATCTGAAAGAGAGAAATATTTGGGAGACAATAGGTGAAAGATTTGCTGATGTTGGATCTTGGTTTGGATATTTGGTCAAGGGAATTGTAAGAATGATCCTGAGACCTTTGTTGATTGTGACACTGTATGCAATAGTTGCACTTGGATTTTACAAGTTATGCATATTTTGGAAAGTACAAAGAGATAAGAATAAACAGAGGAGGGAAGAGATTGAAATGGAGAAAATGAGGAGCAGTTATTACAGGAACCTGAAGAGAATTTCTGTAGACCAAGGTCATCATTTTAACAGACCACAAATGTTTGAGTTGTCTCACTGAAAAGCAAGTCTTTTTTGTGACGGCATACTTTACCGTTAAAGTACGGGACTGTTGGAATGTAAATTTTAGTAATGCTTTTAGTGTACCAGACATTAGCAGTAGGTGTCATTTATATATAGGCCTAACATAAAAAAGCTGCACTGACATCTATTTTAAAGTATACACATTTTTGGGGGGCGTTGCATCACCAGGCTGCAAATTGGCTGCTCCTTACAGGGCTCTGCCGACCGACCGACAAAATTCTTCAAAATCTGCACACCCAGAGGCCATCAAGCTCACAATCTGGGAGACACAGGACCCCAGTGACACAGTAACCTTGCGGGGTGGCCGCTGCCATCTGTAAATGGCTGGGCTCCTGCTGGGCCGGGCTTGGTCTAGGCACGGCCTAGTGGGCTGGTGTGCAGCGGACCCTGTGAGGCAGAAAGGGCTGCACTCGAGAGCTACTTTGCTCTTGTCACCTGGCTGGCTTATGTCTGGGCCTGAGCGCCAGCTCGGCATAATCTGCCAGGTAGCAATGACGTGGTGTTGCCTTGCCCTGAAGACGCTGGGTGGCTGGCTGGGAGGACGAGCAGAGCCTGCAAAGTCCTGCACTGACTGGTGGTTGAAAGCACAGGCAGACGATGCCCTGCAGGGAAGGACCTTGTGAAGGAGCCAGAGGCCCCGCGAGCGATGGCGGCTCCTGGCACAGACCGGCAGCTGCCGGTCTACAACAGACAGCTGTGACTAAGTGGGTAAACCTCAGCGCACCTGTCCTTAGGTCCCCTCGGAGGCACCACACCTGTTGAGTGACCTGCACCACCTCCCCCTTTGGATTAGCGGGGGCAACCCTTCAATCAGCAACAGCCACTGACCCTTGTCACCAGGGCTGCACCACCAGGCCCTGGATGGATCTGGGGCCAGGGGGATTTGGTGGACGTGGGACAGCAGTGAGCTGATTTGGGCTTTTGCTGTTTCTGCTGGTCCCACGGCTGCCCACCTATTCCTGGTGGGGGACTACATTCATGTGTTGAGTGGGTGCTTGTCTCAACCTAAATTCTACACAGTACCCCCTACTGTGCCAGCACCTGCTTTTTATCAGGCATCGCCCTGGGAGCCTGCTCCTGCCCCGCTCTGTGGGTTGCTGCGAGGTGTTGGGGGTACCCTCTGCTCGCTGTACTTTGACCTCTGGATCAGTGCCTATGTCAGATGTTGGCGGACACCTGCCCGGTGCCTTAAATCCATGATAATTGAGTGTGCACACAACGGCCCGAATGATCTTTCTGATAGTACTCGCAAACTTAGATCATGGGCAAGACAGATGCCCTCCACACGGATGGGCAGACGAGCCTCGACCGGGTCAAACAGCGGGTTTGACACTCATGAATCCAAATTGGACCGCTTCGAAACCCGCAACAACTTTTCAAAATGGACAAGATCCTGGGAATAATCAAGGCCAAGAACGAGGATTTGAAGCCAGATCCCAACACAATACCCTTTGTATTACAGGTGTCCCAGAGTCCACCTCAGTACTGAAAATGGAGTACAAAGCCTATTTGGTGGCATCCTGCCCCCAGTGTTCATCATAGAACACGCGCATCGCTCGCTGTGCCCCCAGCCACCACCTGGCACGCCAGCTAGACTGATAATCGCCAAGTTCCTGAACTACCGGGACAGGGATGCGGTTCTGCGATTAGCCCAGTTCTTCTTTGTGGGTATGGAGAAGACAGGGTGGGTATTCTATCTCAATGGAGTTCTGCGTTTTGTCTTTTACCTGGAGGTACACGACTAGACTCTTCTCTCACAAGACATGCAACACCACACACCAACACACTGGTTATACGCCTCCGGCTCCCATGGCAATACACAAGCCACCACTATGGCCACCCTGAAATGTTTAACTTGGAATGTACATGGAATCAATCTTGGCAGGTAAGCTTGCCTCATTCATTCTTACTTATACCGACATAAAATCAACATCTGTTTCTTGCAGGAAACACATCTGTCTTACCCCAGATCTCCTCGCATGAAAGCCCATGTCTGTTACACTATTTATTCCTCTCCGTATTCAAATGACTCCAGGGACCTTATGATACTTTTACATAGGGGGCTTGCCTGGCAATTAAGTCATACAGTGCTTAACCCGGAGGGCAGATACTCCTTGCAGGATTGTTATGTAGATACCATGTCGTACTGGTGGCTGTGTATGGTCCAAATGTGGATGATCTCTAATTCTACTCCAGTCCCTGGACCAAGTTAAAAAGTCTCAGTTATTGGGCCCTCATTTGGGGTAGATACTTCAATGCCATCCTTGAGGACCAGCTGGATAGCTCTGGTGTTTCAACAAGCTCCACACGATTATGCAGGACAATCAATTACAGATTGGAGACTCACACACTAGAGGGAATGTACAGTTCAACATATCAGGGTTCCTGGTCCCGAATAGATTTTTTGGGTAGTGGTCCTGGACGTCAGGACATGTTAGATCGGGGCCACCCATGTGCCACATACTTCATCTGACCATGCCCCTGTCCTGCTGGAGCTACAGCTCCCTGATTCCGAGCCAGGAGCCCTCTCATGGTGACTGCCGTCAGGAGTGCTACGGGATATGGTGTTCCAAGGGGAGATCTATAAAGAAATTGTTGAGTTCTTCTCCCATAATGCAGACCCTATTGAGTCACTCTCCACACTGTGGGAGGCTTTTATGGTTGTCTTGAGAGGCGCCTGCATAGCTAAGCAGGCCGGGGTCTTGAGGTCCATCTACCGGTCTTTGGCCAACCTAGAACAAGAGATACGGTCCTTAGAGACTAACTACTTCCACTCAAATAGTCCATATCTTCTGGCGGCAATTAATTCCAAACTAAAAGAATTTCAAGAGGAGGCTATCCCGGAGACCTATTACCTTCATATGGATGCTCAATCGCAAAGGTATGGCGAGGGTGACTGCCCAAGCAGCACTTTGGCGATACTACTACCCCCTAACCATGTCTCACCTTATATCGCTGAACTACTTGACTTGGACAATAACCTAGTGTTCACCACAACAGAAATATGAAGTGTGAACTTCCCTTTTGATGCTCAACTATACCAAGAGACCACCGTGCTCAGTGGTCCAGACTTTCTTGACATAATACAGCTAGTGTGGCTGGCCCAAGCTCATTGAGACTACCTCAATGCCCCATCACGACTGAGGAGACCACTCAGATATTTGCAGACCTTCCCGGTGATAAGACACTGGGCGGGGATGGCCTCACGACTCCTTCTATAAAAAAATATGCCTCCCTACTGGCTCCACACCTTCTAGCCATGTACCAGCACTCCCTTGACATGGGTTGCCTTCCAGCTTAATTACGGGAGGCCATCATAGTAACTTTGCTAAAGCCGAGCAAACCAGCGACACACTGTTGTGGCCCTCATTATGTCATTGGCGGTAAAAACTGCCTACCGCTGCGCCGACGGCCGTTAAAAGACCGTTGCTGCGGCTACCAGCCGTCCACCGTATTATGACCACAGCCAGATTTCTGGCAGAAGGATGGGGGAAATCTGGAAGTGCCCATGCCGGCGGATGGTGGTAAGGTGGCGCTGCTGCCACCATAAGCACCACGCCAGTAGACGGCTGCCAGCAGTATTATGACCCATAATACGGCCTGGTGGTGTTCTCCTGGTGGACGCTGCTGGTGGCAGCAGTGCCCCGTCCCGTCTCCTGCCAGAGGACCCCCTAAACACAGTTAAGTGGGTGCTCCGATAGGGGATGTGGGTTGGTGGTGTTGTGTATGTTTGTGGGGGGTGTGTGTGAATGTGCGTGTGTGTACGCAGGTGTGTGTTCCGTGTTGAATGTGTGTGCATGTATGGAGGTGTGAGTGCGTGTATGTTGTGTTCTGTGAATGCGTGTCTGCGTGTATGTATGAAAGTGTGTGCGGATGTGTGTGTGAATGGATGTATGAATGCGTGGATGAATGTGGGAGTGGGTGTGTTTATGCATGTGTGTGTGTGTGAAAGGAGGGGCGTAAATGAAGGGGGGTTTGGAGAGGAAGACGGGGATCTGGGGAGGGGTATGAGGGTAGGGAAGACCTCTATCAGTGACAAGGAAGTGATTTCCCGTCACTGATAGTGCCTACTGCCATGGTTTTCTTGGAGGTAAGGGAGCCACGGAAACCATGCAGTAGGTGGGGTCATTATCCCACAGGCAGTACAGTGACAGCCGCCGGATTGGAGACGGATATCCCTGCTGTGGCAGTCGGTGTGGTACATTGGCGGTTTGGCTTCAGCCAAACAGCCATTGTCATAATATGGTAGAAAGTACCGCCGACCGCCAGGGTCATAAGGAGGGCCTGTGACTCTTATTGACCACTCTTTCTCATTAACCTAGATAACACAATTAACACTAAGATGCTAGCTAATTGATTACTACCACTCCTGCCGAAGATAATAAGACCTGATTAGGCAGTTTTCATACACGGGAGCTCCACTTCGCATAATCTCTGCACCATTTTATGCAATCATGCATCATCCTGCTCCTCATATATTGGCCACAGCTGCCCTATTGGATGCCACTAAGGTGTCTGATACACTAGAATGGTAATATCTCTTCCCCCTTCTGGCCAGTATAGGCCTAAACCAACTATTCATAACACAGATACGTTTACCTAACACTCTCCCCTTGGCCAGGGTATGGACAAATGCGCTAATTCCCGATCTCTTCCTGATCACTTAAGGTACTAGACAGGGATGTACATTGTCACCCCTTCTATTCGCCATTGTGAGGGAACCTCTGGCGGCATACCTTTGGCAGCACCATACACAGAGGGACGTAGGCCTCATCTACAGATCCCTAGTGCTTTCAATGTACACAGATGATATCGTGCTTTATACCTGCAATGAACAAGAATATTTAACCTCTCTCCTACAAGATATAATATGGTTTGGTCGACACTCAGGTATTCAGTAGAACTAGGGAAAATCTGCGTGTTTCCCCTCATAGACAGTACCCCGCCCTTCCCCTCTGAATTTCCCCTTCAATGGGCTGAGCTGAAGAACCAGTCATTATCTTGGTATTTGGCTCAACTGTGATGTTACCACCTTGTGGCAAGTGAACTATGGCAGGGCCATGACCCAGCTGGAGGATAGGATACCATTGTGGACACGCTTGCCTCTCTACCTCACAGGCCACATCTCAATAGTGAAGATGGTGGTCCTAAATTTCTCAACATTCTATACCTCTGACCACCACTTTCTTTAATCACAATTAATCTAACCTGATTACTCTGGTTTAGGCTGGTAGGCAACATGTGGGCATCCTGGGAACTCCTAACTCTACCACTGGCTACGTGGGGACTGGGAGCACCAGACATGACCCTATATGCATATTGTGCGCAAGCTCAATACTTACACTCGTAGGTACATCCTACTCCATTTCAACTACAAACACCTATTGAGGCGAATAGCACAGCACTAATCTTCCTTATAAAGCACCTCAAGCTGACATTGATACAGTTGAGAGCATACGCTGGGCGTGGGATGGTCTACGAAGGTGGGCAGCTCTGCCTAAATTGTACGTGCCATCCATTCCCCTGATCAACAACCCAATAATTCCCATTCTTGAAGAACCTGACGCAGGAGAACAAGCATATAAATACATCTTTCTCTTCTCTGATACGTACCACGAGAACCAATTTCTCATCACACCACACGATGTGGATGGGGCGCGCCCCACCCCCCAGATACACTTTTGTACTATCCACTGCTGGCATCATACCGAACCCTACACCCCACCTTCCCATCAGCACCACCTTCACTGCCGCCCCTAGAACACAAATCCTCACATCCCTGTCTCCTCGTAGCTTGATTACATGACTTATGCCTTCACTCAAACTTCTGCCCCAACTTCTACACCAAGGGCTAATGCAAAATGGGACAAGTATCTTTCAGTTACACTTACTGACACCCAATGGCTTTATTTGAATACCTTTCCTCAAACTGCAGACTTTGCTTCATTCGTTTCAACTTCCTCCACCGTCTCTCCCAACATCCTTTACAACTATTTAAAATAGGGTTCATTCCAGATGCAAAGTGCTTTATGTGTAGGAACACACAGGCCTCCTTCCTACCCCTGGTGTGGCACTGCACGCAAACATTGTCCTTCTGGGAAGAGGTCTTTCAAACATCACGGGACTTCCCCCTTCTTGATGTCACTGGTGGCTCTGCTGCGCTATGCGTAAGAGATACCTGCTGACTATCAACATCACACTACCATGTTACTTCTGCTACAGAGAGTGGCCAAACACTAGGGAAGGCATCCTCCCCCCACAGTTATCGCCTGTCTACATGACGCAGCATAATTGCCGGGAACAATTAGGCGCGTATTGGGATATAATGCCACCACGCCTCTGATCAGAGATATATGGTGCTCCCTCCAAGCATACCTATAGACCAGAAATCTGTCCCTTCCACCCACTAAGAATGCAGCTGCTGACACACCACCAATAAGGGGGTGGGAGACCCAGGAGATCAAGATGATCAAGTAGGAATCTATGCACCAACTCAGGACAAGGGAGAATTAACTCTACCCATGCAAATGGTCCTTTCACTGGCTCTTACACACCATGGGCCAGATGTAGGCAGGTAAAAATTTGCGAATCAGAAATAGCGACTCCATGCGAATCGCTATTGCCATAAAGACTCGCCATACCAAATTGCGAGTCGCAGAGGTGTCGCACCGCATTTTGTGACCTCTGTTTTTAGCGAGGTCGCAATTTGCGCGAAGGGTGTGGTCCGGTGTCGCAAATTGCGACTGCCTCACAAATTGCCTGCAGGTGCAACATAACAGTTGGGAAACCCACTTCCTGGCTCTCGGTGATGACATCAGAACCAGGTAGTCACCAAATAGAGCAGGGAGGAGGGAGGAGCACACCCAGTCCAAACTGCAGAGCCACACCCAGGTGAGAGGAGCTGCAGCAACAATGGAGAAGGATACAGCCAGTGCTGGCAGGAAGAGAAAACTAAAGTTCTCTGACAAGGAGTTGGAGGTTATAACGGAGGAGTGCTGCCTGCACCATGACCAACTCTTTGGCAAAGCAGCAATGAGTGTCCCTGACACTCAAAAGAAAAAAAATTGGCAAGACATCCAAGAAAAAATAAATGCCATTGGGGTAAGCCACCGTACCCTAGATGAAATCAGGAAAAGGTGGTATGACCTTCACTCCAGGACCAAGGAGAGGGTTGCGGAGCACACAAGGGAGATGAAGGGCACTGGAGGAGGCCCATCCACCGTTCCACCACCTACAGCCCTGGAAACCATGGTGGAGACAGCACTGGAGCCGGAGGCTGTACTGGGCATAGGAGATGTGGACAGTTCAGCGCCTGGAACATCAAAAAAGTGAATACCATGATATATGCTTTGACACCCACAAATGCACTATACACACAATCCCAGTACACAGCAGCAGGCACCACTAGACCAGCTCCATGCCAGTCTAGCAACCTCTAGAATAGTGCATTATGGGCAATGTAGTACAGTAGTCCAAATATTGGTAAATGTTTATCATGAGGCAAAAAACAGATGTGCAAGACTAACAGTGTATCCCCTATGTCCCACAGGTCTACCACAAGGCACCCCCGTCAGCGAACACGTGCAGGGCGAGGAACATGGGCCAAACCAACAGGAGGAGGCTGCCAGTGACACAGCAGGGCACAGCAGGACACCACCACCCATGGAAATGCCACCAGAGTCCATGGAAGACCCTGCGCTGGACATGGAGGCAGCAGTGGTAGCACCAGGGCCCGGGCCTACAGAGAGGCACACACAGCCAGCAGCAGGAGCAGTGCGCAGACGCCGGCGCACAGTGCAGTCTGTGCACAGGGAGGATGTCGCAGACGTTGAGTTTGCGGGACTTGAGGCATCACTAGTACAGGGTCAGCACCTGCAAAATAGACAGTGGAGGCCAATAAACAGGAACCTGGCAAGACTGCAGACCACTATGACCCATGGGCTGGCTAATGTGGAAAATCAGTTCCAACATATGAACACACATCTGGGGAACCTGACACAGGCCATCGAACTTTTGGTCAGGGAACTGGTGGCTGACAGGGCACAGGAACAGCGCAGGGAGTGCAACACTGCAGCCCGGTTTGACAGACTTACAGCATCCATTGGGCCCTGGCTACAAACACCACCTGCCTGTCAAGGCGCACTGTCAGCCTGCAGGTCGAACTGGGTCATTTCGCTGGTGATGTGGCACGGGGACTTGGCCGCATCATCCATGCGGTTGACATAATGGAGACCAGACAGGCTGCAAGGGGCACAGGGGATACCCCGGAGGACAGCGAGGAGGGCTTTACAATAAGCAGAGTGTCTGCCACTGATGCACGTGTGCTGTAGATTAGCAGTGCACGGCAGGGCTCAGGGGACCCACCCGGAGTGAGCCATGGTGTCCGCAGTAGGAGGAGGCTGTGAGCCACCGAAATGTACTATTACTGAGGCACATGCAATTAATGTGTCTGATTTAACTGTTTACAATTCCAGACTGTGGCATACTGCACATTTCTAATGATATCATAGTTTAGCAATAAAAAGGTTTTGTTTGTTTCACTACACAACTGGGCTATGTGTGTCTGACATTAGTGAGTGTGGCCACGGTTGCCACGTACCTGCCAAAGCATTGGGTTGCAATGTCATTCCGTCTCTGTCTGCCCTCATTTGCGATGCTTCTATCCCCAGGCTCTCTGTGTAGTAGCTCTTGCTCCTCATCCTCCGTGTCTGTGTCTTCAGGGGTGAGGTGTAGCCCACGTCTTGTGGCAATGTTGTGTAGGATGGCACAAGCGGCAGCTATCTTGCATGCTGTTTCTGGGGCATACTGTAGTGCACCTCCACTTTTGTGGAGGCATTGGAATCTTGCCTTTAACAAGCCAAAGGTCCTCTCGACTACCGTTCTTATCCGCCGATGTGCAATGTTATATCGCCTCTCGTTCTGATTGCCAGGTGTTAGGTTTGGGGTGAGTATCCATGGTCTCAGGGCATATGCACTGTCGCCTGTTTGACAAAAAAGGCACATCTAGCAGGGCATCACAGGGTTACACAGTGACTGGTATGTATGGCTTCAGAGTGTAGTCACCAATACCTAATAGATACCCGTCTCCAAACTCCCCACGTTCTAGGCGTTGGTGTACCCCACTGTGCCTGAATATGTATGAGTCGTGTGTACTCCCTGGATATTTAGCTACAATGTCAGTAATGACATTATGGGTGTCACATACCACCTGGATGTTTAGTGAGTGGGTACATTTCCTATTGCGGAACACATATTCCAGATTTGCAGGTGGGCAAATTTGTATATGTTCCTGTCCACACACCCTATTACATGGGGGAAGTTGGCAATTCTGTAGAAGTCCAACTTGGTGCTGTTGATTTCTGCCACATTCCTGGGTAGTTATATATATCTGGACATGTGTGCGAGTATGGCACATAGGAAATGTCTGAAGAATTGTGAGAGTGCACTTTGGGATACCCCACCTGCCACTGCAATCACCCCCTGATAGCTACCCGGGCATTTGGAGCAGGGGCAGGACAGGAAAAGTATAAAAATCCCCACTCTGACTTATGAAGTCCATAACTGCTTTTCCCCCTTCACTGACATTCAGTCCATCGATTGACTCTCTGTTGAGGATATTCCTGAGATGCTGAATATCAATTCTGAGAGCTACATTCCTGAACTGGGGGCTGACTCTCAGTTGCTTGGAAATATGGAGAGATAGACAATATCAACTGAAACCACAAAAATCTGGATGGATTATGGAGGGTATACATTTTTCTTGTGGAACATGATAGGAGTTCAATGCAAATTAACAAATGCTGACTGGCTAATGTTTCAAACTAATTTGGTATAAGTTGCCTCCAGGAAAACTAGATGATGGGTGCTTTTTATATACATGATTTTAATTTATTTTGTAATCCTACAATTCCTTCTGTAGGGGCAGGGTGAAGGGGGTCCGGTAGTTTTGATTTCTGTTAAAATTGCTGGTATTAAGGTGAAGTTATCAACTGTTACTTGTGTTTTTTCATGGGGATTTTGATGCCCTGTTTATTAATTTTTTTCACATTGTTTTTGACTAGAATTTCAAAGAGGTAGCTGATATAATGGGTGAATTCCTGTCACATTTCAACTGGTCAAACTGCCCCCTCTTCTGTAAGCTATGGGCTGGGGACTTCATTACACACCTATGTACACCTAGTAGCCACCCACTCTGTGGTTCCTGAAGACACTGATTGAGTTGAGTTTATTCATTTTCATCACATCTCATATGGCAAAGCTCTAAATAAGTTGATCATGAAAAATAATATGCCATTTGCTTGTGATATTGCCTCAATACACAACCCTATGATTCCAACATCCCCTGTTTAGGATATTCTAGCACAACTGATTTTATTTTATTATCAAAAGACCTTTATTCTTGTGCAGCTGACTTTATAGTTGTAGCAAATTGTGTTAGTGATCCCAACCCCTGTCATTGTTTATAAATCTAAACCAAGAATTAAGATCTCCCAGAAAGGAAGGAGGTTTGATTGAGTATTCATTTAATAAGGGTATAATGATTAAATGGAATACTGTCAATCAGATCAAAATAATGGGAAATTTGATAACAAAAACAAGGAAGTAATGACAGATTGTCTATCTACAGATATCCCTGCATTTCTATTATTAATAGTTTTTGTGCCTTGTGTAATTCAATTTCCCAATCCCTTACTGCTATACCTAAAACAGGAACATCCTTGTCGATGGTTTAATTCTACCAGTTCAGCAACACAAAAGGAACTCCAGTTTGTTTGGGGAAACAGTAAATTGCCACTTTTTTCAGATAGTTCCACCTCAAAGCCCAAGTGTGTAATTCTAGCTGACACTTGGGTTTCTCATATTTCAGAGGTATTTGATTCGAATTCCACCACTATGCCAGAGTTTGGTGAAGGGAAATCTTGCTGATCAATCTTGAGGCCACCCAGGATTCAGGTTATTCAATTAGCAGAAAGGAAGTTGTAGCAGCCATCAATAAAAGCTCAAGGGGAAATGCCCCAGGTCACAATGGCCTTCCAGTGGACATTTTCACAGTAAACACTGAGGTGGTCAGAAGACCGCCAGGGTTAGTGTGGTGGTATAACTGCCAGCAGGCTGGCGGTGAGGACCACCACATTATGATTTTGGTGGGCTGGCCGCTGCCAACCCTTCACATGTCCACCCATACCGCATTGGCGGTGTGAACCGCCGGCCGGAGATGTTCATTCAGCGGTCCATTGAGGAGCACCACCGGTATTAGGAGCCGGCCCACTGCCATGGTTTTCACGGCGGTAGCACTGCCATGAAAACCATTGTGGTAGGGCTACCGGTGACTGGGAAATCCTTCCCTGTTGCCAGTAGACAGTTTGCCCACCCAGCAAGCACCTGACCTCCCTAACCCCCCTACAGTCAAAGCACCCCCACCTCCCTGCTCACATAGCACCCCACACACTCACATAGCACCCCACACCTCTACTTACATTATGCCCCCGCACCGAATACATGCACACAGACACACACATGCACCATGCATACATCCACTCACCTACACTTCCAGACAGGCATCCACTCACACTCATCCAAACACATTCACTGACACACATCCATCCACACATTCACTTACACATACTCACATGCCTTCAGGCACGCATTCACACAGACATCCAAACACGCATACACACTGACATGCAGACTTGCACTCACTTCAGCATTTTTAGATGCATTCACTCACACGCATACAACCACGCATTCACCACAACACTCACAGTCACATTCACACACACAAACACATGCATACACACACAGACACCACACACTCATACACGCACACACAACATCTCATGTCACCCTCCCCTGTCAGACGTCTGACTTACCTTGTCCAGCAAGGAAGTCATGCGGCAGGGAGTGTGAAGGTGCACTGCCACCACCGGCAGCAAACTGCCAGCAGGACACAGCCAGGCCATATTAGTGGTCTTAATATGGCTGGCGGCGTCCTTCTGGTGGGCGGTGCAGGTGGTAGCAACACCAGTGCACCACCGCCCACCAGCATTGCTACTGCCAGATATCCACCCAAAGTGTGGCAGAAATCCGGCAGTACCCATTATATGGCGGGTGGAAGACCGCCAGCACTGGGGGGTCTTCTGGTGCACGTGGCTTTGGCAGTCGCACTCAGAGACCTCCATAGTCATAATGAGGCTAGAGTTTTGGGCCCCTTTATTGACAAATGTGATTCAGGCTTGGTAATTGTCCTATCAGCCCCAACCTGGCAAGAGGCAATAATTGCCTCAATTTTTACATAAAGCAACAAGAATCTACTGTGCTGTATACACCCTATACATGTATTGGACTCCATACTGAAGTTTTTGGGCAGAATTCTACTCTCGAGGTTGGAGGACTGGGCAGAGAATGATAATATTTTTTTGATCTCCAATTTGGCTTCAGATTAGGCACTGATAACGTAACACAATGGTAAAACCTGTCACTTCTGATAAGCAAGTGTGCACAAGCAAACAAGGGCAATTTATATATGGTGTTGAAGGATTTGTCAAGCCCCTTTGATAATGTAAATTTATCTAATCTATGGTTCTTGGTAGAAAAGCTTGGTGTAGAAAAAGCCCTAGTCACTTTATTAAGATGTGTACATTGGGATACCTCTGTCAAGAATAGATATGGTCCAAATTGAGAATGTTCTAATTCAATAAGTTGCAATTGGGGTATCTGCAGGGCAGTAGTTTGGCTCCTTTTTTATTTTTAAGTTATATCAATGGGCATGAGAGGTATTTATTGTACATGCAAAGGATGTCCAAAAAGTAGGAAGCTGTTTCATCCCTACATTATTATACAATGCAGTTACCAACCTAGACTGCAATAGGGCTGCACATTTTGATTGATGCTTTTTGTTCTTCTATGAGCAATTAAGATTGGAAAGTAAACTGCACTAAGTCTTACTTTGATTAACAGACCTACATCTTAGACTGGATGTCAATCACCAACATTGAAAATGTTATTTTTTTATGAATTTGTTTGGATTTGTTAACTTAGTGTGTTGTTTTAACAGCTCATTAAAGTTGTTGAAGCACTTTTCTGTTTTGCTTTCAAATTGGGCCATGAGCCTGTCAGGGAGCTGCTACTTCTTCATAAGTTGAAATGTATCTTGGTTGGGGTCTATGGAGAGGGATCTTGGGGTTGCTCAAGTCTGAATACTTTGAAAAGGTTGAAAACAGCTTCCTGCGGAGACTCTTTGGTGTTTCCCCAAGCACTCCCAACATATATCTGTCATGTTGTGGTTAGGATGAACTAGATAGACGAAAACATTAGCCTTGCCACCTTGATGTTGTGGCTGAAGATTTGGCAAACACCGGAGATGGGCTTCTCAAGAATGATTTTAAAAAATTGCTTGGTCCTGTAGAATATGATTAGAGTACCCTTGTTTTCTTAAATTAAAGACGTTTTTGTGAAATTGGGAATCCCAGAGCTTTTTAGTAATCCTGAGCTGGTGGAGGATTTTGATAAAGCCTGACTTAGGTCTCTATTTTTAGTCCATTAATTTAATCAACAACTGCAATCAGTGATACATTTTACTCTTTACTGTTCCCTGCCTACAATTTTATAAAACATTCACTCAAAATTCACAGTACAGATCATATTTAACTGAGTTGTGTCTTTTTAGTCACATTCCCCAAGCAAAGAGAGGGGTTCCCATCTGTTCCAAATTGTCCCTGTGACACTCAATCTCACTAAAGCAATGTTCACTTTATGCTATTTAGTACATTATGTTCCACATGGAGATCACTTTATTTGGTTCCTATTCTTTGGTCTGCAAATATCAGAACATATAAGATGGGCTTGATCCACATGCAACAACTAAGATCTTCTGAAATCTGTAGGGCTGCAATAAGTTTATTTAGATGTTCTTTTTAAAAAATAGGAAAAGGTATTATGCTTCTATTTCAAAGCCCTAGTATTAAGACACCTAATACATCAGAATATAGTTTTAAGCTTTTGTTGTTGTGAGTTTCTTAATCATCGGAAAATGCTATTAGGATATGTTATGTTGACCTTTTATTGATCACTTTATCAAAAATGCACTTGAGGGTGAATTGTAAACACTGTAATGGGAACTTTTAACCTATAGTAATTTTAATGTATGGCATCATTGATGAACCTCTATATTCAAGTTATGCAGAACTGTTATGGTGATTATGCAGAATAAAGTTTAATTGACTGACTGAATGACCAAAAAAGGGTCAAGCGTCATATACCATTGTTGTGTTGCTAAGTATGTGGTTCAGGGATGAAGCGTCATAATGTTATGACAGGTAGTTTTGTCGCGTGGGCTCTCATTATCCTAAATGAGACTACTGGATTTCTAGGCAGCAGGATCGATCACGGTGTGGGGGACTGAGTCGGACCCACGTGTAAGGAACTCTGTCACCCTAAATCGGGTTTTGGCTCCGGCTAACTAGCAGTGCCTCATTTCTCCCAAGGGGAAGAGATGATTGGGCAGCCGAGCGCATGACATCTTTGGAACTTCTCAGGGAAGTCGTGGTCACTCATATCCAAACCAACTCTCTCATTTACAGTATGATATCATATACAAATGACAAAGGCAGTATAAGTTTTATATAATGTTTTAATAAAACAACTGCATTTTAGATAATAAGGCGTGAGCCCCAATAACCAGAAACATACAACACAGTAGGATTGAAATAGTCCCCAGGAGAGTAAAACATAAGAACAAAGCTATCATGGTGTCTAAAAGTTTCTACTCTCCCTCTGCTTGGTCTATTTCAAGCACAGCATGTTAAGCTTCTAACTTGCCTTTCTGAATCCATGGGGAGACATCAGCCCTCATACCTGGGTAAAGGCCTGTGATCTTGGTTCAGCATCTGCAACGAGGCAGTCAGCGTCTAGAGGTGGTTCCCTGGTCGGAATCTCCCTCTTGCGTGTACTGGGACAAGGAAGTGTTTTTATAACTAACATGTCAGCGTGATCACAAAATGTCCCTACGCAGAAATGCCAAAGACTAAACTCCTACCAAGTCTATCGGCAATGTACCATACTGTATCCTTGACTGAAGCACAGAGTGAACAAGAATGTGTTATGGAGAACTCTAGTGCTGAAGTAGGCTAAACAGTGTGATATGAATATAAAACAAGACCGTAGAACTGGCTATTTGAAAAATAACAGTACGAAGCCTAATAAAAAGCATGTAGAGCAAAGTGCACAGAGGCTCTAAGCTGCAAGCAAATGAATAAAAATACATCCAGGGCAAAGTGCACAAAGGCCTAAAGCCTGAAGCTAAAGCGCAAAGGATACATAAAACTAACCACACTACACCCTCCCCTTGTCGGTAGCAAGTGGTTCCAATAATATAAAAGACATGCCCCAGATATAAACAATACCTAAAAATATATATATTTCGACAAGGTCAGAGGACAACAAAGTCATAAATTTGGGAAGCATGTGACGATAAAGCCAAATACAATATAATGTCAATTTTCGAGGGGAGAAGAAAATCCAATTGTCAGACAGAAGCAATAGAAAACAGGAGCTCCTCCACTTCAATATATGTCAATATCGGAAGATCCACGCCAAAAAGTACCATGGAGCAGGTGTGTTCCAAAGCCCCAAAACCATTCAGGGCGGCACGCCGTGCAGGGCCTATGAATGAGACAATACCATCTACCTCCAGGAAGGGAATCTCATAAACTGCCTCACGAAGCAAACGCAACCGTAGTGCACAAGTCTGGGAATGAGCCCTAATCGGGAACATCAACAGATCAGTATCGACCACTGGAGGGCGCTGCAGTGAGAGACAGAGAGCCAGTGCATGTTCAAATGAGCACCAAAGGCACCGAAACACGGGTTGCACACAATCCAAAGCTGGTCGGAATGACAGTGACCAGTCACACTCCAAATGTCCCGGGAATGTTGCTCCAAAATACTGCATCATGCGTTCACGACACAGTTGCGCTGACGGGAGCAGCAATATAGGATCTCGTTGTGGCAGGACAGCCATTGCGGAAGGACAGCAGCAATAGCAAGACTCTAGCCAATAAAGCCAAAGTAATCGGGAAACCCCCAAAAATGCTTCAGAAAATAGAGTGTATAGCCGAAGGTATTAAACCGAATATGGAAGAGAAGGTGTGAGCAAAACCAACACCAACGGCTTTGAAAAAATGTGCAATTCCAGCAGTGCTGGACGCATTAAATATACGTCCCACAAGTTCACCAAAGTGACTCGGAAAGTTCGTATTTAAAAGGGACTGTATTTCCGCCGACGACCTTGCCACCTGAAGTGCGTAGGTCTCACTAGCAGATGTAAGGGCCACATGCTTTTGAAACAATAGAGCCTTTAGTCGACTCAACTTGTCGAAATTCACCTTGGAAGTAGCAATATGAGGCCAGATGTCTGCTACCTCCCCAATTTGAGTGGGGGGGAATAACACATTCCCGCAGCACGTAACGGCCTTGGTGACAACGACCACGTAAACTATTCTGGCACGCATGCCACAGCAGCGTTCGCTGTTAAGAACAATGTAACTGCCGTTAGAAAGCACCTGGAAAGTGTTTTTAATAACCGGGACTGGAACTCCCTTCAGATAACAAGCTAAGTTAGCAATCGAAGCGTTACACGCCCCGTGCAAGGACAGCTGTTTACAAACCATGGAATGGCTGACAGAAGTTTCGCATTCACTACCGCTAAGAAAAACCTCCCTCAAAACATTAATACATCTGTATATAAAGGGAAGCTCCCACACCTTGTGTATGTAACTGTCTCCCAACCGTTCATATCTACCCACCGGAATGTGCTTCAAACAAGAAGTAAATTGCAGAGTGGAGATGGGCAGATTAATTACCCCATGAATCAACCACTCAGCTGACGGAATCTCAGCAACTGTGAAAGGCAGTTTTTCAAATTTTTCAATATTCAACATGACATACGTCGCTTCCTTTTTAGCCATCAGCTGTTGTTGATGAGTTAAATTAAAGGAGACAAAGATCTCTCTGGCACGAATGTGCTGCCACGGAACGCGACCTGCCTTCAAGGTCTGAAGAGTCCAACCCAGCTGCATGATGGACCACGTCTGACTCTGCCCATGATATAAAGAAGACATATCTGATTTAATAATGTCTATAGCAGAGGAAACAATGCTGTCAATTGTGTAAACACGGTCAGAAAGGGTATGCATGCCATTATCTACAACAGACAAAGCCTGCATCAGGTTTTCCTGATCAATTTGCCTCAACCGGGCCGCTGCCCCCTGCTGTGAAAGCTTCCAAATCTCATTATATACTTCGTATAAAAAACGTTTCTTCCGTGGTACCTTAGGTCCTGACGAAAAAATCTTGTAAGTCAGTAACATTAGACAGTAACGTGAGATGTGATTTAACTGCATCCAGCGTGGACGACTTCAACCATTGCTGACAAAGCTTTCCCACGCTGTATGTAGTTATGATATCAGCATGTTCTGGTGAAATGTAACGAGGGTCTGCCCTACTAGTCCTGAACCCCCTGAAGAGGTGACAAAATGTTGATGACACTTATTAGTGTCTACAGGCCATGATAACCACCCGCCCAGATGTACCAATGAAGTGTTAAGCGTACCATTCTGGACCCATTGTGTAAACTCACTAAACGTAGCATTAACATATCGCTGCCAATTGTTCAATTTGGAAGGGACAGGTATACTAGGCAAATTTAAATCTCTAATCGTTGCCAAGCCCAAACAGCTAGTCTGTTGAACCGTGTCATTGAGGAAAATCATCTGCACAGGGATAATACATGCTCTAAATAATGTGTCCCTGCCTTGCATTTGCCAATTTTTCGTTCCCCAGACACTTTTCAAATCAACAGTCTTAAACCAATATTCATACCCCTCAACCGAAAGTTTAGACACAAACAAATTTTAATACAGTAATTTAGTATTGGTCAATAACATTTGCTTATTAGCATACGGAGTAACTTTAAAATAGTAAGACTTAGCATTTTGTTGATTATGCCCAGAAAAGTATGCAAATTTATCATAATACGTTTTTGAACTCCCTTGTGGAGGAGTTCGGCAATGTTCCCATTGCACATAATCAAATATGGACTTAGGGCTACTTGCTTTATGAATAAAGTGGGGTCCATAATAGTTGTAGCAAAACATGTCACCATGATTATCTCTAAATAGATAAGCATCTTCATCGTCATAGACAGTATAATATTGCAATTCTGTTAGCATAGAATCTACTGTCTTCACATCCCAATCATTAGAAACAATGCCTTGGATAACAATATCATTCATTGATAACTTGAGAACATACAGTATTTGAATCAATTCAGTGGGACCATATATATCAAACATTACTTTATCTCACACAATCCCATCCGGAATCGGGATCGCAGAAATGTTTACATTGACAAGTCTCTTCGAACCATATGAGACGAAAAATGTGGTTTTAACACTGTCTCCACGTGCTCAGTGTCAGATCGTTCAGGAAGAAAATGACCATGTATTACTAGAAAAAAAGTAACCACAAATCCCAACCACAAAAAAAGAGTCATAACAGCCATAAAAAGCCACAAATAGTTCCAAGGAAGAACAAAATATGTGTGTTTAAGCCAACACAGCAGCTTACGTGGACCTCAGACTGAAAACATTGAGGACGAGGAGCCGGACACTGCATCATCAGTGTCGTTGAAGCAGCCAGAGGCAGTTCTTGCAAAAGGTGCAACTGTGAACAAAGAAGCAGATAGAGGCTTTCGCCTTGGCAGACTATAAACCACATGTTCAGAAACATCAGTAGAACGTACAGCAACTTGATCAAAAGATTCCAAATTAATCGTTGTCTGTGGAACAATCGCAAGATCATCTTCCACCCTCCCCAAGCTCGGAGAGGAAACAGCGTAGGTGTAAATCACCTGCAGCGGGACTTCTTCCACAGTAGTGAGAGGGATTCCGGAACTACTGGGTGTCCCTCTTGGTCTGCTGTGCAGAATCTGCCACATGGTGTAACTTGACATTATCAATGGAAACAAAGCGATTTCCTTTGGCCCCTTGCAGCGGCGGCAAAATCACAGTTCTCGTGCCGCTAACCCCTAACACAGGGACAGGTGCTCAATAAGAAGGACCAAATTATTTCTTTACTGCGACCTTTTCACGCACTAGATCCCCAATCCTGGGTATCCAACCAGTAGGAGTTACTGGCTCATCCTTAATTCCTGAGGAGGCAGCACTTGCAGAAGAGTTATCTTCACGGAATTGTTGTAAATCCTGCAAAACAGTGATACGATCATTTATGTCAAAGGACGTATCTGCCACCTCCACACCAGGACCATCTAGATCAGGAACATACATTCGTGTTCCAAACAGGCACTTATATGAAGTACGACCCCCCCAGTGACCCTCTAGGCAAGTTATTAAGTGCTCTCTGTACTCCATACAGGTGAGTTAGCCAACTACGACCCGTACCTATAACTCTGGCCTTTCAGGATTGCTTTAAATCACGATTTAAACGCTCCACGACAGAATTTCCCTCGGGATGAAATGGAGACGAGAATTGGAGTTGGACCCCCAACGAAGCCATGGTGTCCCTGAATGCCTTAGAGGCAAAAGCAGGGCCCTGGTCCGAATGAAAAGCTGCAACTGCAAATTTATCGACAAAGATGCGCAAATCTTTAATAACAGTCCGAGCGTCAGCCGAGCGTTGTGGCCAGACCCACACAAATCTGGAGCACGAATCTACAGCAACCAAGATATATTTGTATGCACTGTCTGGGGTCAATGATCCAAGTACACACACTGTAAAGGTTTGTTTGAAATTAGAAGGGGCGTCTGCTGCGGGCGTCTAGCCGATGAAGCTTTAATTTGTTGACAAACATCACAACAAAGGACATAGGGGATCATTCCAACTCCGCCGCCCGCCAAAGTTCCCCCGCCAGAAGACCGCACCGCGGTCAAAAGACCGCGGCGGTCATTCTGGCTTTCCCGCTGGGCTGGCGGGCGACCGCCAAAAGGCCGCCCGCCCGCCCAGCGGGAAAGCACCAGCAACGAGGATGCCGGCTCCGAATGGAGCCGGCGGAGTTGCTGGTGTGCGACGGGTGCAGTTGCACCCGTCGCGATTTTCAGTGTCTGCCACGCAGACACTGAAAATCTGAATGGGGCCCTGTTAGGGGGCCCCTGCAGTGCCCATGCCAGTGGCATGGGCACTGCAGGGGCCCCCAGGGGCCCCACAACACCCGTTCCCGCCATCCTGTTTCTGGCAGTGAAAACCGCCAGAAACAGGATGGCGGGAAGGGGGTCGGAATCCCCATGGCGGCGCTGCTTGCAGCGCCGCCGTGGAGGATTCCCTGGGGCCGCGGGAAACCGGCGGGAAACCGGAATGGCCCCAGAAGCACCGCCAGCCTGTTGGCGGTGCTTCCGCGGTCGTTGGCCCTGGCGGTCCATGACCGCCAGGGTCAGAATGACCCCCATATTGCTTTGTCTCTTTATAGAGACCAGGCCACCAGTAACGAGCCTGTAAAAGCGAAATAGTGGCAGCCACACCAGCATGTGCAGATGCCGCCCCCTCATGTGCTGCAGAAATTAATCGAGGTCTCTCAATTTTATTTGGTAAATCACGTACACCAATGCCTGGAATATGAACAACAGCATTGAACGCACTACTCAAGCAGTAACGATACTTAGAAGGAAATCCTTTAGGAAATGGCGTGCCATCAGCCGTAGCTTTTATGGCAGCCGAAATCTCTGTGTCTGGTTTGGAACTCGAACGAGTCACTGCGGCCACAGTGGCAACAGCCACTGCCGACTTCGCGGCTTCATCAGCCAAAGTATTCCCAGCAATGTGTATCCCAACGCGCTGGTGTCCAAGTGTATGCACAACATGGACCTTAGGAAGCGTCTCTTTCAGATCCGCAACCTTACCCCACAACAATTTGTGTTTAATGGTGTTGCCCTTAGAATCTCTGAACCCATTCAACTTCCAATAGTGTAGATATTCATTGAAAGACTGAACACAGTAGTAGGAGTCACAGAACAGCAAGGTTAAAATCGCCGGATCCGCGTGCTCCAACGCTAACAATAGAGCTTTGAGCTCAGCCAGCTGTGCCGTGCAATTTCCCAAGGTTTTAGTATAAGTATGTCGGGGGCAGAACACTTCCCCCTCCATAGTGCCGCTCACCACAGCACATGCAGCAGAATACTGTTGTTTAGTCCCAACCGCTGGTTGCGCAGAGCCATCGGTATACATGACCACCTGATATTGGTCAATAGGCAATGTGCCAGCAGGAACTGGGTACTCCATTTCATATTGAAGAAATTCTTGAGTCTGCAGTTTAGGGTCAAATATGTAATCTACATCAGTGGCTGTCAAAGGCGTAGCCCATTGTATCCATCGCGGGTGTAAAGCTTTCGAATTAGGGACACTCGCTTTTGTAACAGCCTCTAAGGCTGGAATCGGAGAAGCGACAATAATGCGTTGACCCTGGGCAAGAGGTCTTTCTTTAATCACAGCCATCTGTACGGCATTGAGTATTTTCTCAGTTTGCGCAAATCGTTGTTCTGCAGCAGAATACAAGTGAGACTTGTATGCAATCTGGACTGTCTCACCCTCATTAAAGGTGATATATGTAAACCCAACAGCCCCAGTTATCAGCCTGATGACTAAATGCGTTTTATTGTCCCGTGTGTGTAAATGTTTAACTGCTTAGAGATCAGTTTGCAAATCTCGTAGTATATGTGTATGCTCAATCGTCAAAAATCTACTCGAAAAATTCGGGCGAATCAACTCGTAGAAGGGTTTTATACACATAGCATAATCAGGAATGTAAGTTCTGCCAAAATTCAGAAACCCCAACAATGACTGGAGCTTCCGAACCATATTAGGAGGCTGCAATAAAGCACATTTCTCCAAAAAATGTGGCGCTAAGCTCTTGCCCTCACTCGACAACTCATATCCCAGGAAAATGACGCTGAGGAAGGCAATCTTCGATTTCTTAAAATTAAACTTATAGCCAATTTCAGCAAACCCCACAGCAATGGGTGCTACACGCCTTAGGTGTTGCAGAATCTCATTGTCTGTCAAATATATGTCATCAACATATGATAACGCTTCAGGGTCCAACTCGTGCAGAATTTCTGTTACATGAGCCAAAAACAGTCCTGGGCTATTCTTATACCCCTGGGGCAAACGACAAAACTTTTTCTGAGAGCCAAACGCACTGAAACAGGTATAGTCCCGACTTTCGGGCGCTATATTTTGGCAGAAAAATCCATTCGAGATATCTAACGTTGTTTTGTATTTTTTACGCATTATATTATTCATAAGCGCTGCGCTATGTGAATTCTGTATTGCATATGTGCGTGTATGACCATTTAAATGTCTGTAATCCACCACTATCCTATATGAATGGTCCGGTTTAGCAACCGGAAATAAGGGATTATTCATCGGCGAGACACAGGGCTTAATTACACCCTGGTACTCCAATTGTGTAAGAATATTCCTAACCGATGCCCTTGCTTCAAATTTGATAGGATACTGCGGCTGCGGCTGAGGTTCGCCCTTTATTGGAATTACATGATAAGGTGATTGTCTATCCCACCCCACATTATTTCTATATAGAGCGGGGGCCTGTGCAAGAGCCCATAATTTACTATAGGACTCCGCTAGTTCTCTCGGAACAAGTGATGAGAAGGAAGGTGTAATAACCTCTTCCCCCACTGGACAGTCGCGAACAAAGTCAGGTGGCCAGTCTTGTTCGGCCAGCAGAACATCATATGATTGTACCACCTGGTCCCAAAAGATGACATGTATAATGCGGTCAATGTCCCCTTCTAATTGCAGAGTCACCTTATATACTCTATCAGGATCAGAGACTCGCATATCCGCCGTTTCGATTTGTATGAAGTCATCAGTTGCTTTCACCTCCAGATAGTCTAGAAGACTCCGGCGAACTATTGTGACCTCTGCCGCGCTGTCTAACATTGCCAACGCCCATGTCTTGTTCGTCAAGAGAACTCTCTTCTTGAGCGGCATGTCTAACTGAGACTGCTGCCACTTTCTTCTTTTTAAATTGCTGTTTTTGTTGCAGCGGTTTCTCTTCTTGTTTAATAGAAACCTCCGTTGAGCGTTGTGAATCCTATCTTGGTTTCACGTACTCGGTTCTCCGCTCTGACCGCCCACCTCTCTCACTTCTCTTCTCTGAGGAGTCCTAAAAGGAACGAGATTGGCGTGTATCAGTATATTGATATCTTTCAGGCGTCTTCAAATTATCCCTATTCCTTTGATTATACCTATTCTGCGGGGTCTCCGGTTGCGGAGACTGTCCCCCATCTTTCTTAGGTGTTTGCTGTTGTTTTTTATCCCAGCGCTTTTTAGTACCCTCAGGTTGCTGTTGTTTAGCATTGTCTTTATTATTTTTACCCTGTAATTGGGGTTTTTGTGGTCTAGCCCCTAGGCTATCACGACCAATACTAGAATATGTTTCTGCAATTATTCTTAGGAGTTCCCGCTCTTGATTAATCTGCGGAACGTCCCGAAGACGCATTCGCACTGCTAGCCCTACTGCCTCTCCCTTGAGATTACTCAAAATAATAGAAGAAACCGCAGCAAAATTGCCCATCAACTACATGCCCAAATCTAAGGCAGGGGCAGCCCCATATTCATCTTGAATTTGTTTAAGCACTTCCGGTAAATTAGCTAACGTCGGTGTACCTTGTGCCGTAGTGTAGAGCGCGGCAAACACCGTGCCCCAGGTATTACAAAGGTCCACCGGAGGAACCATCCCATACGGCAAACACATCGTCAATATTCTATGTTTATTCTGAGGTCCCGTATGGGGAAATACTGCTTCCAGCGTATTCATTTTTTGCGCCAGCCAAAATGGAGTTTCCTCACGTTTAGCCGGTACCTTACCCATAACTGAGTGTACAGTGGCCGGATTGATACCCGAAACCACCGCCTGTGGGTGCGCCGGAGCAGCACACGCTGCATTAGTATTTAATGCCTGCATTACAAACTGAACCAGTCTTCTGTATGTAGCTGCCAAGTCTATATATAAACGACGAACGTCAGCCACTGCCAAGTTAGCAACCGCAGGATATGGTGTGTAAGTAGCCAATAAAGGCCAGGTCGGACCATCATTACTCAGTGGACCTAACCTTACCTGTGCTACTGTGTGTGGGAGGGCGCCATCAAGCCAATTATGGTGTTCTTGATAAGATAAAGGTATCTCTAAGTATGCATATGCCCTGTATTGTCCAGGGACATTCGCAACAGTGTATTCGTGAAAAGTGTTTGTACCCCCATCAACTGCTGGAAATACGACCCAAGAATAAAAAAGTTCTGTTCTATAGGCTGCATGGGCGTCCACCACAAAAGTGACCGGACCCCCCTGGACCGTCAGGCCATGTGCCACCAGATGTCCTGTGAGCGGTTGTCGCATATTGATTGCTATATTCACTACATTAGGATTCGCCATTTGTAAAAAACAGCACTAGGTCAGAGCAGGCACACCAATATCGGGTTTTCCTTTTAAAGTTCAAGCTTGAACAACCAACCACTAAGTAATAGGATGTACCTATCCTGTGGTGGCGGAAATCCTCAGCCCCACGGACGTCTCCGCTTACGGAACCGAGGAGTCAATATATATATATGAGACCGAGAGAGTCAGCCGGACCTATAAATTAGAGCCAGACCAATCGTTGGCGGCGCCATGTCGCGTGGGCTCTCATTATCCTAAATGAGACTACTGGATTTCTAGGCAGCAGGATCGATCACGGTGTGGGGGACTGAGTCGGACCCACGTGTAAGGAACTCTGTCACCCTAAATCGGGTTTTGGCTCCAGCTAACTAACAGTGCCTCATTTCTCCCAAGGGGAAGAGATGATTGGGCAGCCGAGCGCATGACATCTTTGGAACTTCTCAGGGAAGTCGTGGTCACTCAGATCCAAACCAACTCTCTCATTTACAGTATGATCTCATATACAAATGACAAAGGCAGTATAAGTTTTATATAATGTTTTAATAAAACGACTGCATTTTAGATAATAAGGCATGAGCCGCAATAACCAGAACCATACAACACAGTAGGATTGAAATAGTCACCAGGAGAGTAAAACATAAGAACAAAGCTATCATGGTGTCTAATAGTTTCTACTCTCCCTCTGCTTGGTCTATTTCGAGCACAGCATGTTAAGCTTCTAACTTGCCTTTCTGAATCCCTGGGGAGACATCAGCCCTCATACCTGGGCAAAGGCCTGTGATCTTGGTTCAGCATCTGCAACGAGGCAGTGAGCGTCTAGTTGTGGTTCCCAGGTCGGAATCTCCATCTTGCGTGTATTGGGACAAGGAAGTGTTTTTATAACTAACATGTCAGCGTGATCACAAAATGTCCCTACGCAGAAATGCCAAAGACTAAACTCCTACCACGTCTATCGGCAATGTACCAGACTGTATCCTTGACTGAAGCACAGAGTGAACAAGAACGTGTTATGGAGAACTCCAGTGCTGAAGTAGGCTAAACAGTGTGATATGAATATAAAACAAGACCGTAGAACTGGCTATTTGAAAAATAACAGTACGAAGCCTAATAAAAAGCATGTAGAGCAAAGTGCACAGAGGCTCTAAGCTGCAAGCAAATGAATAAAAATACATCCAGGGCAAAGTGCACAAAGGCCTAAAGCCTGAAGCTAATGCGCAAAGGATACATAAAACTAACCACACTACAGTTTGATGTTAGAATGTAGGATGCGTGGACAGTTAGCAATCCTGAGGAAGAGAAGACGAACTGCATGTGCTCTCCATAATGCAATAAATTGCTCATTAACTTACCTTTGGCGTCCTCATTCATTGCAATTTGGCAATGACTTGGAAACCTTACAGGCGCATGTACCTTCTTATCTCATGTTGTTGTAGGCTAAAGAACTTTACCTGACATAGAGGAGAGATCAGTAGAAACAGAGAGTCGGCTGACAATAGAGGCTCATGCGAATCCTGGGTAGTGGATGCTGTTGGTTCATGTACATTCACTATAAACTGTGGAAAAAGATACTGTTACTGTGCAGGAGGCTGCTAAATTATTAATGCCATAGCACAAGCCAAAATTGAGCCACTGCCTGAGCTTGCGCTGTTGCTTGGAGATGCACTTGTGCGTCGTAACATTACTAACTGCACTAGAGTATTATTGTTATATCCTTTAATCAAAAGTACCCTTGAATACACAGTTATGTGTGTACTCTGACGTTGTCACTACCTTGCTTGGCAACATTTTTCAGCCTCGAAATGGATGCCTTTCTTTCTTAGAAACACTGCACTACAGCGTGTTCTCATGTTAAGACTAATTATTTTAAAAGGAATTTGCTCTTCTAATCGAGTGCTCTGCAAGTACAGGCATCTTCAATTATTCGATGACACGAACATCCTCTTCAAAGTGTACGGCAGTCCGGAACAGCCATATTTAGCCATGAAAGACTACAGCGCAACACGTCAGAGTGGGGAAATCATCTTTAGGACCAACTTCAAAAATAGAATATATGCTATTTGGATGAAGACATAAAGTGACACACACATCTACAGTGTATCAAACAGTGTAGTCATAATAAACGTGAAGCATGGTGATACACACACGATCAGTGTGTCATACTACAAATACTTCACATTTCAGTGATACGCACACTTATTATTGATGGATAATAAGTCAAACATGCATGTCAGGATACTACAGTAGACACACACTACCAAAGTCTAACTACTACTTATTACCTTAGTTATCTATTCCAAAAGCATTACTTATGAGCATATGATTTTATGGTATGAAAAACTATATTGAGTACCACAGTTGAAAGAAAGAGATTTAGAAACTAATATTCTTTTATAAGAAGTTATACTCATGTGTGCCCAAACATTCTCACTTACTTTCCCCTTGCCATTCCTACCGTGTCCTGGTGAATCACAAATAAAATGGCCGGAATGGAAGCAGTATTTCCTTAATTATATATCCGCTATAGAAGAAGAAGGGTCAGAAGAATTTTCCACTTCTAGAAAGAAGAAAATTCTTCTACATTGTTTAGAAACAGAGGGATTAAGAGTTTCTAACCAAATGGAAAAGAAAATGAGGACAGCAGAAGAACAAAACATTTTTCAAAATGCTTCAGAAGATCTAGAAGGGTACTACCAACCTACAGTTTGTGTAGCGGTAGACAGATATAACTTCTTTCAGAGGAAACAAGGGAAATCAGAGCCTGTGAAAGATTATGTTTCAGCTTTGAAAAAGTTTGCGATCTCTTGTAAGTTTGGGATACTACATGACGAATTAATAAGCAACCAAATCCTCAGGCATACCAATGATCCCAGCTTACAAGACAGGTTATGAGTCAACGGTGAATCTTCACTAAATTATATAATATCTTTAGTAAAAAAAATGAACTATCGAAAAGATGTGCTAAAGCATCCATGTGCAGTGGGAAAATCTCCCCTGATGTTAAAGGAAAGGGAACTCTTTGCAAGGTCTTTAATGCTCATAATAAGCAAGTGAGTGACAAAAGTAAATGGAAGAATAAGGGACCAGTCAATAGTAAAAACATAAGTTACTATAGATTTGGTAGTAAGGACCATCTTGCAGGAGATAAGAACTGTCCTGCACATAAAGTCAAATGCTTATTTTGTGGTGTTATGGGACACTATGAAAGAGTGTGTAGAAAGAAAGGCAAGAAAAATCAGACTGTGAAATTTATATCTGAAAGGAGGGAATCGGAACAGTCGGAGGAGGAATATGAGGATGATATAGAAGGTGTGATGTGTTTAGAGAGCCCAGTACTACATTTAGAAATGAGACAGAAAAACAAACCTATATATAGCATGTCTAGTGGTGGGGTAACAATTAATATCATTGTAGATTCAGACTCACCTTATACTTTAATTAACAAAAAAATGTGGAACGAAAACTTTGAACCAGTGTAAGGAGAACACTTAAGAAAATCTGACATTCATCCTGTCACATTTACGGGTGAGGTGATTCCAATGTTGGGATACAGCAAATTACTGTTTGAGTTCAAGGGCAGGAAAACTATGAGTAAACTATACGTAGTTAAAGCTGGGCCTTCTGAATAAGGTTAGAAAGACCAGAAGGCTTTAAATATAATTTTGAATCCCAATGGGGATAAACAAGTTCTATTATTAGAAAAATCTGAACAGGATTTTGTTACTGAACTTAAACATTATTTTCCTGAGGTCCTTTCAAGTAAAATACACAAACTAAAATAATTTGTTCATAAACAAATATATAAAGAGGGAACCAAACCAGTGAGCCACAAGGTGAGGAATATTCCATTGAGTGTCAGTAATGAGGTGAGTGAAGAACTGAACAGACTTGTGATAGATGGCATTTTTGAACCGACTGAATAAGCAGAATGGCTGGAACCATCCATTAGAATTAGCCAGGAATGCAAATGGCAAATTGAGATTGTGCCTTGATCTTAGAGATCTAATAAAAACATTATAGTGGATACATTTCCGCTACCCAAAATGTCTGAATTATTGGCAAAAATGAAAGGAATTTTGTGGTTTTCTACCATTGACTTAAAGTCAGCTTACCACCAAATAACCATACATACTAAATGTATGAAATTGACTGCCTTTATCATACCCTTAGGGTGTTTTCAGTTTGTCTGAATGTCTTTTTGATTGGCATCAATGGCAGCTGTCTTCCAAAGATTAATGCACAAACGTTTGAAAGAAATTCAGGGGGTGATTTATTTTCAAGATGATATCCAATTCATGGGGAAGGACAAAATAGAGCATGATAACAACTTGTTAAAGGTATTAAGAAAACTTAAAGAGTATGGATTGACAGCTGAAATAGACAAATGTACATTTTGTAAACAAACAGTGATATACTTAAGTCATGAAATTAGTAAGGAAGGAATTTCACCTAAGAAGATTTTAATAGAATCGATTAGAAAAGGACAAAGTAAGATCTTTCATAGGTCTTGCAAAGTCTTATGCTAAATTTGTGAAAAAATTTGCAGGAAAAAAAATATAATATACGCCAATTATTGAATGCAATGAATCTAGGCCAGAAGAATTTGAGGAAATTAAGATAGATATCTCTGAAGCTATTCCTTTGCAAGAATTTGATCCTAAAGCTCAAACAATCTTGGCAACTGATGCAAACAGTAAGCGTTTGGGTGCTGCATAGACCCAAATTTCAGGAAATGGTTCGCAAAACACACTTTCCTTTGCTTCCCGTTCTTTGACATCTTCAGAAGAAAGGTATTCGGTTATAGAAAGAGGAATGTTAGCATATCTATGGGCTGCAAGGACGTTTGGACATTTTGTATGGGGCACATAATTTACCTTACGCACAGATAACAAAACGTTGGTTAAGGTTTTGACCACCAAGTGTGCAACTAATGCCACACCTCGCACAGCCAGGATGTTTTTGCAATTATTAGATAACACATATAAAGTGGAGTATATACCTGGTAAAAAAGTAGGTGACAGACTATCTGAGTAGATCACCAGTAGCCAAAGGAACATCAGAAACAAATGAATGGGAAGATTATAGTATAGTGAATGTTGAGAGTGAGACTGAAGCTATTTCAGAGTCTGAATGGAAAACTGGTTATGAAAAAGATGAACAAAGTGGCTAAATATGTTTTACAAGGTTGGCCTGTTAAACGTGATTTATCTGAAGGATGTAAACAATTTGGAAACTGAGAGAGGAACTGTCCATTTCAGACTCAGGGTTAGTTTTTAGGGGTAATAAGATGATTGCTCCACACAACCTGAGATACCTGGATTTTAGAATTTATGCATGGAGGGCATCAAGGAATAGTTGCATCCAAACAGCAAGCCAAGAACTCTTAATGGTGGCCTGGAATAGACTCTAGTGTAGAAAGGTTTGTTAGGAATTGAGAACAATGTCAAGAGGCTAATAAAACATGCACTATAATGAGACCACCTCTAGGGATAAGCACAATACCAATCTATCCTTATCAAGCATTGGCAATAGACAATCTAGGTCCTATTATGAATAAAGGTGGGAATTATAACAGCAATACTGTGTTACTTGACAAGTACTCCAAGTGGGCAGAGATTGAGATATGTGGTAAAGTAGATGCAGCTCATGTTGTTGCACGGTTAGAAAATATTTTTGGGAGAGAAGGAATCCCTAAATCATTGTTGAGTGACAATGGTCCACAATTTATCACTGAGAAGTTCACATATTTCTCACCAGGAATGGAATTAAGGAGAAGAAGACACCAGTACAGTACCCTGCCAGTAATGGAGCTGTTGAAAGATTTAACAGGGTGATCATGGGGAGTATACAAGCAGCAAGCAATACAGGAAAAAAACATATCCTTTTCCTAGGGATAATTCAGTATGGATGTCACAAGATTTTCAAAGTAAATAGTCACCAGAAGCAGTCAAAAATAATCTGGAAAGAGCAAAATAATCACATAAAAAAACAGTATGACGGAAAACGCAATGTGAAGGAAGTCACCTTAAGTGAGGGTGATTTTGTAAGGGTAAAGATTGAAAAGAATGCAAGAAAAGGGGAAAGTTGGTTCTCCAATCCCTTGCAAGTAAACAGGGTGTATTCGTGTTCTGCTAAGTTGAGTAATGGAAAAGTTTGGCATTTTAGCAAGTTGTGTAAATGTTGAAAAAACTTAAATGAGAAAATAGTAACCCTAAAGTTTTGGGAGTGTTTCTGTGGGATGATGAGGAAAGGAGTAAGTCTCAGTTCAACAGTGATAACACTCTGCAAAATATGTCTACAGTAACTCTTTTGGACTCATCTAAAGGAGGGAGTAATAAAGTTCTTCCAAAGGTTAATAAAGGGAAGAAAACGGAACAGAAGGTACACCAAATGAAGGAAGTGAGATTCTCGAACACAATCATAACATTACTCACTAAATTAAAAGATTTCATAGTAGACTGAATGTGATACTATTGTGAAGTCGTATAGTCATCTTTATCTAAGAAATTGTGAAGTCATATATGTTTTAAAGTTGTATTGTTATTTAGATTTTAACTGTGTTCTCCTAGGTATCAAACTGTAATATGTTATCAGTCACCATGTTCCAAGGGGAGATTTTAAGGTTGTGAGGGTACTTGTAATAAAGGGGGAAGATGTGTGGTGTTGCTAAGTATATGGTTCAGGAATGACATGTCATAATGTTATGCAGTGCTTAATTTGTAAATAAAAACGTGCCGGTGCCCAAAGCCCTCTTAACCATGTGGCTGCTGCATTTAATTGTGCGAGCACGGAATACTGAGGCATCATCGTCCTGACGCCATCTCGGGCCTCTTCAATCTATTTAAAGCCACCCCTGCCCCTTCAGCTCTTTCTGGCAGCTTTCTGCTTTCTACCTTTGTGACGCTTTTTCGTTTTTCTCTTCCTCCGTCTTTCCCATATGTGTCTTTTGCTCGCAGCAAATGTTTGAGGCAGAAGAATAAGCGCCGGCCCTCAAAAATAAGTGCCGGTGCTCAGCACCGGAAGCAATAAGCACAAATTAAGCACTGCACGGCTAGTTCGATGTTAGAATGTAGAATGGGTGGGAAGTTGGTGCTATCCTGAGGAAGAAAAGACAAACTGCCTGCTTTCGCCACATACTGCAATAAATTACACATTTACTTACCTTCGGCGTCCTCATTCATTACAGACATCACTTTCTGTGATGTCATTAAGGTGAATTGGCATGTGATGGAACTTACGCTACACCTAGTATTTGGAGGAATTGATGCCTTTGAGGCAGCCTATGGCTTTAAGCAGCACCAGAATTTGCCATTTCTATTATTCATCCTGCAGCCTCATTCGAAAAATTGTAAGACCCCTATTTGGGTTTTATTTTTTAAGAAATGAAGTACTGAACTGGGATCTTGTCTTGGATATCTTGATATGAAGCAGAGAACGGAGGGTCCCGCCTCTTGGGCTTGCCTTCTATACTATAAGATTAATGAAACGAATTTGCAAAAATATAAAATATAAAAGCGGCTGCTCTTCTCCAGGTTTGTCGCAACTCGGCCTGTATCTGATTGACAGTGTCAGTTATTGTGGGTGTCCTGGGCCTGCGCGCCATCCATATCTCGGGGGCAGAGAATTATTAGAAAATGATAAACAGTAAAACTCAGAAGAGGAGCATATGAGAGCCATGCCACATTACCAGGCCAGCCCTCGCTCATTCCATATTTGACGTGGCCGGTTGAACGGCATTTACATCGGAAAGAACTCTCCTGCCTGCGGGGCAAGATGTTATGAACTTTTAAAGTCATTCCTTAAAATAAAATAAAATAAAACTGGAGCAGGTGAATAGTTCCGAGTTTTTCCTACTGCAGATTTTTTTCTCAAATGTGACAGGTGTGATGGGTTGCGCAGTTTGTTCTCTTAGATTTTTAGGATCTCTTTTAGGATCGTAAAAGGGGCGGAAATAAACAACGAGGGAGACAAGCCACAATGCAAACCTTTGAAAGGCTTTCAAATCAGGCTTTTGCTTCCCTTTCTGCAGGGGCGGCTGACTTCTCTTGGTCACTTTGAATTTGGTTTATGTTTGCAAAAGTTGTTAGTTAGTTACTCCGCAGAGGCTTTTGAGCAAACAAGCGGGAATGCGGTTGGTAAAGCCAAATACAATTGTTTTTTTCGTAGTTTTTTTTAGGTATGTCAGGCCAGACCAGGCCACGGAAAAGAAGTTAAGAGTTTAACAAACGATTGTGGTCCTACATATGTAAGTTGCCTAGGAGCTGCGCTTAATTGTTTTTTTAAACAGAAAACATAAATCAAACGCAGGGTTCCTAAGGCCCATATTTAAGAAAAAGTGGAGCATCAGAGCTGATACACCACTTTTTCTGCGCACCCCTAGTGGCACCATACAACACCACGGTTATGCTGTATTTATAAAATGGAGCATCATTGCGGTTGTTAGCACAATAGCGTCAACATTTTGGCGCTATTGTGGCACTTTGCTACACTAGCATTAAAAATCTGTTACATTTCACTGGGCCATTTTTGTAAGCCTCCTAGTGTCGGAATGGCCCGCTTGCATACATTATGCCTGGTGCAGGCACAATGTGGTGCCAGGTTTTACAAAGTGGGACAATGCATGCATTGTGCCACTTTGTAAATATGGCATGGGGGAAAAAGCCACTTTGGCGCCCCCTTAGCGTAGAAAAAGTATGCTATGGCGGAGCTAAGGTGGCGCTTAAATGTGCCCCTAAGTGTTTGCTAGGAGTTCGGGATTGGTAAACACTGAGGCTGTCTAGTCTGTATTTCACCTTATTTGTGTTTTACCCCACTATGCACCTATAGTCACATTCGCTCACTTTAGCATGATCTTTGTTCATCCCTATTTTCTCTCTTTGTTAGTGTTTACTTATCTTTCTCTTCCTCCTCCTTTTTCCCTTTTTTGCCTTTCTTGCTGTTGTTCTGGGTCAAAATCGGATGATGAAACATTAGCCCTGGTCCCCAGACTTATTTAGGGTGAGTACCGACCACCTGCTAACATGGCACAATTTATGCACTGTCTTCATGTGTACTTTTAGACATCTGTGAGAATCTCGAGTTGCCACAACCTAAAATGTTAGTAAAAAAAAATGAATGAGTTGCGTGTTTTGGAGTGAGCAAAAAATAATGTGACAAATCAAATGACCAGCTTTACACTTCAAAGCCTCTATCAGGAAGTGAAACACTTTTTAATTACACTGTCTTGGCTAGATCCTTATTATTGGCCACCCTGTAGTTGTGGCACTTTCCTCTTTTCTTATGTCTATGCTCATTCCTAATTTTTCACCAAAACCTGCAATATTTGTGTGCTAGTGCTAGTTTAACCTGAAAAAGGTAGTGATGTTTTTCACAGTTAACCCCTTAACTACTGGGCCATGCCATCTCCTAGTGCTGAGCTCACTTTGCTCCCAGGCCTCCATACATTTTTTTCTCTTAAGACAACCAAGTCAAATTTGTGTCCTTTTCCCATCAACTTGGTAATTTGCCATGTACCCTGAGGCTGTGAATTATACTGGGAGGGATCAAGAAAATAGGGAAAATATAGCTAAGGGAAATTAGGAAAACATTCTCAAGGTGAATGTGTCTTTTTTCTCAAAACAGTTTGTTTTGCTTATAGTGATCATCTTCCCAGCTTTCAAGAACATGTGGAGCTGAATAAAAAAACGTTTTTTAAAAATTTTTGACATTTTTCAAAGAGGTAGTCCATTTTCCCTAATTGTGTGTGCTCCAACCTCCTTCCAGTTTGTGCTGGAAACAATTCATCCAGAAAAGTCATCCAGAAAAGCTGGAGATTTCTGAAAAGTAGACAAAATACCAAATTCATCAATTGATCTTTTGTGTAGATCTCTCAAGATCTAACAACACATTTTTCTCACATATCTGTGATGGAAAGGTCTGAAATCTGTGGAAAGTCACAAACTTCTTTCCATCCACATTCTCCCATCTCTCCTTATAAAATGGTACCTAACCTATGTGGGTAGGCCTAGTGCCTGCAATAAGAAATGGACCAAAAAGCAACCTGGATACATTACATTTTTCCACTCAAAACGGACCCTTTTTTGCAAAGTGGGTAGCTGATGATTTTAGTCCCTAATTCAGCCAGCACCAAGGGAAACTAAACAACCTTGCACATGTTTAAAACTAGAAATCTGGGAGTATCCAACGTGGAGTGACCTGCATGTCTCACACTAAGGGGGTTATTCTAACTTTGGAGGAGGTGTTAATCCGTCCCAAAAGTGACGGAAAAGTGACGGATTTACCACCAGCCGTATTACGAGTCCATTATATCCTATGGAACTCGTAATACGGCTGGTGGTATATCCGTCACTTTACCGTCACTTTTGGGACGGATTAACACTCCTCCAAAGTTAGAATAACCCCCTAAGTTTTGTTTTATCCAGAATCACCTTTAAACCTGAAACTTTGACTAAAAAACAAGTTTGAAAAGTTATGGGATCTGCGGCAAACCATAAACTTCCTACCATTTGAATTCCCCCTAGTGCCTGCGACAGGAAACGGAAAACAATGCAACATAGACACATCATCTTTTACTTCCCAAAACTGAATCTTTTTTGGCAAATTGGGAAGATGTGGATTTTAGGGCCTACTTCAGTTGGTACACATTGAAGCCAGTCTGAGAACGAGACACTTGGTGGACTACAGGGTGGGGTGACTTGCGAGGTTCTCAGAAGTTCATTTACCCAGCATTGCTTGCAAGCCTCAAATGTTGACTTAAAAGCACATTTTTGATCATTTTTCTGTCAGGGAAAGTTCTGAAATCGGTGGTGAACCACATTTTTCCTCCAACCATGAGTTCCCACTTGTCCCCCAATAAGAACATTGGCCCACTTGTGTAGGTGGGCCATAAGACCACAACACAAAAAGGCCCTAAGGTGTTCCATTGAGAGGTAAGCAATTGCAGTAACTGCAGTATTTAGGGCCATGCTGTGGTGCCATCCATGCACCCCTACGAACCACAGACATTTTTGAAAACTAGGCAAAAAGGGGACTCCAGGGTTGTATGTCTTGTGTGGATCCCTGGAGGTTTTCTTACGCACAATGCCCTGCAAACCTCCAACTTTGCCTGAAATCATGCATTTTCCTTGTATTTCTCTGATGGAAACTTCCGGAATCCACAGGTTTTCACAAAATTCCTACCATCCAGGATTACCCTACTTGTACCGATAAAAACGCTGTGCAACCTTGGTGACTGGGACTACTGCTCACAACAGGAAAGGATCAAACAAAGGTCAATGGAAACCCAAGCAGAATTCCATTGACCTAATTTTGATTGGTTCCTGTTGCAGGCACTTGGCCCAGCTACACAAGTGGTGCAAAAGGAGGATAACACTGGGGGGGGGGTAGTAATCCCCTGGCTGTCTAGTTTTTAAAACAGTCTGTGGTTGGTAGGATTCCATGAATGGCATCTGAGCACGACTCCAAAAGCTGCAGCTACCCCTTTCACTGATCTCTCTACATAGCGATTTAGGGCCTTTTGTGTCATGGCCTGTTGGCCCACCTACTAAAATGGGGTACGTTTCTTATTAAAAGACATGTGAGAACACAGGGTGGTAGCAGATTTGTCGCTCCCAGCAGATTCCGGAAGTTTTCCTCACAGAAATGAGAAACAGAGGTGTGTTTTGAGTCCAAGTTTGAGGTTTGCACGGCATTGTGGGTAAGAAAACGCTGTGGAATCCCCATGAAGCACAACAACCTGGAGTCTCCACGGTGTTTAGCTTTCAGAACTGTCTGGGTCTGGAAGGTTTTCCCAGATGGAGGCCTACCAAAGCACAAAAAGTGAAGCCATTCACCATTGTAAAGGGGACAATATTGAGAGTTAGCCACACTCTCCTGGCCTATATGTAAAAGCAACACCCAAAAAAATCAAATGTCCTCTCGCCTGCCAATTGGAGAGGATTCTTTAGTTTGCAGAGTAGCAGAAAGACTGATGCTTTAGGGATGAGGATGGGGTCTGATGATAGGATAGGCCGGATCCACTTCAATAGTTTATTAAGAAAAAGTATTCCTGCTGTACAGAGTCCATTTTGCCCCACAGGGTCAAACTGGGGGCAAAATGTTTGTCTGGCTTGGGGGATGGTAAAAATACTGGTTTGTTCTTTTTAGGGTGGAGGTGGGACCAATGCCAGATGCAATGCCCACACACTTTCTTTTGCCCCAAATGCAAAATCCCAGGTTTTAGGTGGATTTTTCACTTCCCAGGGTGGCAAAAAGGGCTGATTTGAGGCAACTTCCCCAATTGGGACTAACCTATCAGTCAGGAGGTAGAAATACACTATTGCCCCTCCTGCGGCAGATTGAGGGTGATTACCCCTATGTTCTCCCTGGAGGCAGAAAGTCTATTGGGTCCTGTAGTGAGGGAGAGCACAGTCATCCTCACCCCAAATACAGCATAAATCCTGTCCCTGGTGTATTTTGGGCTTTCTGCCACCTTGTCGGACAAAAAGGGGGTAATCACCCACATCCGCCTCCTGGGGTGAGCAGAAGGACTGTCAGCATTTTTTTTGGGTGGGGTGGAGTCATTGTCATGCACATGGTGAGCAGATCCCACCCCTATATTTTTTAACTATCCCTCCATCCTGGAGGGAAGATTGGGAGTTATCACCCGATCTGTTCCCTTGGGGGACAGAAAATCTGCCATCATAGTCTTTTGTGTGGTAGGGGGCATGCCCTTGCTCCTAAAAGGCGGTCCCCACACTAATATTTTCTTTATATGTCCCTGGTGTCCAGTGGGCTGACTACCCACCCCTCCCCCGGGAGGGGATAATCAGCCCACCTGTCCCCCTAGGCATGCAGAAAGGCTGACAGCATAATAGTTTGCTGAGGTGGGGTCATAGCCATGCCCATGATGGGCAGCCCCCACCCTTACATTTTTTATTAAGTCCTGGTGTCTAGTGGGCTTTCTACCCTCCTGCTCCCGGAGGGGGAGATCAGTGGAAATCACCCCATCCGCACCGCACGTGGGTCGAAAGACTATAATCATCAATTGTGCTGAAGGAAGCACAAGCACTTGCCTAAGGGCCCTCTCCCCACATCCATGGAGTCTTGTGAGTGGAACCCTGCTTGGGGATTGGTCTCCTGTGGTAATCCCCAAGCAGGAATCCACTAGGCAGAGCTGTCATTGGGAATAGGAAATTTCCTCCTTTTCAACAATAGCTCTCCCACCTCAATCAGTGCTCAATTACTTAGATATGCACACTGAGCACTGATGCAGTGAAAGTAAAACAAGCCGTAGGCTTGTTTGATTTTCACTTTAGTGTAATGACGTCATTTCACCCTGCGTGCTGATCAGCATTACACTGCAGAATAGAAATAGACTCGGCTACTCGGGAAACTCTTCCTGAGCAGCCCAACTTTAAAGTATAATGATGGAATTCCTTTACTGCTATTCACCAGAGGGGCCCTTCTAAGCCTCCCCAGTGTCGGCCATTTGCCAACAGCCACACTTAAAGAGTCAACATTAAAACCGTTTTGGCTTCGACTTGGAATTTGCATGTGTTTTAGTGATCTTTTTCGTCTTTACAGCACTTAAAACAGACACAAACGTACCAATGTGAACATGGACACCCCAGTGAAAAAAAACATTGAGAGCAGTGCATATCAATCATACTATTTATGAGCCTTATGGGGGAGCAAAAGAAAAAAACTGTAACTTCTCACAGTCACTGGTGTCTTTTTTCACTAACCCCCTTTAAGTTATTAGCTTTGCAAAAATAAGTGGTTCATTCTTACTTTGATTTGAGAAAAAATAGAGCTTCTCTCAAGGTTTAAGAGATACTAAAGGTCACACACAATTGTTTTCATGTACACAGATCGAAAACTGATATAGCAAAGACTTATGAATGTTCATACTTAGCCATCAATGAGTTGTGTAATTACATAAAAGACACAACAAAATACACTATTAGAATACAGGTATGGACATTAATGTAAGATTGTCTGGATAACAAGGCTTTTTTCTGGTCCACGGAAGATCTGGCCTGGCATTTCCAGCTGGACTGTTCCCATGGGGAACTGGGTCAAGACTGATTTGCATATGGATGGGTCCATACTTTAATGGCATGGCAAGTAACAAAACTGATGGATTAAACCCAGATCTGTGACTGGGGGTGAATGTTTGATTTGTTCCACATTCCTTCCATTGCCTGTTCTTTTTGCACTTCTCACAGACAACAGCAATAACGTCCTGAAACCAATATGCCAGTGACAGCGCACCTGAAAGTTTGTATGCTTCAGACTTAGAACGCCTTAAACATTGCATGCACATCATCCAGAACTGGACGCCAAGCTCCTACCTGGAGCTCTACCCAACCAAGTCAGGATTCCTGTTATTTGGCAAGACCAACAAACAAAATATAGTACACACCTGACCCAAAGACATGAACCATGACAACTTCAAACAACAACTTTCACCAAATGTCAAGTCTACTGGATTCATCCTGGACACTGACCTCATCTTCAAGAAACACAAAGTCAAAAAACAAAGACGGACAGGCCCACCTCCTCTTCTAAAGAAAATCACATTGTTTCTTCCAGAAAGAAACTTCAGATCTGTTGAACAGGTCCTTTTACTCTTGCATCTCGATAACAGTAGTGCCTTGCCCCAAGGCCTTCCAGACTCTGCAATGGCACCACTTCGGGGCAATCTATTGACTGAAGCACGACTCATCCAAGATGTGAAAAAATATAATCACATCACTCCTATCCTGATGGAGCTCTGTTGGTTCCCCTTGCTGGCTCATCTTCAAAACTGCATCCTTCACAAAGCCATCATGATCAGCAACCCCATTTATCTTGCAGACAAGTTCACCATAACTGGTGGTTCTTGGCACATCTGCTGCCAGGACAGCATCATACTGCAGACTAAGAAGTGTAAAAAAGAAAAAAACACGACAGCAGGACTTTTTGATTTATGCATGCAAAATCTGTAAATCATCCCTGTGTCCATCAGGACCAACCCAATGCTGTTGAAATTAGGAAAGAGTTGAAGACTTACCTCTTTAATGAACACTACATCACAAAACATTAAGGCCCTGATTTATACTTTTTGACCCAAATCTGCATTAGCGGAGGTTTGCATCCAAAAGTACACCGCCGGTTAGCGTCAATTCCTGGACGCCAGCCAGGCGTCATATTTAAGCGATGACGCTAGCCAGTGGTAAGGCCCAGTTAGTGTCAAAAGTATTGATGCTAACCGGGTTGGGGAGACGTAGGGGAAACTGGAGGTTGTGTGTGAAAGAATGGTGTTAGTCAGGTTAGAGTAAAAAAAATTACTCTAACCTGATTAGTGTCATTATTTCCACGCACAACCCCCATGGACATGTGTCCTGTCTAAGTAAAGACAGAAGTCATGCCCCACAGCCCAATGGCCATGTCCAGGGAACTTAAGTCCCCTGGGAATGGCCATTAGGCACAGTGCCATGTAGGGGAGCCCAAGTTAGGCCCCCCCTTTGACACTGTGCACAAAAAATAAAAATCCTTATCTGGACTTACATGGGATGGGTCCCTCACATCTTTAGGTGTCCTCCAGGTGTGGCTGCGGGTGGGTGGGGGTGACCCTGGGGGCAGGGAAGGGTATCTGTGGGATGTTTCCATGGTCTATGGCCCAAAGGCCCACAGCTCCCCTAACGCCTGCTCTGACCCAGGCGGTAAACAATGGTGCTAAGCAGGCTTAGCACCATTATTTAAGACTCTCCTCTTCCCGTGCGTGATTTGTGCACAGGCAGATAAATAAGGCGCTAGGGCCTTTGAGTCATTTTTTGCCCTCGAATGCCTACCTTGCATCTCATTGACGCAAGGTAGTTTTCCACAGGCAAAAAATGACTTTAATTCCAATATTTTGGCGCTAGACATGTCTAGCGTCAAAATATAAATATGGAGTTAAGCTTGTGCTGTATTTGCGAAAAAATGATGCAAATTCGGTGCAAACAGAGTATAAATATGCCCCAACTGTCCACAATCCAGCTTCCTACTCATTGACTTTATGCTTGCCTTTGACCTTGAATAGCACTCCGCTACTTCCACATCTACAGATCTTTAAGAAACATGTACTACAGAGATACAGAAATTAGGAGAAAGGTATAGAAAGTCGAGACTTACATACCTGTTGATATGTTATTTTCTATATTCTGTCCTTGATATTGTGTCTGATCAATTTTGTGGTTTGGGTATTCGGGGGCACATTCTGCTACATGGCACGCAGATTCTGCAGACAGATGATGCTGCAGGAGCTGAATTTGTTCCCGTGAAAATAAGTAACTCATTCTAGTGTAGAGTTCTGCATTTTGACTTTGTGTGGCATGGCAGCTGAATGAGGCTGACATGAAAATCAGAGGCATTCTTTAATCAAGCCACACAGAAAGTTCAGTAGTGGCAGCTGCCCAGATGTTCCACAGACAGATATGCAGGTTCAATCCATTAGCCCCATCAGTCATAACTATCCAGTCCCATATATATCCACATTTTAATTGTGTCAAGTGACATAGTGAAAGCGAATCTAAGGGGGGTGCAATGGGCATAGAAGCAACCACGGAGAACGGATGGGAAATTATAGGAGACATTGTAGGGAAGGGTGGGAAAGCAGCAGGGTCTGAAGCAGTTGAAAACCAGCTGATGCAGGTACACAAAAGGGACAAGTACAGATTGGAGGGTGGTTTGGTCTTAAAAACAGAACAGCAAGAAGATTAAAAGATCATGAGAGACCAGACCATTTTTATCAATCATATTGAAGTAACTACAGCAGGAGTATTTCAGTTTTTGTGTTTACATGGCACAAGTGGCCTTGGTTACACCATAGCAGTCAACACACTGATTGGCCATAAATTCCTCCCATGTCTGACCCTTAAAATCCTCACCACTCCTAAGCACTACACAGTCCTGAAACCTAAAAAACGTTCACCCCTAAACTCCACCCAACCCTGAACCCTTAAAACCCATCAACAGTCCTACACTCCAGCCATTCCTGAGACCTAAACACCCCTCACCACTCCTAAAGTTCACCCATCCCTGAACCATAAAAGCGCCTTTCTATGCCTGAATGCCCCAATTCCTAAGCAATAAAAAACCCTTATCACCCTTAAACATTACCCATCACTGAACACAAAAACCCCTCACCATACCTAAATGACACACAAGGTTAATGTAATTATGTTTTTTCCTGAAAATTCATTTCCTTTAAAATGCTTCTTCTAATTTTTAATTGAATTGTGTATCTCTAAAATCGATTTTCCTTAAAATTGTTTTTCCGTAAATTGCTGTCCTTCAATGCTGTTTCACATGCATCATTCAGGTAGTAGTACTGCTGTTAGGAGAAGGAGAGAGGATAAAGACAGAAATATATATTGTAGAAGAGGAGACCGAGGCTTGAGATGTTGAAATAGAGGAAGAAGAAAGATGGAAAGTAATGGGAGAGGATAGAGGTGAGTAAGCCAGAGAATTATGAGATTAACTGAACCATAGCCAAACCCGGGGTCAAGCTTGGTCTGAGAGCCAAAGCATGAGTGAAGCCACCACAAAAAAAGTAATGAGATCCTGAAAAATGGTCCCATTAGTGAGATTAGTTCTTTATTTGTGCAGTTCTCCATCTCTACTCACTCTCTCTTCCTAATAAAGCAAATGGGAAACCTAAAGGGAGGAGGTCTCTGCTCCTTTATCTTTCTGTGTGATCTTGGACAGATAAGTGCTTTAACTCCTGAGACAGCCCTGTTTCTCAAACCCTGTACAGTGTCACAGCAGCCAAGTTGAGCTTTGACAACCCACCCCTGTCCCCATGTACCGCTCGCCCATGAACCACTGAAGTTGAGATCATCTCTATTAACCACATTATTCCAACAGCGTGTACCTCACTTTCCCTGTTTATCTGGTATGTGTTGCAACTGGGCTCCATCTGAATTGAAATGAATGGGCAGGGCTGCCAAATACTCTGCCCCTTCAAACAAGGCCCCCATCCCTCATCATTTTCCCAACTACTCACGGACTACTAGAAGGTAAGCCAGCGCTAGTCATATCACTTTGAGCAAGGTTCAAACATCCCGTGGCTCGTTCTCCTCTCGGAGAGGGTGACATGCAATAATAGAGTATAATGATGAGTGGAGGAGAGAAGTGGAAAAATGAGAGAGCAAAAATGATAATATTAGAAAAACAAGAAGAAAGGAGGAGTACAATGTAAGAGAATATGTGTATTGGTAGTGCAAAGCATAACAAAGGGAAGTGAGGAATGAAGAAGGGGTTAGGAAAAGATGGAATGACACAAATAAAATGACACGTGCTGAAAAATATATAAACATGAGGGAAAAGAGCGTGAGAGTGATAGAAATTGAGGGAGAAAAATAGAAACAGAGAGAGGTAGAGAGAAAATGAATCAGAGATTGAAACAGGAAAACAGATCCATTAACATGATACCAACAATAGTGAGAGTCACTGACAGATAATGATGAAATATATGAATCAGTTGAAAGTGGAATATCACATTCTATGTCACTGAATGGTGGAGATCATGTAAACCTAATCTACAGACTATTTCCTAACTCTGCAGTTTGCATTAGTATCATATTACCACTACCTGTTAGTGTACACATTGTTAATGAATGGCAAAATGTCATTTTTGTTCTCTGGAAAAGACATAAAAGTGGCAGGATTCAAGGGACACATTCCCAGCCCCAAGTATAATTTGCTTGTATTTTGTCAAGCGACTATTAGTCAACTGCTGAGTGTGGGTACGCGTCAACAAAATCTCAACTGAATGTGGCACAAGAACGGTTAGAGGATGTCCCTTCACAACACTTTCACATTGTTCTTTGCTGACACCAACTGTTGCCACAATTTTAAGACATCCGGGCAGTCCAGCGGCTACAGGATCAAGCGTAGCAGAGAAGTAAGCAACAGGTCGTCTCACTTTTCCATGCATCTGTGGAAGCACTGAGAGAGTGCAGCCCTCTTTCTCACTGCCAACAAGAGTAAAAGCTTTATTGTAATCAGGCATTCATAGGAGCATAATCACAAAATAAAATGATGGACGGAGTGTTGAAACTTCTCAAACACTCACCCCCAGTCACAGATCTGGGTTTAATCCATTGTTATTTTGCTTGCCACGTCACCCCAGTTTGGACCCAGCTATATGCAAATCAGTCTTGACCCTGCTCCCAATGGGAGCAGTCCAGCCCAAACTGCCAAGTCAGGTCCTCCCTGGACAGGATTCAAGCATCCTTGGACCGGTTTCAGGGTATCACCCTTCATCAGCCAGGCTAGCTTGAATCCAGTGGCGTAGCAAGCAAGGGACCCACGTCTGGGCATACCTTAGCCACTTAGGGTGCACAAAGCAAAATCACAAAATAAAATGATGGACGGAGTGTTGAAACTTTTCAAACACTCATCCCCAGTCACAGATCTGGGTTTAATCCATCGTTATTTTGCTTGCCACGTCACCCCAGTTTGGACCCACCTATATGCAAACCAGTCTTGACCCTGCTCCCAATGGGAGCAGTCCAGCCCGAAATGCCAAGCCAGGTCCTCCCTGGACAGGATTCAAGCATCCTGGGACTGGTTTCAGGGTATCACCCTTCATCAGCCAGGCTAGCTTGAATCCAGTGGCGTAGCAAGCAAGGGACCCACGTCTGAGCATACCCTAGCCACATAGGGCGCACAAAGCAAAATCACAAAATAAATTCCTAGGAGCATGACAGAGACTTTCACCTCTAGAAAAGCAACCAAACAGTCACTATCCCATGGTATCGCATCGGACACATCCTTGAGTGTCAGCATCAATAAAGGTTTGGTCACTAGAGAAAAGTTGGATATCCACTGGTGACAATAGCCCACCATTCCCAAAAATCCTGACTTCTCTCTGGGTAGTTGGCGGATTCATTTTAAAAATCAATGAGATTCTTTCTTGAACACCTTCCTTGTTCCTTTCATAATGTGATGTCTGAGATACAGGACTTTTTTCTGACACAGCAGGATTCAGTACCACTGGACAACAGGAAACAACAATACTATTAACCTTTCTCAGGTCCTGGTCTATGCATTATTGACTGCTAGGCTTCTGCAAACCTATTATCTGTGAATTACATGCCCCCCCCCCATTATTTCCTTCAAAATGCTTTGTATCATTGACTCAGTCACTGGAGTAATCCCATCAGTTGTTTTAGGGGTCAGATTACACTGTGGGGTTCTTGGGTACTCAACATTCGGTTTTATTTTTGTGCAAACAGGCTCAACTCTGTGAGAGCAATATGTTTTCCCAAAATGTCCCTGACATCAGGCTTTACTGTATCTTTAAGATGTGGTGGTAAATCCTCAGATGTCAATACAGATAACAACTTGACCTCTGACCCTTAACTAATCAGTTTCAAGCCTACATCTTCATCATTAGCCTGGAACTCTATGCCTTTCGGGGGTGCAAAAGACGGTACAGTTTAATTTTCACAGTCAATCTCGTCCTAAGCTCTCAGGACTTGAATCACACACACCACAAACTGGTGATTCACCTTAGAGGCTCCTCTTTTTACAGGCACTTATTGTGTTACGGAGTTTGTCATTTGCTTACTTGTGACTCTTGAAACTTGGATTCTTTGGAACTTCCACTGTTTTAACAGTAGAGCAGGTAGCACCACTATCAATTAAGAATGATATGTGGTGGCCATTCCCCTTGCCATCTATAAATGGAACACTCTGGTCTACCTAAAGTATGCAATCTTCCTTCCTAATAAGGCACCATTATTGTTATTGATGAGAGCTGTAGCCCTCATGTGCATTAAACAAAGAACATTGTTGGAACGGGTTCTGATTTTGGAAGGGACTCTGATTTAAATTTGGAACTTGATTTGAATTTAATCGGGAACCATTAGCATTTTGCTGCAGCATCAGGCTTATAGAACCTGAATCACTGGAGCTTGGGGCGCATTTGAACTTTGCATTCTCTGTCTCAGTACATTCTGTGGCTGTACGGAGTTATTACTGACGGGCTGTGTAAACCCTGAATTCTGAACCTAGATTTATTCATCACTCTTTAGAGACTCAGGCCCTCATTACGACTTTGGCGGTAAATTTCATTGACCGTTAAAGTCGAACCTACCATTCGATCGCTAGTGCTGGCGGTCAGCAGACTGCCATATTACGAGTGGTGGCTCCTCACCACCATTTTTGAGGTGGAGAGCAGCCATCATTCATTCTGGTGGTCCGCGTTGCAGAAGATGTTCCCTCGCCGGCACAGCCATGCCAGCAAGACTTCGCCTGCCGTATTTCAAGCCTTAATATGGCTCGGCGGTGTCCTACTGGCGTGGTGGTGGTGGCAGAGAGGGAAGACCGCCAGGACCCATCCCCTCCCAGATGTCCTTGGTGACAGAAGAGGTGAGTGGGTGTCCTAAAGGGAGGGGAGGGGGTCTGTGGTTTGTTTAGGTATGTGTGTGTATGTGTTTGCGGAGGGGGTGCTGAATGCGTGCATGTCTGCGAGTGTATGTCTATGTGTGTGTGCGTGTATGTGCACATGTATGGGGGTGTCTGTATGGATGAATGCGGGTGAGTGGGTGTGTCTGAGTGCATACATGCGTATCCTGAATGGGTGTGTATGTGAATGCATGTGTGCGTGAAGGAGCGGGGGTTGAATGTGAGCGCATGGATTGGTGGGGGGAATGTGTGCATGATGGTGACATGTGTGTGTGTGTGTGTGTGTGCCGGTGACAGGAATGAAGATTTCTGTCACCAGGTGCGTGACCACCAGGCTTTTCGTGGCAGGGTGAACGCCACGGAAAACCTGGTGGTGTGCAACCTCGTAATCCGTATAGCGGCCTGAGGCCTGCCGCTGGATTGGAGGAGGTCACTGCCGCCGCAGCAGAGCAACCGCACTTGTGGGCCAGGCGGAGTTGTGGAGGTTTGGCTGAAGCCAAACCTCCACAACTCGTAATAGGACGGTCTTTACCGCCAGCTCCGGGGCGGTGAGACCGCTTTGGGGAGTCTGGCAGTCTCAAGACCGCCAGACTTGTAATGAGGGCCTCAGACTAGATTCCCTCTTTCAATGCTCTAGCTTATTGCAATAATGACAAATATTCAATACCTTCAAAGTTGCTACATTAGTCCTAGTACTCAGGTCAATTAGAACACCAAAAACTCTACCTTGTTACAGGAACCCGTTTCCACTTTGTATCATAGGAATTCCCTCCAGATACCAATATACCCTACAAAAAGTTCCCTCTGACATTCACGCTTTAATTTGTGCCACCACTATTTTCTCTTTCAATTGCTTCTGCTTTATTTCCAATTCACCACTTCAACATTTTACACATTTCAAGATCTCATCAACTGATTTATTCTACCAACAGAACAAATACTGTTGAATCATCAAGCTAATCTAAGGTCTCAATCCATCACACATTGGGACACAATTTCCCATGTCTTTAGCTTCAAGAGTTTCCATTCTACTGTACCACTTAAATATCTGCTACAAATTCTAATAATAAGCATGCACCGACTCTTGAGTAGTCCTGTCAATCTTAACCCACTTAGGGGGTCATTCCGACTCCCGCCGGCGGCGGTAACCGCACGCCTGGCGGGAACTGCCGAATGACCGCACTGCGGTCAAATGACCGCGGCGGTCATTCTGAGTTTCCCGCTGGGCTGGCAGGCGACCGCCAGAAGGCCGCCCGCCCGCCCAGCGGGAAACCCCCTTCCACGAGGATGCCGGCTCCGAATGGAGCCGGCGGAGTGGAAAGGGTGCGACGGGTGCAGTTGCACCCGTCGTGATTTTCAGTGCCTGCTATGCAGACACTGAAAATCTTTGTGGGGCCCTGTTAGGGGGCCCCACGACACCCGTTCCCACCAGCAAGGTTCTGGCGGTCAAAACCGCCAGAACCAGGCTGGCGGGAAGGGGTTCGGAATCCCCATGGTGGCGCTGCCTGCAGCGCAGCCATGGAGGATTCCTCAGGCCAGGGGAAAACCGGCTGGAAACCGCCGGTTTCCCTTTTCTGACCGCGGCTTTACCGCCACGGTCAGATTTGGCCTGGATGCACCGCCAGCCTGTTGGCGGTGCATCCGCGGTCCCCGGGCCTGGCGGTCCATGACCGCCAGGGTCGGAATGACCCCCTTAATGTCTTTAGCTGGTATTTTCCCTTGCAAAAAGGTTATCACCTGTTTATACTCTTTCATCACCAATTGTGAAGGGACATGATGTCGGGATTCTCTGAGCTTCCTCTTCTGGCTACTCTACAGCCACTTTACATTCTCTCCACAAGTCACTTGGTAACACAATGTCTTAGAAGTTATTCAAAACTACTCACAAGACCTGTGAAATCTTCACAAATCGCTCAACCTGGTTGCATCACTCCACTGGCTTTTCTCTCAATCTTGGGATATTGTTGGTGGATGATGCAAGATCACTCCTACTCCAAAGCACATGGACATAACCTCCAGCAGGATCCTCCTTCAATGGAAAATTTGAAGCGTTCTCTCCATCCATTAAAGACAGAAGCAGCTCTCCTTTTGGTTTCTTTTGATCTTTCTTCTTCTTCTATCTTTCTTCCCACTTATCTAGGTCACTCCATTTTCGAATGCTACTACTGAATTCTTTAATTTGAATTTTAATACTGCAAATTTCATTTTCATCAAAGCATACACAATAGCTTTTCTGCAATGATTTGATTTGGCTTAAAACTATATCATAGGTTCGAGCCAATTCTGACAATTAATTATGAGCTTGTCCGGCATGCTCGGTGATGTCTTTCCACATGAATACAAGTTTATTCTCTTGGTAGCTATGTAATTGGGAAAGATCAAGGGTTCCTTGTATCTTCTCATCCAGTTAAAACTTTAGCTTGACCACATCCACTGCATTTTCCCTCACTGTGTACTGAATTATTTCTCTGCTTGAACCCTGTTAGGAATTGGGTCACTAATTTGCAGAGGTATGCACCCTGTCCAAGTAGGGACCACAGTCCTAGTCAGGGTAAGCCGGGATACATAACCTAAATTAATCTGTGCTCACCCTCTGGTAGCTTGGCATAATGCAGGCAGGCCTAACTTAGAAGGCATTGTGTAAAGTATTTGTGCAACACTTGATTACAAGACCAAAACAACACAAATCCAATTAACTAATCAATAAATACTGTTGAACATCGACTAGATCCTAAGTAGCATGAGTCACTATTTCTTTCAATAATTCTGAGGTTACTCCATAAAATGTCAGCGGAGTGTTTTTTGTCTTGTGGTGCCCAGACTAGCAGCGCTAGTGCAAGGAGAAGCATTTCCCCCAGTAAAATACTGTGCTGCATTAGAAAACAGGCTTTAAGAGAAAATATGTGGGTGCTCCCATTACAACAGTTATGGTAATGCTTAGAGGTAGCTGGGCCAGGCTTCGGGATGCCTTCAAGGGTTTCCAAACATCCCAGGGCTTCCCTGGAGGCAGGAGTGGTGTTGTCCGGTTTGCTGACCTGTTCAAGGTAGAATTGGCCAAAGGTGGGGTCCTCAGCACGAAGCTTGCAGGTAGGGACAGCGGCCTTGCAAATGTGGCCATGTCCCCCGGGAGAGACTCATGCAGCTGAGCAGCTCCTGAGGCTGCGGATGGCCTGATGCTTGGGGTTTTTCATTTTGGTGGGCCTCAGACATGCGGTCCACATCCTGGAGTTGAGTGTGCTGGTGCCCAGCTTTCTATAAGGTAGGTGGGCCGGTGGCTGGTATCTCTAGTGCCAGCAGCCTCACTCTCAGCTTGCTCCCACAGGCAGCAGGCCTTAGGTGGTGTGGATCTTTTTTAAACAGGCACATAGGAACAATTGGCAAACCTGGTGATCCTTGGGGAAAGGGCCACACAGCACAATCCCAGCCCCAGTTGAGCATGGCACAGTCCCAAAGTTGCAGGGTCAAGCTCGAAGGTTGCCCTGCACTGGAATTCTCCCAACAGCATCTGGGCATACTCTTGGACCTGAAGCGCACATGAGCAGGGGAGGTGGTGACACAAGGTTCTTGGTGTTCCGAGGACCTCACATTAAAACCGGGGGAAAGCCAACAAAGCCTTGGAGATTCATGGGGGGGTAACAAAAACTAGAAGAGTCCAGTCCTTCACCTGCAGGGTAGGCAGAACAGGCCAACACACAAAGCAATAGCAAATTTGTAGTCCCTCCTACAAGTCAGCACACAGCAACGCTAGGCCAACAGAGCAATGTAGTGGTGAGTGGCAGTCCGTCCTGGCAGCACAGCAGTCCTTCTTCCTGGCAGAGTGTCCTTGTCCCAGTAGAGTTCTGATTTGGTGGGGTTTGTGGTTCAGCATTTATACTTTGATGCCCAGGTTCTGGAAGGTTGGAGTAACTTTCAGACCTTCCTTTGAAATTCCCAGGGTGCCTTTCCTGCCCTCCCGGCTCCAGACACTATGCAGGGGGTTATGCAGCCCTTTGTGTGAGGAGAAGCACAGCCTTGTTCTGAAGTAAGTGTCAGCTCCTCCCTCCCACCTAACTCAGGAAGACACATCAGCCTAGTGATGGGCCACCAATATGCAGATGCCACACTCAAGCTCACTTTGTGTGTGACTGTCTAGTGGGAATGCACAAACACAGATGTCATCTTCCCCTGATGTGCATTTAGAGCCAGGCAGAGTCACAGAATGGTTAAGGTCAGACTTACAATTTAAAATCCGACTTTACCATGAGTTGTGATTTTAAATTGTGAGTCCACGGACACCAAACTCCATATTTCCATCTCTTCCTATTTGGAAGTTAGACTTAAAAGACATTTAAAGGCAACCCCAATGCTATCCTATGGAACAGATATGCCTTGCAACAGTGAAAAATGAATTTAGCAGTTTTTCACTACCTGTACAAGTTAGGGGAAACAACACCAAGAATATCAGGTCTAACAACCATGAACCATCACTTTCTCTTGGGGACCCAATGTAGATTCTAATCCAATCATCTAGTGCTCAGGGAATAGTATCAGTATAGAGTCCTGCATGCAGCAGATTGACGACTGGTCAGAAAGAAGAAAGGGGCAGAGGTGTGAAGCTGACGTGCCTCAAAAGCGGTTTATATCCCCACAAGGTGCCAGATGACCAATGGAGGGCTTAAAGATGTGGCTCTTTTAAGCAGCACAGTGAACAGCAGAAAAGTGATATATAAGAGAATTCTGCCTACTGCAAAGACCGCACTCATCTCTTTACTTCAAACACCTGACTCCCCATCAATCAAGTCCAGCAGGAGCTAAGGTCACCATGTTGCAGACTGGTGACATCTTATGTGCCACCCACACTCATTCAGTGCTTTCAGGTCAAAATCAGACTAACACTCCGTGAACAGAAAACCAAACAGTGCATAATCCGATTAAGTTCGCGAGGGGGTGCAAAGTAAAAAGGAATCCCCTCTCAAGCACTGACTGCAAGCCAAGGTATGCCAGATGGCCAGGCCACCTGGAGTAAGATGTGGCCTCGGAACTGTTGTATACCTGAACACAATTTATTCTCTAGTCCAACAGAGAATGGGGCTTAAGCAGTCAGAGGAGGAACACCCATCTTCTTATTGGACGAAGCCAGGGCACTTAACTCAGCAAATTTACAATACATCATCACCTCAGGCTTCAGTTGTCATCAGTAATCAACCCCATTGCTAAATTGCCCTTTGGAAACTCGGGCCCTCATATAGGGCAACCTTTCAATAAACACAAAACACACAAGGCTTTTAAATCCACTTTACTACTTTGTTTATAGCATTATAAACACTTGGAAATAATCTCCACTGTCTAATTTACTGTAAGTGGGCCCAGAATGCCTCAGAATGGGCAGAGTTTTTTTCAGTCATTCGCCATGCCAGATGGTGAAAGTGATACTATGGCACTATTTATGAAGCCTTGTTCATCTCGCAGAAGGTTGCACACTTTTCAAGAATGTGAAACTGTTTAAGATAGAAACCTCACTTGCTCTGCGTGTGCCGTTCCTCTGATCTGCAGTTACTGACCCTCCCCATCTAGACTGAGCTTTTTTTTGTTCTGTACAGGACTGGTGCACAAATATTTTGTTTTTCAGCTTTCAATACATTTTAAAAAAATTAGAAATGCATTGTTTTCACTGACAGAAACCTACAGAATGCTCCCAGCTTTTCATCTACAGCTTTTTATCATCTGTATTTAAAATACACCAGCATATGTGCATAGACACCCCAATGGTTGGGTGCCTACTTCACACGTTTCTGCCATTGTAAATGGAGTTTAGCACTGAGTGCCAAACCTCAGTGAACTCCACCAGCGTAGCGGAGTTCACTGCCCACCTCTATATGAAACACAATCCTTTCTCTGGGGCTGCTGCTGATGACTCTCTGAGGTGAACTCCAAATATACATGCTAGAATTATGTGATCTTGGACTGGACTTTTCAACAGGAGTAAATCTTATCTCATTCATGGTTGATGCTGGAAACGCAACGCAAAGGATATTCACTTGAGTTGGGACTTAAGTAGTTCCTTCTATTCCTGGGTCCACAGGAGTTTTAGCTGACATATAGCTACTCCAGTAGGGACTGTCAAAGTATGTGTAGTGGCTCCTGCCGACTCTGCTTTATACAAAGGAACTGTGGGACCAATAATGACCTGAACTACGATTGCACCTTGGGTTTTGGGAACAGTGGAATTAACAGGGGCACTATTCCTCAGCTCTCTCCTATCATTTTCTTATTTCCATTCACTGGTGTGGATGGCTAGTCCAGATTTTCCACTGGAAATTGCATCACTCATTCCCTTGGTTATGGTCCACATTATATGGAGGAGGCTGTGCTGATAACAACACATCTAGGAGATCATCTCAAGAAACATGATCACTCTCTTTGCCTGCACTCTCTGAATTTCCTACCTTTTCTTCTTTCTTCTTCTCTTTCTATTAATTCTTTTTCGCGAATTCTTCAATCATTAATGTAGGGAACAATCTAGTTCCCTCTATCATATAAATTCTCCACCACCGTCGTTCTGCATTCCTTCTAGCATTGCCACAACTGTGCATTGCCTTTTGGACTCTTCCCTGATATGTTTCCCTTTCCATAAAATGAGCTATGTACTCCCAAGCATTAAGGGCCTGATTTAGGAAAAGTTAGCACCACCTTTACGTCATTTTTTTATGCAAATGCGGTGCAAACTTACAAAGTCTAATACAATTTTGTAAGTTTGTGCCGCTTTTGCGTCAAAAAATGAGGTAAAGGTGGCGCTAACTTTTCATAAATCAGGGCCCAAATGTTTCAAATTGTTTGAGCCTAGGAGGTGGCTTCATTTAGTGCAACACCCTTCTCAAATTTTCAATGATTCTGAAATTAAATTAAGGCCCATATTTATACTTTTTTTGCACCCCGTGTTTGTGTCATTTTTTGATGCCAAAGAGGTGCAAACTTACAAAATACAATTATATTTTGTAAGTTTGTGGGACTTTTGCATCGAAAATGACGCTAATGTGGCACGGAAAAAGTATAAATATGGGCCTAAATATGCCATAGCATGGAAACATCAATACACCTTCACTGTGATCATATGCCTTTGATTCGGCTAAATACGTGTGCGAAACTCTACATTTACAGCCATATAAACCAGGGATTCTCACATCTCTCCTAATCAGATTTTGTATAGACTTAAAAAATTTAATTTTTCAACAATATTAGTAATCACAAACAGAATGCAATTTCAAACAAGGAATACATTATTTTCACCCACAGTCCACGTCCGATGTTAACAACCAATAACGGTGCAGCACTCTATGACATAATCAAGCATAGCAGCGTGTTACTAACACCAAACGCACACTGTGACGTCCTTCTCACTCCTCACACCGACCTACCCTCCTTTGCAATTCCTCCGCACATTGCAGTACAAGCGCAATAATAATGACAAGCAAATTCAATCATTTTGTTAGCTTTACTAATGAATCAAAAGTATTCAATCACACAAGAAATAGTCTGGAGTGACGCTTTTTGGTCTACTCTGACACACTCGCATGAAACCTCAACTAGCAGGGAATAACTCAGATTAGTGAAGCTTCCCCCCTGCGCCAAAGGATCCACCACCACCTCAATTGTGTAGCTGACAGTACCTCACGACTAATACCACCAAACTTAGCAGACAATTACAACACAGTGGACCTAATTTATGAGGCCATATCAGCTCACTGTGCCACCAGAGTGTCATTTTTTTGATGCTCCGGTGGCTGAGAGTCCCATCCCATATTTACAAGGCCACACAAAGCCACCTTGCATGGCTTTTCATGGCCTTGTGAATGTGGGTCCCTTTCATGCATAAAACTGTGTGACTGGGGCATTCCAGGGGTGTTGCTGTGGGTTTTGCCACGCAACACCCATGTAACGCGAATAGAATCTGACACATACCCTGATTTACAAGTCTGGAATTGCATCTGATTCCTCCCCCACCTCAAAGATGGCATAGAATTGAGGCAACAGAGAGAAATATCTTTAATTTTCCATGTTTGTTTCCTTTTTCCTCTATTCTGCAGCACACATAGAAAGCAGAAAAAACCTTGAGATTGATTTGGTGCAGGAAGGTGTCCCTTCCTGCAAAAAAATTATCCCCACAATGCAGGCATACTTGATGCAAGGATGCCTGCATTGCTGCTAGGAAGTAATCTTTGCACCAGCACAGGAGGAGAGGACAGAAATGCACTATATCTTGTAAATATGGAGAATTTCTGTCCTTTCACGGTGGCGCAGTGTCTTGATGCGCCGCCCTGCGCCACAGGAATGGTAAATAGGTGCCCTGTATTTTTTATACTGATAGCTTGGTACTACCCCGGGATCTTAGTCTCTGTCGAGCCCGATATCCACTTATCTTAGTCTCTGTCGAGCCCGATATCCACTTTCATTTTTTGACGTTATTCACTTCCACATCCACACAACAATTTAAAACATCACATCACGCAATCTCAGCAAACCACTGTAAACTAGACATAAGCATTTGCAATGCACGACCCTATAGATACATATTACTTTGCTGTTACAACATCATTCCAAATTTCTGAAATACTGCTGCTCCTCTGAATTGGAAAACGGACTTTGGAATCACGAATGAGCTTGGGCAAATTGGGCTCCCACATGGATACAGTAACTGCCTCTTTCTCAATAACTGAACCATCCGACATGCTATCTGAAAGAGCACAGGTGCGTGATTTACAA